>NC_138912.1:2756293-3457806 GCF_965231255.1 Vanellus vanellus | reverse complement strand
CGTTCTTCCCTGCAGACGAGCCTGGTGCCAGAATTGAGGGGTTTATCCCAAAGACGCGTCTGCCAGCAGCAGGACACTGGTCTGTACTGGAGCGGTAGCTGTGTGTATATGCGCTGCTGAGGGCTCGCTCTTCAAATATGCAAATGCATTTTTCATATATGCAAGTCTGCCATTGGTAATTCAGCATAATCCAATGAGAAGATATGGGCTATTATACATATCTAAGGGCGAGAAAGAAAATGGTTCACCGGAATGTTTGTTTGATGGTCAAAAAGCAACACAAAGATGCTGCTTTATTTAGGCAATTATCTGGGAAAACCGTTGCAAGTGTTGGCTATAGAATTGTTTCCCCTTTCCGTCTCACAGCCCCTGTTTGAAGTCTTCTCCTTCAGACTAACGACAACTCTGAAGAAGCCTGTTTATAACGTAAAAGATGGGAGCAAAGCTCATCTGTTTCTTTATCCTTGTCATGTGTTTTTGGTTCAGCTCCTGTAGGCATTGTACTGCATGAGGTTTCTGAACTTGTTCTTAAAAGCCAGTTGCACTAAATATTTCATTTTTGACTCTTTGAAAAATAGTGGCAGATTACTTCTAATACAGAAATATTAATTTGAGACAATTGGCTGAAATTAAAGTTCCTTAATCAAAGTTTTGCTTTGCTTTTCTGTTTCTTTTAATTGAGTTGTTGCAGAATAGCCCTCCAGATTTGTTAATGCCTGTGAGCTTTTGATGCTGGAAAAATGACTTAGGAAAATAAAATTGTTAGGTAACTAAATGCCATGGGTTTTGCTATACTTCCAGGGACTTGCTTTTCATTTAAAGGATTGTAACAGTACATGTTAATTTATCAGTAACATGTATTAATAAAATAGACTTTGCATGGTGTTTGTCAAAATGGGAGACTAATTGTCTGCTTTTGATCAACAGCAGTGAGTGATGTTTTATTTAACTTCCACAAGACAGGCGGATTTAAAGGCAATCATAAATAGTTCAATTGTATTGGTGTCTGTTGTATCTAGTTACCATTAATTTATTCTTTTTCCTTAGGGGCCAACACAACGACATGTCCAGATAATCATGGAAAAGCTATTGAGGACAGTAAACAGAACAGTCATTTCCATGGGACGTGATTCGGAGCTCATTGTAAGTGTCTCTTGATGTAAACTTAAATACCTCTGTCACATCTTTTTGAACCTGACTGTAATAGGATTTAGATCCCAGGTGACCCAAAGCAATCAAAACCTCCTGTAACCCTCTTTGTGTTCAGTAAGCTGTAAAACACCAGCTTGTAATTTTTCTGTGGTTTACACAGGGGGAGAAAAATATACTTAAAAAATATCAGTGGCCAGGTGATTAGCCAGATTTTAGATGTCTGTGTTAACCAAAATGATGTATTATTTGTAATTAGCCGGCTGAAAAGTGTGGAAATGAGACTTGCATGTTTGTTGCTACATTAGCAATCATTTGACTCTATGAGCATTTACTTGCCTTTTATGACTATAACTGAGATAACCAGGATAACGGCAGTATTTGCATGATTGAAGAATAGAGCCCCAAATTATTAAGTTTGGAAAACCTAGAGGAAGGACTGGTGCAGTATCGGCGAGTTATCATGTTCCACTTCGGTGGCAATAGCACTGTGATTTTAAAGCCTGACGTTTGAATTTTTTAACTGTATCATTAATATTGGTCTAAAAAATGAAAAAAAAAAAATAGTGACGCCTGTTGATATCTAAAATGGGGATAGATCTTAGTGTGTTTTTGGGAGCCTCACTGCATGTTTGCCTTTACCTTGTATTCTGCCTTAGGTGTCTGCATCTGGCAACTGATATATAGGAAACTGGTCAAAGTGGACCAGATTTCTCATCCATCTGAGTAGCTGTTCTTCTGTTCTACATTAATTTGGTTCAGTTTGGTTCGATACACTGATTTCTTTTTTAAAAATGGGTTTATTTGTTAGTCATATATATCTGAGTCCATGAGCACTTTTTTTTTTGATGTCCCCTTTTTTGGTAATCTTATTGCTCTCTGTAACAGCGATACTTGCGTTATTTTGAGAAGGCTCTCTGTCCTCAGCACATCATACTGATCTTCTGCCGTCCCGTTTACTTGGTGTATGGTGGTGCTTGTGTTGGCAAACACGCTACAATTTTAGTGTTGTCTTTATTGTGTCATTCACTGAGTTTTGGGGTTTTTTGTCTTCCAGTTTTATCACTTTGATTTGCAACATTAGTTTTTGTTTTAAGAAAGTGATAGTGGATTACCAGATCCGCTGTTGGAGCAAGAAATGGTTATAAGCAGAGATCATTCTTCCCAAATATTCTAGTGCTGGGGTGCAGTACCAGTGAAAAGGAGTCAGAAGGTTCATATGTTACTGTTGCTTTGGGTGTTACCATAGAAATTATTAATAACATGCAGAATAGGTATCTTAATATCTTTGAATAGCTATCTTAACATCTTTCTGTACAAGGGTTCAAAACTTTACTTCTTCCTGCAGTTGTGCAGAAGGTCTAGTCTTGGAAGACATCCATACGGGGAACTTCTTCAGTTACAGTTTGAATGGGAATTAATTACTGTTTTGATGAACATGATTTAGGTGATACTTTAAACTGTTAATTATTCCTTTTGCATTTGTCAAGTTATATTTGAAAACTTCTGTATATACGTTATCTAAGTACAGTTGTATTAAAAATATCCATAGTGGTGATGAATACAGCTTGAAATCGCTCACAAAATAATTGTGTAACGAGTATTACCAGAATTGGGTATTTTCGAGGAGTACTTCCTCCTGTCTTAAAATCCGGTCTGTTGCTGAACGAATGCCCCTGTGATCAACCAGTAACAACTCATTTTTGTGGCATCAGCAAAGTAGGCAGAGTAAAATGCAAGTGATAATTAGCAAGCATAACCTGACCCCTCTTGGATCAGAATCAAGTCGAAATTATGCATTAAGTTTTCTGTTGTCAATGTTAGTATAGCTTTACCTGGAACTTACATCGGAGAATTAACCATACAGGATGAGGAGAAGGAAGGAATTTTAAAAATAAAGTATCTTACAGAGGCATAGTTCAAGTAACAGTAACTTTTTCGAAAGAAGTAAAATACACGTTGTAGCAATTTGTTGCTGATATAATTATAGCTATACTGGTGTATTAAAGCTGGCATGTTTTCACCTTGAAGTAATACTTTGCTATGTCATCTTCATCCAAACCCTAATGTTGCATAATACACTTTAAATATAAAAAAACAACAACAAAAAAAACCCCAAACCAAAAATAAAAGCAAAAAAACACCTTGGATCAAAAATACTGGGAAATTGGCATTTATTCCTGTAGACGTGAAGTATATATACATTAAGATTCAGCAGGTGTTAGCTTCGTTCTGGAAGCATTGCTCTGAGGAACCCGCGTTGAGTAGCTCAAACGAACGGAAGATGTGGTCCTTCTCGTCCCAGACAGGACTTCTTTTCCGTTTGGTAGCAATACAGGAACGTAGATACATAATCCCCTTACGGTGGCAATCAACCTTGTTTAATTTTGCATTCTTTATAAACCTTGGTTCTAATCACTGTGGAACGACAGTGGCGTTTGGGATGCACCAACTTTGATGTTTACCCCTGTAGATCCCAAAGACAGTGGTTTGTAGAAATTGTTTCTGTTTTAATAATATTCTTTGTATACCCTTCTGAGTTCGAGGCTTGTGGGACTTACACTCGTGTTGGTTTCGACTGTGTGGTAGGAACGTCGGGGAGCGATGGTGTTTCTGAGAGGCCGGAATTGTCTGCCATCAGTGTAGGATTGTAAAGAAATTAAATGCTCGAGTGAAAATGCAGTTGCCTTGGAACAGAGGAGGTGGAATTGAAATGCTTAAATATAATGTGGTTTAACATTAGAGAATAACAATCTTTAATAGAAGATGAGGTTGCTGTATGTGCTGATGTAATGGGAACATCCAGCGCTGAATTTACAGTTTCAGGAGGATATGCAATTAATTAGAGGCTACTAAAGATACCGTAACTAATTCAAATGACTTTACGTTATAAGCTATGGAGAGGGTTCTTATGGCTGATACTGAACAACTGTTACTGGGGCAGTTTCCTTTGGAAAAATGTTGATTAAAGGTGGATGAGTTGTACCAAACCCCTGACCTTCAGGGTAAGGCGAGGGACCAGCCTGCCGCGATGGGTGTAGATTAGCTCACTGATCTGTTTAAATGTAGTCGCCTCACTGTGTTGCAAACACTCCACCTTAATCTAGAAAACAAGAAACACATCAAGAAACAAGGAACACAAGAGGTTCCACTTAAATCTGAGAAGAAACTTCTCAGTGAGGGTGACAGAGCACTGGCACAGGCTGCCCAGGGAGGTTGTGGAGTCTCCTTCTCTGGAGACATTCAAAACTCGCCTGGACGCCTTCCTGTGCAACCTCGTCTAGGTGTTCCTGCTCCAACAGGGGGATTGGACTAGATGATCTTTTGAGGTCCCTTCCAATCCCTAGCATACTGTGATACTGTGATTTAGGTAACTTTTACCTGGCGCATCTCAGTCTGAATATAGGAGGCATTGGGGATGACCTGTTAAAGGTTTTTGGTCTTCAGTATTCTTCAAGGCTGTACCTCACATCTGCAAAATTCCTGTCTATTAAACCTTAAATTGCCAACTAACCATGTTTAATTACGGGAGGTGCCTTTTCTACAGTGTTGAATAGACTGGAGAGATTCTCCAATAATCTCTTCTGACTTTGCATATCTTTTTTTTTTTTAAATTTTTGCTTTCTTAAATGTGAGTTTCTAGATAAAAACCATAAGCTATTTTTGCCGTATACCTTCAAAAGAGAATTATCTTGAAATGAGAGACCAGTTGTAAAAAGAAAAACTAGACAATAAATAAGGCAGAGTATAAATGATGGATTAAAATCTGATTTGACCATAATTTTGGTAAAAATTGGTAGTAAGATGAATTTAACGTTTGTGATACTGGACACTCTCTTCTCGCCTCCAGAACTTGCTAAAAAAAACACAGTCAAAACCGCCCCAAACCCTCAGTTTCACCGGTGTCTGTATTAACTAAGATTAAGCACAATTTGGCCACTTAAACAGATCATTTCAGTGAAATGAGTAAATTTATATTCTTGGAAATTAGCACTAGTTTCCAGCCTGCTGTGTCAAATAAGTGTGTAACATGCAAGAAAAAAAAAAAATGTTGTCACCACTTTAATACTCGTTATTTTTGACTACTTCTTCCTCTGGGAGTCTCACTGCTGGTCTTTACTTGATCCCTTTGCGAACTAAGTGGAGGGTTCATTGTATGTGACTGCAGTGAAGGTAAGAACTGGACGTGGCCCGTGGGGCTGAGCTGGCCGACGCAAGGTCGGGGTTCGGTGCTGTTCACAGAAATTAGCGGCTCTGGGCTCCTTCTGCACGTGCCATGAGCTCATCCTGCACCTGTAACAAGAACACAAAATCTTTCCTACCGAAGAACATGTTGCCTGAAGAAAAGTAAATTGAGCATGCTTCCTTGGGTTCTTTTTTTTTTAAGGATAATTTTAAACCACCTCTCTCCTTGCCTAGTAACTTTTGAAGAACGCTGTATTCTATGCGAGTCAACATATTGGCCTCCTTCAGTAACTCAGAATTGACCGGCCACGATGGTAGGTCCAGAATGAATCATGACTGCTCCCGACGTCCTTGTGGTCAGCAGCTTGGTATGTTTTTCATTTACAAAGCCAAGAAAAACAAGCTAGTTGCTGAACTCTTTAATTTCAGAAAGGACATCCAGATGGGGTTTTTGGATCCCTATGTGTACAATTTTTGGAAGACACTTCAGTTGGCAGATTTCTGCAACTGTATGATCATTGTCTATGAAATAGACAATCTTGGATCCTTTATATGGTGGAACAAATTAAATTCCATTTTGATACAAAAAAAAACCCAACAACCCATCTAGCTCATGGATGTAGGAGCAGAGAGGGCAGGAAGGTAGGTAGGAAGTGCCTTGACTGCCAAGAGACTCTGTCCTGAAGAGCAGCAGCTCTGAAAACCACTTAGTGGTATATGGTGAAAAAAATTGGTGTGAACACCTGCTGTGATGGGGAAAAAATGCTATTTTAGATTCTCCTGGGATGTGTGACTAGGAAGCGGTGGACAGGAGAGGACTTTATGACTTTATTGATGAGCGCAGTGTTTCCCACGTCACTTTTTTCCCCCCCTTCTACACTTTAAAACAAGGATGTGGTGAAACCAAAACAGAAATCCTGTGCAGAAATCATCAGAAAGTAGAGAAAGTAAGTGATTTGCAGTGCGAGACATGAAAGCCATCTGACGTTAATAAAGCGAAGATTTAGAGGTGCCCCTCGGTGATAGTGAAGGAGAACCTCTGTAGGGTGAAGGTGACGCCTGTCAAAGGGAAGAGGAGGAGCTGGTGAGAGTGTCAAGTGTAAAGTAGAGCAGAGAATATGGCACTGATGTGGGCAGTGAACCCTGCAATAATGGATCGATCAAAGGCAGCGGTGGATTCTCCATCTCTTGGCATCTTCAAGGCAGGATGCCATTCTGGAAGGCAGTAAAATGCCAGTCTAAGAAAAATATGAGTTATTGAGGGTCACGGGAGAGAGCTCTGGGGCTAAAGTTATTTAGGAGTTGAAGCTAGATATGAATTGTTTTTCTGAGCCTTAAAATCTGTCAAGTTTAGGGTTGATGGGTTCCAAAATGTTGGGGAGAAAGCTTCATTTCCTTCCCCGGACTTCTGCCACGTAAAAAAAAATATATATATACTTTGTTTTATTGAATTACATGTTTTCTTATCTTTTGAAACCATTTGAAATTATGCATTGCAAGCTAATGTCACAAAAACTGAAGTGGTATTTGAGTGATGGTCATGATTTTCTTCCATCGCTAATACCGAGCTTGTTTATGTTGTAAAATGTAATCTCAGTGATGCAGCGACTGGGGATGGAGTACGCCCTACCAGTGTTCATCGGAACAAACCGCATTCACCTAAACAAATTGACAGCAAATTTCTAGCACTCCAATTATTTTAATAAGCCACAGTTGTATTTTATGGATGCTGAAATAATACTAAAATTGTTTCATGCAGTCCATTTCATTTTACTAGAACAGCATTGTGTCGCTATAGCGGTTGTATTTTTAGTGGCAATCCAGTTAACAAATTCCAGTGCTAATATATAATGCGATGCTAAGGAAATGCTATAACCTAGCAGCGTACTTGATTTGAAAGTGTTTGTGAAAAATGAACCTATTTGATTTTGAAAAAGTGATTAACCTTTAAAACATAGAGTGAAATTAAAGGCATAGACGGTGGTGTTGCATCTTAATCAAGAAAAAGCAAACACTTTGGACCGATGGTAGGATTTTTCAGTTTTAATCATGATTTTTTTCATTTTATCCTGATTTTTTTTTTTTAAACTATTTTTACAGTGACTTTTTCTCTTTAAGAAAACAAGTGATACTCACATGAATAGTGTTTCTTAATAGTTCTAAACTAAAGAATGTAACTGTTGCTTAACGGAAAGTATATGGACTCAGAAAATAGCAAGTAATATAAAATCACTGCAGTATTTATTGGCTAAAAAGTATTTTTAAGCATGATATGGGAGAAGTGCGTATAGCAAATCAGTGTATGGAAGTGCATGGTATTGTCCGTGAACTCAGCAAAGCAACGTTATGTGCCACACTGAAAATAAAGATGCATTTTCTTCGTTATAACCTCATACCGGCATTTTATAGGGTCTTCTACATTAGGGTGAAAATAGCTTTGTCAGTCACATTTAACTAAAAGCTCTAAAGAGTTAGGTTTTTCTCTCAGTGTCTATCTAACCTGAGCCTGAGGGATTCTAAATGTAATACAATATGATACATTTTACACACTTGCAAAAACATTTTATTACAAATTACATAATATGGTACGATATAACACGATATGTAATTTTAAGCAAGACTATATGTATGTTAGCTTTTCCAGTTTTAAAAAAATGTAAAAAATTAAAAATTTTGCAACTTCTTAAGAAAATAGCCTGGACATGTACAGAACACGCCGTGAGAACTTTCACTTTTAGCTCTTAAATGTTTCACCAGTGAATTTACCTCTGTCATTTGAAATGATTGCAGAATACTGGTCTCTGGATGAGTCAGTAACCGCACGTAAAAACAGTTCAGTTTTGTGTCAGAGTCCCCGCACACAAGAGCGTTTAGAATAGGCTGATGGGAAAAGCTACTGATTGGTGACACTAACGATTGGGAATTGATTGCCATTGAGAGATGCTCGATTTAATTTCTTATAAAAAACCCCAAACACTCGGCATGTTAGCATGGATGAGTTCGTTAATTATTAACACTATTTTAAAATAATACTGAATACTGGTGTTTTTCTCGTTATGTCCATATCTGATATTTCTTTCTGTTTAGGAAAAAAAAAATAAATAATTTTTTGTTTGGAAATACTTGGGTTTCTAAACCGTGTAGGGTGGGCTGTCTTGTAAACAGTTTTATATTTTCAATTAAAAAATGGTATCAAATACATGAAACGCATTTTTCTCCCCACATGAAACAATTGCACTTCCTTCCTGGTACACAGGATCACCGTTTCTAATCGTTCAGCTTTCGCAGAAGTATTTCAGGATGTTGGTTGCTTATGCACGAGAACTCGTAGCCCTCTTGAAGGTTTACTGCAAAGGTGACTTTTTTCATTAAATCATGCTGAAATTCAGTTTGAGGTGGACACAGACGTCTTCTGCATTTCTGTTGCCATTTTAACTTCCTTTTCTTGCTCTTTGCTTTGGGGGGAGGGGGGGGGGGAGTTGTTTTCCTCAAGTTTTCTTGCAGTAATGGATTTGATGCTGAGCTAAGAGGAAAACAGTGTAAACGAAAACACTTCCAATCTTCTAGTATGTGCAAACTCTTCTGCTAATCATTACATTTCTTCCACCTAAAGACTGAAGAATTTGTATCTTACTGACGCCGCGGGGTATGCAATTTCAAACCTTATTCTTAGTAAATTCTTAGTAAACCAGTTTGTCACATGACATTGACTCAAATTATCTTAAATCCTTGAGGAAAAATAAAAAAAGATAAAAAGATAAGAGGATTCCCACTCTCTGGCCACTTCTAGCATGAGAATTTTTCCCTCGAATGGTAATTGTAGATGCAAGTTTTATGACAGTAGCAAGTACTTAAAAGAAAAAGTTGCAATTTATAATTCAGAGTAAAATTTTAAGTGTCATGTAAAAAAAAAAGGGGGGGGCAGGGGGGAATTGATTCCCATCTCTTCCGTAAGCGTATTGGTTAGCAAGTACAATTAATAGACCGAGATAAAATATGTTGGGAAACCCATCTGAGAAGCTTAGTAAATAAATAGCATTTAAAATTACTGCTCCTTCCAAACAGGTTTCAAAGCATAATGCATACTATAAATTGTCTGGTGCCTTCTGCAATAGTGTAGAAGTTTTCCAAAGGCTGCATTACAAAAAGATATTAAATTATGGAAAAAGGCCAACAATCTGTAGAGCTTTTGATTGTTCTGTTTGTGGGGTTGGTGTTTTTTGTTTGTTTGTTTTTTTTTGTTTTTTTTCTGTGCCAGAATGGGTCATTTAGACCTTTAGGGTACCAAAAGATTAAAAGTGAGATTTAGGACAGCTGATTGTCCCACGGCCTTGACCCTGTCAGCTTGGTGTGGATAAAGGCTGCCCTGACTTTGGGAGGTTTCTCGCCGCTCACCCCTTTGGAGATGAGCAGCAGACTCGTTTGTCTGGTGATGAGGCCGTAGCTAAATTAGAAACGATGGTGCGCTGTGGAAATGTGCTAGCTTGGTTGAAGTCTACATCGCATGAAGGCAAATATACATATAGTCACATCTTAGAGATTATTCTTGGTCTTGGACCACATGAAAAATTGTGCTTTGTCCAGGATATATGTGCTGAAAACTGCACTCCCCGATCAACATGGATTTGTAAAACTGAAGACCCTTGCAAACGTAAGGCTTGCTTGCTTTTTGTTTTTTTTTCCCTCGTTATTTAGAGACAATAAACCAAACCCCCAAAAGGCTTTAAAACAATAGTGATATTTAGCTGCGTACAGGATGACAGCCTACAATTTAACAGGTTAGAATGTGACGCTTTCAGATCTAAAGGGGGGGGGGGGGGGGAAATAGTTTTACTAGTTTTACTTTCCATCTTTGTACAAATTTCAATTCAGGTTTTACATCCCACATTGGTGAACTGCAAATAAAAGTTGGCAAGGTACTCTCTAGCGCCTTGCTTCCGGACATGAGTTTATAGGTACAAAGGCCTTTTTGGTACATACGGTGAGAACTGAACGCTGCCAGAATGGTCAGAACTACATTGGCCTGGTAACACTGGTCAGTCTACCAAGATCCCGTTATAGATGATTGAGAGAACTCCAAATACTTCTTTCAAAGGAGGCCTTGAACTCCACAGGTAATGGACTTGGGTTAAAGGAACCAGAGTTTCCATCTTCCGTGCTTTTTTGACTCAGTTTTGGATTTTTGCTTGGGAGTGGAGGAGTAGCTCTCCTGAGAATAAGGCAAAGGTGCAACCTGAGTTTCCTCAATAGGATGAAGTTTTCTCAAAACTGGCTGTAGTTTATCTTCTTGCTGTTTAAAATCCAATTCCACGCTAAAAAAATTGGAAGAAAAAAGCAATTAGTTACTCATTACGATGACAGAAAGATTTCAATTAAGCCAACATCTGACACCCATATACAAGCGCTTAATTTATGAAATACAAGTACAAAAGAAACATTTAAATCAGATCTTTGCATTTCCTGCACCAAAAGTGAAAGGCGGGGAGGTCAAAAAAGGACATATTGTGAAGGAAAATAGGAATGGGATTGTGCAAAATTCTCCACCGCCCCCCCCCCCCCCCCCGCCTTGTTTAAGGGGGGCTTGAGGATTATTGAAGAAGTGCTGTGAAGGGATTGAAAACGAGAAATTCTGCTTTTCCCCCTCATCTCTGTGGAGAACTGCTCCTTCAGAGGGCTCCCAGGCTCAGTCCTCCCTCCCGTCTGCGTGGCCGCAGGTCGGGGGGGCAGCCCGGCGCGTGCGTCCTGGTGCTTTTGATGGGTCGGCCACGAGCCACAAGGCTGTTCATGGCGATTTCTTTAGTTTAGCTGTTTCTTGCAAGTTTTACCATAAATTAGAACAATTTTACCAAACTGCTGTCATATGTGTATATTCATATACATGTGGTAAATATAAATAAATTAAAAACCAATTCTCTGTTACAGTGCAAGCCTTTAGCGTATGCTGACAGCATCTAAATGTAGCCCTGGAATGAGGGTAACACCATGACATCTCCTTGGACCCCGCTGTAAATGACTGCTGAGACAAAACCATGGAAGGATTTATTTATTCAGCTGACCCGATGCGTAGGTGAAATGGAAAGAACCTGTTTTAGTAGCAGCTAGTGTGTACTTGCTTGTTCCATTGCTACTAAAATGTAATAGAAATAAGGGAAAGACTCATTTAAACGTAAGCTTGGGTTCAGAAAATATACCGCAGCTCTAAAATACGCCTCCTGAATTCTAAACGCTGTGGGCTACAAAATCCTGCTGGCAATTAAGTGACATAATAAAGATGAAATTACAACCCTTATTTCAACAGTGTGCGCTACAGATTTTTTTTTTTTTTTTTTTTTTTTAAGTTTACCTTCTAAAACAAAGGAACCACATTATAAACTTCAGCAAAAGGTTAACTCTGATACTCGAAACCGAATCTAGGTCACGGACAAATTCCCCGAGATGTCGTGGTTTCTGCTGCGTTTGTGCAGCAGCTCGTGGCCGAGTTCTGTGCTCGGTCTTCTCCTCCTGTCCTGTGTGTTACGCTGCAGTGTGGCACCCGGATATCGGAGGGTGAATTTAGAGGATCGGGTGAAATTAAGGGAATTTAGACCCTGGAGTTAATTTATTTCTTCCGTACCTTTTGCTTGGTAGTTTAACCTGAACAGTGAATGACTGAGGGGGAAGATGGTGTGTGAATGCTTCTGTTGGGGCACATGAGAGGTTGTCTCCTCCTCTGCTGCGGAGGTTTCTTGGGCTTTGCACCGACCACCTTTGCTACTTCAGCGTTGCATAAATATGAAGTGATTGTTCCTGGACATCAGTTCACTTTTAATAAGTATTCGGTATGTTTTCTGAGCTATTTCTGCCATCTCTTGTTTGGCATAAACCACTAGAGAAGTTCGTTCTGCTTTTTCAGGCCTCGTGCTCCCAGTGCATCTCATCTAAAAAGATACTATTTTTTTTTAAACTTTTGTTACTGCTAATCCCTGTCTAGCTTAAGGAGAGTGGCAGCCCGCCTTGAACGTACAGTACAAACCACCCAAAGTCATCCCAGAGGGAATTCTCCAAGTAAGCAGGAAGAACAGAAGTTGGGAAATTCTTGTGGACTTCAGCGCCACAGCCTTTGCGAATTGAGCTCATGACACCACCCAGTACCGTCTGCTGATTTAGGTGGATTTTATTTTCCTCTCGGGGTGGAGGAGAGGGAATCAAAGATGGTAAGAGATGTTTGGCATCTTCTTGTGCTTTGGTTTTTTGGTGAGCTGAAGAGGCTGCCTGTAAGGACTCCCAGTGAAGCCCTAGAAAGGGGTGCTGGAATGGTGTAAGGCCTTTTTGTTTTTTTGCATCTGGCTGTGCCTAGTTTGGTGTTTGGTTGGTTTTGCATCTGGCAGCGCCTAGTCTAACTGTTAAACACATCTGGGGCAAAAGTGTCAGCGTTTCGGTGGTTTGGAGTGACCTGGATAAACTTTCTAATAGCGGGAGAGAGAAATACAGTAGGTAAGAGTTCAAATATTCAAAATATTTTCCCCATCTGTGCGATGTTAAGCAGTAAAAAGACATTCTAAATCACAGAAGATAATTTTTAAAATTTCAGCCATACGCTGGAACTATACCTATGGGTAGGGAATTTGCAGGAGATAGCTGGGTTGGGGAACCCGGCGCCGCAGAAGCACGCGACGAGCCTACCGATTAATCTAATATCTGTCCTCGCTAATGACGTAACTTGAGAACATGTTCTTGTTTGCAGTTTAGCTAGCAAAAAGCAGTTGGTTAGGTAACTGCAGCATTGATTTTTGTGGTAGGAATGGGATATCGGTTGATGGTGAATGCCCCACCGCATTAATGCTTTACAGTAACACAGTGAGAGAATCTCGGCATGAAACAGGCTCTTCTCTAAGAGGTCTCTAACTCTCATTTAAAGCCGTGCGCATATCTGTTGGCATATATTATAGTTGGTTTGTTTCTCAGTATAAATTTGGGGAAAAAAGAAAGGCATTTCAGCTCTGGCATTGGCAGAGTTTGTTTTGGCTTCTTTCAAAATGTTTTTCTTGCAGGAGAGCTTTCTTAAGAGCTGCTTGAAATTGATGTAAAAGATAAATTGTTTAAAGAAAACCAAACCAAACAACCTTGCTGAACAGAATAACTTTTTTCCATAATCAATTTCTATTAAAGATAGACTCCAAAAGAAAAAAAAACATCTTGGTTCTAGTCTGTATGACAAAACCCACGTTATTATCATTTTCTGCTGCATGAAGCCATTTGCAGCCCAGTTCGGGCTGTCTTTTACCTATTTACATCAAAGTGAAATATTTTCCTTCTGAAGAGTATAAGGAGGATGAATGAAAACATTCATATTATTTCAGCATTTATAACTGTAAATTTTGCAGAATAATTGATTGTCGCTTAGCAAGATCAATTTATCGAGCTTGGTTGGTTTTTTAATGTAGCTGCTCCTTTCAGGCGAAGGATTTGTTTGCGAACTCAGGTTTTGGCGTATATCTGTTTGTGCTGCAGTAATGAGACAAAAACCTTACTCTGTCATTTCTCACATATCTTTTCTAAATTAGCTATAGCTGACCTTATTTTTGGTCTTTATATTGAATATATGAAATACGACTAAATTGAGCAAGTGTTACATATTTGTATGACTTCTTTATATTTTTGTTCTAGAGCTGCAGATACTCTCCCCAGACTGTTCCTCTAGTGTCCCAATTCTTGCATTCATGAACTTGGTTTTGTCACCTGTCACGGCTCTGACAATTTTGTTTTGCGTAGCGCTGTTTCTGTATCGTGAGTATCTATAGGTTTCCTCTAAAAACGTCCTTTTCTTGAAATATTCTCTATGCCATTGGGTTCTCTTCACTTTCAGTCTTTGCTGGTTTTGTCTCTCCTCTGAGCCTCCCCATGGAAACTCCATAAACTTAATTAGTGAGGGCGATATGTTCTTCTAGCATTATGCATGATGGAGATGATAATTAGTGGCTTCGGAAGCGTTTTTCCTTAGGTGAAATATTAGTGTTTTTCAATAGACTGACAATCGTGAATCGCCCAAGAAAACCAAGAGATGAATCTACGTATTAGTTGATGCTGGTATCACAAACACTGGCCTGACGTGTCTGATTAGGACACAGTGAAGGTTCACTTACCTACGGTATTGCTGAATTTGGAACATGGGGTTGGATTTTCTCCATATTTAATGCCTATCTCGATTTTTTTTTTTTTTTTTTTTTTTTTTTTTCCTGTGCAGGAAACTCCAGTGCAATAGGCTGGGTTTGGGAACATGTCTAAGCAGTAAAACTTCGTCTGTGATAAATATTCTGGTTTTCTGAGTTTACCCCCAAAGCAACTATATACTTACAAGATTTACAACAGAAACTTTACATTTTAGGGCAGTTGCCTGTGTATCGGCGTTTGCATAGATGTCATTCCCGTGAAAATTTGGCCAAATAAAATCGAATAACAGACCTTTGAGAATTTTATTTTGATGTGCTCATTAAACACAGGCGAGAACTTTGTAATTAAAATCTCTGAAATTCCTTCACAGGGAGACGGGTCTAGTCCGGGACTGCTCAAAAATGGCTTTGCAATTGCAGCTCTCAGCGACGTTACTCCGCGCCTGACGGAGCCCCGGAGCTGAGGACCCTGAGCCTGCTGTTTCTGTCATCTTGCTTTCTGAGAGGGACCGATACCAGTGCAAAGGGAACCTAAAATGAGATTTTTGATGATGCCACACTCTAGTTGTGTCCCTAGGGAGAACCACTGACGCCCTGTGGAAGTTGGGTTTATAGCGAATGAGCCAAAGTGTTGCAAAAAGGCAGAGGATGACAGTAGGGCAGTTGAGTGCTGCCTTGAAAACCCGTTTTATACGCGGCTGTTAATTTTGGAATTGAAGGCAGCGGGAACCTCTGTGGGGTTTCTGTGTTTGTTTTGCTTTGGGCTTTGCATCCCTCAGCCTTTGCTTTTTCCGTTTGTGGAACGGAGTTGTTGTGTTCGGAAAACAATGAAGACGCGCGTACTGTAATAACGAGTACCGCAGGACAGACTTGGCACTAAACTGTTTTCTGTGCAGAATTTGAATGGTATTCAGGAAAGAAAGAGAAACGAAATCTGTCGAATAGCTGCCCATCAGCGAAGGTGCCTGAAGCCCTCAGGGAGAGGAGTAAAGAGCCGCCCGGCTTCCTCACTGAGCGCTCACCGAGCAGGAGCACTGAGAGGGGCAGCGTTCCTTTGGCCTCCGGCCGTTCTTGGAGGCCCTGAGAACATCTCAAAGGTGCTTTGGGGTTTGTGTGGCACAAGATGCCTGGGTGCGCGCGTGCGATATAATGCGCGCGGCTGAAATCCAGCGCTTTCAGGAGGTGTTAAAGCGATGTCCCCAGGGCCCGTTCTATGGTGAAGCTGGTGATGTAGATCCAAGGGGGACCATTTGGATGCCTCCCTCAAGGCACGCACGCAAGGTGGCCAACTTGCTGGGGCCATCCCATTAGGGATTAGCGTGGTGGATTTGCTGGTTTTGGCTTCATGTTTTATTATTTTTTTTTTAAATGATTTTGAGAATATATGTTAATGAGTTTATTTTTTGCACGCTGGCAGTAGAGTGAACTTGTTCTAATTTTGTTGCTGTATAAGGGATTGAAAACAAGAGTTTGAGGAGTCATAACCATTTGGTTTTAAGCATATGGCCTGTGGGAGGGTATCCAGCAACAAGCTTAGAAATACGGATGGGTTTTCTTCTTTTTTAACACAGTCACACGTTATTAGCATGAATCATTTTAAGACTATTAAATGCTCATGATGGGATATGTTGGGTACTTGTAAGATCGCCGAATAGGCATAATTCGAGTTCAGGACCGGGCTGCTGAGGGCTTTATCCAGTTGTCCCTCGAAACCTCCAAGGACGGAGCCCACACGGGCTCTGAGCAGCCTGTGCCTCTGCTTTCTGCCTCAAGGGAAAGCCTTCCTCCCTCTCCTCAATCTCAGCCTTTCTCGTTTCAGTTGACACCCCTTCTGTTTACCTTTTTATTACCTAGTTTGTAATGTTAAGGCCCAAATCCTGCAAGCATTAGTAGAGCAGCTTAACTCTGTGCTTTTAAGTAGGCCAGGTGAAGCAGGAATTAAGAGTATCACAGTGTCTCTTTCTGGGTCACGTTAATTGGATGACATGGCATTACTGCGTGCCACATCTTGGAAGAACAGGATCCAGATAAGCACTAATCACTCAAAAATTAGCTTAAGACACTTTTAAGCGAGCCGTTAAATTTCCTATTTCAACCTGAAAATGACAAATGCCGAGGATGCAAGGAATTGTCAGTGTTAGCAAGCCATTAAGATCCATTTTTTCTACTAAGCATCTTACAGTCTAGAGGTGGTGAGAGAGAATGTGAGTTAATTAATGTGTGTAGGAAATAAAAAGATGGTGAAAATTACTATTCGCATCATTTAGTTACCTGATTTTGCTATACTAATGAAATCTTAAGAATTTATGTCTAACTTGTCTTATTTTCACTTTGTATTGCCATATTTATTAATCTTAATAATTATCACTCCACCCAACTTTACAAGGGAACTACTTCCACGTGGGCTCTGCGCTAACTAGTTAACTCCTATCACCAGGATTTTAACCTATTTCATTTGGCACTGTGGTATTCTGTTACATAGGTTCTAATAATATATTTGCTGGTGAATAGTTGGGAGTACACCTTAGAATAACTTCAATATCAAAGACAAAATTGAACGCTGAAACCCAGCATAATTCATAATTTCAAAGGAGTAAAAAGTAGCCAAATTAATGGTGGATACAGCTTTGAGTAACTTTTCCCACCAAGAACTACTGTAGTCTACTCTTGATTTGTTTGTTCCCCCTCTGCAGAAATTGGTTAGTGATTTGTTTTAGTAAAAAGTTTACTTCCAGAAGCTAAAGTAGCCTTGTAAAAGCTATTGAGCACTTCTGACCTTTGCGACTAAAGGGAAGTCTGGCATGGCTTCTTCAAGATGCTCCTTCATGGAAGTGATTCACAATAAAGACCTTAGAATAATGCACAAAATATTAAACAGAAGACTCATTTTCTCATATAGATTTCCGTTCAAGGATTAAAATTCACACGGGATGGTAATTTAAGCAGGAGCGGAAAGGGCAGTTCCGCTAGAAGATAATAACGGAATAAAACAGGCTGCGAAGATTTAGTCCATGTGGGTTTTGGGTCTTATAGAATTGATACGGTTTCTGCATATCAATGCAATTTCTTCTTAATAGGAAGATTTTGCTAGACTTCAGTATTTCGGTTGGCAGTGTCCAGGCAACATACCCCAATAAAACTTATTTTCTATCCTTAAAATTTTCAATGGTAAATCTACATTAGTTTGGAGAAGATGGATGTAAGAGGTTGTCTTTTGTTTGTAAGTTTGTCTTTTAGTTTGTAGAAGATACTTTTGAAACCGTTATTTGGCCTCTGTTTGTGAGATATTGAGGCTAATGAATAGATGAACATTTGACACAGATTAACATTTGATAAAATGCTTGTTTATTTTTACTACTTAATCAAATTTTTTCACTACCTTTTTAAGTACTGCCTGGAAATGTCTCTAAAGACACGATGCTGAATACTTCTTACTGACTGTTCTAGACTGTTGCTGTGGAGTTGGGACTTTATATTCGGGCTTTAAAACCTGCAGTGACGGTGCTGCCCAGTAAGTTTTTCTGCTGTGTTTGAGCTCAGAGCTCCAGAGGACAGAGCCCAACTGATCCTGTCCTTACCACAATCCTGGTGACCCCAGGCTGGTGACGCCTCTGGCGTAACGACTCAAGCCTTTCCCCCTCCTCAGAGTAGCGGCTAAATGGGTATTTAATTGGGAGCAGAAGCGGTGAATTGATGTGCGCCTCAGTATGAGATGTGGTTAACGTGGCTCATCTCCTGCAATGGAAGAAAAGGCATCGGTGATGCCTGTGTCTGGAATTTCCGTCAAGTTCTTGACTGTATTTCTCATCCCAGAAATAAGTAGAATATTGAAGGAAATGGGCGATCAAATTTCTTTTCCTATTGATTTCCAGAGCAGAATAAGTTTTTGGCACCTCGTCTTTTTAATAGTGTTTAATGTTTGATCACTTGCCTATTTATTCATAAAAAATTGCAAACTAACCCGGCTTCCCTTAATATTAAGAAGTATGTATTCTTTTCTATATAAAGACAAAATAATATGAAAGTAGATTTGGAATCTTAGCAAAAAATGTAAATTCATATGCTAAATAACTGTGTTCTCAAAACCCTATTCTTAGAATATTTATTAAAAGTATTAGTATTTTTGGCAAAAGCCCCTTAAAGTACAAGAGTGGGGTTTTTTTTTGCCTTCCACATTGTCTCTAGCTTTTGTGCTAGATCGTATTAATATTCTAAAAAGTCATCTTGAGGGGAAAGAATTTAATTGCTAGAATGTAGAAACAATCAATGTGTCTCATCTGTGCTATAGTTGACATTACAGGATGCAGTTGGGTAGTCAGTAGGGCAACTTAATTGTTCCTCTAAGATGCTGTTTCACTGCAGTTGAAAAATAAAGGTTTGAAACAGCTCTGATTTTTTTTTTTTTTTTATTTAATGTTACTGTGTTCAAAATTGACTTTTTTTTAAAAATAAGATTCAATTACGGAAAAGTTAAGGTTTTCTCTTTAAATTATTGATTTGTCCCATAAGGGCGTTGGTTATATTTTTAAGTCTCCTCTATGTACTACTTGGGTGAAAGTGCTCAAGACTGAGGAGGGTCCAAAATAGGAGCATGTTGTAAAAGCAGTCGGTGGAACATGCGGTACATCAGCCAGGATGATCCTCCTGGTCCGACAGTGACATTTACGGAGAGCTTGCAGGGTCCAGTGCCCTCCAAAATACCCAGGTTTGCAGTGCATCTTAGATGGTTTAATCTGAGTTTAGATTTCTGTTCCTAAAAAGGTGTTTTGTCTTACAGAGAAATCACGTAACTCTATGCAGCGCTTGTCATGCAGACTCTTTGCACAGCCGCGGTGTGTATCGTTGCATCTAGATCCACGGGTACCTTTAGCATCCTTACTAATGAAACGCTGCGCTGCTCTCAGAGGCTTCAGTACCGTAGCGTTTGACTTGTGGAGGAGCAGAAGCTCCTACAAGGCGGGCTGTCGTAGTGGTAGTTTTATCAGGGAATTTCTCTTTTATCCCTTCTGGCTACTTATCTTGTCTTAGTAATTCAGTCTTCTCATAGTTCCCCTGTTTTGTGCTGTCGTCTGGTTTCAGACTTTTTGCCTGCAGCGTATATTCTCCTAATCTGTCACAAAGCTGAGCTGGTTTGTGCTAAAACTTCCCCTGGAAACACTGCTTTGTGTTTCCACACATGTCCCAGCACTGAAAGCTTCCGTCCAAAGGGCCATTCTGGTGGGAAATCCTGAAGCGCCAGGCCTGCCTGCCGCACTGTTGGTCTGTCATGGAATCACAGAATGGTTTGGGTTGGAAGGGACCTTGAAGTCCACCCAGTGCCACCCCCTGCCCTGGGCAAGGACACCTCCCCCCAGCCCAGGTTGCTCCCAGCCCCGTCCAACCCGGCCTTGACCACCTCCAGGGATGGGGCAGCCACAGCTTCTCGGGGCACCCTGCGCCAGGGGCTCACCGCCCCCACAGGGAAACATTTCTTCCTCATACCTCATCTAAATCTCCCCTCTCCCAGTTTGAAGCCACCCCCCCTTGTCCTATCACTCCATGCCCTTGTAAACAGTCCTTCCCCGGCTCTCTTGTAGGCCCCTTCAGATACTGGAAGGGGCTCTGAGGTCTCCCCGGAGCCTTCTCTTCTCCAGGCTCACCCCCCCACCTCTCCCAGCCCATCCTCCCAGCAGAGGGGCTCCAGCCCTCCCAGCAGCTCCGGGGCCTCCTCCAGCCCCGCTCCAACAGCTCCGTGTCCTTCTGCTGTGGGGACCCCCCGAGCTGGAGGCAGCACTGCGGGGGGGTCTCCCCAGAGCAGAGTGCAGCAGAGGGGCACAACACCCCCTCGCCCCGCTGGCCACGCTGCCGGGGGCTCGCTGGGCTGTGAGCACACATTGCCCGCTCATGGTGAGCTTCTCATCCACCGACACCACCAAGTCAGTATGGAATCACTTGAAATCTTTGTTTCTGGACTCATTTCATTTGCAGTGAGGGTAAGAGATAAAAACTGGAAGGTTTCTTAACTTTAAATCTGCTAACTAGAAATCAAGACTTAAAAAAATTTCCAATTGTATTTTTTTAGCTAATGAAACAAAACTACTTTCCCTGATAGAAATGTGCTGTGTTGTACCTTCCCAGGCTGCCCTGAGCAAGAAATTGCGCAGGGGTGAGCTGAGAAGGCGGCAGGGATGGTTGGAGGCTGTGTACGCTTCTAAACATTGCTCTAAAGGAAGGATAAATGAATTGGTTCCTTCCCCTGCACGGAACAGCGTTGTGCCCTTTTCTAGTTAGCTGGTAGGTAGAAAAGATGGAGTTGAAGTTTTCCATCCTTTTTTGCTTCTCTTCCAGGCAGCTAGGAGATAATGCATGAATAGCTCCAGGTCTTCTGCCTAAATCAGAGACCAAGTAGAGAATTAAGGGGCAAAGGGGGAAATTCTGTGCTTTCAGACCTACCCAACATTTGTAGCTTTGTTTTAGTTTGGATCTTCACTGTAATTAATAGTTACCTTTACACATTTTCACCTGTATTATATTGCCTGATTTTCTGAAATACTCTAATACTGAAATGCATTTGTTTTCATCTTAACCTGCAATGCATGAAAATATTCCGTTGTTTTTTTAAGACTAATGGAGGCGGACAATTAAGTTGTCACCGTGAAGCACATCCTCAGACTCATGATGGCTTCATGTCATGCCCACCGCCTGTCTGATTACTTCACTATAATACAGCACATATCAAAATGGGTCTCGCAGCTGATCAACTTCAGGAGGGGAACCTCTGCTTTGGAGAAAGAAGCAGCAGCATCCTTTTACCTTTGGCACCTGAGCTGTTTCTAAGTGAGCAAACCCCGGGTCTGTCTTTCTGGAGGAGGGGTTACAGCAGGTACAAAGAACCTTTAACTAAACCTTTAAGCAGTTTGTCGTCTTTTATCTGTTTGACAGTAATAAGCCAAACCTGTATTGGCCTTACAGCACTGTACGCCTTCGCAGGAGGTCTGCGGAAGGCGTTTGTACAGGTACAGCAGCTCTTCGCTCGGGTGTTGCGTGAAGCCCGCAAACATCTGATTTAATGAAGTTAGTGGTGCTGTTCGGTGGGGCGGGACGGATCTGCCATGCATGGTTTAAAACTTCTTCGCTACTATAAAAGTACATAAAAACCTGGGCAGTAATGTCATTTCTCTGATAAAACTGTCTAGATTGAATCTGTATCTGGTTCTCTTTGCTATACACAGTCTCTCTCTCAAAATTACTTCCCAAGTCCAGTAGTTACCGCTATGAAAATAAATTTGAAGTATGTCGACTCGTTGGACAGAAAATGCTAATTATCTCTAGCAATGTGAAAAAGCAGCTCGCACCTTCTAACACTTCACATCCAAGAGCTACAGCAGTAGTACTGACCACAATCATCTATTCTGGATCTGAAAACTTCGGACTTAGAAACAGGTGAATTTTATGAATTTAGGGAAGTTAAAGTTATGTTCTGTTTTTAAACTTCCTTCGTGTTATTTAACAATCAAGGCCAGCAATTGATTTTTCACTAGTGAATAAATCATTACTTTCACTCAGGAAAACGTGGGAATATTAGTATTTTTAACCTACCTATAGATAATACATGCACTGTTCCTGCATGTGTCGCAATTAGCCGTGTCTTGACCAGTCCGATATGAAAGCCTACAAAGACAAGAACACGAGGTCATTAAAAAGTAATTTGTTTTCACGTTTTTGCCTTCTATAATTCTTTCCATAGAAATCAGAACTTCAGGATTATTTTTTTTTAAACTTCAATATTGAATACAAAAATCTAGCCATTAGGAAAATGGGATCAAAAATAGCATATTCAGCTTCACTGAATAATAAGAACATGAAGTTACTTTGGAAAAGGAGTCTTTAATGACTGCAAGGAGAAGATAAAAGATTTATTTCTGTTATACTTTTGTAAATTAAAAGGGAAAACAACAAAGAAACCAAATTACTTAAACTCTTTTTGCGTAAAGCTTCTGTGTACCAAAGTGATGAACTGTCACTGTGAATGGACACGCTCAGAGTTTCCACAGGCGTCACTGTGCTGGTTTGCTGTTTGGGGTGTTTTTTTTTTCTGCTTTCTCAAATACATCAGTATTTTCCTAGTTATTGGTGGATGTATAGAACATGATACTGAAAAACAGCATCTACTTAGAAATTTTGTGCCTCCGTAATGAGGTATGAAGACCTGTTGCAGGGATGTTTATGTCTTAAAAGGAAGAAAAATGACATTTAAATAACTTTTCCTGTACTTCACCTAACCTGCAGCTGTTCTTTATCATACTTTGGTTTGCAGTCTGTTACAGCAGTGTCTCTTAATTTACCTATAAATGGTAAAAATTGGTCAAATTGACCAAGTCTCCGACTTGGTCAATTTGAATTAAAAAGGGGGTTTTAAGGTATGCAAGTACTTTTTTGTATATCGAAATGTCATTAAAAGAAATATATGAAATTAAAAAGAACACAGCTGCCTACCTATCAACACGAATGTTCTTGCACGCAAATGAGTTTAAAATGAAAATTCCAAAGTCAGTATTTCTGTATTAGTACTTACTTCCTTTTTTTGCTAAAATCGCAAACTTTTAAAGTTATTTTCAGTTTGTGTTAAATACAGGCTATCATCTGCAAGGTTGCTTCAGAATTGTTTTTAAAAGAAATGGGGAAATATCTCATCTGTGGAATTTTGCAGATGTGGAAAATAGATGCGGTGGGGATTGCTGAAGGGAGCGCCTCTGAAGTCGGGTCCTGCCCTGAAGCCTGGGACGGCCGTGCCCAAACAGTTCAACGAACTGACCTCAAATAATTCAGTGTTGGCTTTGCTGAGCGGGGGCATCCCCCCCTCTGCCCGGAGCTGCCCGTGCTGTGGGGACACGGCACCTCTTTCTCTGTGTCCCCAACAGCGTAACGATAGTGAAAAATCCAACACTTGCAAAAAAGTGGACTTAATTTTTATGTGACAAAATATCCGACCTATTGAATATAAAGTATTAATGGGAAATGACGCACAAACTGTTCAGTGTGCCCGTCCCTAAGGTGGAAAATCAGCATTTCCTAAATGCTGTGGGCTATTTATTTATCTTACACTGTTTTCCATGAAAAAAGATCCCCTGGTCCCGTGTCACTTGTCCTTACTATTTTAAAAGTTTGAATGTCGATTTAAAAGTTTGAATGTTGAAGTTGATTACATCACGTATGTATTTTATAGAGACTTACACTTTTAAGAAAGAAGAAATGTATCGGTGTGAACTTGAAGGCAGAGAGTGACCCTGACGTCCATGAGAGCGAGCTTGTGCTCACAGAGGCGGCGACATCTCTGCTCCCGCTCCGATTGCTTTGATTATCGATCGCTCGGGGTGGTGCCGTGGCACAGCGCTGTGGGCGCAGCGGCAGCACAGACAGCAGTTCATAACAGGGGGAATCTACTTCTTTTATAATAAAGGCTTTGTTCCCTCCTGAAAGCAAATTGCAAGGGAGAGTTCTTGCCATTCCGGTTGTTTGTCATTTGAAGAGGTTTTGGAACACTGTGGATTTCAAACTTGGTATCGAGTAGTAGGTCAGTGGTCTCTAAAATACTTTTTCTTCAGAGGAATGTACTCAAATTACCTAGATTGCGAAATCTTTAACACAACAGCAAAGCCAGGTGTGCAAAAGAACTTCTACAAAGCGAATTTTCTATATTCTATACTATCCCTTATGGGGGAAAAACCAGTACTGGTTTATATTTGATTATATTTATGTCTTATGCTCTCTAAGAGGGGTGAAGTAGTCCCTGGTTTTCGTTTCCCCTTTTACAGTCTTTCGGAAGTTGACATTCAAATTGTCGCCACGCTATTAAACTCGGACTTGTAAAATGTTTTTCCAAGCTATTGATCAAATCCTAAAAACTCTTACTAAGGCTACAGCGTTGCAAGTTTACAGATGAGTTGATGAAGGCCTTTATTTACTGAGGCTGTAAAGGGTCGTTAGTAACCGCCTTCAGAGCATCACCGCACACTTATCTGAGCGCCTCTTGATAGGTAAAGGCATAAACACCCTGCGTTGGTGCCAAGTTGTTGTTTTGTGGTTGTGTTTGGGGGTGGGGGAGGGGTGTTTAGTTTGTTTTTTTTTGTCATTAGTTTCCAGTTGGGACATTTTCATTCGTCTTTGTGCGCCTGCAAACCACCATTCAAAGCCCGAGTTAATTAGCTGCCTCGTACAACCTCCTCCTCTCTGCCAGGCTCCCCTGTTCCCGCGCCGCAGGGTCTACGCCGCTCCGTTTGCCTGCCTCGCTCCTCCGCTGGTTAAGAAAGAATTTAATAATATGGGGATTTTTAATAAGTTTTTCAAAGTCCAGTGTTTACAAAAGCAAATTTTAGTATACAAGTCGTTTATCCTGCTAATACCTGTCCCTGTTGTCCCGGCTTGCTGTGAGCTGAGCCCTGCGGGTGACAGTGGCATCTTATTTGGGGAGTTCCTTAGGAAAATGGTTGGTTGTGTTTTAGGGATGTGCCTGGTGTGCTGGGGGGTTTCCTCTAAAAGAGCGAAGTTTCTGGTGGCCGTTGTAAAGGCAAGGTGGCCAGGTCATCTGTCTGCCGTGAATCCTGACAAGTCTTTATTTTTATTTTTCCCCCTAATTGGGGTGTTTGAGAACCACGGCTTCACTGTGGGACTGGCAAAAGGTGAGAATTTGTTGTTTGAAAGAGAAGGGAGGTTGAGGAGTGTTCCTGTGCGGGCTAAAAACCGTGAGTGGAGAAGAGGGAGGGATAAAGTGGAGCTCCCAGGACAAGTCTGGAGTGGTGGCATATCCCAGTGACAGCCCACTCGCTCTGGCACAGAACTTAGAAACGTGTCAGCAAGAAGTCAGATGGGACTAAACACCCAAATAAACATATTGCAGCGTTAAAAATCGTACAGATATGTCCCAGATCCTTACCTTCCCTGTGTGCTCACACCTGTAAAACACAAGTACGCGTGTGGGCACTATCTTGGTTTCTGTGCTGGTTTGCCAACCAGTTTCCCCCAGCACCAGGCCCATCTTAACAAAACAGAGCTATTTTAGTTGTGATAAAGTGGCTGAATGCTGGGGGGCTGGAGACTGGCTGAGCCGAAGCTGGAGGGTGTTTGTCTTAATGTGGATGTGCCCCTTCAGTCGTGGACTACAGTCCTGCTTCCAGAACTGGCAGTGGTTTTGATATCTTATTAAAAATAAGGTATCGTACACACTTTAGGTTAATGAACTGTCTTTCTCAAAATTGAGTTTTCGGTATTTTATTTAAATTAGTTTCTAAAGCATATGATGGTCTTTAAATGCCTAATAATTCCAGATTTTCCAGTATTTAAAAAACGTATTTCCTAGTTGATGGTAAAGGCAGGCTCGTTAAGCTGATGAAAATGGTCCTTTGATGCAAGTATTTAAAAATGATGTGATACTTGGGTGATAGTTTGAAATACTGATTTCTCAGCTTACATGCTCAGCACTGCTGGGGTTTAGCATCATTGTCATTCACAAACTGTACTGTCTACAGCCATACTTCTTTGTTTTCTAGTCAGATGTAATTTATGATGAACTTTTCTTAAAGCATCATTTTTCCATGTTGAATGTGTTCAGCTTTTCAGAAATGATTTTTCCCTTCAAACTAGCGATTTGGTACTGTTGCCGTCTCTGAACCATCCCAATAGTTAAAACTTCTTTGTAGGCCCCGAGAACGCTACGCGGTGTCACAATGTTTGGGTTCCGTAAGGCAGTTTGATGGCTCTTTAGCCAGGACTGTGTTGTGTGAGCTTTTGTACAGTATAAATTCAATTATTTCTATATAAATTAAACTTCATGAAAGAATTCTGTTGTTGATACCCCAGGGCTTTGGACTTTCACTTTCTTGTTTTCACATAATTATCTACATAAACACTTGCATGGAATTCACCTACTTCGTGCCAGCAAAGGCTTTACTATTGACATAGCGTTTCCGTGTAAATCTTAGGCGGTGAGGTTGATTAGCAGTGCAGACTTAATGAAAAATTGAGCTTCCTATCAGTGTTAACCGTTGGAAACAGTTTGCGAGCACAGTGTGAGTAGTGGGTTCAGGAGAGCAGAGTTCTGGGTGATTATGCTTTCCTTGTGAGATGGATTATTTAGGATAAGCTACTTTTTTCCCTCCCCTTAAAAATAATTTTAAGGGTATTCCAGTGTAGAAGAGCTCAGGCGAGAGACCAGTAACTTTTTTCTTCATGGGTAAACTAGTTGGTGTTACTCCGCATCTGGAGCACTGTGTCCAGTTCTGGGCTCCCCAGTTCCAGAAGGACAGGGATCTGCTGGAGAGGGTCCAGCAAAGGGCTACAGAGATGAGGAGGGGACTGGGGCATCTCTCTGCTGAGGACAGGCTGAGGGACTTGGAGAAGAGAAGACTGAGGGGGGATCTCATCAACGCTTATCAATACTGACAGGGCGGGTGCCGGGGGGGGGGGAACAGTCTTTGTTCAGTGGTGCCCCGTGACAGGACAAGAGGGAACGGGCACAGACCTGACCATAGGAAGTTCCATCTAAACATGAGGGCGGCAGAGCACTGGCAGAGGCTGCCCAGAGAGGGGGGGAGTCTCCCCCTCTGGAGCCATTCCAAACCTGCCTGGAGGTGTCCTGTGCCACTGCTGGAGGTGCCCCTGCTCTGGCGGGGGGTGGGACCAGGGGAGCTCCAGAGGGTCCTTCCAACCCCCACCAGTCTGGGATTCTGTGTTCTAAGAGTAAATCCTGTAAAATGTGAAGTTTTACTCAAAACAAAGATTCCTACAGAAAATTTGCTTCCTTTTGAGAAAAATGAAAGTTGGGTTTGATCTGTTTTAGATCGAAAGTGGAGTATTTCAGCTTGGCCTGAGCGAGATGCCTGGGAGCCAGGAGTTTCCCCCGAGCTGGGACTGCCGTGGGCAACGTGCTTCACGCAAAACCAGTCTCGGCATTAAGCCTTGCAGCTCATTTTACCAATCTTAACATCTTGATTTTGGGAATCGGTTTAAGAAGTATTACATCTTATAACTTGCTTCAGTCTTTCCCTTTTTTCATCCATTCTACAAGAAGGTCAAACTCGATCACCGTGAGGTGGTGCCGATCCCTCTGGTGTGTGAGCTGGGGCACCTCTGCTCTGCTGTGGGGTGTGGATGTGCCCATCACGCCCGATCACTCACGGGAAGAAGAAAGTCCATCAGCCTGTAAGTGAAATTGATATCTAGTCACTTTTTTTTTTTTGTGCTGAGGTGTGACCAAAAATTGTGAATGTTGAATAAGAGGTTCTTGATTTTGCCCTTCTGGTTGCAGTCTTTATCTCCCGGCCTCATCCTGGCTCTCCTCGTGTGCTGTGGTCCCTTGGGTGCTCCTGTGGGCTCTTCCACGTGGAGTTCTGCGTGGTTTTGTAGCAGTGTGGACTGCTCACTTCAGGTCTCCTGAAAGATGCAGCATTTGGAATCTGCTGGTGTTAAGACGTGAGGTGCAGTAGAGGGCAGCACTTGGCATCTTTGCCTTCTCACTCAAGTTCGGTCTTGACATCTCCTCCTGACTTCCGTAAATAAGACCACACCAAATCTAGCCCCTTCCCCTGCTAATCATCAACTCTCCAGTTTTTCCTCAGTTATCATGGTAAGAAAGATGTTCTAGTTTATATTTGGAAAAATATTTGTCTTGTGGACACTGAAGGAAATCTTTTGGTTTAATTACATTGCTTTCTGGGTAATTGGCTAGAACCTGCACTACTTTGATTATTTTTTTCCAAAGCATTACAGAAAATAGACTTGAATGAGTGTGATTTTTTTTTTATTTATTTTTTTTTTTTAATCCTATCAATATTGCAAACTAAACATGGCACTGTTCATTCCTGGTTTGATGGGATGCGTGCTGATCTGCAAGAAGGGAACTGGATGCATATACTGGGACGTTTAATCAGCTTTCCCGGTGTTCATATTTTTACCATGTTTCATACTACTTTAGCATCTAATGTGTTTTAATAGGCACTAAGAAGAAGTCATTACTCCAATAACTTCTTTCTTTGATACTTTACTTCTTGTATTTTCTGGTTTCCTATGGACGTGCACAGATGGGCACGGCTAGTCGCAGGTATTACCCGGTGCTGTACGGTCCAGGTTCTGGAGAAGGGATGGACACAGGTTAGTTGTATTGCCATGTCTGCACCGGACTGGCTGTGTCACCTTGGGAAGGGTATCTCCTTTCCATATGTAGTTTTTCACGTATGCTTGCTATCTACGTTGCATATTTTTTTCAGGAGACTCATTTTATTGCATTTCTTTTAGCATTCCTGGCACAACCTGAGTGTAACCTCAATTAACACCTCCAAGTATTAAAATATTATAATGAAGAACAACCATTTTGCTGACATGGACTGGCAGTAACTATTAATAGGCTGCAATTTTCAGAGCAGCCTAAGGGAATTACACCCTCTAAATCCCTGTGAAATGCAGAATTTGTGCACCTGCTTGAGGCTTTTTTTTTTTTTTGAAAATGCCAACTGTAACATCAAAATCTTCTTTGCATTTGAGTAGTTTTTTGCTCGTATAAAGTAGAGACCCCATTGAACTTAAGAGAGGGAAGCTTAGATCTGTACATGCTGATTTATTTATTTTTTCCTATTATCCAGTAGGTAGCTAGCGAAGGGGCACTAATTCAAGTATCCTGGGCATCTCTTAAAAACAAACAAAGAAAAAAATAATCTTACAAAGCGATTTGGAAGGATAGCTGTGTTACATCTGGATGTCTTCCCTTATCTGCTGGGACGTAGGGAATACTTCATATTAATTGAGTTACTTAATGGCATGATTTTACAGAAGTGGCTGTGCTTCAGAGTGTGTTTATGCTCAGATGGGTATGCTCTTTAGATGATACTGATGTTCATCACGCTTCTGATGTAGTACCACCAACAAGGAGGATAAAGAGACTTCAAGATTTTATTTTTTTTTTGCTGTTGTTGATGTTTTCATTAAAATATAGTGAAACAAATTATCTTAAGAAGGCGGTGGGCCTTTGAAGTGGTTTTGAAGTGACAGTTCTGGCCGCGCTGAATAGCGTAGGCCATGGCTCTCCTGAAGTCTTTGTATAAATGGGTATT
Organism: Vanellus vanellus; assembly: GCF_965231255.1. Lineage (NCBI taxonomy): Eukaryota > Metazoa > Chordata > Aves > Charadriiformes > Charadriidae > Vanellus > Vanellus vanellus. The sequence goes on along the minus strand of NC_138912.1, from coordinate 3,428,243 downwards.
ATATATCCGTGCATGGCCTAGTCCTGCTGGGACTATTTATAGCATAGCTAGTTAAACACACTAATATTACCTGTCTTTACAGAATAATGGCTTAAAATAAATAGTCTGGTGGAAAACTTCCCCAAACCTTTGTTTCCTACAGTAAAGTCTTACAGAGCTAATATTGCTAATAACTATGCTTCAAGAGAAAATTATCCATACTTACTATTAACACAATTTGCCTTTTGGAATAAGACAACTTCACTGTGTCATGTGTGTTTTAGTTGTCCTTATGACTTGAATAAGTCGAGTTTTAGCTATGTAAACTGCGGGAGAATCACCTGTATGTGTTTTGCAGGTTAAAATAAATCCTGCTTAGTCATATAGGTTTAGTCTAACCCAGGAAAGATTTTCTATTCTAGCTCAATGGAAAGCCTCCTATAAACGCATTTCTGTCAGCAAAATCATGTTTCTGTTGGATTAGCATCTGCCTCTGATTCCCTTAACAACTTATATTCTGCTGTCAAGCCGGCGGGTAGGTACAGGTATAAAACACCTCAGGTCAGCCTTCAGCTCCTATAAAGGTGTTCTGAAAAATCACTTGCCCAGTAGAGGAGTAGAAAAATTGGGTTTGCTTTACTGCGCTGTGTTTCCTCTGCATTCATAATTAACCAATTAGCAGTTTTCATTTAGAGATGATAGTGGTACAGCCCGATAAAAATCAAGAACAGTGTTGTGCTTTGAGCAATTGTCTTGAGGCTTTTTTGTTTGATGTCTACAGCTGGATGCAAATATGGAATTGTTTCATGCTTTTCAGAGCTATGTTGGGTTTTGGTGTTAGGTTGTTCGGGTTTTTTTGTTTTTTTTTTTTCCTTTTTTCCCCTCCTTGGCTTTCACCTGAAGAATTTTTCTTCCCCTCCTGCCCTGGCGCTCGTTGGCTTTGCTTGGCTGGTTCCCCAGTGCCAGCCCTGGGAGCATCATTGGTGTGTCTCCCAGTAAACGTGGGGCCCTTACTCGTGCTGGAGAGGACCTGTTAGGTGACGAGGCAGGGGTTAGCTCCACCAGCAGTGTGGAAGCCCTCTGACTACTCAGAGCAGCGAGAGAAAAGAGGTCCTTCAGCGTGCCCTGGGTCAGGTTAGGTTTTCTTGCACTGTGTTTAATTATGTTTGCAATAGATGTGTTACAATTACAAGTAGAAGCCAACTCTTTGTTACTGCGCTGTAGCTCTTTGCGAGACCCAAGAAGGGCTGTGGAGCTCTCTTGACACCTCTAACAGATCCACCAGCTGGAAGCTGTTGCGCAACCTGCTTCTCAAAGTCGCATGAACTTGTAGTCAGGATTTGCCTTCATGGTGGTTCCTTCCCATACTGGTCTGAAGTTACAGCACAGCTTTTCTGGGAACCATCAACATAGCAGCTGCAGCAAAGCTCAGGGCCTGTGCACTGGAGCACATGCGCAGGAATCCTGCGGTACAGAGCTGAAGCACAAGCCAGTTTGCTTCTGGTATACATTGGGAGCTGGGGAGTCCTCACTGAGAGCTGCCCAGGTCTAAGCAATACCAGGCACGTGCCTGTGATTTGAATGTCACAGCGTGAGAGGCATTGGGTACTTGGACGCATTATCCTTTCTGTCCCCACGCACTGGTACAGGTTTGGGGCTGACCTGCTGGAGAGCAGCTCTGCGGAGAAGGACCTGGGAGTCCTGGTGGAGAAGTTGACCATGAGCCAGCAATTTGCCCTGGTGGCCAAGAAGGCCAGTGGCATCCTGGGGTGCATCAAAAAGAGTGTGGCCAGCAGGTGAAGGGAGGTCATCCTCCCCCTCTACTCTGCCCTGGGGAGGCCACAGCTGCAGTACTGTGTCCAGTTCTGGCCCCCCCCCCAGGTCAAGAAAGACAGGGAACTGCTGGAGAGAGTCCAGTGGAGGGCTACAAAGATGGTCAAGGGAATGGAGCACCTCTCTGATGAGGAAAGGCTGAGAGCCCCGGGGCTGTTTAGCCTGGAGAAGAGAAGACTGAGAGGGGATCTCATCAATGCCTATCAATATCTAAAGGGCGGGTGTCAAGAGGATGGGACCAGACTCTTTTCAGTGGTGCCCGGTGACAGGACAAGGGGCAGCGGGTGCAAACTGGAACACGGGAAATTCCATCTCAACGTTAGGAAAAACTTCTTTCCTGTGAGGGTGGCAGAGCACTGGCACAGGCTGCCCAGAGAGGTGGGGGAGTCTCCTCTGGAGACATTCCAACCCGCCTGGATGCGTTCCTGTCCAGCCTGCCTTGGGTGACCCTGCTGTGGCAGGGGGTTGGACTACGCGACCTTCAGATCTTCCAACTCCTACCATTCTGTGATTCTTCACTTAGCTCTCAGACGGTCAGCATCAGTGAGGTGGTTTCCTTTCAGTAGTTACTATGTGAGGATGAACTAAACCTTAATGAATACCGTTTTCATCTCGCTGAGGAAAAGGACAGGCCGGGAGTGGCAGGAGCATGGGAGGCAGCCCGCAGGCTGGCGGATGCGCAGTGGCGTGGTTGGAGGGACCAAGGCTCAGTCCCCTGCGCAGTGAGTGTGGCCAGGCAGCCTCTGGCTGTCATGAAGATCGTGGGGAAGACCCTAGTTGTCATGCCAGCTACAAGTATGTTCTAACACACACACAGAAAAAAAAAAAAAAAGGCAAAAGAAACGCTGCACAAATTCACTAACTCATTTTTGAAAGGTTTTTTTTAACTCATGGCAGAGGATGAAAGCAGAAATCCTGATGCTCTAAAATAATATCAGAATCTTTTTTCCACTTTTTTTTTTTCTATCTGTATTGTTATTACAGGGCCGATATTATTCATTTGGTTTCTGAAATTCTTTGAAATGTACAGAAGCTCAATGGTGAAATTTTTCAGACTGTTTACAAGACAGTAGTTTGTCTTTTACTGAATCCTGACAGTTGGAAGCAGATGACTAATTTTCTTTTTGAGGTATTTGCACTGTGGGCGTATGGCATGACTCCCAAGACAGCAATTCAAGTGCTTTCACCCCATAAATACATTTTATATTATACTCAGGTTAGTCAGGGAGTGAAAGTTTTTTGTTTTTTTTTTTATATATACATATTTTAATAGGGCTGTCTAGTGATTTAAAAAAAAACCCAAGAATGGAGAGAATTAAAATGTATTTCAAGTGAAATCACATAATCTTTTAGGAATTAGGTGCATGCGAAGTCTAGCATCTCTCTTGAATATCTGCGCCTCTGTTGTCTCATCAGAAGAATCAGGAGGATAATTAAAATGTCAACTCTTTGTCTTAATAATAATTCAGGGAATTTGTTTGCTCTGGCTGAGTAGCAGCTGTATTGCTGGTATATAATTCTTGGGCCAAACGCCTCCAGCGGGTTAGCGGGGAGCACGCTCCAGCAGTTAGGCTGAGATGAGGTCTGTCTCTTCACCCCGTGCGCTCTGAATCTCTCTGCTGTGATTTTGCTCCCGACCTCAGCCCGTCGTCACTTGGACACTCTGCGACTTCTGCACCCGCAGCTCATCACCGGTGCTGCTGCACCCCTCCTTCTCCGGCAGCTTCAGAGCGTTATGTTCCTCTTCTGCCTTCCCATTCCTCCTCCACCCCCAGATCCACCTCATTTTAAAATTAATTTCTTCTGGGTGTAATTTTTGGGACTAGCTGAGGCGATGTGTTCGGTGGTGTATCCACCAGGCAAAAATCCCCGCCTGTATCTTGTGCCCTCGCTCCTCCCTATTGCTCTGATCCTGAGCTGAATTGTTTCTCACCTACGGAGGGATTATTCGGCTCCCTGCCCTGTGGCTAATAGCCCTTTGTCAGCCACAGCACAGAGATTCATAACTGCACGGTTTTCATGCAAATGAAATCCTCTCAAGCGAGCAGACCAAAGGGTATTCCATAGGTATGAACTAACACCGCGTTTACAGGTGAATAACTGTATTAAAACACAACGCCTTGGGTTTTGCTCGACTCAGAGTTTTAAATTAAGATGCCTACTAACAGGCATTGTTTCTATAAAAGAGGGAAGATAGGATAAAGAAGTCTTTGGTATTTTTTCATGATTCCAAAGTGACTGAGATTTCAGTGCAAGCTCAAATTCTTTGTGTGCATTACCTATACGAGCCTATGCCAGCTTACAACAATAACTACATCAGCCATACTATACGCAAAGCAAAGAGCTTGTTTAAAATTCTAAATATTATGCGGTAGCATAAAATTAAGATTATGGAGCATGATTGCTGGCCACTGATCTCGCTGCTTGTGTGGTACTCGCAAGAAGGATGGGGAATTGTATAGAGAGGAAAACAGCAGGAAGGACCTTGGAAGTGCTGAACTCTTTTTCTGTTGCAGCTTGAATAACTCTTTGCAGGTACTTTCTATTTTCTGATTTCCTTAAATAATGGCAGTTTGAGATTTCACCGCAGTACGGGAGAATCTGTAGAGCAGCAGTTTGGCATTTGCTTGAGCTTTGTACACAGATGCTCAGAAAGTCTCATCCGTGGGATTTTTTTCTGAGCTTGTGTGGATGACAATGAAGTAAACAAATCTCTTTGCATTTACTAAAGAAATAACCTAAGTCATGCCAGGTTGAACTATTCCGGAGTGTAAATTGCATTGTTAATGTCAAAAAAAACCTCTGCTCATCTCTACAACCCAGGCTCTCATGCTGATGAATTATTAGACCACATTGAGCTTCTGTCACGTCTTCTCGGGATATTGGAACCAAGAGAAAAAAATAGTAATACAGTGCTGCCTGTCCTCTCCTGGTGTGTTCATGCAGCAACTGATGTGGTGAAAAACATCCTCCATCATCATCTTATTAGTAAAAGAGGGCTAAGCACAGCTGGTGTGCTTGGAGAGATGTCCAACCTCCCTTTGAATGGCACTTTTCCTTCTTGGATACTCTGTGACACAGCTGATCCCTGCGCTGCGGCTCCATGAGATGCAAAACTGCTGCAAAAAAGCTCAGAACTGTCCTGGTTTCACTTAAGTATTCTGTTAAACTGCTGCTTTTCTAAGTGTTTGCTTATAACATGGAACAAATGGTTCAGTGACAGGGAGGAATAACAGTGCCGACTGCAGACAGCGAATACGTGCCCGTGCCCCTGTCCTGGACTGCTCTGCCTATTTTAACTTGGTTATCTACTTACTTATCTATATTTGAGCTTTGCAACGCTCAAAATGAAGCCATGAAGAGCTACGAAACAGTGTAGACCACCTTAGTTTTTTCAAGGTCTGAGCTGAGAACGGTTCGTGGAGCTATAATTAAAGCGAGCAGCCAGCAGTGAGTGACACAGAGGTGGCATGCAGGGAGGATGGACAGGCGCGCGCCCGGCAGCTCCTCGCTTAAAAGATGTTTTCCTCCAGTTTCTGAAAGGGTCCCACAGATGTTTGAATCCAGCTCAACCTCCTCATGGTCTCTGATGCTTGCATGCCCTCAGTTCCCTGAATGTCTTGCACAGGAGCTTTCTCAAGACTGCATCGCACGTTTCTGTCCGAATTCTGGAAGTGGGGTAGCAGTTTAAAAACAAAACGACCCTCTTCAGACAAGTCTTTTTACTAAAATTGTCCACAGTCAAAATCCATTTTTCCCTCGTCAGGACAGGAGATAAGTGTATCTTTGAGTAAGCAGAAGGGCTCACAAGTAGGTGTCAATTAGAAATCTGGGGATTAATCTCTTGGTGAATGAACTGCAGTGAGAAATTTGACACTATAAAGCTCATTTTGTCTCATTTTTACCTGACTGGATGGGTGTCTGGCTCATTGCTCTGTCTCTGCATTCTAATACTACCAACAGTCAAAATGCAGTTATTAAAGGATTACTCTAATTGTGTAAAGTGAAAACTGGTAATTCAGTACCTAAATAACATCCTCTTTAAAAGACTGATTTAGCAGAAAACCTCTCCTTGCAGGTATGTAATTTGGACAGCTCGGTGACGGGTGAAAAAGCTTCCCTTGTGATCTGCGGTAATTCATATGGATATATTTAGCAAGAATGTAGTCTGCTTACACTTTTTTAATCATTCATTTTAAGACTTCACCAGCGTTTCCAGATTTGAATTGTGGAAGTTTGCTATGATTTTAACTTTGCATCACTGCAGCCAATTTGATGGAAAAGTCTTGAACCTTCAGCCTCAAAGCTTGAAGTGCTGCTGAACACTGCAGACATGCGGGTGTGTGGTGGTGAATGAGATTTCATCTTGGTTTTAAAGTCTATTGAATAGCAACTAGGTAGAAATAAAATTATTTTTCCGAATATGTCAAATACTTTTCCTTTGAATTCTGCCTGTATAGTACATGCAGATAAATAGCTGGAGCAGATTAGCAAAATAAGGTATATTTTCTGAGACTCAGAATGTGCCTAGTGTAACTTCTGGAGAAAACAGAGTAAGCATTCAGATCAAGTAACTTTGTTAAAGAGATAATGTTTCTTTTTTGTTTGTTTTAAGTTTATTCCCCAAACTGGATGTTGCTAACAGTTCACTTTTCATTTCTGTAGATCAGCGTTTGCTTGTTCAAAACCTCCTGCCACCGTATTCCTAACGAAGGCTGGTTAATAGCTGGAAGCTAGCTGGGACAGAAGGGTTATTTAACACAGTGCTCTTCATCTTCTTACGTGTTATATTATCGATACTCTGAGTACCTATGACATATGTTCCAGGACTGTCTGTGAACTGTGAAACTTTGCCCTTTTTATCTACTCTGACAATTTGATCTGAAGCTTTGATTATAAGCAACAGAATAAATTTGTCCAACTCTAATGAAAAATCCTACCTGAAATAGAAATCTCATCAAGTTTTGAAGGTCTGTGAAATACTGTGCTATGAAATACTCACATTACCTGCCCGTTTAGATCTAACTCCAGATTGGGGTTTTTTAGCCATCTAATTCAAAAAAGTACAGTATGAGGTTAAACCTTGGGTGATGCTGGATCTTTTACCTTGAATGATACTGGATCTTTTAATGAGCAATCTTACATAATCAGCTTTCGCTTGGGGTTACTGATTACAAGAATTTTAAATATGAGGGCTCAAGGGTGCTCATGTGGGCTGACGGTAGGTATCGAAATAGTCTCCATTAGGAAATAGGCAGTTTTGGCATATAGTGAAATTGTTGCAGTGCGGAGGTGTGTCGAGCTGGGAGAGGCGGCCGTGTGGAGCATATCGCTCTGCCCCCTCTGCTTGATTGGTGCGTGGGAAAAGGCTGGCCCCCTCTTTTATAGCTTGGAAAACCAAGTTACTTATGGTGAGGGCAGGTAAATGGACTTTTATGGCATCTTAATACTCATCCTGCTTTCAGGGGAGGGCAGGGGAGCATCTCAGTGATGAACTGTACTTGGGGAACGAGCACAGGGCAAGGGGGAGAGGACCCATCACAGGTCCCCATGCAAAGAATTCATCTTAAAACTACTTTAGTGATCTAATGGAAAAGCATAAATGATCATGGAATGCACTTTGCTTGAATACAGCTCGAAGTTTATAATGTGACACATACACTTTCTGCGCAGTGATGAAGCCTGACAGTTCAGCTATTAATAATTAGAGTTAACTGTATACTTAAAAAAGAGAGGGAGTAGTTATACGAATGGCTGTTAAGAAAAGGAAGAGAGGAGTGTTCTGTCGTTGTTGGAACTAGAAAATAAAACCTGCTACTACTGTAGTCGAATGCTTCACTCCAAAACTGATCTTTGTGGAACCAGTAGAGAAAATGGTATCTATGGAGTGGAATTGAAAAAAAAAATCCACTGGCCCAAGGATCACAAGATCCACAAAGCACTGATTTGTGCAAAAATTATTTCTTTTCCTTGACTAAGGAAGACGCATCCAAAGAGATCTCCTGTCTGCCTTAGAAAGGTGAACTGTTACAACCCCCAAGGAGTTTTGGTGTACTGTGTTTGGGAACGATCTGCAAATGATACATAATCTGAAATACAGAGCTGTAGCGAGGGTGAAGGTATGAGAATTTAGGAGGTGGTCTCAGGTAGAATCAAAATGAACGTGACTGCTCCAAGGAACAGCAAAATAGATGTCTGACAGATCCCAGAGTTGAAAATAAAGCTAGAGATCGTAGTCCTGTTCCAAAGGACTGCTGTCACGCTCTCTTAAAACCTGGTGCTACTCAGTGTATGATACAATTTGTGCATCACAGATGGAATTTGTTGTATTCTTTCTGTTTTTCACATATTTGTTGCGCAACTGTTTTCTGCTGTTAAGCTTATCTATCTATTGCTTCCCTCCATTTCCTGGTTTTCTCTTAGAAACGATTTTCTTTAACTTTCCCTGTGCCATGTCTGTAATTGAAAAAGCAAAACAAACCCAAAGGGGGGGCGAAATCCCAACTGAAACCGTGTCATATCATTTCTGCAGCCAGCCCGTTACTTCCAAAGGCTGTGCTTTCCGAGGCTGCATTCTTGTAAGCTCTTTAAGCTTTCTTTTCTCACGTGAAATAAGGAACTCCCCAGTTTTTAAGCGTATTGGCTCGTGCGTGTAGATGGATTGAGTTAGACAGCAGAGGTTGTTACTACCTTTATTTGCTCTCTCTCCTTCATCTGAGCTGAATTGCTGGACCGGGCTTGAAGTGGCTTCTGAAAAGGAGAAAAGCAAACAATCTGGGCAATAATTGCTTTGGCTATGTGACTTTCATTTGCCATCATTCCTGAGTCAGGATGATAAGTCTACTCTCAGCTCCTGTGACCTTGAGGATGATTGCTTGCAGTGTTTTTTAGGCAGCAGTATTTGGGTGAGGATGCTTTCTCTGCACCAGGGGAAGCGCTCCTCTCCTCTTTGCTTCAAATGTCTGTCCAGACGCACACAGTATTGGTTTATGTTCTGCTTAGAAATGATAATAAGAGACACAAATATCCCTTATTCATCGGAAAACGTGAAATGACTTTTAAATTCCGTCCATGAGAACGTGTTCTTTCAAAGCCTCTTTGAAGGAGCCGGGCACTGCTCGGTTCATGAATGTTTGTCGAGAGCTCTTTAAATTCCGGAACCACCGTCGACTAATAAATGAATATAAATTATCTCTGAAACAGGTTCATTTAACTCTTGTCTAATGTGTAGCATTTGGCCTGTCAGAGTCAAAATACTGTGACTTATTTTTGTATGGCAAATTGAGTACTTTGTTTACTAAAATTGCTGATTTGTTGTATAATGAGCAGGACCTAGATCACTGTTACTTTTCACGGGAAGGATTTAAAGGGCAGGTCATCGGGGTTCTCCAGCTGCAAAATGGTTTTGATTATCTGTTCCTCTTCTGTGACATATTTCCTAGATGGTATCGTAGTTAGCCAGCTTTAGGAATTAGTGACTTGCATTTAGCTTTCAATCCTGTTGTCCTTATTGAAGCTCCATACCAATAAACAGAGCAGAATTTGGCTTGCTTAATTGAGTGCACTGTATCTGCAGATGGATAAATATGTCTATAGTTGATATAGATTGCTAATGGTTTACTAGAAGATAAATCAAACATCATTTGGAGCATAAAACTTGTTCTGTGTTGTAAAGCTGCACCTTGCGTCATGTAATATTCAACATTTTTCCAACTTTGAGCCGGAAATGTGAATTGAAGCTGTAGCTGTTACTTCTATTCATGCATGACTTCACACAAATGGAATGCCTTTTGCTGTGATGTATATATTTCTTGTGTGTGTGTAGAAGCTTCCACATAGTAAGATATAATTTGCCAAATATTTAGTAAACAATGATGCACATACGAAATACACAGTTTTAATAATTTCCTTTGATCTCGGGGGGTCACAGGCTAGCGGTAATGATTCCTACCCCTGATGGTAAGAGCTGTGTTTCCCGATGGCCTGAATTTTGCATTCTGTGCCCAATACATGGGGCCTGATCCCAGGTCGGAGGAAGAGAGGAGTCACGCTGCACCCTCCACGGCTGGGATTCGGCAGAGTGAGGTGAGCTCTCGGCCCCGTCGCGGGTGAGAGCTGCCCCGTGCTCCTCTTCCTCCCCCCGTGGATTTTCCCTTCCCTTTCAGCAGAGTCGAGTGCTGTATGTTGTTGCTAATTGCAGATAATGTAGTACTGACATTTCGAAAAGTATACAGAGATGATATTCACCCAAAGGATGATACTACTGTCTTCAGAGATGCTGATACAATTTTGCTGGCATAGACTCATTTAGTGATGAATTGCAGTAATAGCAGTTCAAGACCTACAGCATATTAGTGAAAATGAATCCACTGAGCACTCGTCCCATGGCACTACAAGAGCACTTAAAGAACACCGATTTTCTTGAAGGGAGAAAAATCTGATTAAGAGATTTAGCTGTGAGCTTGGTGGTGTGTTAGTTTATTTATTTTTTTACCAGCAGTGTGTTATTTGTATTTGTTTCTTGATATATGTTATTGTAAGGAATTTAATATACATAAGAAAACCAGGAGAGTGCCATAAACACTGAACACTATTTCTGTTTTAGCAGATGTAAGACTCGTATATGCTACAGTAAGCAGAGACGTAGCAGTACTACTGGTTCTAATTTCTTGTTATAAACTGACCTAACACCTTATAAAAGGAAAAGCGATCAACGTGCTAAAATTGATATGTAATAGTTTGTGTCCACAGTGGTGGGTCTCTGTGGCAAAAATGTTGTAGAAATGAATGCAATAATCAGGCAGAATTATTCTAATAAAAGGATGGGGCAACCTATTATTGAAATAGTTGTCTAATTTGAGGGAAATAGGGATAAAGACAGGCTTCGTGATAATAATGCGCTGGTGGTTTGCACGAGAACAGAGTGTTCTTTCAGCTCTGGAGTGTGATCAGCGGAGAACAGAAATGTCCCAGGCGTAATGCTGGACGCCCTTGTGCAATCTCCTTTAAAATCACCCAGGCGCTAGGAAATTAGAGGGATCTGGAATACAGGAATGCCTAAAACAGGAGAAAATGCTCAAGTATGCATCTCCCTTCCTTCCTCCGTCCCATCTCTCCATCCTTCATGCCTCGCAGGGAGGGGGCACATTTGGGACACGCCTGGAGCGTATGGAAGAGCAGCTGAAAGCGGCTCCGAGCAGAAACCTGTTTCTGCTCTCACTGTTTAGGTGGCACCTTTGTATATCGTGTTTAAAACAACCCCCCTATCTGAAAGCTCACTTTGATTGGCAGATACTTTGCTTCCAATTTTAATTAACCTCAGTCACTGGTGTTACTGCCACTGGTTACAGTTAACGCCAAAGAATCATTAAAACATTTTAATGGTCCCTTCCACATACCACAACGTGTTTGTAAAGGTTTCAAAATGTGTGATGTATCTATAGGTGGTGATTTCACCATTGCTGGGGAACCTTTGGGGGGGGAAGCAAAGGAGTGCTAATAAATAGTCAAATTTTGCTTTTGGTCAAATGTAATGTAGTCTGGCAGACTCCATTGCACAAGGCTGTGTGTATAAGAGGCAGCAGAGATACTGAGAAGAACTGGAGTTTATGCATAGTTCCACTATTTTAGGCTTAATATAGGCTACAGCTTTGTCAGCTTTGACACCTTTAGAAGGACTATTTGAGGATACGAGCGAGCATGGATAGTTTGGGCAAGACCTCTTCTGTGCTCAGGGCAGGGATGTGCTCCTAATGTTGGCTACATTAAATGGGTCTGCTTACGTGAGGGCAATAAAAAAAAAAAACACGATTATTTGCTGCACCTGTTGCTCTACTATCTTGGGGAAAAAAATAAAAAATCGATACGTAAGTGTATGGAGGGAGCATTGGTATTTATGGCAAATGACTGTGGGTAGCTGTGTGTGTTCGTATACACGGGGTTCTCAATGATCAGGTGATGAGTTATGATGAAGAAATATTTTGCTGTATTTTGTGATTTGACAAGCAGCATGCCACTTCTTTCCAATTCTCTTGCAGTTTCTGTAAGTTAAGACAGTCAGAGGAGTTCTTTTTCTCAATAACAATTAAAAAATGAGTAAATCGGTAAGCCTGTGTTGCTTTCAGCTAGACCAAGCAGCTTCCCAGTCTGAAGATCCAGGATGTGACAAGGTATTCTGAAAATACTGTAACCAGCTGTAAAATAAACTAAAAATGCTAAGGCTTTGTTGACAGCATTGTCCAACAGCTAAGATGATTTTTTGATGAAAAACATTTTGAATTTTTAGGGTTAACGAGGTGTTTTCTACATTCCTAGAGAAAGAATTGAATTATAAATCTTAAGATATACCTTTGACTCAAATTAAAACATGTGCTTCTTCAAGTAGCAAGAGTTACTGGTTTGTAATTTTAAAATCCAGATTTCCTCTGACAAATTGCGATTTAATTACAGAAGTACTTAAAAACACACAAACAGTGCATCGACATTTTGAGGTGCATTCATTGAATGAAGATTAGTGAACTCAGGCAAGTAAGTCTGAAAAACGCTTGTTAAGGTAACGTAAGAGGGTTGAACCATGTAGGTAAAGACTAAAGGTTGTTCTGTGTTTTTGTAACTATTATTTGTAATGCCTTACAGGTTGATTAAAGTAACATAAGTTAAGGATAAACAAAATGTTGTTTCTTTATGCTCAAGTTTGCTGCCTCTAGAGTACTGCGAGTGCTGTAAAGAAGACTTTGATATTCAAAGTTTTCATTTAATTTCCTTCTGAAAGAAGTATCATTAAAAATTCAGAAGGTGAAAGTAAACCAGACAAGATCATATGCCATTAATGGAATTACATTAAGAGTTGTAATAATATCCCTTAATCTTAAAAAGGTAAGTCTCTTACAGAATTAAGGTTTTTCTGCCGCTTTTCATGCCGCGTTGAGGTATTATGGTTAATACAAGCTGCTGATGTGAAAGCATCCTCACTAATCCTTGTTTGGAGAGCAGCTCGTTCTGCGCCGGGTAGAAAAGGTACGAGAAAAGATATTACAGGTCCTTCGTTAAACGACCACTGAATTACATCCTAGGACAAGCAGATCCCAGATCTGCGAATGCCGCTGGCGGGTCTCCCTGGGAGACCTCCCTGGTCTGCGTGAGCACGGCCAGCGGGGACGTCTCGGTGTGCTGCGGCGGAACAAGGGCAGGACTTGTTAGAAAAGGCATTTAAAACAACTCATACTCGTTTAAAAAGCTTCTACTCACCCTTCTCTGTGAGCTTCTCCTTTCTCTAGCTCCTGTATAACACCCAACAACACTTTTATGGTTTCCTGACTAGAGCTGATCAAATTTTCCATCATCTGAAGCTGCGCTTTCAAGTCCACAACTTCGGTGTGAGGCACGATTTGTTGGCATTCCTCGCTCACCGCCACGGCCGCCCGGCATGGCTGGCTCTCCTCCGTGGGCGAAACCTTGATCTGCAGGCTCTGGTCGTTACATTCGGTGGCTTGGCACTGCGCCTGTGACGAGCAGGCGCCGGCATCTCCCGCCCGGGGCTGAACACCGTTCAGGTGCACGGTCCTCTTTTTGTCCTCCTCGGCTATGGGGCACGGGGACCAGTCGGTCTCGGCCGTGAGGTTGGACAGGTCGGACTGCGAAGCGTTTGAACTGGCCGCCGGTAAATAAACGGTGGCCACTTCAGTCTTGAAGACCCTCCCGTGGAGGGGTTGAGTGGCCTCCTCGCTCCCTGGCCGCCCCACCGCCTGTCTCCCTCGGCCGGGCGGCCGGGCAGTGGCGGTGGGCTCCTCCGAAGCCGGATCGGCCGAGTTTGGGAGAGGTGGCAGCGGCTCTTTGGGAGAGCTGTGCAAATGGCCGCCGGCCCAGGCCTCGGCCCCGTTGTCGCCAGACCCCGCGTTGCTGCGCTCGTGGATGTGGGAGATGAACTCGGCCGTCTGCAGGCTGCCGGCCTTCTTGCTCCACTGCACGGCCTCCCCTGAGCTCCTGCCGTCTTTGTCCTTCACGTCTATTAGAAACCCGTTGTTTTCACTCTTGAAGGTGTCGACCGTCGAGGCGCTTTTAAGAATATTCCCTTTTTTACGGTCCAGAGGAAAGGTCTGGTAACACTTTTTAAGATCAGGCGACGTCTGAACTCCTGTGCTCTTGGTGACGTTGGGTATGGACCTGCGGGCGGGCACCGTCATGTACTTGCGATAAGCCGTTTTGTAGGAGATGGGCTTGGCGTCCCTCTTGTCGGGATCCTGCGTGGTGGAGAGCTGCTTGTCCCTCTGCTCGTTCTGGGCCTCGCAGATATCTTTAAATCTCACCTGGAGGGCTTTGTTCCGTTTCTTAATCTGCCGGTTGGGATCCAGGGCGTATTTCATCTCCAAAGCGAGCGAAGCTGCTGGCTCTACTTCACTTTCCGAGGTGGTGAGTAAGCATTTGCCGGGCTCCTTACTCACCATGATGCCTGCACGCAAAAACAGTTCAAAAAGCCTCATGTTACAACAGAAATGCTACTTCCCCCCCCGAGCTGGCAATACGTGAGCTAACTTCCTCTGCCTTGAGTGAAACGGCTGCCGCTCGCGACCTTTTTGCTCGGTTCTTTTAATTAAGTCATGGTCCTTCACATCAGACTTGGGTGTTTCACTAGAAAATTGTGGGTTTTATCTGAATTTGTTAACATCTGCTCCTCAGAGAGGAGCAACGGGGCTGGTGAGGGGTCTGGAGCACACGTGTGGTGTTGGGGGTGTTCAGCCTGGGGGAGAGGAGGCTGAGGGGAGACCTCGCTCTCTACAGCTCCCTGAAAGGAGGGTGCAGAGAGGTGGGAGTCGACCTGTTCTGTCAAGTAACTGGTGATAGAACAAGAGGAAATGGCTTCAAGTTGCACCAAGGGAAGTTTAGAATGGATATTAGGAAGAATTTCTTTACTGAAAGGGTCATCAGGCATCGGAACGCGTTACCCAGGGCAGTGGTGCAGTCCCCATCCCTGGAGGGATTTAAGGGTCGTGGAGATACAGTGCTCAGGGACATGGTTTAGTGGTGGGCTTGGCAGTGTTGGGTTAAGGATTGGACTAGATGGTCTTACAGGTCTCTTCCAATCTAGGAGATTCTGTGATTCTATGAGCGGGGCTCAACCTGGTTTTTGTGGCACCGGGAGTTTTTTCCAGCCCCCTTTCAGAGGGAAGTAGAGGGAAAATGAAAACCAAAGTGTGTTTGTACAAATGAAGAGAAGTCTATAGCACTGACCACCCCTTAATGCTCCTTTAATGCAAATTCTTAGCAGGAAGAAGTGTCAAACTGGCACTATTTTTCTGGTGCTCTTGCTTATGAAACGTGTTTCTTCTGTGTAATGTACTCTGCGAGAAAATTGGTTGTTAGAGGTGTCGTCATCTGGATTTTGTAAAAAATGTACTTCATAGCTAAACCTAAAACCTGGGTATAGATTAATTATTATTAGCAGTGGTACTGCTGCATGCAAGAAATTTCTGAACTATTGAAGTTTGTGGAAGAAGTCAGCAGTGCATCAATTAAGGTTTTGCTTCAGATGCAAAACAACCCATCCTTTACTAGAAGCAGTAATACGCCTTTATAATAGAGCTTCTTATCCCAAAGGATCCTAAAGCAGTAAAAGAAAAAAAAAAAAAAAAACGCAAAAAACCTGTGATGATTCACAGAAATGACTTAATCTGCGATTGAAAGACAAGCACCTCCTCAAGGATGAAAAGATGCCAACTGCTTAACGCAGCACAGAGCAAAAAAACCCCAACAGCTCTCGCTCTGTACGGATCATACGGGATCTGCAGTAACTGGGTAGTTAAGACCTCATTTTTACACCTCATTTGAAGTTGTCGGTTTTACTCTCCTCTTGCACAAATTTCTCCCTAATGCTGAGATTTACTGAATTACCAAATTCCCACTTAATCCAAGTATTCTGCATGTATCTCCTGTTTAAACACCCACGTACCCGCGGAGGCACTCAGAGTACAATGTAAAATGAGTAAAGGGACTTTCAGGTGTGGTATTTGAAATGCATTTTTAATTAAAATTCTTTTGTCTATTAAATAAAAAATGTGAAACTCTTCAAGAGTTAAGCACCGCATTAGGGTATGTTTTATAAAGTCAACTCAGTGGCACAAGTGAGTGAATCCTTGTGACTAGTCTATATTTAGTTTTAATTTAAGAAAACATAATGGGGAAATTATTGTAAATGGAAAATTGAACGTTTATGGCTTTTTAAAAGTAATAGTAACGTTTCCCAAAAGTTACTAAGACACACACATGTGCGTGGCAAACTATAGTGAGAGGTTGGACTCCTGGGTTAGCAAACTGCTTTTTAAGTCTCATGCACAACTGTCATTACTTAATTGTTATTTTTTTTCATGTTTTACACCTTGGTCCCAGTAACTTGCAAACAAGTAACAAGTATTTTGGGGTCTGTCTAGTTTGCCTTTTACTCTCGAAGCTGTTGGGTGCAGGTGGGGGTGAGTGAGCAGCAGTCATTTGGGAGGGGAAGTTTCCATCTGGATCTGTGAGACGTAGTGCAAAGTCTGCAGAAGAAGGCAAAAAGGGGAAAAATGACGCAGAGTAGGGTGGTAAAGTCATCTTTTGTACATTGGGCCCTGCTGGGTGTAAGGTCAGTTATTCCTGTGCCTTTAATACATGATGTACAAGTACGGGCAAATTTTTGGTGGGGGGGAAAGATAAATTAACTACATATGAATGTCAGGAATTTTTTGTTCTAGTTGAAACCCTAAATAAGGAGTCAGTGGTGCTTTGTGGGGATTATCAGTATCCTGTACTGGCTGGTTTGGACTGTCTTTTAATTAGAGTAACATTTGCCGAGTGCAGTTATGCCCCTATTTCAGAGACATTCTGCATACAGAGCCTCACTGGTCCACCACTTCCAAAGATGGTGGTGGCAGGAAATCCATCCATCCATCCATCCATCCATCCATCCATCCATCCATCGTCTGTCTGCCTAAGGTGGAATTTTGGAATGCTTTAGTGAATAATGAAGTGTTGTATAAGATACAGACCTAATCCATTAGGCTGCAATTGGACAGACGTTACCTTTAGACACGTCTAAAAGATGTTGTAAAAACCACTGTCAAAACCAGAAACTCTGCACTGTCATTAATGCAGAACTACTGGAAGAAAATCTTCCATAAAGGTCTGGTGAGTTAATGAGTTTACCAAAAAACTAAATACATAAAAACAACAGCCGTTATATCCATTAGTTTTCAAATGTGCTAATGAGAGTTCATGCACTACTAAGAAATTGTAGCAAATAGGAAATGTTGCATTTACAAAGATGTGAAATATTCAGTAATTACATCTGAAGAGGAGGCACACATTTTGCCCATAAAAGAAGCTTACAAAAATCAGTCGTTAGATCTGAAAGACGCAGATTACAAACATCTCTTAGGATCCCTCAGAGTCGTCAAAGTGAGTTTTCTGGCACTTGGGTATTTGACAGTAGGATCCACTAACGTACAATTCATTCTGAAGTATCGGCTTAATATTTTATTAGTGTACCTCTGACCTCTCCCAATTTTCAGATTATTTGAGATACCACTTTAATCCAATAATCTCTGGGGCTGCTGGATCGCTGGGTCTGTTTGGAATGACTTAACAGATGGAATTAATGGAGTCTGTAACCCA
The DNA here is from genome assembly GCF_965231255.1 of Vanellus vanellus. NCBI lineage: Eukaryota > Metazoa > Chordata > Aves > Charadriiformes > Charadriidae > Vanellus > Vanellus vanellus. The sequence continues at coordinate 3,410,789 of NC_138912.1, read as the reverse complement.
GATGAAACCAGGAGTCTCTGATATTCTGCAGAATAGAAATAGATAAATGGGGTACTGTATTCTGTGATGCAGTTAATTTTAAGCATGTCTTTAATAGCCAATAAATTGATTCTTCAACAATTGCTTGTCTCCCTTTCCCGATTGCACGGGTCTGATTGATTTAGCTAATTTCGAGTTTTCTATTCCCAGTAGTAGCTTGGACTAATAATTTTGTAGATATCTGTGATTAAGAATGACAACAACCAAAAGAACTAGATTTTTTTAAGCCTTGCTCAGATCTCAACATCTCCGAGGAGAACTGTATGAGCGCATTTGATAAAAGAACAGGTGAGCAAACAGTCGATTGCAAGATAAATATTTACCGCGGAAGAGTTTATGCAATACTTTTTTGTTTTGCTTCATTTTTGTTTTGGCCAAGGTGTTGACTCCCAATTTGGCCTTACTTTGGCACTAGCGTTTACAGCGGTGTCTCCTGGGAGGTCTGGCTTCATGGTTCGACCTGCATGGGAGCTCGGAGCGTGCAGAGGTCTGCCCTCTTCCCGCTGAGGCTGGGGCCACCAGTCCTCCCGGTTCCCTGGGGAGCGCATCCTGGACCCGCCCCAGGAGGCTGGAAGAGCAGATCTCCCCCTAACGCCTTTCCTTTCCCTCCACCACTTCTCTGTAATTCTGCTGCCCATTACTCAGCGCGGTGGCGTTCTCTGGAGCGCAGGGCAAGGCTGGCATACCTAAAACGTGCGGCTGTGAAACACCACAGAACCTGCGGGATATTTGGATGCTTTAGGAAAATGCGGAGATGGAGTTTCTCAGTTTGCATGAGGACTGCAGAGTTTATGGCTTATTCTGTCGGGGGCTAATAAAGGCTTTGAACTGGAATTTTAGTTGCCGATGCCAATTAAATACAGATAATAGATTTAAACTTTTTGTTTGTAGGTACTCTAAACAAACCCTGATTGCATGAGATGATTTGCTAAGCTAAATATTTAAGTAATCACAGAGCTTATTTTTCAGTTTTTAGACTTGATTTGTTTATAAACTTCTGGCTGATTACCCTGAAGCAGTGTTCCCTTATGTTTGAATATGGAAATAAACTATTAAATAATAATAATAAAAAAGTAATGCACAGAGAAGCCTTAAGTTAGTGTAAGATCTTTTGGGGTAAGTTATGGAAACTACCTTCTTCATTATCTCAGGTTCTCCATAGCATGTTTTATTCAATGCAGTAAATCTTTCCCTTTCAGTTCTCCATTTATTGATGCTGTCCAGATTTCCTCCCCCCAGTTCAGCGATGCAACGGGCATTTCTAGGCAGGAGACCTGTTTTATGTGATTCAGGCCTCAGGTATGAGGAGCAGTGGGTTCCCAACAGTCCCGTTCAAGTCTGTGTCAGCAGGTAAAGCTTAAGTAAATCTTTGCAGGACCTCCACTTTTAATCCCAAACTCTGCAAAGGCACTGCACTATGCGGTGAATTATACTGTTGAATTTCCAGATTGATTTGTTAATTTAATTTTATGTGTGTCAGTTTTATGATACAGGAGTATACTCAAAGACTAAATGTGTTAATAAGCAGAGTGGAGTTCAACTTTCCAAGTTCCCAATGCAGATGAAAGGCATAGATTTCGGTCGGTGTGTTTTCAGACCAAATGAAGGCTTTAGCGATGCAGCTCCAAATTTCTGTGCACGTATGTAATAGCTTAAAGGAAAAATAATGCAATGGATTGCAAATAATTGGGCTTTACCGTGTAAAGGAAGGCTCATTAGTGATTCGCAACGTCTTTAAGCTTCTGAATATACAGAGGCTGTACTTTCTCACGAGACATCCCCCCGCCACGTATGCCGTTTTTATATGTCCAAGTATTAGCATAAAATGTGATAATACATACTTGTTTTTCAAAAACTATCTGATGTCTATAAGTCGCCTTGTAAGCGTATATGTAGACTATAATACGCTTCTATTGTTAAAAATAAACATTTGAAAGAAATTTGGATTTACTGCCTATAAACAAATACAAGATGGAAGCTTATTCTATGCTAATTCTAAGTACACCATCGTGTAAACTGCTGATAGCGACCTGAGGATATTTTACATGTAATCTAAATGGTTTTCTTAATTTTGAGTTAAATAGACTTCTTCTAATATCGTATTATTTCTTCGACTTTCAGACATTTCGACTTCTCACTAAATTCACTTAGGACTATTTTCAGTCTTTTAAAAGGAATCCAGTTGTTAGATTAACTGACCGTGTTGTTAGGTTACCAACATAAAAATCATATAGTGGTATCCTATAGTAGTAAGCAATGTTCAGTAAACAAAACTGTACTGGTAAAAATGTTGGAAAATATGAACGATCTTAGCCAGTTATAAATTATTAGTTGTTTGCAGAAACTTTTCCTGCATGTTACAATTTTTTTTATAGAGTTTTAATACAAAAGTATGAGGATAACATGACTTACAGATAAATTCAAGGGCGTAGGTATGCTCAGCTTTTGCAGTCTAAAAAGTACTGATGAATATTATTAGGAAAAAACCCCGATATATCAATTGATATACAAAACTGATGTGGTAGACCAGTCTGTCTTCCTCTTATCAGAATTGTTCATGTAGAATAATAGACTTCGCAGTGCTGGTAAATGTCAAACTAGGTTTTGGGTTGGGTTTTTTTTTTTTTTTTTTTGTTAAATCTGTTTTGAAACCCTTAGGCACTGAACTTGAATTTTCTCTCTCTTGAACTTCCTTATTTATTGCTCAACACTGAATTCATTCTTATTGCTGCATTTATGTATTCTGTATTTTATCAAGTAGAGGGTGAATTGCGCTTGCCTTATAATCTTCCTGTTTTGAGAAGTTTGCACCACTTCAATGAATTACAGAGCATTACTACCGTTTGCCAAAATTGGTGCTTTTCAGCCTGTGGTCTGGAGACGCTTGGAGATTTCTCACCTGCATTATTGCTGTGTGTGCTAGAAAAGAAAGCTGCTGTACGCTCCCGAGCAGAATTACAGCTCGTGGAGGGTTATATTTTCACTGACAAAAATTAATAGGCTGCAACAAAGTCTACTAACCTAGACTGATCCTTTAGTTTTTAGTTACATTCTCCTGCAAAAAAACAGCTTTGGGATGCATTATTTAGAAATAATGCATTGCACGAAACTAAAAAGGTTTGGTAGAATTGTGACGGTCATTAGTACCATTTCAAAAAATGGATCTATCGATCATCTAGTTTCAGTGATGACATATGATAGTTTTGTAATTGCCTTGAAAGTCTTCCTTTGGAATAAACATGATCATATGGCATTTGATTTGTCTTTTTTTTTTTTTTTTCCTTTTCTCCCATCCATTGGTAGGCTCTGTAAGAATGATGTACAAAAATTGTATCCTCGCTAATGGCTGAGGTAAACAATAAATGCCTTTAAATGCTCTTGTTAGCTTCAGCTTTAGAACTAAAACTGGTAACAAATAAAATGTATGATTTAATAAGCCTGTAGAATCTTAGATAAAACAGTGATCAATTGTAGGATAAAATGGTTAATTTTAAGATTTTCCTTAGAAAACAAAACGATTTCCCTGAACACACAAGCTGTCTTCTGTAATTTCGACATGTCTACTATGTGTTCTGAACACAAATTTTAAGAATACTTAGGTTTTGTTGCTTCCTATATTGTTACATGCATGAAATTAAAAGGAATGCATTCAATGCAATAAAATCCTGTACAATAAGGGTTACTTTTCCCATAGTACTTTTCTGCAACTAATAGTAACACTAACAGGAGATTGCACATGCATTAAAAACAATACAGACCCCGAATTAATAACTATTAAAGTCATATTGGAACAAATGCAACGTCAAAAGATCCTCCCTATCAATTCATAGTGTTGTTATAATGTCAAATGTTTGCAAGGGTTTAGTGCACTGGAAAAGATAACTTTACTATTAAAAGAATTATGCTTATTCTTTCTTATTGTGCTATGCAGCCATTGCTGCTATGAAAATCTGAGTAAAGGTTTATTAGCATTATTTTGCCATGTAAATCAGTGCAACTCTTTGTCAGTGTTACAGCTGGTACTCGCAGTATAAGGATGCTGCTGAGGACGTGTTGCTAGGAGAATCACAAATAGTTTTGCTTATACTGTACTGTCTTCCAGGAGTCCAAAAGCCCGCGTACTTTCACTGGAAGGCTTCTTCATTTTTATGGGACTTTCTGTTAAATAATTTAAATAGCAAGCTGTTAAAAACAAGAGCTTAATGCAGACAAGGAACTGTCCTCATTGTCGAATACTAACTTTTAATTGTTCTTAGTAAAGATCCATAGTTTTTTTGGGTGTTCAGGAAAAAAAGACAACACCCAAATGACATGAGAAAAAAAAAAAAAAAGCAAAAGCAGTTCTGTTCTTTAGCTTCGGCCCATGGGTTTGCAGAACTGTCAGACCTGGAGAGAGTGCTGGGCGTGCTAGGGACCGGGACCGCGTCCAGACTGCAACATCGACACCAACTGCAGCTTCTTTCCTTTGCTGCCGTCGCTTTTCACGTGTTGGATGGGGTAGAGAGGAAAAAACGAGGTAAGTGGATTGCACTGCCGTGCTTCGGTCTTGCATCTTCAGTTTTGGCATGCAGGTGACGGAAAGGCACCGTGGTGCTGAGGTTGGGTGAGGTGCGCGGCTCAGTGCGCTCCCCTGGGAACGCAGATTAGCTCACGGTATGGAAAATGGGTTTTGGAGTCTGTGCTAGAGCTTGCTACAAATGGGAGATGACAGACATGAATGCCTTTGCGGAGGTCGGTGGTTGTAAGGCATCAGAGCGTTGTCAGCTCCTTCTGCCTGGATTAGGGTTACGCGCAGCCGAGCCTCGGGAGTGGTGCTGAGCAACACAGCTGGGTAATCTAGGGCTAAACCCTGACATCGTTAGCAGGATATTAATTGGTGAATAATGTCAGTCTAGGAGATTGTGTTTGCACTCCAGCGCTGTCAGCGGTCACCAAGAAAGAAAGGCTGTGTAATTTTCCCCTTCTTGAGGAACATGTTTGTGGGCAGTTTCTGGTTTCAAGCAGGTTCTGGCCCTGCTGGAACTGTAAATCATCAATGTGCAGTGAGACCTGAGCGTGCTGATGTTGGTGAAAGAAGAGAGAAATGCACAAACCAGTTTGATTTCTGCAATAGCAAAGGCTCCTACAAAAATGAGCATTAGTTACCCGAAAAGAGGGATATCGGTAGAGCAAAACGCTGTGCTTTACTTGCTGTACTGCAAGTGAATAAGTCCCTCACACGGTAAAACCTCTTTCACAAAAGTTGGTTCTAAGGTGCTTTTGAAATAAGTAATGTGAAGGAAGAGCCAAACTCTGATGTGAGGGGGAGTTGTCTTAAACTTCAATGTGGGTATGAATGCCCCAAATCTCAACTCCCAAAGCCCTCACTTTCTCATCAAACCTGAGGGCTCCAGGAGAAGGACTGGAATTGATGGGTAGCACTGGTAAACGGCGCGTTCGGTATCAGCAGGGAGAATGTTTTGGGTTTGATGTGGGAAGAACTGGGTGGAGATAAAGAGAGAGACAATGAGAACGTGCAAAGACGGCGTGGAGGTGAAGAACAACCTGCTCCCAGGGTTTGCAGACCTGGGAGATGACGTGGAGTAAGATCTCAAAATGAACATTCTGGTGATGGTGTTTTAGGATGGGTTATTTGTGATGTGGATGATGGAGTGTATTAAAGTAATAATTAATTGGAGATCCTCTTAAGAATATTCATATGCCCCTTTTGTCCATTCGAGCTATGTACTCTGCTTGTCTGAAGCTGCGGGATTGTGGCTGAGAACTCCCCTCTTATTAATGGGAATTGCCTGACAATGCTCGAGGCACCAGAACTGTCTACGAGACAGATAATTTGCGTCATGTTTATTGTGGCTTTGTGTGTTTTTATACTATCACAAAGTGTGAATGCATGAATCCAATACATTATTCGCACCAACTTGCTCAGCCAGGACTGCCTAAAACGCAAAGATTCCTCTTGAATTCAGCAACTTAGGCTCAGTCTACAGAATGGATCAGAGTTATCGGTGTTACCAGGCAGCTCAAGCATAATTTCTGCTGAATTACTCTCTTCAGCATTGGGATGTTTTATCTGTCTCTTTGTCAGCTTCTTAGAGATATTGCTGTGTTTTATTTGCTGATGGTTTTGAGATACAAAAATATATTAAACTGATCCACAAGTTAAATTTCTTTACTTGTTGGAGATCTCCTCACTCGTTTCTGATTGTGTTTGCAGAAGAGAATAATGAATATAATAACAAAATGGGCACAAGCAACCAATTACTAATGTTTTGAAGGAGAGATTGGGCTTGCTGTAGTTTTTTTTTTTTTTTTTTAATTTATATATAAATACCTAAACATTACTGATTTCACTGAATTGTCTCCTCTTCCTTCTCCCAAGGAGAGCTAACCAGACCCAAACCACTTTTCATGCTGCCAACTTTAAAATACAATCCTGAATTTACACACCTGCTTTGTACTGAGCATCGTACTCTTTCAATTCTTAAGAGTCACTTGCACCGCGGTTCAAATGTTTGGGGCTCACTTGGGCTGTCTGACTGACATCAGCTTTGACCTCACCGACTTGGTCCAAGCGACAGCATCACAACTGTGCCGTGAGTGCTGCCGGCTGCGGTTTCCCGGGAAGCACCGAGCAGGCTTGCTGTGCTTCAGCGGGGATGTTACCGCCACCCAAACTACCCCGTTTAAAGTCAGTTTGGGTCTATCCGTCCACACTGTGGTCACGGTGGTGGGCTGTCATACCTGCGGTTTGCTTTGTGCGTCTCACTGAAATTTAATGAGACTTCTTAGTCCTGTGGCTTCGGTCACCGTGGAAGCGGGATGGGAGTGTTTAAGTTGTATAGGTATAGGTCTACCTATAGAGTTGTATAACTCTACCCAAATCTGGGTCTAAACACAAAATGATAATCTTTAACTAGTTGGAAATTGTGCTGGACGGTTTGGGCAGTATAGCAAAGGTTTTACAGCTTGAAGTGCTGTGGCTGTGATTTGTTTCAGAGGACTGTCTCTTGTATGACTGTATCGCTGACTAGGTGTCTGCGCTTTTCCTGGAGGTTACGAGAAAATGGAGAGGTGAGGAGGGGCAGGGATAAAGCAAGCAGGGAAGGGAGGAAACAAGCACAAACCAAGTAAATCCTTCTTTGTAAATCCTTCTTTGAAAGCTTTTGACACTTCCTCCTCGCTTGGACCATATGGAACGATCTCCTTTGCTTTTGTTTTTAAAACGGTTTAATTTTGTAACTATGTGGGCTTTATTTACAAGCATGCCATAGCAATCATGGACGGGCAAAAATAACACAAACTACTTGCTTCTCTATCCCATGGATGTCATAAACATGAGTTAAGGTTTGGGATTTTGCCAGTATTACTTCAGTACAAATAATAAGGAGTATCTGTACCAGGTAAAATGGCAGTAAAAGTAAATGCAGAGAGAGGAAAAAGTCTTTGGATGGTGTAGACTGCTAAAAAAAAAAAAAAAAAGGTGGTAATAGTCTCTCTAGAGATGGGCAGAATATTTCAGCTTTGCGTCTGAAGTAGCAGGATGTCCAGGTGGAAATCAATACGGGAGAAAGCGTTCTTCAGCACACAAAACTGGTGCTGAAAAAGGACCACACAGCCAAGGCAGACAGCAACTGTAGGAAAAAAAAAGCGTACAGAGGGCTTCCGCGCTGCTCCTTTGCTGCGAAAGAGTCAGTGTGCCGGGCCACGCGCTGCTTCTGCACGTCTTCTTAAGTCAGGCACAGAAGCCACCTGCTTACGTGTTCTTTAGTCCACTGTGTATCTGCGTTTTTAGCCTGTTTAATGAAACCCTGATGGTAAATGAGGATTTTGGAAAGCAGGCTGGTTAGTGTTCCTGCAGGAGAAGCAGCCAGTGCAGTGATGGGTTTATCTGAGACCGTTGTAGTCCTCTAACAAGATGTTCCTTTCCGCGTGTCACTGTCCCATCGCTCCCTTCTGCTCTCCTGAACTTGAAGTACTGCACTATGGGTGGATACTTTGGTTTCCTTTGCTTCTTGGTATTCAGATATTATTATTTTACTAGTTGTAGGGTTTTTTTTCATTGAAAATTAATACCAAAGTCTCATTTCAAATATTAGACATTCCCGTGTAATTTGGCTGCACTGAGCCACACAGCTGAACTTGCATGTACGTGAGCACACTGTGGGTGAGCATATTACTGGTTACAAACGACCACTCCAGTCTGTCTTTTTTAGTCGCTGCAACCTCAGATACATTTGGCCAAAACTGCATAGCGTTTGTGAGATGTTTAACGCACTTTTCTGATACATAGATTGGGGAATGTGACACGCAGTGGAGCTCCAGCACTTTCCCCTAAGGACAAAAATCTCTTGTAATGATAGATGAAGAAGTTCAGATCTGCACCCAAGTATCGTAGGACTCGGGGGCCTTCAGTCTCTCTAAACATCTCTGTTTAATTCAGACTGGGAAAATGGCCCTTAGTCTTCTACACTCCTCTCTATTGAAATCAGTAGATTTGGCTGGAAAAAAACTATTACTGGAGTAAAATCAGGTCTGGTATCTTTCCGCCACAGCAGGGAAAAAAAAACAGGCAAAGAGAAGGACTCCAAGAAGTGCTGTTTGATCACTGAATTGTTATTTTTGCAATCAATTATCTTTGCCTATGAGACTTGTGCTGATAGATATAACTGGAAGGCAGATGAATTTTGAGGCACTGATCCCCGTGACACTGTGCTGTGCAAACGTCTAAACAAGTTGAACTATTATCGAGAGTATTAAGGGATGAGCAGAGAGGCTGTCTTCTGCCTGAATGTAGTAAAATTGCAGTAAATAGAATCCGAAATGGGGATGTGCCACTAAAATAAGAGAATGCTCTGATCACGTTCTGTGTGGTCAATAATAATTAAAGATGGAATGTCAGTACCTACCGAGTTGTACCTCTGTCTGTTCATAGGTTATACGGTATGTTCTAAGCAGAATAAAAGCAGGCGCTGATTTTCAGAAGAAGAGATATGGAACTCCCACTGAATTTACCACTCAGATTTTTTTTTTTTTGCCTTATAAATATGCTCGTGATCCCATTTCCTTAAGGCCTATTTAATTTGCAAACTGATTAGTAAAAATATAGGGGAGTATCAGTCTATAAAATAGATTTGCTGCTTACATGTTTTTTAATATCTTGCACAAATTTTCAGCAGTTCTTTAAATAGTGGCTGTCATAAAGCAGAATATAAGACCTTTCTAATAGCTAGTTTAAAGAATCACGTGAATTTTTTATGTTCTCAAATACTCTAGATTTACTGTCATTTCCTCAAGTATGCATGAATTATGTGACTACACATCCTCCGTCCTCCCTGTCCGAGATGCCTATGGTTGGATAAGGAACTGCCTTGAGATATCACAGCTCAGTAGCTTTGTGAAGGTATCTTACATTCTCTACAGATTTTTGGGAAGCTAATAGGTTTCCCTGGCTTTCACGTCGGGCACTGCAAAGGGTCGGTATTGCTCAGTTTTGCTTTGAAATTCTCTAGAACGGGCTAAATGAAACATCAGCGTTAATAGCTCATTGCCATTTGTGCAATCTGTTGTTGAGTTTGGATTTCCGAGTAACGCAACGCCGTGTTGTGGTGACCAATAGTGTTCGGTCCCCGGTAGTGCATGTCAGGAGACGACACACGCTCTGCGATTCGGCACTCATGCAGCCTCTCGGGCTGCTTAGCCATATTCTCCTGCTATACGTTAATCTCCATTGAACTTAGCTACTCTTTTTTTTTTTTTTTTTTTTTTCCCCTCCGAATTAATTATATATGCTGTGCATCTCTCATGCAAAAACGCTTCTGTCAGTGAAACAGTTAACTTGAAGGGGGGGGAGAACGCAGCGATGATCTTATGAGCTACTTGTTTCTGAGCCTTATTAGTGGAAGGGTGCAGTGAACGTTAAGTGCTGTCCCTCTTGATAAGTAACTGATACTTTCTTTTGTGGTGCTGTTGCCCAGCTGGTTTTTTATGTGTCAATCTGGGGGACAGGCGCTGATTTCATTCAAGATCAGAATTATTTTGAGCATCTTGTTAAAAATACTCTTCGTTAATAATTACGGAGTCTTAAAGAACACATATTTTTCATCAAGGGCATCATGACGTCCTTACCAAAAAAAAAAAAGAAAAGCTTATATAGTATCAGCCTTCCCCAGTGATCTCATTCTGTGAAGGCAGTATGCTTTAAATGCAACAGCACCTTAAACTCTGGGGCAGTAATTTTATTTTACAACTGTTCAGTATGATCATTTGGGTTTGCAATATACATTATGTATTTCTAATGAAATCAATGACTGTGTGCCATCACTGTATAGAAAAACGTAAACCTCCAGATGATAAAACAGTAATATCTGAGCACTGAGATGTTTTCATCTCAGCTGCTCGTACGCATTTATAATGCTAGGAAAAAACCCAGCTTTTAACTTAGAACTGTTATTTGCACTTGAAGAGCACAGCATCACTGTAGTGAAGAGAGGCAGGCGGGAGCAGGCTGGGAGAACACCAATAGGCTTCACAGCAAAAGTGAGGAAATATGTTACTCTCCATGCTTGTCATATTTTTACTATAGATACGTTTGCTTGAAATCTTGCATTAAATTCTAAGTACATGGCTAGGGAAGTTACATGTCATGTGATTTATTTATTTTTATATATATATATATACACATTATTTTTAGCTTGTAGTTTTTCCATCTAGCAGCTAGATTTTTAACCTTGATACATGCAGCATTCCTGACAGCACTGTAAATATGAACGGTAATTACGATGGAACACTTAAGTGGAGGGAATAAATTCACAGTTTATATTAGACATGACCTGTTACTGTTCCGTCTTTTGTTACCGCTTTCCAGCATTCAGCAGGGGAAAAAAAAAAAAAAAAAAGGATTCTCAGAGGTTGGAAAAACAGGTCTTCCCAAAGTTCCCGGTCATAGAGCCTAATGAGTTAAATTTTCCTCCGTGGTGTTTGTGCGGGATTTGAGCTGCTTAGACACACAAGGTCAAACGAACCTGCTCCACTGCCTGTTCCGACGTGTGGCAGAGAGGGGGGCACAGCTCCTTTGGGACAGACCCCTCGGGAGAGGGTGACATAAGCAGAGAGCCTATTCTCTGCTCTCAACACGGGCAGATGTCCCTATTTTTGCTGGGGCTTGCCGCCCCCCCCTCCCGCCTCCCCCAAACACCTCCAAGCCAACTGCAGTCCTGCAGCCCCCTCGCTGCTGTGACTCTGTGTCGACACACGGCATTAAGTGGAGACGTCGAGGTCACGGGAGAGCGTTTTTCCTGGGGATGGGAAGGCAAGATGGGGAGGCGAAGCGGGAAGCCGTGGATGCCTCGCAAGGTGCAAGGTCCAGGACTTTGGTGCTGGGTCCGTGCTGCCTTTTGTCCCATTTGCCTCCTGCATTTTTCACGGCATCTCCAATTTAAATGTGTTTGGTGATGGGGAATGGGGAATGGGGGGGGGGTGGAACGGAGCATTAAATCGGAAGAACTGCTTTTTCTCCAGTAATAACAGTTCACAGAATAGCAGCAGCTTTAGCCCCCGAGGGGGATTTGGGGGTCGGTTTGGTTTTTAGTGAAGTGTTCTCCTGCAAGTTACGGGAACGAACACGTCCAGTGTTCTTCCATTGCCGTGTGGTGTGGGCACTTCATTAGGGGCTGCGTTTGCACTTCCCAGCGCTGAAGTTAATAAGCGGCGGTAGTTCCTCGCCATCAATCGCCTGAAACACCGAACCACTTTTTGTGCATCTCCCCCCCCAAAAAAAGCCTCCGCCTGCACCTCTCCCCCGACCAGGCAGCGTCAGAAAGGGCAGCGGTGAGAAGGAACGCTGGTATTTTTCTAGAAGAAAGTCGGGGTTTGGAGGGTGTGCGGTGATAACCCTCTCCTTATCTGTCATGAAAGTTCCTGCGTGCGGCCGCCCTTCCCCGCCGGATCCGCTATTGCATAACGCCGCCGCTCAGCGCGGTGCTTCGCCCCCCTCCCCGCCAAGTTTTCCTGGGGGGAGGAAAAAAACCCGGGGAACGGGGTATTTTGAGGGGAGCCCTGGCTCGAGTGAGGGGGGTGGAGGAGGAGGAGGAAGGGAGAGCCTTAGCGGTGGCTCCGCCGGCAGCGCCGGGCTTACCTCAGTGCTCCCTCACAGCGAAGCGGCGGTGCGTGCGCTCCCCTCGGGCTGCATCTCCCTGCCCGCCTCCGCCGGGGCGAGATGGCCGTCGGAAGGTCGGCGCCGGTCGCTCATCTGCCGCCTGTCCTTCCCTCCTTCCTTCTCTCCCTCTCTTCCCTCCTTCCCCGCCGCTCTCTCCTCGGCTCGGGGGCGCTTCAGCTGCGGCCGCCCGGGCGCTCGCTAGAGGCAGCCGCCGCCGCCGCCGCCCGCTTCCCCCGCTGCCCTCATCGGCTGCGGCGCCGGGGTGGGGGGTGGGGGGGAGGGGGAACGGCGACGGGGACGGAGCAGGGGGGGGAGAAGGGTCCTCTCGGCCGGGGCGGCGGCGGCGGTGAGGGGAAGGATGGGGGGGGAACTTGTTGAGCGGGACCGGCGGGCGTCCCCCAGCCGGGCGGGAGCGGGAGCGGGAGCGGGGTGGGTCGGCGGGGGAGGAGGAGCCGGGGGCCGGGCCGGGCCGGCGGAGGGGGGCGGCGCGCTCGGCGGGTACCCCCCGCGCCGGGCAGCGCCGGGGGCGGCGGCGGGGACCGGGCACGGGAGGAGGGGAGGGGGGGGGGGGAATGGATGGAGGGATGGAGCGGTGGTGCTGCTGCTGTGTGGGAGCAAAAAAAATGGGGGGGGGGGGGGGGGGGGGAGGGGGTTTGCGGCGTTACTGCCCCGCTCAAAACCTGTGCTCAGCCCTGGTTTTTCCTCTACGGGCGAAGCGGGTGATAAGGGGTTGGTTTGGAAAGCGCTATAAGGCGTTGTGGGGTTCTCCAGTTGCGCTACTTAAACCAGAACCGCTGGAGCAGCCGCAGAGTGGGTGATGCTGATACGCTCAGGATTTCACCAAAGTGCTCGTTTAAAGCCACATAGCTGCATTTTCTTTGGAGGAAAAGTGTTCCAGATGTGGAACGCATAGATGCTCCCGTTTGCTTGTAAACCTCGAATAAAACGGGCGCAAGTTACCAGCGAAGCGCTTTGACAAAGCGGCACGGATTGGCACACGCGCTAGTGTTCTTAGAACTTAAATCCCCCCTTTCCTCTTTTTCTCTCAAACCACGTTATCATTTTAGAGAGGGCTTTCTTGAGATGTTCTTCATAAAAGAAAGTTGGAAATTAAATGGGTGGTGTGTATTTAGTCAGGCCCGTCTGACAGACAGAAGATGTCATGAGAGGCACAAGGATTCGTCCGAGATGAGAAGCGGTGGATCATTCCCCTTTCCTTTAGAGGATTTCGGGAGTATGGCTGTTTAATAAATATTTTTTCACTGCAGCGTGAATCTGGCTCAGCCTGGTTCCCACCAGGCGCGGACCGCGGAGTTTGTCGGTAGCGGCGCTATCTTCGCCATCGGTAGCGTTGATGAGGATTATTGATCTTTGGATCCACTGATTGGAAGCAGCGGATGAGATGGGCTGGACGAGCCCTCGCGTGAAACGCCCTGCTGCTGCCTGGGCCGAACGCGTGCCGTGCCACGGCGGGGACACGCACCCAAGCGAAGGGCTAAACAAGTTAGTACATCTTCATAGCGCGATGCAGCAGAAATACTGGCTCAAGTCCTGGACATCTTTTTAGAGTTAATTAGCTGGAGCGGACCATTGCAGCAGTGAACGCCCGCTGCAGCAGCGGCTGGCGTACCTGGCTTGTGCCAGCTTTGCTGTCTTTGAGCCCGACAGCGGGTAAAGAAATCCTGACGGACCCGGCTGTCACGTCAACAGCAGCGTGGAGGTGAATTCACAGAAATCCTCGCCTGTTAAATTGCAGTTCAGCTGTGCGGGACTGGAGCAGAGGAAGGTTTAGCAGATCAGACAGTCAGCAGAGGGCAGCTAAGTTGCTCTCCCCGTCTGCTACCTGTCCAGGTGCTCTGTTCGCCCTCCTCCCTTCGGAACTTTTCTTTGCGACTTTACTGCTGGTCCCTAAAAGAGGGGTCCCAAGGACATGCTGTCTGGGCTGGGGGCTGTGTGCTCCCTGCAGCTGTACCGCAAGGAGTGAGCTGATGGCTCAGTTTCGATCGCAGTTTATCATCTCTCTCTGGGTTTCTTACCAGAGATTTCTTTTTTTTTTTTCCCCAAAGAAATAGGAGGAAGAACTTCAGTTGAACGCTGTGTTTTTTTTTTCTTTCGTTCCTTTTCTTTTCAGCAGCGCTGAGTCGCTGTATTCCAGGACCTCTGTGGTTTTCTCTATACCAAAATAAATTTGTTCTGGGCTGCAGCCTGTACGTGGGTAAAATTACATGGTGCGGTGACCACAGTTTAAATATGTATGCTGCTCCAACAGAAGCAAATAGCTCAGTGGCGGCAGATGCAGTTACTTTTCTACAAGCTGAAGATGTGAGCTGTGCGGACTACATCCTGGGACATGCAGACCGTGGTTGCTAGAAGAAAATACTATTGCTCGATAACCTCAGCGACTTGAAAGGAAAAGCCCCCTGACAGAAGCAGCAGTTAAACAACATTCTCCTCCATAAATATATTTAGAGGCCGTTGTTCCGGGGCTGATTGTTCTTGCATGGCATTATGTGCCAAAACTATACGGTGTTTTTCTGTAGATTTTTAGAGAATTAGGAAGGACTTTTCAGTTGTGGACCGGATTCCTGCTTGTCCTGCACGTGTGTAACTGCTGATGCTACCGGTGTACACAGGGATATTTTAAATTATGGTTAGTGAGAAAAAAAAAAAGTTTCCTGATTATCATGCTTCATGTTACTGTAAAAGTGTATAGAAGTAAATACTCTGGGAAAATGGAAATGCTTCATCATCCCATTTGCCAATTTTTCAGCCTTTAAAAAACGCTGAGTGCAACTGTTGCATAATGAAACGTAGAGTCAAAACGATGCGTGAGAAGGGAGAGAGAGGTCTGGCTTCAACCTGGAAAGATGTAAAGATAGAAGAGACAATTTATTATTTTATTTTCTTTTAGATCACCAATTCATTTCTCTCCAGTGGAGTGTCCTACCTCCCCACATTGCCTTTTTCTCCAGGCGTTTGTGAAGGAGGAGCGAGCGCTGCTCAGGGCTGGGGGGGTTCGTTCCCGCACCACGTGCAGGTGATACCGTCATCAGGTTGTATTTAAGAGCAGTTAAGAGCAGTGAGAGATGTTTTTTTTTTTTTTTTTAGTGGTATTCTCTGTGAAGAAGTACAGTAAGGGGTCCTTCTTCCACACCACTAATTTCATACTAAATTTGGGAAGGCATCCATGTGTCTTTGTAATTCTTCATTTTCTTGCACAGCCTGGTGTTACAGACTTTGGGTTTTGCTTTTTTTTTTTTTTTTTTTTTTTGGTATGTTTAGTTTCTGGGAGAGCGTGAGGAGCCAGGGCACGGCTGAACGACGGAGACGCTGATGCTGTGCCGGCGTGGGAACGTCAGCCCATGCCCTCCTGGCTGGCAGCGCCGGGGCACGTCCTCCTCCCGCTCCTTACAGCTGCAGGGGTTTTGGCTAGAGGACCGCTCGCGGTGAGCGCCATGCCCGGGGGAGGTGTGTGTGTTGAGCAGGTGTTTTGTATGATTACGCTCCGTTAGAATGTGCGGGTCCTACAGTGTAACGCTCAAATGTAATTTTCTGGAACAGTCTATGAAGTTCTTGTCAGTCCTTGAGGAAACGAGCTCAAATCCAGCTCAGGGAAAAGCATGTGGCAGCCAGAGCTGGAGTTGTCTGCCAGGTGTTCCAGCTAACGCCAGCGTGGGGAAGGTGATAACCAGCACCACAGTCATGTTCAAAATCAGCGTGAAAGCTGGTATTCAAACTTAGCCTAGTTTGAAATGTTTGTGGTACACTGAGGTGCAGGTTCAGGAATAGATTAGATTAGATATTAGGGGAGATTTAGATGAGATATGAGGAAGAAATTCTTTCCCGTGAGGGCGGTGAGCCCCCGGCGCAGGGTGCCCCGAGGAGCTGTGGCCGCCCCATCCCTGGAGGTGTTCAAGGCCGGGTTGGACAGGGCTGGGAGCACCCTGGGCTGGGGGGAGGTGGCCCTGTCCAGGGCAGGGGGGTAGAACTAGATGAGCTTTAAGGTCCTTTCCAACCCAACCCATGCTATGATTCCATGAATGAGTTCAGGGTTGTGTCGGAAGGGGAGAGCCAAGGCAAGCCCTGGTGCCATGTGCACTGGGTGAAGGATGGCGATGGCGCCATCCTTGAGCCAACCCATCGGAAGGGCCGGTCGCTGCGCCGAGCTCCTGGCCCAGGTTCCCTCTCGGGAGAGCATCACACTTGGTACCTTGCCTCATGACCTGCTCTGGCGTATAGATTTATAACTTTTCCTAGGGGAGGTAATTTAGGTGCCAACACCAAACACGTGAGCTGGGTGCTGGGAATATGTAATCATTTAGGAGTAGCCTAATTTGTCACAGAACCTTATATTTCCTTTTACTTGAAAGAAGAGTGAGTTTTACTTGATTTGAAACACAGAGGCGTGGATGATGTTGTGCTTTTCCTCTCCGTAGTCATTTGGGAGCAATGCTCTCCTTATACCTTTGCTGAAAGCAAGTATTTTCACATTGCTGAATCTTCATTCACGTTAAATAGGTCGTTATTTTCATGCTTTTGTATGATAGCTGCCTGGCGTTCTGCGCTGCATCTGTTATTTATTCATTTACTTGAACCTGCCATTGGAAGGAAAATGGGGGAGAGCTAAAGGGGCTCCTCTCCTCCAGGTGAGGCGAATGCAAAGTTGGCTTGAATTTCAAACAAGTCCTCATGTGCCCAAAATCCTTGGAGGTGCTCCTTTGCTTTGGGGAAGGATGTCATCTGCTTGGCTGTGATGACGAAGAAACGAGTTCTCTTGCAGTCATGGTAGGCAGAAATGGGAGAGATTTAATTTAGTGTCTTGCTCCACGATAAGTTTTTTCCATGAGCTTGGACAATTCATTTGAGACCATGCTTATGTCTGTTCTTTATCTGTAAAGTGCAAGTAATTGCACATCTGTTAACTTGGAGGAACATTTTGAAGATAAAGTGGATTTAAGATTATGTGTGTAATACCCATAATACCTGCGTGCAGCTAAAATATTAAATAGCTGATTAAGTGAACTGCTATATATGGGTTTTCTGCTCTAAGAAGGAAAATGCTGAGTAACCTCGTTAGCTATGATAGTTATTTCTGCACTTTGTTGGTATAAGCGTGATTTAGACCTCTCTCTTCATTTCCCTGTCTACAGATCATTGGAAGAAAAATAGAACAGCGGGTCCTACCGGCTAAAGCTGAGATTTTGAGTTCCAGATGAATGCTGTCTCATTAGGGATCCCAACTGCTGTAGATGTTAGTTTATCAGTCATACTAAGAAAGAAGTCCTAATTTGATTGGGATCGGAAGTTGGGGAGGGTTTTTTTCCCCTATTTTCACTGTGTTTATAGTTCAGGAAAGTTCATTTTCAGCACACAAATGTTTTTGGAAAGGGAACCAAACTGCTGACTGGAAATGCTTGTTTGTTCTTCTAAGGACGGGGATTATGAACTAGTCTCCCGTGGTGCGTACGAGCTGTGGAATCACTCGCCTAATAAAGATGTTCTCAATAGATGCAGAGTTCCGCACCGGTTGAATTATCATGCAGGCTGTACAGTTAGGAAATAAATGAGGGTCTGGGAGACCGTGATGTATGATACCCTAAATGGCTGCATTTTGCTCATATTTGAAAGGCAGTTTAGCTTGTCGTCATTACTGATGATTTGTGCTTTTATAGCCCTTCTTTTTGCATTTCAGAAATCCTTTGTGCCCATCTGAATAATAAATCACCGTGTTTGATTTGTTCAGTAAGAGCAAATGTGAAATTACATTCTTATTAGGATGTCTCGAGAAACTGTAAGTGTGGGTGAAATTTTTTAAAGGAATATTGTGCCAACTTTTTTAATATTTTGTTTGGCCTTGTTTATTTTATTACCTTGTCAAATCCCAGGGGTATATCTCCAACTGCTTTATGGCAAAGGGAGAAATACCGCCCTGTTTAAAAATAAAACAAACAAATATCTGATCATACTTTTGCCTTCAAACAAATGGTTTCAGATTTAAGCACCTCATGAAATAATCTGGAATGAGCACAAATTCCATCTTAGAATTCAAGTTACGGACAAGGGAAAGGCAAATGTAACAAGTAACGGGGATACCTTCATCTGCTTCTTATTTGCTCTTTGGTGGGATAATATATTATTTATACAACATTGATTTCATTAGAAGGAGGATTTGATGCAAGTTTTCTGTCAAACTGGAGAACCGTTAAATGTTATAAGGTAATGTAAACTCCCAAACCCTCAGTAAGGTTTTCTCGATTGAAATATTGAACTATTTCAAATTTGAATATAGCATAAAAATACGGGCTTTCATGTGCTTTTCGTGTTGCTTTAAAGTCAGAAGCCCAGACAGCAGTCCAGTGCTAATGCATAATACTTAACAGAAAAAACAAGCTAAAATAAAACGTACGAAACAAGTGAAAAATGAAAATCGTACGAAATTATGTGAGAGAAAAGTGAACAGTGCAAATAGAAGAAAATTGAATGCATCATTTCTATCAGCGCTCTGACTCCATCACAAAATTAAGTGCTTTGGCCATAATGTTCTGAAATGATCTCTTTAGTGTAGTTTCCAAAATCCATACGCAGGCACCAAAACAAAATTGCCCTCAATAATTTTGATACATGGCAGAGGAACGATGGTAGTGGGTGAAAGCGGATATAAAGAGGCGGGTTGCGACATCATGGGCACCCCAAACCTTTAGCCATACGCTCGCAGTTATGAGCTTCTACTCCCTTGTTTAACGAGGGGCACGTTGAAAAGGTCTGGTGGTATGAATGCGATGGCCACCACAAATTTTTAAAATGTGTTGTGCAGATTAAAAGAAGAGAATTTCATGGCCCGTTTGCTGCTCTGGGAAGACAAAAATTCGGTATGGTCTTGGTCAATATGGCCTTTCTGGCACAATTTCTAACTGCAGAATGAGTAATTAAACAACAGGGTCTTATTTGGGATTTATTTTAACATATTTGTCTGTCCACAGAATATTTCTTAAAACCCATAAATGTTCATGTCATAATGTGGCTTGCAGACTAGCACAGTAACACAATTCCGTAGACCAACATTTCTTAAAAAAATCAAACCAAAACTATTTTTTATTTGTAATCCAAAACCAATTGTAGACTGTAGGAAGCCTCGCTTTGATAATACAGTATAGGATAGTAGCACATCACATTAGAAGACTTGAAAGAATTTAGGCTGAGCAAAATACTCATATCTGTATTGTTGCCAGTACTAACGTTAAATATTTGTGTAGAAAAGTAATAATTTATTGATTAAAATAATAATTGAGTGGGGCTAGTTCTCCAGCTAATTTTTTTTGGTTTATTTTTTTTTAAATGAAATAACCTAGGGACTTAAGCATTTGCTCATAAGGGTGTGCTAAATTTATCATGGACTGTGCAAAGACTTAATTCTTTTATGTATTAAAATGTATGTGACTACGTTTTACCTTAAGAAAGCAATACAAGAAGTTATTTTTAAAAGTCTGAAAATCTTAAAAGCACAAAATATTTAAATAAGTTGTGTTATGCGGCGGTCTGATGATAAATATGGGAATCCTGATAATGACATTAAATGAGTTCACGATTGACAGCAGAGGCGAAGCGAAGTCCTTAATCCTGGGGCTGTGGCTCTTCAAAATAGAGTTGAATAAAAATGGCTCTGTTCTTTATAAAAAATGATCTCCAGGACATACCATATTAAAAACCATTAATAGTAGCACCACATTTTTATTTCCTTTAAATTTTAAACAAGTTAAGCGCTTTAAATGTTAATACGTGGCGGCAGTCGGGGAGCGTATTTCGCATGCTTCAGCTCGGCGGGGCCGTGAGCGCAGCCCTGGCCACCAGGCAGGGCTTGTGGGCAGAGGTGGCTGATGGGGTCGGCAGAATTTCGCGTTCTGTTTAGTACCTTTGCCTGCTCTGAGGGGGGCTCCTCTGGTTTTTTATTGTACTGCGATGTTTCCTAGATTTGCTGCTGGGGATTCAAAGTATCATGGAATCATAGAACGGTTTGGGTTGGAAGGGACCTTGAAGATCATCCAGTCTCCCCCCCCCCTGCCCCAGGCAGGGCCACCTCCCCCCAGCCCAGGTTGCTCCCAGCCCTGTCCAACCCGGCCTTGACCACCTCCAGGGATGGGGCAGCCACAGCTTCTCGGGGCACCCTGCGCCAGGGGCTCACCGCCCTCAGGGTAAAGAATTTCTTCCTAACATCTCATCTAAATCTCCCCTCTTTCAGTTGAAAATCATTCCCCCTTGTCCTATCACTCCCCTCCCTGATCCAGAGTCCCTCCCCAGCTCTCCTGGAGCCCCTTTAGGCACTGGAAGGGGCTCTGAGGTCTCCCCGGAGCCTTCTCTTCCCCAGGCTGACCCCCCCACCTCTCCCAGCCTGTCCTCCCAGCAGAGGGGCTCCAGCCCTCCCAGCATCTCCGGGGCCTCCTCTGGCCCCGCTCCAACAGCTCCGTGTCCTTCTGCTCTGGGGACCCCCCGAGCCAGAGGCAGCACTGCGGGGGGGTCTCCCCAGAGCAGAGCAGAGCACAGCAGAGGGGCACAATCCCCCCCTCGCCCCGCTGGCCACGCTGCGGGGGACGCAGCCCGGGGTGCCGGGGGCTCGCTGGGCTGCCAGTGCACATTGCCCGCTCATGGTGAGCTTCTCATCCACCGACACCCCCAAGTCCTCCTCAGGGTTGCTCTCCATCTCTGCCCAGCCTGGATTTGTGCGTGGGGTTGTCCCGACCGACGTGCAGGACCTTTCCCTTGGTCTTGTTGAACTTCATGAGGTTGGCATGGGCCCACCTCTCCAGCCTGTCCAGGTCCTTCTGGATGGCATCCCATCCCTCTTTTCCCTTCTCTGTGCCCTTGCTTCCCCTTCTGGCCAAGCCTCACCGGGGAACTTTGTTGGATGGGGAGCTGGAATGATTTCTCCTTGTCTCCAAATGTTACTCATTCATCAGACCATCTTGTCCCAGAATTTGCGCAGTCCCTTGCTGGACCTGCTTTTGCTGCCTTCCTCTGCGACTTCTGTAGCCACAACGTCCATCGCTCACTGTGTTTAAACAAATAAATGCCTAAATTAAAAGTACCTTCTCATACTTTCTTGAAATTCATCTTCTATTAGCTTCAGCAGCTGTGTCCTGGTTCTAATTCAGTGAAACTTGGGAATAACAGCTGTGCACTCACTTCATCCACGACCTCTGTGAATTTGTAAACCTCAGTCATAAACCCCTCTCTGCCTTCTTGGAAGAATCTGGGACTTTGTGTCCCCTTCTCAACAGGCAGCTTCTCCGTCCCCTTGTCGTAGAATCACAGAACAGTTGAGGTTTGAAGGGACCTTTTGAGGATCATCTACCCCGACGCCCCCGCTGTGGGCAGGGACAGCTTTCCCTGGATGACGTTGCTCAAAGCCCTGTCCAACCTGACCTTCAACATTTCCTGTGAGGGGGCATCCAACCCCTTGCAGTGTCCCACCACCCTCATTGTAAAGAATTTCTTCCTGATATCTAATCTAAATCTCCCCTGTTTCAGCTGGAAACCGTTACCCCTTGTCCCGTCACTACAGGCCCCGGTAGAAGTCTCTCTCCATCTCTCTTATAAGGCCCCTGTAAGTATTGAAGGGCTGCAAGAAGGTCTCCCTGGAGCCTTCTCTTCTCCAGGCTGTCATTTTGGTTGCCCTTCCCTGTACCTTCTGCAATCCATTATGTCCCCCCTGAGCAACGGAGGCCGTATTTATTTATTGAATTCAGTTTTGCTTCTCTGTGAGATGATATAAATCAAAGCTTTCATTGAAGGGTAGTGGTAAACATCACTGGAACTTTATTTGTGAGCTAAGTTTTCACTCAGGATGATGAGCTGGGATGATGAGCTAATGAGGTTTGCTTTGATGTATAATTTTGTTATTTCACATCAATTACCAGATGACAGATAAGTTCTGCAGCAATTGATTAACTAAATAAGGGGCTTGATATCCCGTGGGAAAGCTTCTGGGGAGCGAAGGTGATGCTAAATGGACAGATAGTGGCCTCGTGTAAGAGGATACATCATCTTGCTGACATTTTTGTTGGCCGGCACGAGGGACACCGGTTCTTCAGTGGAGGGGAGAAAAAGGGTGAGTGAGTCCCCTGTGCTTGGAGAGTCCCATGGAGAAGGGGGGCTGCGGAGCCTCCGTACGAGAGGCGCAGCATCCCCCGTCCCGTGGAGGGCTGGGGATGCTCTTGGGGCGCCATCTGTGTTTTCACAGGTTGCTCTGGGGTTTGCAGGTCCTTTCCTCTAACAAAACAGTTGGTGAAGGATCGTGCCCCTTGCTCCATCGCTGTATTCCATAGGAGCTCAATAAGTAGAGAATTGATGATGTGATGTTTTTCATAATATTTTAATTAAACAGAGTTGAACTTGAAGATCTCTTTTTTTTTTTTTTTTTTTTTGCTGTTTCTGTTTTGTTGGGGTTTGGGTTGGTTTGGTTTTTTTTTTGTTTTGTTTGTTTGTTGTTTGTTTTATAAAAACTTTTAAATTTTACATGTTGCTAGCAAAAATTACCTGGCTCGATTCCTGGCTAGAAAAACCCCAGGAACTGGAAAAAGCAGAATACTTGTACATGTTAATTTTTCCATTTAATAAGGAACAACAACAACAACAAAAGTTTTAATAATTCACAGAGATGCAATGAGTATTTTCCTTTTATTTATGCATATTTATCACTTGGCTTGAATTGTAAACATATTAATTCCTGCCTACCAGTTAATGACTTTGGGTAATGTGTGTACTGTCTTTATGCAGAAATTGTCCATATTCCTCCCAGTTACTTATAGGAATAGACTTAATCAGGTCTACTTCCTCAGCCCTGAAAAGCATTTTGTCTTACTCTAAGTAGTTTTTCTAAGGTATTTTTAAAGCACTTTTTTAAATCCTTAAATTTACCTCCTGAACAGATAATGAATATTTTTCAGCAATGCCAATAAAGGGTACTTCATTGTTTTCAAGACTTATTTTTGCCAAATGTCGAGAGTGGGTTGAGTGTTGTAGGCTCTGCCATAACTCAGGTTTGGTTGATTTTTCTGCTGTGGTTTAAAATGTTATATCCCAAAAGGAAGGTAGTTCTGGTGGTATTAAATGCGTGGACGTTGTATCAGGAAAAATACTTTCAAAATAATGACATTACTGCATTCAGGTAGGAATCAAACATTGCGCTCATGTTTTGAGACCTCAGGACAGACCCTGGGACTAATTGGGATATTTGAGATCTTTCAGGTATTTTCTCTTCTCCTATTTTTCATATTTTTAGTATATCTAAGTAGTATTGTATCATATAGAAATATAATGCCGTATTTGTATTCTATGATATTTTAATGATATGGTAGTTGTCTTATTATTAGATATTGGAAATGACAATAGGTTGTAAACGCGCTTATATCTGTGTCATAAAGAAATTGGTTATGTTGATATACCACATTGAATAGTGTTTCTGGTGGGACATAAAACCCAATAACTTTTCCCAGGAGAATAACAAAATTAGCCTGGCTTCTTGTAATGATTCGCGGTTAATTTGGATAAACCATGGAATTCAAAGATGGGAGTGAAAAATCTCGCAGCAAAGCCCCCGTGCAGCCATCCTCCCGCTCCCGCAGCTTCAGCGCCGTCCGTGTTTGCAGGGTCGTTCCTTGCAAAGAGATAAGTCGATCTGCTTCAAAAATATTGTTGCTCTCCAAACACGGACACGGTTCAAGCTGTCCAAAATTAAGCCAGGGTTTAGTAGGACTGAAGCAGGAATGTTTGTGATTTGAGAACAGAGGGGTTTCAGTAGATAAGCCTTTTTTGCATGTACATGCTCGAGAGGGGTAATTTTGCCGATCCTGTTTGCAATGTACTTTTTGAGAATTATTTAAGAAAAATCTAAAGAAAAAATAAGCTTGCACTTTTTTGAACTAGTGATGGTCATGCAGTGTTTTGCACAGATCTGAGCATGCCAAAGCAGGAAAAGTATGATTCGTGGCTAACTCTTTCTCTGCATCCCTTGAGATTCCTGTGACAATGTGAAGTGGCTTTTTAGCATTCGGTGTAGAGAACAATGTTCCAAACAAAAGCTAATTTTTGTCTTGGAATGGACCTGGGGACGGGACAGCTGTATAAATGCGCATGGGTTGAATGCATCTGCAGACTTTTAATATGTTTTCCATCTTGGTAGTGAAACTCTTCCACGGAGAATCCCTTACTCTTTCCTTTCAGCGATGCTTTCCCTGGTCTCCATTTGACCAGCTTTCCTAAGGAGGTAGTCCTCAAACTTTCCTCTTTGCAGAATCCCAGAATCCCAGACTGGTGGGGGTTGGAAGGACCCTCTGGAGCCCCCCCGGTCCCACCCCCCGCCAGAGCAGGGGCACCTCCAGCAGTGGCACAGGACACCTCCAGGCGGGTTTGGAATGGCTCCAGAGGGGGAGACTCCCCCCCTCTCTGGGCAGCTGTGCCAGTGCTCTGCCGCCCACACAGGAGAGAAGTCCCTCCTCGGTTTGGGATGGAACTGCCCATGGTCACGTTTGTGCCCATTACCTCTCGTTCTATCTATCCATGGACTTTTTGTTGCTTTTTTCCCCACTGTTTCAATGTCTGAGCTGTCTTAGCCTTGGCCCACGTGCACCAGTTCTGACTTCCGGCTTTTCTTTCGTGTGCTTAATGGCAAAACTATCAGCAGTATTTATATGAGGTATGCAGAGGTGTTCATCCCGAGCTGGATCCGCTGGGATCAGGGAGAGTGCACGGCAGCAAGGAATCATAGAATGGTTTAGGTTGGAAGAGACCTTGAAGACCATCCAGTCCCCCCCCCCCTGCCCTGGGCAGGGCCACCTCCCCCCAGCCCAGGGTGCTCCCAGCCCCGTCCAACCCGGCCTTGACCACCTCCAGGGATGGGGCAGCCACAGCTTCTCGGGGCACCCTGCGCCAGGGGCTCACCGCCCCCACAGGGAAAAACTTCTTCCTAATGTCTAATCTAAAGGGAAAAGCAGCAGACGCAGGGTTTTCATCATCTCATGAATATATATGAGAAGAAAAATGGAACAGGACTCAAACGCAACTCTAAAATTGGAAAGCTGTGGCCCATCCTTGGCCTCGCCACCACCTCCTTTGTCCCCAGCAGAAGCGAGCGTGGTGCGCGCGTGGCACAGGTCGCGGCAGCACCGCTGGCTTCATTGAGCTGGGACAGCTTGCAGTCTGCGGTATAAAAAAATACACGTTTATTTTTTCCGCCTTCAGCTTTGTTGCCTTATTATGGCCATATGAAGAAGAGTTATGCGCATAAATATGTGGATGATCATGAAAAGTTTAATTAAATGAGTGAATCGTAACTAAGATGGCAGGGGAGGCAGCGTTGCTACACTAAGTTCTTTCCATACAGGTTTTGCGTTAGCCTGTGCACTGGTTTTAATTTTACTTGTTCTTTCTTAATATGTCTGATATATTTTGAACATAATATCAGCGCTGCTGCTTTGCCCCCGTTGTGCTGGTCTGAGTGCGCTTCACCTTGGCGGAGCCGCCCGAAGCCTCCGGGACCGGGATGGGAAATCCCGGGGGAGTCCAGGGAAAGGAGCCGAACGTCAGAAAACGTAAAAGGGGGTTCTGCTTAATCCGGTGGTTCCTGCTCAGCTGGTGGTCCGGGGTGGGAAAAAAAGGAGAAGGAATATTGGGGTATGTGCAGGCGGGGGGGAGGCAGCCCCAGCAGCCCCTCCCCCGCGCAGTCCGGTCCCGCGCCCGCTGAGCTGCGCCCCGCAACGTTTTAAGTCACTGATTTTAATCTTGTTTTGGATTTGATTTTAATTGCTTTCTCAAAGAGAGATTAATTCTCATTTAGGTGTGGATTTGTAATTAAAAACGATCTCTCGACTTAAGTTGCTTTTGTTAACCACGTGCATGGGCTGTGTACGTGTGTGAAAGCAATTACATAGTTGAATATACATCTAATCCCGTTCTTCGTGTTTAAGTGTTATTGTGTTAGAAAATGATAAAAGACTTCTTATTTGTGAGGGGATTTACTTTTTTCCCTTATGATTTCTGCCAAAAGGGTATCAGAAGGAAAATGAAATTCAATTATAAATTGAAATTTATTTCAGTGGTGGAAAACCAGCACTTAAAAATGCTTTGTTATTACCTGGATATATTGAGTGTGTTGGGTGTCATAACAAAAATTATCAAAACATGTGTTGCACTTTAGTCATAGTCAGTTATTCAAGACAGAAGGTGTTTCCTAAAATGCTTTAGGTGGTTTTTGGTAGACCCTGCAAGCACTGAGGAACCTGAATTAGCTTCATCTGGAACCAGTAGAGCTTTAAGGGTGAATATATCCTCTTGGCCCTGTGCTTATCGCTGCCATGCCAGGGTAACTGGTGTGGGGGGAGCACCACGCAGGCGCTGGGGAGCTGCTTTTGGGTCTCGGGGTACCTGGTTGTCACCAGCTGGTCACTGGGGGCAGGTGTCCCTCAGCAGTGGGGAAACCAAGTCCCACGTCTGCTCTTCTCCGCTGAACGCAAAAGGGAAACGGCACGTCCTGCTTTCAAAATTTTTAGTTTGTTTCGTATCTTCCAAGTATATGTTATTCATCTGAAATAAACGGGATAAACTGAATTGAAAAATAAAAGTAAAAACCCGTCTGCGTGCAGAAGAAGCTCCCGTGGCCGTAGCGTGGTCTGGTTACCTCAAAACGATGGACACGCAGGTGCTGGTTGGCTGCTTGCTTCACTTCTGTGCTCCGGCCTTCTTAAAATAGGCTTTTCAAATTTTTAGTATTCCAACCGATTAGTTCTTTATGTCCTCGTAGAATCATGGAATGGTTAGAGTTGGAAGGGACCTTAAAGCTCATCTCGCTCCACCCCCCTGCCCTGGGCAGGGACACCTCCCACTGGACCGAGTTGCTCCAAGCCCCGTCCAGCCTGGCCTTGAACACCTCCAGGGGTGCCTCGATCACGCTTTCCATGTATTCTAAATACGTTTTTAAAGAAATGTATTTCAATTTAGTGCTTTTGGAATTCATCCTTTTGATTTGCGTGAGCTAGCGCTGCTCCCGGTTACTGTCTGTTCTGACCCTGAGAATTGCCAGGAGGGGTTGAAGGCAGAAACCGCCCCCCCGTACCCTCTGCGCCCGTAGCTGAGTACCTGCTCTTGTCTTTAGAACCTCTGCTGCCTTATTTTTCCGTGCTGGCTCCTGCTCCTGAAACGAGTGGTGGCCCCTTTGGCCTCGCGGGGAGGCAGAGGTGGCCCTGCGCGTACCCGCAAACGGGGCAGGTCCGAGAGGGGGTTGGCAACTCCGACTCTGCGGTCCCACACGGGCTCCGCCGTGCTCCAACCCGCGGTTCCGTGTTTCCTTCAGTGCTGCTGAATGTTGTGATCAGCCCCAAATCAGAAGAAAAAAAGTCAACTTTGTCATTAACCGGGCCGAGAGGCTCCTTTTGTCCTGCTGGTGTTGGATTTCTGACGAGTTCAGCTGCGCTGATTTCTGCAGTAGAAGAAGGACAAAACCCAATTTACCCGTGGCATCCTGTTGGTGCTTGTTATGTTGAACCGTGTGGTCATGGTTCCAAAGGGTAATAAAAAGTTTTAATTAATTTAGTTTTTCACAATATAAATGTTCAGCTGTTTTTCCTCAGATTGCATATTAGAGATTGATTTCATATTCTTTTCATGGAGTGTCTGAGCTTTGAAGCTCTTCTTCATACTGGACATCGTTTAGCAACAGGTTGTCTGAAAGAATCCCCCAAAGTATTCTGCGTTACTTTGAATTTAATAAGAAACAAAAATCAAATTTAATGGAATTTACGGGGAAGAACTGTGGCATTCTTGGAGAGGCAACCCACACATTACTGGTGTCGGGTTCTGCGGATGAGTGTCCTTCCCTGTTTTTTGAACTAAATGCAAAGTGCTAAATAGGTCTGTGCTCCTCATGTGTATCCTCATGGAACACAAGTATGGATGCTTCTCAGGATATCTGTACATGGCCTCCCGCACTGCCTGTCAGGAAATATTTAAATCCAAAATTCTCACTTTTTGTTGTTGTTTAAGGGAAAGGCCACTGAGTTTTTCCTCTGCTCCCGGCAAACCTTGCGCACGTTTTGTGAAATCTAACAGCCTGAAGAAATCCTAGACGAAGTAAGGTTGCCTCTGCAAGAGACAACCTGTGTATCCATAAGAGAAAGAGAAAACTTTCCTGTAGGCGATTCCCGTAGGATAATGGTGGGGATGTTCCCGTCCGTCCCCACGGGAGAGGTGGAAGCTGCCAGTGGGGTCTCTGCCACTGTCGCGCGGGGGAACGCCGAGGGAACGCCGAGGGAATTGCATCTGCTCGCTCTGCTGCTGGGTTTGTGGCTCTCTCATGCAAATAATGAGTTTTCTCGTTCCTCTTGAGAACCGTATTCTAGTTTTCGAATGCCACGTTTGTTAGCCGGAGCTGTGCTCCTCCAGACTCCGAGGGTGTGATTTGGGAGCCACGTTCCAAGGGAGGAGGTGGGTAAGGTGAGGATATTCCTGTAGGCAGAGAAGAGCAATTTCACTTCTGTGAAATCCCCCGTTTGCTGCTGCGAGGTATTCATCTTTTCAGCTCCTCTTATCTGTCAATATTGGTACAGAAAGTCCAACTTAAAATGTAATCACTCTGGGAATTGTATTTCTCTTATTTACCATAATGGCAGGTGGGTTTGTATACATAATACTAATTTTGCTACTTTATTGTGAAATATCACAAAAAATTGAATGTGAGTTAGAAAAGTCGTAATAAAGGACCAGACTGTTCTCAGCAGCACTATCTTTCTCTGTTTAATCAGTTTTCTGCTCTTTGGGGAGGGGGGAATGAGAACATTGTCTAGAACGGGGTTTTCATTTTGATAACGTGCAAATGTGAAAGGAGCTCTTTCTTTATTTTAACACTGCTGAGAGCCTTGTGGTAATTCCTGCCTGCAAGGTAACTGCGTAACCTTCTGCGGCAGGCGAAGCTGGGAAGCGCCGCTCCCCGGCAGAGACTCCCATCCCCATCCCCATCCCCTCCTCATCCCCCCTCTCTGTTTGGGCCCGAAAACTTCATACCAGTACAGCCCCAGTGGCATGGTGCGATGGTTTACGTCATTACGAACCAAAGGTAGAAATTAGTTCAAAAATACCAAAGCTTCCCCAAAGAGAGCTCTTCTGGCGAGTTGCGTTTTCACCTGAGGATTTCTCAACTGTGTGTTTCTATCAATTAAATTTTGATCGCTTATATTTCTGATCTGTCTTCCAATCCCTCCAAGCCCCTCAACCAACCGGTTACTGAATATTTTATGTCACAACAGTCGAATGAGAGGCACCACAAGTGCAATAATTTGTCTTGAAAACGGCTGTTGCTTTTAGAAGCGTGTTCAGGTGGCAGGGTCACCCGTCTTGTGCGAAGAGGACATTCGTTTAAAAGGTAATATATTTTTCCATAGTATTCCTGTGATTTGTCTCAGTGATATCTTACCGCAGCGTGATTTGCCATACCCGTAATACCTGCACGCTATCACCATTACTGAAATCACCTTAGTGCAGGCATTCTTAGCATAGGATGCTGCTTATCTTAAATTATTTTCTCCTTGTATTTGCAAAACTTAAATTCTTTGGCTGGTTTGCATCAACGTGATGATAGTCCGTTTCCCTGGCTTTCAACGTTGGTTGTGTTTGGTAAGTAAGATCGTGCTTCTGATGGCATTAACTGACGTCGTGGTTCACTGATGGGTTCAGCCATGAGTAAAGTTTTGTGATGTAGGATCCGTAAACTTAAAGTCCAACAAGAGTTTGGAAAATTCTTGACTTTTTTCCTCGAGAACGCATAATCCCATCCCCGCTTTGATTTATCTGTGCCATCAAAAAGGCTGGAAGATATCAAAAAAGAACCCCCAAACCAGGCGGGTGCATTACTCTATTTCGCTCGTGCCCTCTGCCAGCATCCTTGCAGAAGCTGCGTCCTGCCGCGCCGAGAGGGACCGACCGCCCGGCCTTCCGGAGCGCCTCCTTTCCCACGGCGACGCTGCGCGCCCGCCCCGGCTCAGCGCTGAGCCCTCCCCGTGCCCCTGTGGCTGCAGCAGCGCGGGCGCCGCCGGTAAAGCCGAACCTCTCGGGTCCTCCGGTTGTTGAGGATGCCGCGAGGAGAGGACACGCTCCTGTGCTGGCCGGGCACGGGTCTGCCTCTCGGCTTCCTTTTTATTTTAGCTCTTCGGTGACTTCTGTTTGCTCCAGAGAAAGTTCAGCTTTTTTTCCTTGTCATTTATCCAACACCGAGTGCAAGAACAGATACCTCTTTCGTTTTGAGAGTGCTTCAGAGGATGATAATAATAATTACAGTTAAATTAGCTTCCTAACAATAACGTGAAGAAAGTAAGATGTAATTTGGTGTGAAATAAACAAGATGAAAGGCTTTCCCTGGGGCGACAAATGCAGTTAGTTGGAGTTCGTATTAGCGTCAGGAACTCTGTTATGCCCAGGTTAAGCCCGTACCGAGGTGACTGCGCTCTGTGTGTGTGTGTGTGTGTGTGTCCGCGGGTGCGCACCCGTTCCCCGTTCCTGTGGGCTGTTGGTTTGCCTATGTCCCGCTGCTCTGCGATGGTGGGGACGGGGAGAAGTGGAGGCGCTTTTGTAAGCGGCATTCCCCAAACGCCGCACCGGTTGATGAGGGGGTTGGAAAAGTACAGCCCAAATGAATGTGCATGTTTATGAAGATGCCTCTTCACTGAGCTTGACCCCCGTCCCCAAATAAGTAGCAGGTGATGGCGTTGGGAGTCCAATTGGAGAGCAGAGATTTCTGGAACTCTGGAGATGGGCTGTCTCCAGTCAGGTGTCGTTACGTGGAAGAAATTCCCAGTTTACAGGAAAGATCGAAAGAGGCAAACAAGATCTTTCTGCAGAGAGATGTCTTTAAACGACAAGGGTGGGTTGGATTGTCAAGGAGGAGGGTCAGAAGAGTGTTTTTCCGCTGAAGCAGAGGAAGAGCGGGGGCTGAAGCTGAGGGGAGCCCGGGGAAGGGGAGGGCTGCAGAGTCCCGTGGGAAAGGGCACCCGGCGGCGCTCATCGCCGCGCTCTGCACCCCCCGAGGCACCGGTGCCCGCAGTGAGAGCGGTGTGTGCTGCGGTGGCGTTAAAAACTCTCTGGCCACGCGCTGGGGAGGAAGACTGCCGGTCGCTGTGGATGGGGACGTGGGCTGCGTGAGCAGGTGAAGAACGCAGGTGAGCAGCTGGGGCAGTAACAGCAAAGCCGACATGAAATGCGTTTGGGGACAGCAGGTAAATCTTCAACCAGCCCATACCGCTCCCTAATTCCCATATCTTTTTAGACGGCGTAAAAATGTCAAAAATGTCAGTGCACATCTCTCTGCGCTGTTGGGAGTTTCCATCTGTGAGGCTTTACTCAACGGTTGGCTCCTCTGCGTGGGGCTCGGTGGAAACCGTTCCTCAGACAGGGACCGGTGCGGGGACACACCAGCGCTTCTTTGTCCCGCGTCTCCTTCCCTGTCCTTCCCCACGTGTCCAGATATCGCACGAGCCGTACAAAAGGCTTTGAGTGCCAACCAGTGATAACTACAAAAAGAGTCATTCTAAATCCCAGAATGGTTCTGTTCCCATATTCAGTGATGCACGTGGGCAAAATTCTTTAAAAGCCTTCTTTAAAAAAATTATTTAAAAAGGCTTTTCCTTTTTTCTTACTCTTTAAATACTGGTCTTGCCCATAAATACTGCCGTTTTCTGTATTTTATTACTTATATTTATAATTTTATTATTCGCATTAGTAGAAGTTTAAACCGAGATTCCTGACGCAGTATCGCTGAGGGCAGTTCTCTAGATTGTCAGTGAAATAATTTTTAGTATAGCGGGGGGGGGGGGGGGGGGAGAAAAGGTGGGGAAAGGCAATTGCATTTAGAAAACCAAATATAAATGGACTGACCTTCGGAAATCTTAAGCGCTGTGATTGCAATTGGAGGGCATAGTGTTTAATACTGAAACTGTACAGAGCTTTTTAAAGTGAAGCACTTTTGGTTAAAATGGACTTCTTTGAAAAAGAGCCTTAGAAAAATGATAAATGGTGTTGTTAAAATGTCTCATTAATTTTTTGCTTGCCTTTTGCGAAAGTTAGTGCAGAGCGCTTTCAAACTAGGGAGCGCTTTGTAGATGTTCTCACTGCGCGTATCATCACATTTCTCATAAATAGGCCTTTCGCAAAATGAATTTCAGTTGAGCTATCGTGCATTTGGCTTCTGGTTTTGACCTGTGTGAAGATCCTGGTTGCTGTTTTTGCCGGAGAGGTTTCCCTGTGCTCAGAGATGTGGGATTTTTTTTCCCCTAGTGTTTGGGAATATGGGATTTTCCTTCAAATGAAACAATAATCAGGATTTTACTTGTTCAGAATTGCTTTAGGAGCAGTGGATTACAGCACAGAAGGGTGTCAAAGGGGCTGAATATTTTGACCTCACTGGGGCTCGCCGAGGTTGGGAAGGAGTGGGATCTTGCGGATCCATCCGGGCAGAGTGTCGGAGAGCTGCCCCGGAGCAGGGGAAGGCGGCTGTAGCTTTTGTTCTTCTCTTGGCAGTTGGTAGTTGAAAGACGTTTGGAAACCTTTGGACAAGGACCTCTTGCTAAGAACCAGCTTTTCCAAATAAAATACCTTCTAAAATAGGTACCTTCTCAAATAAATCCACAATTATGCTACTTCAGTAGGGCTTTTTTTTTCTCTGTAGCCCTCAAACTAGTTTTTTCAGTAAAACATGAAGTAGGAAACTGAAAAACGTACCTTGGTTGCTTTTATTTTGTATCCGCAAAGTTCTTTTGTTAATTGCAAGAGTTTTTGTCAACTTAAATGTATCTCGGGAAATTTTTGCGTACTGGTTTGCCACGCAGGAGTCGTGCTGAGCAGTTCCTGCAGGGGCACAGCGTGGAACTGACCTCTCTCAAATTCTCTTTTTTACGTAAAACCCCTAATTTGTGTCATTTGTAAGAGCTTATGGATGCAGCAGTTGGCACCGAAGGGGTTGGAAACTGCAGAGAGGTACGGGCTTAGCAGATCCTGGGCTCCTGACGGTGCAGGAGAGGTCCCCAAGATGGGCAAAGTTGGGACCTCGTGACTTCTGACAGCAGAAGGATGGATCTGCTCTGCCTTCAGGGAGGCTTTGGGGGGACCTAGCAGCAGCCCCCCGGGCTGTCGAGACAGCGCAGCCGGGTTCTTCATGGCAGTTATTTCCATCCTTGGAGGTTTCAAGACAGGATGGGGTAAATCCTGGAGCAGCCCGGTCCATCCCTGGAGCAGTCCTGCTTTCAGCAGGCTGGAGGAGAAACCTCTTGAGGTTCCTCAGCCTATATCATTATCCCAGTTCCGGGCTTGGCACAGCTAAATGCTGTTCTTCCATGCCCCATCTCTGAAAGCGGAACACTTCTTTAGACCTTGCGTTCTTTTCAGGAAAAACTGCTCTTTTTACATTATTTTCTATTTTGGAACCAGTGTGCTCAGCTGGTCAGGCTGTAGTAATCAGCATTGAAGTCCTGTAAAGGATTTCCTTTTAAAACAAGTTTTCTATTGATTGATAGCGATGGAACTGTCAGAGATCAAATCTGGATCTGTAAAATAACGTTTTGAGGTAAAACAAGTTATGCAAGACTAAATAAGCTCGTATTCACCTGTAAACTTCTGTATCCGTCTTCTGAATTCTGAATGGACCTACGCTGAGTCGGGTTGACCCACGCGAGGCTTCTGCTGGGCGGAAACTGGGCGAGCGCTGAGCTCCTGAAATCAGGTTGGGTAAAGGGGATGGCGCGTCTTGCCCCGGAGCCCCGAGAGCAAAGTTCGTCAGCTGAAAATACCTTAGTGGGTCTTCATTTGCAAAAAGGTGCCTTTGTAATAATGTTTGCGGCAGCAGGAAATAAAGCCCAAACATTCATCACTCACGTTATTACAAATATTAACTTCTGTTTCTCGAAGGAAAAAGACTCACATGTTTTATTCCTTCCATTTACTTGCGTTCAAGAAGGCAGGATTTGGCCTAAGGAAATGGAAAGTAGCATATATTCGGTAAGAAAAAAAAAAAGTGATAAATGTTAACATTTTGCACTTGTTTATATTCCGCCGCTGTACCCGGGAAATAACTTTCTCTCTACAGGTGCTGCTGAATTTACTGTCAGATTTTCTATTACGGGAAAAGAAGTGTTTGTTTTACTACTATGAGAAATATATGTATTAATTTATATACATATATATATATATGTATATGTAACTTTAGGGGTGTTTTGCTGTGTTTTGGTTTTGATTCCTGTCCCTACTGGTATGACGGCACGGTGGAAGCTTAAGGAATCGGTGTCCATCTCATTTTCGGTGCCGGGGGGGGCTGCGGCTCCCACGGGCAGGGCTGTCCGCAGAAACGAGGGGTTTCCCTCCCGGGGAGCGGAATTACCTTCGCACAGAGCACTCCCCGTTCCCGTGTGGCGTATCTGCTGGTGGGTCTTAACCTTCCTCGTGTGCCTTCGGTGACGCTTGCGGTGGTGGGACCTGGAACCGGCGCCGTGCGTCGTAACCCGGAGCTGATGGGGAGCTGCGGGCTACGGGGTCGTTACCTGTTATATGATATAAAGTGTTCTTCAGAATGAGAAATTCATAAGATTTTGCTTAAGAGAGCAAACGTGTTTGCAGCCCGGTTCCCAAACGGGTGAAATATGGGGCATTTTCGAGATGCGTTTTTATCTTGTGCGTCCATAAGTGGCGACCGTTTCGTTCGTGGCTTGTAGAAACAATAACAACTGATTTTTATTTCTTTATTTGTTGCTAATATATATAGAATATATGTTGTAAGCAAAGAGAAAACTTACTTCCTCCGTATATCCTTGCAAGCTGCCTGCTAATTGTGAGGGACTTCAACCCTTTTCATCAAAATAAATTCCGTGAAACTGTTCTGAAAGCCTAAATGTAGTGAGGAGTTCCTTCTAATGTTTCGGGTGGGTTGTTTTTTATTATTTTGTTATTTTTTATCAGTTTATTTATTTAGCTGTGGAGTCTCTTAAGGCCATGTAAGGAAAATTTTATTGAAAAAAATTAATGCAGCTTACGGTTTTTCATCTGTTCCTGATCACGGTAATAGGGACATTATACTGAAACATCCCTTCACTTTCGATTCTCTTCTGTTTTCTCACTTTACATAAAGAGCTTAATATTTCCAACTTAGCGATTTCCCTGGAATAAAGTGGACAAGACTATTTTGAAGTAGGATGTTTTACCCCTGGGAGATAAGCGTCGGCGTGTGTTGTCTGTCCTGCAGGGAATTCGCTTCTCTTTCCGAAATTGTTCAGTGCTGGTATTACTCCTGGGAAGATTTGTTATTATAATTTCTTTGCCCATATCTGTTAAAGGGCCATTTGAACATTTACTTCTTTATTGTAAAGATTATCTGTGAAAAGAAATACTTTCTGAACATTCACGTGTCTCTTCAACTTTCCTCCCAGAACTGTATTTTACAGGAATTAGAAATAAGTTGAAATTTTGCAGTAGTGTTGTCATTTGTTTTTGTCTTCAATAGAAAATGTATCTTCTGAATAACAATGCATTGTTTCCAAAGAAGAACCATTATCTTTGGTGGGATTTTTGTTTCAGTTTTGGTTTGGTTTGGTTTTTTTGGTGGGTTTTTTTGTTTGGTTGGTTGGTTGGTTGGGGGTTTTTTGTTTGTTTATTTTGTTTTATTTTATTTTATTTTGTTTGGGGGTTTTTTGGTGGTTTATTATTTTTATTTTTATTTTTTTCTTCTTTTAATGGTGCTGAATGACCAGCCCTCCAGCGTGGGAGCTGGACCCGGCTTCCCTTCCGCCAGGCCGGCCGATCCCACGGTTCTGCCTTGGGAACGCTCCGTTCCCGTTCGCCTCAGTGCAGCTGCGTAGAAAAGAAAGAACGAATCCAGCGCCTCTGCTTTCGGGCGGGAGAGAGACTGATTGTATTAAACAGCTTATAAAGTGTATTAAATGCGCTTCTCGAGGACGATGCGCAGTAATTATCTTAGTCACCGTGTGACTACTTCGTTTCGGAGCTTTGCAAGTAAGGGCAGATGCGAAAGGCTTTCAGTCTAAACCTCGACGCTATGTTGGTGAATTAATAGCTAATAATTGCCCAGGGAATGGCGATCCCCCCGTGTCGCCCTCGCAGTACTTGCTGCACAAACGTAGGGTTGCAATTACTCCTACAGTTAAAATTGAAATAGATTTTTTTTTTTTTTTATTATTTTTTTTTTTTTTTTTTAGAGAATTAAGTATTTTTTTGTCCCGTGTATTGCTTGGAGTGGTACGCTGCAGAAGATGACAATGGTCTCCAAATCCAACCAAAGATTAAAAATCAATTTAAGATTAAAATTTAATAATGTTGTTAGCTATTGCTAAATAGTTAATAGGCCGTATTAAAAACACCTAGAGTACAAATTTTGCCTATAAATAATTACAAATTGTTATTAGCATTGTAATTAAGAGCATGCGGGCTGCACATGATACCTCACTAAGCGCAAAGAAAATTATGAAAAGTAAGCAGATGACTGGTAGGGTACTTTTTTTCCAATATTAAATAGATTTTCCTAACCAGCAGGGGCTTAAACGCTATTTAGCAGGTGGGGATCTGAAGATAAATGTTGTAGCAGAGATGTCTGCGTGTGTAATGCAACGGAGGCTTAAAGGAACGATACTGTACCAAAGAAGGAAAGGTTTTTTGTTACTGGGATACTACGAAGATGAGGATGAGTCATTGTTTTATGCAGGGGAACCAGACAAAAATGCTGATTAACTTATCAAGGGCCCTGAACCATTCTGGGGCTCGACATAAGCTGACATGACAACATTTAGCAAGTTTCTGTAATTTTCTTTAACTAAAACTTAAACGCGCTATGGAGTCCCATCATCCTCGTGTTCCATTTGTATTTGCTAAGCTTCCTTATTTGTCCGAGTTTATTTTTTCCTCCAGCAACCATTCTGGGTTTTTACCAAGCTTTGCTATTTCCCCACTTTTCACCTGGAAGCAGAGCGTTAAACCACCAGACGTGAAACTTTCAGGTGTCGTTTCCGATTCTCACCGTGCTAATTAAGAAGATTATCTTCTGTTATTATCTCTCTCTTTGGTGACTCGTGTACAAGCAGCCAGCGGAGGGGAGAGCGGTCACCAGTGGATGTGGAAGAGGTGATAATCAAATTCAGAGTCACCGAATGGTTAGAGTTGGAAGGGACCTTAAAGATCATCTCATTCCACCCCCTGCCCCGGGCAGGGCCACCTCCCCCCAGCCCAGGTTGCTCCCAGCCCCGTCCAACCTGGCCTTGACCACCTCCAGGGATGGGCTGTCCGCATCTCTAGCTGCTCCTGTATCTAAAAATCCATGTTAAATACATTTGAAAGTTTAACAGTTGCTCCACATTTGTTTTTTTTTCGCATACAAGGTTGCCATGATAATTTCCTCAAGTATGGAATTCATCTTTTGACTGTTGCAGCCATATATGTTAACTTAAATTACTCACCAAGTGTGTAGATAAACAGAAATGTCATCAAAGCCATTAGCCAGTTATAGAAGCGACGTGCTGAGTGACGGATTACCTGGGAAGGGCTGGATTCGCTGCATTTGTTGATGTGTTTGTGTGAAGGAAGGTAAAGACACCTTTATATGTTTGCAAACAATGGACTTCACAGATTATTTAAGTGAGCGAGCCTCTATAAAGGGATACCATGAGCAAACCGGAGTTCGTCTTCAGCTCTCCTGAGCATTTATGAACCATCTGCAGAACCTGATGGGAAACATAGAATCATAGAATTGTCTAGGTTGGAAGAGACCCTTGGGATCATCGAGTCCAACCATCTGCCCTACTCTACAAAGTTCTCCCCTACACCATATCCCCCAACACCACATCCAAACGTCTCTTAAACACATCCAGGGATGGGGACTCAACCACCTCCCTGGGCAGTCTGTTCCTATGCCCGACCACTCTTTCTGTGAAAAATTCTTTCCTAATGTGCAGTCTAAATCTACCCTGTTGGAGCTTGAAGCCATTCCCTCTTGTTCTGTCAAGTCATGGACCGAATTGCAATCTGCAGCCCAATCTTGAGCAGCCAATTAAAAAAATTCCTAATTCTGATTGGCAGTGAAACATCGCTTTGATTGATGACATCATTAGGGGAAATAGGACTGGATGTGGGCTGTTGAATATTTTCTTGCAGGCAGAAGCCCTTTTACGGTGGCTGTTACGTAGAGTGCTTGTTATACAGTGTTTTGACAATTAAGGTTTTGAGATTTTTGAGACGATCCCGTCTTATTTACATTTCCTAGTAGTAAACATTATCTTTGTGCAGC
This sequence comes from Vanellus vanellus, assembly GCF_965231255.1. Taxonomy (NCBI): domain Eukaryota; kingdom Metazoa; phylum Chordata; class Aves; order Charadriiformes; family Charadriidae; genus Vanellus; species Vanellus vanellus. The sequence continues at coordinate 3,372,288 of NC_138912.1, read as the reverse complement.
CACCGCTTCTATTCTTGTCATAGTTTGTTATAAAGTCCCTCTGATGTGGTGGAATGGCATCTCGGGTGGCCTTTCCCTTCCATAATCATGCCGGTCGCGTATGCCTGAGAACTCCCGTCAGGTACCTTTGTGTCGTGTAAAAAAAATAATGCTCTCACCCGGACAAAATCAGTTATGTGGGAGTTTAGATCTGAACTCCATTACGTAGGAGAAGAGCAAATTCAGGGAGTGCTTATCTGGCGGAGGTGGAGGGGACCGGACCGTAAATAAGAGGGCTCATAACACACACCGATAACCTACTGCGGTTTTGGGTTTGATCTTCATTACGCGGGCTGGTGTAGAAATAAATATTTTAAATTGAAAATAACGGAGATCTTAAGGGTAACAATTACGCGACGCCTAGAAAGAATAGAAAATTCCGCAGTCAGGCTGTGCGTGGCATAGAATAACCTTGAGAATGGCACAGAAAGGGGAATTTCAAATTTTATCAAACCATATAAAGAATCATTTATTTTCTGAGTAATTCTGCTGTGTTTTTTTTTTTCCCAACGATTTATTCTTCATTGAAGGTCAGCAAAGGTGCAGACGCTATTAGAGCAATCAGGCAACAGGTTTTAGCAGAGAGTCGGAGGAGGAGGATGGACAAGCCGAAAAGTCGATTATGGGATCGGAACTTCTCGTAGCTGTAGAAATGGGTTTGAGTTGTTACAACGATACTTTCGTGTGCCAAAAGCAAAGATTAAACTTTTTCTGGTCGCTTTTTACTTTCTCCGTGCTTTGAGAGAGATATGATTGGCACTGCAGTTCTGTTTTTATGGAAGTTATTGCATTTTATTTTGTTTTGGTTTTTTAAGCATCGCAGTATCTGAAAACACCACTCAATGAAATTAAAAGTTGGGGTTTAACTGTGATGGTTGGTATAATGATTTTTAAGAGATTTCTTCCCTGAGCAGAGTATCGACTTCCCAAATGCAAATCCTGACGTTGTGGGATATTTTTAGCAGTAGTGTTTATTACATTCCAAAGCCTTTAATGCCTGAGCAATTTTATGTGAATATGTTGCAAAATCTTCAGTGAAGATGGTGATAAAGCCATGAAATTGGAAGTAGAAACTTTTCAAGATGTCTTCTCTTTTGTTTTTTTTTTTGGTTTTTTTTTGTTTTTTTTTTTTTTTGACAGAATTTTGCATGTGAATGAATTGAAATGATAAAATGATGTCCACTGCTCTCCAGCGATATTACATTTGGACAGCGAGTGTTAAGTTGCCCTACCTTGAATAACTGATTTGTTTGCATTTTTGTTTTTGATAGGGGAGTTTCGTTGCCTGCATGACTGCCATTTTAAGGCAAATGGAAGATTATCACTACGCTCATTTAATCAAGACTTTTGGAAAGATGAGATCAGACGTTGTGGTAAGTTTAACGTGTTCGATCCGTCCATAAGATAGTTCGGCTGGCGCTTGGTTTTTTCCTGTTACTGTTTGATAAACACACTGGTGAAATGTAAACAAATGTGTTTGACCTTACAGACGGAACACAAAAATAATTAATAAAGCGCTTCCAGATTTACTATCAAAGTAATCAATAAAGCACTATGACTGACCCATTTTCCGAGTTTGCAAAGGACAAAATTGACGTTCCCGCCACACCCAGGAATAGAGCTCAGCTCGTCTCTGGGGCCGGTTGATATTTTAGAAAGCAAGCGCCGAGGCAGTGGATGTTAAGGCAATTAAAAGAGAGCATTAGGAAATAGTAGTGCTGAGCCATTACTAAAAATCTGTTTTGTTTAAGGAGAAAGGGGGGAGGGGGAAAGCTTTCTTGAGGAAAGAAAATTTCAGCGTTAAATCTTCCAGATGTCCCAGTTTCATTGGTTTAAATAGCTTTTATTTACAGCTCCGCTCACTTTAAGTTTTATACAAAACATTTTAACCTTAAAGATGTCCTTAGTTGTTAAATAAGCAATAATAATTGAAATTTGTCTTCTCAGAGTCGTTCGGTACCCTAACCACGCCAACAACGCGACTTAATTAGAGCGTAATAGAAGAGGGTTTATAGCTGAGGAGATCTCTCTCTAATGACCTGAAACTGTCCTTGCCATATGGCGAGTGCGTGCCGCAAGGCAGCGACCAAACTCCTTGGCTGAGATCCGTCAATTAGCGGCTGACCTGACGCCCCACCAGCCGTACGGTGTTACCCACCCCGCCGCCGGGCATTCTGTCAGCCGCTCGCGGCGCGTCTCACCTGTGTTTTAATCTTCAGGGCGACCTTCGTTGAGGTTCCCTTCCTTCTTCCAAACCCAGCCTGACAAAACGCAGGGTCTTTGCCTAATTCCTTTATGTTTGGACTTTCCAGTTTTCCTTTATGTCTGCAATTTTTGTTCTTCTGCTTATATTCTGTAAGATTTGAGCTCTTTGCCCGCTGGCGGTTTGCAGATCAGGTGCCTCTGTTGCTCGGTTCGTACCTGATTTTGGCATCACTGAAGGACGGAGCTTCAGGAGGGTGAAGGCAAAGTCCACCTGCAAAGAACTGCACAAGGGCATCGCTGTACTGAAAGCGCCGCTTCCCAGTTAGCCTGCTTCGGGCTCTCGGGGCGCTTCCACTCGCTTTTCCACTAATAATGAAACATCCCCAGTCTAAATGAGTGAAAATAATGGCTTTAGCATACAGAAAAAACCTGAGGAGGATTAAGGTTAATCAAGCCAAATATTTCTGTACTTTTAAAGTGGTTCAAACCGTTCGGCTCTGGAAAAGGCAAAGTGATGACAGGGTTTTGCGTGGGAGAAGGTAAAAGCAGTTTGCTCTTAAAACACGTCATGAAAAAATGCAGAGGGCAAAATACTGGTTGGGAAATCTGTGATTATTCTAATGGCAATAGAATTTTAAAGTCTCGCTTTCTTGGTCTAAATTGTCTGAAGGGTGGTTCTGTGGGTCAGACCTTTCTTGGTGAAAACAAGGGAGCAATTATGTATCTGAAATTTGGCAAGTGGTGTGGTTAGAATTGCTTGGTTTAGCAGTTTGATTTATGCGCACGCAGCGCACGGGGACACACGAAGAATCACTTCTTTTGTCTTCACTCTCTGTGTGTTTGTCCCTTTCTGCACGTTCTTGGGTTGTGGAGCTGAAATTGTTTTGTACTGTTAAAATCAGATTTCCCATCAGCATGAGCACTACCTGACTACTTGTTTTCCACTGTTCTGCCACTTGACTACCATCGGTATGAGCAGATGTGCTAATCCCAACTCGGTCAGTTGCTGTAATGCTTTTTGTATCTTTGATTAAAATGTACCTTTTAAATACTTCAATATAGAATCATAGAATGGTTAGAGTTGGACGGGACCTCGAAGAGGTCGTTGTTGATTAAATGATAATGTATGTTAATGGGAACTAAAGTGCACGGTGAGCTGGTGAAACATTAAATGGGTAACGAGGTAATGGTAGAAAATGCTACCTTAAACTGACTTTAACTTATAAATAGTGTAAATGAAGGGGTGGAGTGTGGAGGTATAATGGCAGAATATCGTTAATCCTGTGATAAAAGGAAACTACAGCGAATAAACTAGTTTTTCTTTCTTTTTTATTTTTAACCTAAATAAAACTGGTTGAGTCATCATTTAGGACAAAAGGACGAGGATACAATCCCCTTTCTCTGCTTAAGGGAAAAGCTTGCATCACCTTTCCAGTGAGAACCAAAGCCAGGAGTTACTGTTCTCCTAAGTATTTCTTCACAGATGAGAGTTCGTTGTTAAGTTGACACCCACCTCTTGTTCCGTGTTTTATGTTTCGCCGTGAGAATTGATGCCCCACGAAGCTCTCCCAGGAGCATCGCCTCCTTAACCAGTATCCGTGCTGCGGTTCAAGTTTGCCCGTGATCCTCCCTTAGAGCTTTTGTTTTCTCCTGTCTTCAGTGGTGGGATGCTACTGGACTGTACTGGGTGTGTACAGTCCTTGGTACTGTATGGTTTGGGTGAAAAAAACACCCTTTCCACCCTTCTTCGTTTAACTTTTCATGGTCTTCTTTTTCCTTTTCCCTTTTCCCTTTTCCTTTTTCCTTTTTCCTTTTTCCTTTTTCCTTTTTCCTTTTTCCTTTTTCCTTTTTCCTTTTTCCTTTTTCCTTTTTCCTTTTTCCTTTTTCCTTTTTCCTTTTTCCTTTTCCTTTTCCTTTTCCTTTTCCTTTTCCTTTTTCCTTTTCCTTTTCCTTTTTTCCTTTTCCTTTTCCTTTTTTCCTTTTCCTTTTCCTTTTTTCCTTTTCCTTTTCCTTTTTTCCTTTTCCTTTTCCTTTTTTCCTTTTCCTTTTCCTTTTTTCCTTTTCCTTTTCCTTTTTTCCTTTTCCTTTTCCTTTTTTCCTTTTCCTTTTCCTTTTCCTTTTTTCCTTTTCCTTTTCCTTTTCCTTTGTCTGACAATTTTTTGAGCCAGTGCCATTTGACTCACCTGTCAGAGCTTAGATCCACGAGTGTTTTCATTCAGACCCGATTTCCCCGCGCGGGGAGGTGGTACTACATCTCCTGTTACAGGGGTTTCAGTTTAACCGCAAAGGCATAAAGGAGCAGCGGTTTCGAACTGAAACTGGATTAATTCAAACACAAATGAAGAGGATTTTCTTGGAAAAAAAAAAAAAAACCCAAGAAAAAGGGAGAACTTAAGTGAAGCTCTGGTTGCTCCTTCACCGTTGGAGACACTTAACTCTCTCTTCAGCGCGTGCTTTTGCTCAGCCAGGAGTTATAAGCCACCACGGTGCTGGAACTGCTGGAGGGAACTTTATGGCCTGTGTTATGTAGGTGTCAGTTTTAGATTATTATAATGGTCTTATTTGGCCTCCAAAATATTAGAAAATATGCGGTGGAATGCAATAAAACCAGCCTTGTGTCTCTCTGCAGAATACGTTGTTTAGGTCCATTAGTGTATTTGTGTTCAAAGAGGAATTTCTTACCGTCAAGCCCACCAACACCCTGAGGTGAAACATCATCTGCATCGGTGGGGTTATTTCTGGGACTAACCGATCTCTGTCCCCTTTGTACTTGGTAAAACTGATATTCAGTTGAGCCGCATCCGGTATTAGTTGACAAAAGAATATACGCTGATGTTTTGCCGTGTGGAGTGTCACAGAAATATTCCTCCCGAACGGCCTTCAAGACAACGTCCTGGAGTCAGTGAAGTATGGAGAAAGATAAGCTCTGTAGGGGGTTTTAGATCACTATTTTCTGCACCTCCATTTTCTTCTCCCCCCTTAATATTTTGCGCTTCTAGACTTTGGGGTTTCATGTGAGTATATGCATTGGTGAGTGTGGGACATCCTTTCATGGCAAGAGTTGGCTAACGGTAGACGGAGCGGGTGATTGTGTGGCTGAAGCAGACTCTTCTTTGCGGGACACGACGTGAGTCACGGGGGATGCCCCGTGGTGGGGGGACCCCCGTGGAGACAGCCTACCCAGAGCCATCCATGGTGGTGGAGAGGGGCCTTTCCAGAGACCGCCTGGTAGCAGAGCTCAGCAGAGGTTAAGCTGTTGTCCTGAAAAGCTGTAGCTGACTGTAGTTGATGTCTGACTGCTGCACCTCAGGACTCAGCAAAGCTGAAATTTTCATCAACTTGACCTCAAGTTTTTTCATAGCAAGTTACTACATGTTTTAGCGAGTTTTGTTTATTAAGCTTGAGAAATTATTGAAGAACCTCTTTGAAATCCAGGTCATGAAACAGGCATACAGATGTATCGGGGTGTGATATTCGGCAGTCCAGAGGACCTGGAATCGTCTAAGCCTCCTCCGTCGCCATCTACCCAGTCACAGGGCTGAGCTGACTCTGTTTCTTTCTGTAGTTGGATGGGAATTGTGAAGGGGTCCCAACTATTGTGAATTTTGCTTCCTTGGGATATTATTTGTATTTGTAGTTGGAGAGAGATCAGGAGTTGCAGCCCTTGCTCCTTTAGTACAGGTTTTTATCATTTTTTAATGTTCAGAACAATTTCTTCTGCTTCTAGGGATACTGAAAATAAGCAGGCTGTACAGCAGCACGGCATGATCTGATAGCTCCTCTTCCACTCCCACCCTCCCTCCCACCCTCCCCCCAAAAAAGGCTGGGTTTTGCTCGTAATATGAGGGTTCATTCCTATAGAATCATAGAATTAAGTTTTTTAATTTGGAAAATTTAAGTTGGAAAAGACCTTTCAGATCCTCGAGTCCAACTGTAAACCATTTGCTTTTCTATAAGAAAGATAAAAGGGAAAAGAGAGCAATATTAAAAATACATAAAAAACAGGTAAGCCTCAGGACCTTTTTATTTGATCAACAATTAGATTAGTTGTTAGAGAGCATTATTTAAAGTACCTGTGTGAAAGTAAGACTATTGAAATGTAAATATCGGGAGATTAAAACGTAGAGCTGAATCAGCAAAGTAGGTCAAATCGTATGTGCCACAACCTCCAGGGTCAGTAACGAACGTGAGTCGTCAACTAAACGTAGGGGAATTCACCCCCCGTCAGACGCAGCTCGATCAGCAGCGCGCGCGGAGGCGCAGCAGCCGAAACCCGTCACGAAGAAAGCGTAAGGTAGAGTTTGCTGCAAGAAATCGGGAAAGTATACATCTCTAGTCATAAAATATTAAGGGGAAAAAAAAAAACCAAACCCAAAAAAACCCCCACTGAGCTCAAATCTGCCCTCTTGGATAGGTGGTGACCCTTCCCATGGCGCCACTTCCACCACCGTTTGGGTTTTTGAGCTGTGGAGCAGCAGCAATACCTGTAGCTGTAAAAAAGCACACGCTCAAACAACGTACTGTGCAATGCTCAGGCAGCAAAACTTGCAACGTGATTATTAGAAATTATGTAACGCTTTCGCCAAAATACATGAAAAATGAGCAGTAAAGTATGCAGTTTGATCTCTTAAATGAAGACACATTTTACTGAGCCGCTGGAGTGTGTGTCTGGGGTGAGTTTTGCCTCACGCAACGGTAACATCTCATTAACCACGAGCGGTTCCAAATTTTATCTCAATCCTGTTAATGTCAAAACATCTTTACTGATGTCGTGTTGTTGGGAGCGATTTGGGCAAAACAACAGAAGAGTTATTTCACTAGTGTTACACATTTTTTGGTTAAGATGCGTCTTCGGTGGCTGCTGATGCTCGGTTGGCCCTCTTTGGCCCGGGCGTCTCCTCGGGTACCAGGAGCTGGGACGCGAAGCATCCCGAAGCATCCCAAAGCGCGACCCTCGGGCCGGGCGTGCGGCAGAGCCTGGAAGTTCACGTTGCTTCGCCATCTCACCGGTGTGTCCTCAGGGTCTCTGGGGCTCCCAGCTTCCCACCGACTGCGAATTTCCGAGCCAGGAAAAACATCTTAACAGAACGACGACTCAAAAGATAAAATGCGACAAAGAGGACGGCTCTCACACATGAAGAAATACTTACGAGAGCAGTAACTTCATATTTGTTTCTCACTGAAAAGGTTACGTAAAAACCAGCCTTAGTTTAAAGTCCAGTGAATGTAACATTTTGGGGATTTTTTTGTAGGCATTTGACATTTTAAAGATAGACGAGATAAATACCATTACCAAGAAGCTGTAGCAAAGGAAAAAAATATTCTAACCTTGGAATAAAAGTTCATTTTTATCTCTGCATGAAGTGGATCAAGGGCTCTGCATTAAGTTCTTTTTTCCCCCTTTTATCTTTCTCGGAGCATTTGATATTACTCAAATTGTTAGATAGCAATTATAGATTCCCAAATTGTAGAAGATGATTTACATTGTAAAGTACACGAGATTTCTCTTCCAAAGAGATGTTTGTTTATATCTATGTAGAAATAAATTGGTTTATGCTACTAAATTAACTTCGTTCTGGATCAGGTTTTCACTGGCAGAAGCAATTACTGCCGCTGCCTTTGGGGAGAGACTCTCTCCTCGTTTCAGGATGGCCAAACCACTGCTGTCGTCTGCCCCGGGTCGGAGGTAACGTCCCCCACCACACTTACCTGAACCCAGTTTTGAACTAAAGCATATATATATTTTTTTTTTAATAATTAGGCAGTCTTGATTTCAAGCAAGAGAAAATTTCAGGAAGGTATTCACAAGGGGAGGGAAAACTCATCAACTGACTCCAGGGAGTATTTTTAGTGTAATCATAAGGTTAAAATTAATAGCTTAGTTTCTTTTCCTCTTTCCATGTACCAGTGTGCTTCTGACAGCTCTCCAACATACGCCAGGCACGTGTCACGGCGTGTGCGCACACGAAGGGACTGGGAGACTCGGTCTGTGCTATAGAAAAGAAATTAATTTTTTTCAGCAGAAACCGCCTTTGGATAACTGGCAAACCTGTGCTTGTTCCTGAGTAATACCACGGGTTGTTTACGATACAGGATTACTATTGTTACCATTTCTGAAAAGTTTAAATGGAATTACGGCTGGATTTATGTACATCGTATATAAATATGCCTTAGTAGAATTTATGTATGTTGTATATGAATAATGGCTTTTTTATGAAGCGGAACAGTAAGACACGTCTCGAATCTAGTCATTAATAACTGACACTACCACTTGTATTGCTTTGATCTAGAAGAGTGGTCTTTTCCAAATATTTTCTCTTCTTTTAGGATTTTCTGATGGAAACATTCATCATGTTCAAGAATCTCATTGGGAAGAACGTCTATCCCTTCGACTGGGTTATAATGAACATGATGCAGAATAAGTGAGTACAGAGGCAAAAGCACTGTAGCTTTCTCAGACGGCTATTCCGTGTTTGATCTGAAACAACGGTGTTGCTTGGAAACAGTAAAACACAATGCGGCAGCTGGGGTGGCTTGGTGGGTTTTTTTTTTTTTTCCCCTTCTCTGATGCAAATAATTATTTAACAATTGATTTTTGGAGATCGCAGGGCAGTGGTTTTAGCGGCCCGTTTGGGGGCTCTCAGAGTCCACCACAAATTAAGGGTGGCATCATTCGGAGAGCCACAGGAACAAACTGCCGATGCAGTAGGGGTCTGGGCATATAATAATTAAATGGATTCCTTTGGGGATAAATGATACGTTTTGCATATGACCTCAAAATCTAGTGGTTATCGTACACTGACATCGAGTTGTACGTTCTGGAATAGTTTCAGTGGTATTAACAAGAAAGAATTAAAAGGGCGGTTTAAACCCAGATTCCGTCAGCCCGGTAATGAAGAGACAGGCTGCAAATGTTTCTAATCCCCCCTTTTTTTTTTTTTCCCAATAATCACAGAATTGTCATTATTTGGCGCGCCTTTGTGCAATATTTTACGTCCGTGACATTTATTAAGTGTGTCAAATGCTTTTATGTGTACTGTGATGAAAGTATAAGGAAAAAAAACATTATATTTACTAGTTGCCTGGAGAAAGCTCTTCTGCGCTCACTGGTAGCTCACTGCGCTACTGGTGGCTATAAAATTGTCAGTGTTTACTTCTATAAAATCCTGAACCACAGTTCCTACTCTTGTTATAAAAATGCACCGTAACTTTAACCTTGGTTTCGGAAGTCTCCTAAATCACCTACTAAAAGCCATTCTTAGTAACGGTGAGTTGGGAGAGTCAGCTGTCTTTTGGGTTACACCCTTTGGTTTTGGCCACGCGCTTCCGCGTGGCTGCAGCTTGCGAAGCGCCCCGTTTTACGCGAAGAGCCCGTTGAGATTACCTGATGAGAGAGATCTAAAGCCCATTGGTTTTTTTTTTTTTCTTTTTTTTTCTTTTTTTTTTTTTTAATTTTGAAAGCGGTTTTGGTTCAGGAACTCCACCTGTCTCGAGAGTGGCGTAGCGGGTGCGTTGGAAACCCTCACAGCATATGCTACCGACATCCTTTCCAACAGCAGAACATCTCTGCACTTTGCGGAATTTTTTAACGAGGTTGCCATACGACCGGGCAGGTCTGTCTTTGGACACTGTTGATGCCATTTAACCAGTCCCATGGCAATGGCAGTGGTGTGAACGACATTGCGATGACTCTTCCCCCGGATGTAAAGACGACGGGTATTCCTTATATTACCGTGATGATATTGCCGAATGCCCTCTCAGAGTTCATTTGGGTGGGGATTCGACCTTGACTTTTTTTTTTTTTTTTTTTTTAAACTGTGGAATTATTGTCACAGAAAGGAAAGAGCAAAACTATAGAAAGAGCATTTCCCTCCCCGCCGTTTTTTCTTTAAAGCGCAAAGGGATCCGTACCAGGCAGTTCCTCGCTCCAAAAATTTGGAGTCATACAAAGTCTGATGCAGAGGTCCGCAGTTAAGATAGGGGCTTTGATTTTCTCATCGTTAAAAATAGTCTTGTCTTTTTCCCCGTGCTGAACATTAAGTCCTGAAAAAGCAGAAGTGGGATGTGTTGTTAAGATCTTTGATTCTTCCTGAATAACCTCAGTACCCACAGAATATTTGAGTAGTATTTAAAGTAAAAAACAAAAGACATTTTTTCACGTCTTTCTGATGTTGATGAATATCTGCAGAAGTGCTAACGGGGGTTGTTCATCTCTAATTTACAAGTTCATTTTCATTACACCAGCTCATTTGTAAATGCTTCTGAATTGATTTGAGTGCTTTTCATTTTTCCTGTGGAAGCTAATGTGGTTTTCAAAAACAGAAAGCTGCATTGTGGAATACCTTTTTGTCCATCTGGGCCATTTACTTTCACCCCTATAAACATTTATTGAAGAAAACTAGGAAATATTTAAGAACAAATCCTGTCTTTTAAAGCTGCCATGTCCTCTCAATAGGAATGACTCGGAACTTGCCGTGTTGTGTCACTCTTGCAAGGCACTTCTTTCTGCAGATTGAGCGTTTCTCTGCCGTAAGCCAAATTAAGTGAGCTAATTTTTAACTATATCCACACCGGTTGTGGGTTTATCAGTTTCTCTGTATGAAATACATCAGGTAGTGTGAAACAAAGAGAGGGGGGGGGAACCCAACGAGCTGGAAGTTAGACCTCAGCCCCCTCTGTGTGCAGCGGGGAGACCAGTCCCTTCGGGGGGATCTCTTCCCCTCCATGGCAGAGGCAGCCCGGCCAGCTGGTTTGCTTCCAGAAAGTTCAGCGAGGGTTAAAATGTTCTTGCTGAGATGATGTTGTAGCTACGGGGAAAGAGGGGAATCGGAGAAACACGTGTGAACAACTGTATTACATGGAATATTTGCAAATCCATAGAATCGTGGAATGGTTTGGGTTGGAAGGGACATTGAAGATCATCTGGTGATCACTGAAGATCATTGAAGATCGTCCAGTTCTCACCTCCCCCCAGCCCGGGTTGCTCCCAGCCCCGTCCAACCCGGCCTTGACCACCTCCGGGGATGGGGCAGCCACAGCCTCTCGGGGCACCCTGCGCCAGGGGCTCACCGCCCCCACAGGAAAGAATTTCTTCCTCATATCTCATCTAAATCTCCCCTCTTTCAGTGTCAAACCCTTCCCCCTCATCCCATCGCTCCCCTCCCTGACCCAGAGTCCCTCCCCAGCTCTCCTGGAGCCCCTTTAGGCACCGGAAGGGGCTCTGAGGTCTCCCTGGAGCCTTTTCTTCCCCAGGCTGACCCCCCCCAACTCTCCCAGCCTGTCCTTATATTTAGTTAAAATTTACTACTATCCTTCTTTGAACTTGACTAGTAGCATTCCTGCACACATAACTATATGCATACTCATTAATAGCCATAGAAATTGCTCTCGTTCTGTATACTTTGCCCACACGTTTTTGGTACAGTGCATCAAAACTTCAGGGTACTCTCTGTCCCCCGCCCCCGCGCAGGATTGTGCCCTGCGCCCCGTGCCGGCCTTCCCCTCGCACTGATAGTCACGCCGTGTCACCTCCTGTCGCGCGGGAATGAACACAAAAATCTTCATCTCTAATGAGATAATTGTTTCTTTTTTGTGCATAGATGTGCCACTTAATACCCTATTTACTGACCTCACTAATTTAATTAAAACCAGTGTGTATTGTTTTAACAAAGCCATTTGTTAATAAGCAGTCCAAGGTTTTGAATGTTACTGATTTGATGCAATCCTTTGGTTTGCCACCGAGCTGTCCGTGGCGGCGTTGGTTTGCTGACTGCTGCTCAGCCGTGGCGAGACGCGGCGGTCGCTGGGTAGGTCCGTCGGGCAACGTAAGCTGTCAGAGGGGGTAAAAGAAAAGAATAGTCAAACTGCTGCTATGGCTTTTCCTTTCGCTGACAAATTTCGGTCCAAATCAGCTGCTGGTTTACAGTAATACAGCGATATCCAAGCAACAGAGATGGAGAGAAACATTGATGACAGGGTGACAGAGATGAATAATAAACCGTAGCGCCTACGTTTGAAACTGCTACTTCTAGGAGGAGAGCAAGAGGCTGTGCTTAACCCAAAAAGCAGAATGCCGAAAAGGCCACTGCCCACCAGCACAGTACTTCTGGGGGTGGTTGATTGCAAAGAATCGCAGAATCACAGGACGGTTTAGGTTGGAAGAGACCTTGAAGACCATCCAGTCCCACCCCCTGCCCTGGGCAGGGCCACCTCCCCCCAGCCCAGGTTGCTCCCAGCCCCGTCCAACCCGGCCTTGAACACCTCCAGGGATGGGGCAGCCACAGCTTCTCGGGGCACCCTGCGCCAGGGGCTCACCGCCCCCACAGGGAAACATTTCTTCCTCATATCTCATCTAAATCTCCCCTCTTCCACTTTGAAGCCATTCCCCCTCACCCTATCACTCCATGCCCCTGTAAACAGTCCCTCCCCAGCTTTCCTGGAGCCCCTTTAGGCACTGGAAGGGGCTCTGAGGTCTCCCCGGAGCCTTCTCCTCTCCAGGCTGAACCCCCCCACCTCTCCCAGCCTGTCCTCCCAGCAGAGGGGCTCCAGCCCTCCCAGCATCTCCGGGGCCTCCTCTGGCCCTGCTCCAACAGCTCCATGTCTCTCCTATGTTGGGGGACTCCAGAGCTGGAATACCCAAATAGTATTTAATGATGATGTCTTTATCCATATATTGTCTCGAAACGGTCATTGCTTTGGGATAAATCTAAAGAAGAGAGAAGACAGAGGGGCAGAAAGAGAAGAAATGGCCTTCAGGTACATCAAGTTTTGCAGCAGAGCGGATGGGACCGCCCTTTGCATCGCCGCGGTGGATTGCGCAAGAAATACTGGTCATTGGTAGCAAAAACCATCGGGGTTCGAGGCGGGGGGCAGTACCCTGGTGGATTGCTCGCGGCGTTGAGAAGTCTCCAGCAGCAGAGGTGGTTAAAAACAGGCTGAGAAGCATCCGTTAAGGTGCCGGTGATAATTTAGGGAAAATGATCTGCAGAGAGTGTCCCTGAGCCCTGTCACTCTGTATGGGACAGTGGATGGGCCCTGGTTTGCTTGGCAGGTGGCAGCGTGTCTGTGGGGCCGCCCGGGGTCCCTGCAGCGCGTCCCCTGCCTGCTGCGGTGTCGCCGCCTGCCCGCCCCGCCGCTTCAGCGCACGGAGCTTTTCGTCTCTTGGGTTTCCTTCTTCAGTGGGAATTTTTAAGCCTGGGAAACTCCCGGCAAGTGGTCACTAAATGTATTCGTGATCGCGGTGCCTAAAAATAAGGATGAGCCTTATTTATTTAAATTTATTTATTTATTTATTTATTAAAAAAAATGCCCTGTGTACTTTTAAATATTGCTGTTGGAAATTGCTAATAATTCTGTTTAATAGACTCAGACACTTATTATTATTATTAAATTACATCCGCCATGAGGTTTCTATGTGTACGTATTTTCAGGAAGAGTTATTCCTATCGAGGTAAAAGCATAATACCTCTGGATGAAAAGGAAGTGGTTTTATCGGCTGCGTTGACAGCTACTGCGACAGCCGCTGGGTCGCAATCCGCCACGTGCTCGATAGTGACATTTCGGTCTGATCTTCAGCCACCGCGGTATTTCTGTCACGTGAGTCTCTGCGATGAACTTCGATAGCTGTACGGAATCGTTGCGAGGAGTCGGGAGGTTCTCCTGCGTTTCGGGATAGGGATGGGGAGAGCTTCGGAGGCAGAGTCAGCGCTCCAGGCATCTCCCGCGGGAAAAGGCACTTGAGGAGGTTTCACTGTAGAAGTAGTTAAAAAAAAAACCAAAACAAAAGCAGAGATTTTTGTATTGTTTACTTTTTTCCCCTCTAGATCATGTTTAGAAATGATTCAGAAATGTTTTAGAAATTGTTTTTAACTTTTGTCATGAGCTGACAAGCCAAAATTAGGTTCCTCTTAAATAGATAACGGAGAACACGAAAACAGTGCCTCTCTATGTTTTCGTAAATGAAAATAATTTAGTCTTTGGTCTTACTTTTGGCATTTGAGACAATCGGTTCCTTCGGTAGACCTTATGAGATATTAATTTGTAGCTGCTACTTTCATCTGCAGCTGTTCCAGTGGAAGCTGAGCTGCCTCTGAAAAATGAATTTGATGTTTTCTGCTCTATTTTTTGTGTCTAATGTCCACATTTACATAAAATACCTGGTTATTTTGCCTTTTGAAGTCGGAGAAAAAGGGATGAGATGTTTCTCGGTGCCAGTGAGGTTTCTTACGTATTTTTTTTTCCCGAGGAAATCTATCCTGCCTTGCGGGGGGGCATCTGGCGGGTGTTACCCGCTCCCCACTAGCGCTGCATTGGCTTTGCAGGTGGGTGGAGGTGTGTTTCCTCCTGAAAACCCTGTCCAGAATCTCAATGCATTTTCGGGGGAGGGGGGGGAATCTTACCAAGAGGAGGAAGAAGGATGAGGGAGATACGTCTGGTAAACACATACCTTTTTACCGTTGCTGGAGCGGCTCGTAGATGTTTATTTTCGGAGCTTGCAGGGAAATGTAGGCTGTTCTGCTGTGTGGTTGTCATAGCAGTACCTGTCAGATCTATACTGCGCTTTCAGAATTAACCTCAGCCCCGTATGTGACTATCCATCACTGGTGTGCAAACACTGAAGTGGTTATGAACTGAAGGAAGTTTTGCGTAACTGTGAACCTTAAAACGTAGTACAGGCTTCAGCCGCCCCAGAGATACTCTTACTGACACGTAACCCAAAGCCAAAATAAAATTGGGGTTTAGTTTATTGGAATTTTGCTTAATTGCAGTATTCTGCTAGGCTTTATGCAGGCGTACAGAAAGAAAAAAAAACTGATATTTTTAATAATTGTATGAAAATAGGCTCTTTGCACTCGTATAATTGACCAGCCAAGTCACATCTGTCAAATCAGGTGCAAGTACAAAAGCTCTTATTTAAAATCCGTCCCAAGCGGCTGATGGATGGAGGTGTAGTTTTCACAAGAGGGGAAAGCGGTCCGGAAGGATGACAAAGGTTCTGGATAGAAAACTACGGAAAATGCAGGGACGCCACGGAGTTTTACAGACTACGGAGTAATCTCAGACGTACGGGGTGGGGGGAGGAAGCACAAAAGAACTTTGAAATCATTGCTTCATTTTCCAAAGCCCCCGCGTAGAGCGGTGTTCCGGCCTGCGTTAATACCACGTTCAAAGAGATTACGAGGAGACGTGACTTGAAAGCTTGCACTCATAACTAGGGCACTGAGCATTAAAATATTTACTCAGTATGTGTTGGTATGGAACAGGGTAACTGTTTTACATTTCCAAATTAGGATATTGTGATGAAGAAAGTGTTTGAAATGCAATTATATTTTGGGAGGAGAAGGGATGCGTTGTTTCAAGAAGAGCCTGAACGGTAGGAAAAGCTTTGATTAGAAGGAATTGGCACTGCTTTTTCTGACTATTAATACATTTGCTATAGGGCTCTGGGTTTACTTATTTAGAAAGTTTCAGAGTCCAGACATGCGACTTGAACGACAAAATAGTTTTATCTAGGGCTGGAATGAAATAAGACTTCAAATGGGAGCAATTTTGGTTTTCTTTAGTGCCAAATATTTCTCTGTGTAGAAAAACCTCCCTCTATTTGCCATGTATAGTTTGAGGATAACAATTTCCAGAGGATGTAACTGACTTAGGAACTGGTTTTCAAAACTAACTCACGCACCCAAAAGTTGGGTCTTCATCTTTAAATAAAAGAGATGAATACACATTGATAAATTATATAAAGGTCCCGTTTCTGTAGAGGGAGGGAATATTTTTTTTTCTGTCCATAAAATGTTGTTGCATAATGTACTGACCTTTTCAGCAAAGACCTTGCAGGAATTTTGGTTTAGTATTGTACCTGTCAAATTAACTGGACTTGGGAGTAAAATGAAGGTACTCGGCTATGTTTAAAATAACACATGGGTTTTTTTTTTCTTACTCAAAAGGCTGAGATTCCCGGGAGGAACATGTTTCAGCGGGTGCTCTTTTCTCTTGATGGTTTCCATAGTGGGAGGACAGGAACCGTCCCCGGTAGCAGGTTATTTTATCCCGGCCTTTAGGAGTTGGAAGCGCTGGGTCTGGCGTCGGTGGTGTAGTGATAACGGTACTGTCGCAGGAGCTGATGGACCGTTGGGGTGTCGGCAGACCCCTGAACGTAACGGATCCGTGTTGCTCCTTTGTTTCTGTAATCTGTGATCACTTGTGCTGGAGAAGGTGGGTACCAGCCTTTGCGCTGCTGAGACTGCCAGCGCTGGGGGTGTACGGCTGAGATGTCACAGCTCCCTCCCAGCCCCCCAAAACCACCTGCTGCTTCGCTGAGTATTCTCCTGTCTATTTGTATCACGGTTAAGCTCTTCTGGAGTTTAGAGGTGGAATAATGATTTCCAGTACTAAAATAGTTACTATTTTGATCATTGTTATATAGTCTAAATGATGGGTTTCATATGTTTGAAGATCATAGAACCATAGAATCATGGAATGGTTTGGGTTGGAAGGGACCTTGAAGATCATCCAGTCCCCCCCGTGCCCCGGGCAGGGCCACCTCCCCCCAGCCCAGGTTGCTCCCAGCCCCGTCCAACCCGGCCTTGAACACCCCCAGGGATGGGGCAGCCACAGCTTCTCGGGGCAACCTGCGCCGGGGGCTCACCGCCCCCACAGGGAAACATTTCTTCCTCATATCTCATCTAAATCTCCCCTCTTCCAGTTTGAAGCCATTCACCCTAATCCTAACACTCTATTCCCTTGTAAAAAGTCCCTCCCCAGCTCTCCTGGAGCCCCTTTAGGCACTGGAAGGGGCTCTGAGGTCTCCCCGGAGCCTTCTCTTCTCCAGGCTGACCCCCCCACCTCTCCCAGCCTGTCCTCCCAGCAGAGGGGCTCCAGCCCTCCCAGCATCTCCGGGGCCTCCTCTGACCCCGCTCCAACAGCTCCGTGTCTCTCCTACATTGGGGGCTCCAGAGCTGGATGTGTGGGGCTTTTTTTGGTGAAGGCATCCTGCAGCGAGGAGGGTGGGCTCGGGCTGGGTGACTGTGTCGAGCGTCCGCTGTGACTCTGCTTGTTGTGTCTTTGATTGTTACGCTCCCCTCGACAAACCTATTTTTCTGTCCCTAAAGCGTGGATGGGGTTTGCTCTCCTCCGGGGAAGGCAGGTCTCTGTACCGTGGCATCTCCGGGAAGGCGGGTGAAGGCTGCCGCGGGTCTGTGTCATCCCAAACGCACAGGGGAGACGGTGCGTTTAATTTTGCTGGGGAAAGAATGGTCCTTATTCAGTACTCGCTTGAAAAATAGCACCGTGGAGCATTAGACTAATATGCCCACGTTCGTTGCTCAGTAGTTGTTAACGTCTCCTCAAAATATTTCTGATATATTCCGTGACACTTCAACCTTTTGTTTGCCACAAGAAAATTACAGTGACTCTGAAGAAAAGAATTGCGTGTTCGGGAACGTCTCTTCCTGAACTAGAAAGAAGCACAGAGGGATGAAATGATCCCAACTGCTGGTGTTCTTGACTTCACGTTTTATATATGAAGGTGAAAAAACTGAACTAAGCGGTTTTTTTAGAGATTTTTTTTTTTTTTTCTTCTTTTCTTCTGTTACAAGGCCTTGCTATTTTTGGCTCCTCGCAAGGGTTTAAGCAGCGAGGCAGTCCTGGGGTTCAGACCTGGCAACGGTCCTGGTCGCTACCTGGTTGTCCTCCTTTGAGCGGTGGCAGCTTTAATCCCGGCAAGACGTTTCGAGTGCTCCGCGTATCTTACGAAGCTTGAGAGCTGTAAAGAGGTGTGTGAATTCAGAATAACACTCGGTCCAGTGGACTTCCCCTGTTACTGCTGTGGTTTTTAGGTACGGGGTAGTCCCTGGGGCGTCCCCGCTTGGGGTGGCTGCTAAAGCGGGAGTGTGCCCCGCTGCTCGTTTCCTTCATATATTTTACCCACTCTTAAATATTTGTTTTGCAAACAGGTGATGAGCAATTGAGAGGCGCCTCGCGGTCTGCCGTTTTCAGACGCGGCTCAGAAACGGGAGGCTTTAAACGAAAAATAGGGCGTACGAGCTCTACGCAGCCGAGCAAAAGCAGCAGCTTGGCTCGATGGTTACAATAAGCAAAAGCAAAATAACACTGCAAATAGGTTATTCTTCCTCGGTTTCGTGAATCATCGTCCACAGTATGCTGTGGATGTCTGGCTTCTTTTGTTTTTAACAAGATAGTAATAAAGCCAACTAATTATTTGGGATGCTTGCACTTTGTTTCCCAACTTGCATCTGTACAGAGTTAAGAACTCCTGGGTTTAATATATTATTTTGAAAGAAAGCTACAAGTGGTTATTAGACTGTGCGTCATGACAATTCTCTGGTAAGAGTCTAATTGAGATCTGAAGAAGCATTGCCAAATTAATTTCAAATGGGAAAGAATGATTTGGATATTATTTTCCCTCCTAGAACCTAAACCTGGGTTGACATTAAAATACGTTGTGATGATTGTACTCCTGAGCATATTATACCAACCAATATGTTTATCAGTTTGATTTTTATGATGTTTTTTGGTGATCAGATGGTGCAGTTCAAGAAGAATTCAATATATTCTGCACAGAATAGTGCATAATAATATGTTGTTACGTATTTTTGTTTGGTTTGTGCTTTAATTGTTTTGGGAGTAGCAGAAACCTTTAGCAGACTACATTTAATCAGATAGATCCTTTAGTGGAAGTGTCCCTTTAATTTAAAATTTTCTGATTCTAAATTTTCTCGTTATAACTGAAAAAACCCTAACTGCAATTTTAAATTTTAAACTGTATTTTAAAATTCTAATGTTCTTTTTCTCTTCTGCTGTATGAACTCCCTGAAAAGCCCCTGGTGTGTAGATATTCGGAGTTCAGCTGTGTATAAGGTTGAGGGAGGTCAGATCACGAACATTTGAATTCTCTTTATTATATCAGTATCGGGGTTTGGGATGAAGCCGCATATGAATATTTGCTTTCTCATTTCATGACGCCTTTGGGACCACGCGCCTCACAGCTTTATTCCGTCTGCCTGGCTCCTCGCCTTCGGTTTTGGTGCCAGCTCCGTCTCTCTCCCTGCAGCCCCGAATTTCGTGGGACGTCCCGGAGGAGTGATTGCTCTCTAGGTTCCCACAGGAAAAATTAAGCATCAGTCGTAAACGTGGCAAAAGCCGCGATGGAGCAAACGATAGTGGTGTCCTTTGGCGCTGGGAGTCCAAAGACGGCGTAAGAGCGTCGCGGTTCTCCCCCCCGGCGCGGGGCTGAGGCAGGGCGGGCATCACGCCCGCAGGAGAGCGCCGCGCTGACGGCAGCGGGGATGAAGCCGGACGCCGTCCGGTCCTCTCCTCCCGATTCATCCCGCTGGCTGTCAGCCATTCCGTGCTGGCCCTGCTCTCCCTTCCGGCGGCGGAAGGACCGCTCGCCCCTGCGGCGGAGTCCCTCCCCGAGCCCCCGCTGTGCTGCGCCCCTGAGTCGGCGCTTCTGATGGTCCCCTCTTTGAAAGCACCTTCCGATGATCTCACTTGGGGTAGGAGGGAGGAAGGTCCTGCCTTACCGCACAGCAGAGGACGCCTGAACCCACCTCAACGTGCTCTTCCGGTTATTAATGGGAGATTCTGGTGCCGAGAGGCAGCCTGTACTGCGGGGTGACTGCCTTTCTCCGTCCGTTCTGCGTATGTAAACAACGCCGTGCAGTGCAGTCCGCATCACCCATCCACATGTGAAATCATGTCCTCTTTTTTCTCTCTTTTTTTTTTTTTTTTTTTTTTTTGGCACAAAATGCATGGCACGAACAAGAACGCGCGAGTGCTCGTTTCTTATAAAAGCGGCAGCATGAAGTAGGTAATTAAATGAAGCTGAAGGTGTTAAATCAAAAAGCGTGTTAGCAGGACTCCGTTTTTACGAACAGTAAAAGCAAGTGTCGTGTGATGTCTATTTTTAACGCGGAAGGTGTAGCAATTTTCACTTAAAATCGTTATTTTTCCACGTCAGCTTCATTTACGTTAATACTATTGCACATTTAAAAATATCTCGTGAGTGAAGTATGTGCTACCTTTTCACACTTGAGTTCTATTAATCTTTTCCTCTTCCAGTATTTTTAAAAAAACCCCATATTTTAGTCTTTAGAAGTAACAAAAAAATGTTTATTTGAATACGATAAATGGAAGTTCAGGCTTAAATGCTTCTCTTGGCTGTAATGCAGATTTCTGCAGTTAGCTTTGAAACCAGATTGTAAATTCTGTGGCTTTGACCATCAATTAGTGACTTTGTTATTTTCAGCACTTAGAGGTGGGAGAGAAAATGGCCTTTTGGCTGATCAGTCATATTTTAGAAAGCAGTCTATTTACTTTTCCAGTAAAATCAATTGCTCTGCGCCATAGTTGTCCTATTTTCTTTAAATGGTAAAAATTATCAGAACAGTAGAAATTCTTGCCCCTTTCCTTCTTCCGAACAAAGAAGGAAAACCTCGATCCTGTTGATTTTCAGCGGAGTGGGAGGTTGTGCTCTCCGGGGGGTTCCGTCGGAAGCGGGAGTTGCTGTCCCGCCGCGCGCGGGGACGGTGGGCGCCGGAGCGGAGGTGGGATGCGATGGCCACCGCACGGAGCAAAACCCTTCGCCCTTTCTTCCTGCTGAGGTAGGAGTTTCTTCTGGGAGAAGGTTATAATATTGCAAAGGAAAAGAGAGTTGAGTGCGTGGTCCTTTCCCTGTGTACCAGCGAACATCGCAGGGAATACTGTAGGGTGTTGATTCCTGTTGATTTACTTTCCGTAGTCAAATGAGTATCTGTAACATTCCCAGGTTATTCCTTCTGGCTGCTCTCCGTTGATCACCTTTTTGTGATAATAAAATATTATAAAAAATAATTTTATAATAAAAATATTGTAATATTTTTAAATAAAATATTAAAATAAAATATTAAAAATATTACTGTAATAAAAAAATATTGGGAAATAGAATATAGACTAGAAATAGAAAAAGCTCCATTACCAGTCTCAAGAGCTATCGCTCAAGAAATGCAAGAAACAGTGTTCCTGATGGTGGTAGGAGACGTCAGGAAGCTCTAAACCTGAGGGCCGAGAGACACAAAAGATCTGCAGGCGTTTGGAGAGGTTTATCCGTCACTTAGGGAGCCCGTGAGGTTGGCTGTGTAGGTCCAGGTGTAAAGAATACATCAGGTTTTAAGATTTTGAGAATTTATTTATTTATTTATTTATTTATTTATTGCCTGGGATACGACTTTTAGGGCTGATGCAGTGTATGGAGCTGTATCCTTTTACGCTTTGCCCTTTCAAAAATCTCACGTGATTTATTTTGCCGCGATTCGGTGAAAATGACAACGCGTAAGGAAATCTTACGCCGCCTTCTGGGCTGAGTGGGTTGTTTTGTTTGGTTTTTTTTTGTTTCTTTTGGAAATAGCGGTTCCCGTTGCAGCGCGGCGAGCTGCCAAAGCTTTCCCTGAAGGGGCAGGAATGGTGTTCTGAGCCGCTTTCCTTTGGCCCAGACAAGCCGGTGGACAAGGAGAGGCAAAACCGTGATGTTGGGAAGGTTCCCGCCTTGCCGGGGGCCGGGCCAGCCTGCCGTGGGCTTTGGCCGAACGCGACCGTGCCTCCCGCACCCCTCAGCGCTCGCGGGCCGTCGCGTTTCGGAAGCCGGCTTGTCGCAACGGACCAGCCCTTGCGACTCCCAAGTCTCGTGCCAAACCCTTCGTTTCCCCTTTTCGTGCCTTGTAGAGCCAAAAAGAGTTGTTGTGTAGGTGAAAGGTGTCCCCGAGCGGCTGTTGGTACCCAGCCCGGGTGCAGCTGCCGGCCCTGGCACGGCTCCGGCCTCCCGCGCCTTTAACAGCAGCATTTCAATTGTAGTTCCTCCTCCTGCCAATATTAGCCCGTTTTAAGGAGAACGGGGTTGTGCAAGAACAGAAATAAGATCGGAATACTGATGATAATTTTACTGCGTCGTTTCGGGTGCTGGTTCTTCTGCTGCGAGATTTTTCTGCCCTGCGTTTGTGGTATATTAAGTGTGGGAGGAGCAGCTTGGTTAAACAGAGGTCTTGTATGTGGTGTCAGATAGCATTTTGCTGTTCGTGTATGATTTTTTTGGAATAATCCACAAAAAATAGTGACCAGCACGCTTACGAATTTACCGCAGTTTTTTGTAAAATGCGCCTAAAGCCCTGTTTGCTTTTAACTCGCTAACGCGTTCCTTTTCTGGGGGTTTTTTGGTCTTTTTGAGTGGCTGACCATTATGTAGCCCTTTGGCTTCTGAGAGCAGCGGCCTCGATGCGCAGAAAGCCGGTGAGGCCTTTTCTGGGCCTATTAAATTTTAGGATCAGAAGTATTTCATGAACAGATTCTAGAAAACAAGCTTTTCCAGGCCAAGTGTGAGAAAGCACATTACCAGGGTGGTAATAACTAGAGTTTCAAAATAAAAAAATAATAATAATAAAAAAAAAAATTATTCCTGCTCTGGCATAACAGATTGCACATTCATGTGTGATTATAGGACAATAAGAGTTTAAAGTATATTTAGAGAGAAAGGACGTTCCAGATGATCGGCTATCACCAGGATGAAGGTTTATATCAGTGACTATGAGGACTGAGAAGTCATCTTCTCTGTCTCTTAATGGCGTAGCAGGCAGAGAGCCGGCAAAGCCGTTCTTGACGGATGTTTGTCTCTTTTCACCGTAAGGCTTTGTGTTACAGCTAAGCAGGCGCTGTCGCAGATAGTAACACAGTCGTATTGACAGCTCTTGGGATGAACAGACTGAAATGGGAAGGTAAATTTGTTGTTTGTCAACATTTACCAAAATGAGGGTATCCTTAATATACAGGTAGTGGACACGTATAAGCATTTGTGTTAGAAAGTATTAATAGCGGGCTTCAATATTTCTGTGCAGCTCCTGTTCTTTGAATGGGTAAACTTTAAAATTCTGAGATATTTTTCATTTGGAGTCTTAAAAAAAAAAAAAAAAAGAACGTGAAAGGTATTAAAAGCAAATATTTTCCTTCTTTTAAATTCACGGTGGATATACATTCCTCGTGTGCCCGTTGAGCTGCGAAGGGGCTTTACTGTTCAGCATATTCGGGGACAGGCTTGCGTGTGCTCTGCCGGTGACAGTAGCGTCGTTGTCCCAACTTTTCTGATGTTTGTCCTACCACTGACGGGGGAAAAAAGTCCCCCTCTGCCTGTTGGAAGGCGGCACCTAACGCCTTCCCCGCTCCCTCCCAACCTGCTGTGCTCCCACCAGGCGGCCAAAGCCCTCTGGCTGCTGGAGGGACGGAGCTCTGGAGATGTCTCTGCCGTTCCTCCTCTCTGCCCTTCCTCCCCTCACCTCTCCCACCCTCGCTTGACTGTTGGTCCTGCCTAAGCCCTCGCCGCCGGGCTGGGGAAGAGCGTGACAGCCTTGCCCTTGTGGGAGTTGTTTGCTGATTGCCGGCAACTTCAGTAAAATAAAAAAAAAAAAAAAATTAAATAAGGATAAGGTTGCTCCAGAAGGTGCGAAGACTGTAATTTTGAAGGTCAGCATGATTATCAGTAAAATGAAAAGGATACCTGCCAAGCAGCTTCCGAGAGAGCTGAAACCGGAGCTTCTGATCCCTGACCCCCTTGTGACAACTTGCTGAAGCTCACCGTAGAGCTACCGCTGCCGGGTGAAGAACCCCACCTCTCCGTGACACAAAGCACTCATTCTATACAATATCGTCTGCCTGATTGAATTTGTTATTTTTTTTTTATTTTTGACAGCTTAATTTGTTTTGGCGGGCTTTACGCTGGCTCAGGTGTCATCTGCCTTTCTGCAGCGGCAGAGCCAGCGCCAAAGCCTTGGGCTGGAGCAAGAGCTGTATCTCACGCGAAGTGGGTGATTCCCAGCGCGGGGATGGCTCCCCCAACCCGGACCAAGTGGGTACTCACAGGTGATGATGGACAGTGCGGCCTCAGGTAGGAAGCTGGCAGGGAGAGCCATGCTCTGTGTGTCTCAACCTTGATCTTGTGTCTCTAAACCATGTGGAAGTTGGGGGTAGGGAGCAGCTTGCAATAGAATCATGGAATTGTAGAATGGTTTGGGTTGGAAGGGACCTTGAAGACCATTCAGTCCCACCGCCCTGCCCTGGGCAGGGCCACCTTCCCCCAGCCCAGGTTGCTCCCAGCCCCGTCCAACCTGGCCTTGAACACCTCCAGGGATGGGGCAGCCACAGCTCCTCGGGGCACCCTGCGCCAGGGGCTCACCACCCACACAGGCGAGAATTTCTTCCTAATATCTAACCTAAATCTCCCCTCTCCCAGTTGCATTCCCCCTCCTCCTATCACTCCATGCCCTAGTAAAAAGTCCCTCTCCAGCCGCCTTGTGGGCGCCCTTCAGATACTGGAAAGGGCTCTAAGGTCTCTCTATATGATAATCCCCTATTAACAAAAAACTTAAAAAATTACTTTTGTGACATTACTTATTTCTTAATGCTGAAATTTCCCTTCTGGGAATTCAGGCATTCGGTCATCACTGGTTTTGTTCCCATCTCTCTTTGGCTGTGGTAAAACGTATTACTTTCCATGGTTTACCTTCTGCAGACCCGGTCGCTTCTGCAGCATGCAAGGCGTAAGAAAAGCACTCGTAAAGCTGGAAAAATAAGTAAGATGTAGAAGAAGATAGTTGATGGTTTTCTGACAGCTCACTTAGAGAGAGATCCAAACAGAAACATTTTGGGAATGATTTTAGTTGCATGGTTTTGTCAGTGAGAGTGTAAAAGGAGGTGCGATACTACGATGTATTTGCAAGCGTTCTCTCTCCCTCCCACATTGTTGTCTCCTGTTCTTCTCGCTGGACTGTTTTGCATCTGTTCAGCCAGCAACCGTGTTTAATTTTTAAAAATGAAAGTAAAATTGCCGACTGTCAAAACCAACCAGGTTTTATGTAAGTTCTTGTTGAACGCTGAATACTTTTTCATTTGTCAAACTATTTTTTACAACACGCTTCTTCCAGAACCGCTTCAGTCATGTTTTCTCAAGGAAGACTTGTCTGAAGGAAAATATTTCCCTCTTTGAGATACATCTCGTAGTTATTACCTGACCAATATATTCATAGCGGGGTGCACCTTCCTCTTTTGCTACAGCACCAACCACTTTTATTGCTGCTGTACTGTGTCCCAGAAGACACTGCTCCTTAGCCACAGTGTTTTCCTGGTCTACATAAACCTGTAATTTTCAGTGCTTTTGACAGCATCTAAGGATTTTACTTTTCTTTTTTTTTTTTTTTTTATGAATTATTCCTCATCTTTTCCAGTTTGTCCAAACATTTCTGCTGCAGGAGTGCCAAGAAGCAAATGTACTTTTTCAGGTGAATACCGATCAGAGGGGTGTGGAGAGGGATCATTGCATTTTCGCTCCTTGCCAAATTCAGTGCTGAAGTACCTTAGGATAGCAATGAAATTATACAAATGTGTGCCGAGTTTGGCTTTCCTTCAAATGGCACTTCTACGTATGCAGACCAAACCTTCAAAGCTCGTTTTTCACCCTGTTTCACTACAGGCAGGCTGCTAAGCAAGAGAGTCGGGGCTTGGTTCTCCTTGAAAGCACGTTCTTGGTTCTACTGTAATTTCTCTTGGAGGCTGAAGACTCAGTTTCTGCATCCATTTCTTCATTCCTGCTGTCTTCATTTACTCTTTTCTGGTCTAGTCTAGTGGTCTCCAAAAAAACCCAACCCCGCCTCTCTAGTAAACTCTCGTTTCTTGATTGAAGGAGGTGAAAATCCCACTCTCTCACTCATTGCAGAAGTGAAAGAAAACACAGTTTGTAATGAATATGAATTTACAAATAAGTATTAAATATAAAACCAAAGGGACTTGCAAGATGATGATGAGTGGCATGGAGAAACCTGCTTAACTGATCATCAACTAGCCAAGGGTGATGCAGTTTTGTTTTAAATTTCTGTATTTCTAAAAGGCCACTGCACTCTTTGATGTGCATATTGAGTGATAACATAGCATGGAATAGAACAGAATTATAGAATAGTTTGGGCTGGAAGGGACCTTTAAAGACCGTCTAGTCCAACCCCCCTGCCATGAGCGGGGACATCTTCAACCAGACCAGGTTGCTCAGAGCCCCGTCCAACCTGACCTGGAATGTCTCCAGGGATGGGGCATCCGCCACCTCTCTGGGCAACCTGGGCCAGGGGCTCACCACCCTCACAGGGAAAAACTTCTTCCTCATATCTCCTCTAAATCTCCCCTCTTTCAGTGTAAAACCATTCCCCCTCATCCTATGGCTCCCCTCCCTGATCCAGAGTCCCTCCCCAGCTCTCCTGGAGCCCCTTTAGGCACTGGAAGGGGCTCTGAGGTCTCCCCGGAGCCTTCTCTTCCCCAGGCTGACCCCTCCCAGCCCATCCTCCCAGCAGAGGGGCTCCAGCCCTCCCAGCATCTCCGGGGCCTCCTCTGGCCCCGCTCCAACAGCTCCGTGTCCTTTTGATGTTGAGTGCCCAGAGGTGGACGCAGTACTCCAGGTGGGGTCTCCCCAGAGCAGGGCAGTGGGGCAGCATCACCCAGTACTGGTCAGATACTCCTGAAAGGAGACAGTTGTTGTAATTAAATTAGACTGACATTTTTACAGCTTCGTATATTTGAGTTTCTGCTGAGACAACTGACAACAAGAAATGAGGAATTTATGAAGAAATCATGAAAAATTTATGCTGGCATATGTGATTTATTCATCCGGCATAGAAAATGTATTTTAAATTCCAACATCAGAGCTGCTAATAAGATATTTGGAAATAGACTAAAACTGTTGATCGTTCTGTATGAATATGCGGACCGCACACTAGATTTCCATCCTGTTCTGTGCTCTGTATTCGGCTCACAGTGAAGTTTTAGACATTCAGCACTTGTAACTTGCAAGAGTTTGTTCCGCTGTTAGTCAGGATTTCAAACTAATTATTTATGTTAGAAAAAACTCACGGAGTAGAAGCCCTTAGGAGAAAAGTAGAATATTGCCAATGACAAACTTACATGAAATCCTTCCATATTACATCTTAAAAAAAGAAAAAAAAAAAAACAACAACAACCCAGTGCAAAACTCAAGTGCATCTCTGAAATAAAACCAGAATTGGTTTAGGTTGGTTTTTTTTTTTAAAGGTTTTGCTGAATGGTTTCTGGATATTCACAATGCAGAACTGCAGAACTCAGTGTGTGGACATAGGAGTCCACGGGGAAAATAAGAGCATTTCACTCAGCCTCATTTCAGTTAGACTCTTGCATTAATTTCCCGTGTAACGTGTGACATCTGTAGTATGAATTGTTAATTTATTTGTTCTGAAAGTTGGGGGGGGGGGGGGGGAATTACCTCCCTGAAGCCGATGGGCAAAACCGCTGTTGCTTTCAACGTTTTGTTGCGTGGTTCCCCTGACAGCACCGACTCCTTCATTTTGCGCTTAACCTGGATTTGATTGAAATTTGTAAACTTTCCCCGTGCGGTACGTGGAGGTTTGAATCGGAGCCCGTTGTTTTCTCTCCTGTAAAACACCTAATCCCTTTCACTTACGTGTTTCTCCTAAAGCAGTTCTCTTGTTCTGACATGGAAATCCCACCTCTACCGGCCCGATAGATGAAATAACAGCGGCTGCCTCGATTTAACGTGGGGTCTGTGATAGTGGTGTTAGAGCTGGTAAATAGCAAGGTTGTGTATGGAGACACGCCGGAGCGGGTTCCGGGCAGAGACGTGGGTGTGGGGCCAGGGGTATGGCTGCAGGACGTGAGAATTGATCTGTAGATCTATGAAAACCGTCTCTCCAGCCTGTCAAACAGACCGGGGAGAGGTGTCTCGCGGGGAAGTGGTGGAGTCGCCATCCCTGGAGGTGTTTAAAAGCCGGGTAGACGCGGTGCTTAAGGACATCGTTTCCTGGTGGACTTGGCAGTGGTAGGTTGAGGGTTGGACTTGATGATCTTCAAGATCTTCAACCTAGACGATTCTATGATTGTATTCTATATATTTGATATAGATCTATATGATCTATTTATTATATTTGGTTCTTATATAGGTCTACATTTCCCTACACAAATTCTCCTTCACATTTCGCTGGGGAAAAAAAAAGAAAAAATATCCCTTTTTTGTTTGTTTTTTGCTGTTCTTGTTGTTGCTTTTCTCCCCCTCCTGATGTTTCCCGTCATCCGTCAGGCCGTGCCCACGGCACACGTGCACGTTGATTCCAGGAGCCCCGGGCAGAAGTGCCGTGTGTTTGGGGCACGTGGCGTTTGCCGGGGCCGTCTGCGCTCCTGCGTGCGCCGCGCTGGCGGGACGGGTTCTGCCCAGCGTCTGCTCGCAGCGCAAGCCAGAGATGCAGCAGCTCTAGCCCAACGTCTAGCTGAACCTATAAATGAATAACTAATCTGAGCGGCGTACTGTTTGGGTTCAGTAGTACTTCTTTGTTCAAAAAAAAAAAAAAAAACCAAGGTGATTGATTGTGGTTTGATTTATGAATTTATTTATTGACTCTTAGAGCGCTGCGTTTTGGCTGTAGACTGCATGAGCAAGCTGCTCATGATACAGTGGTCCTAAACTTCTCTCATCATTTTAACTTTTATAACATCGTTTCTTTTTCCCTTTTTTTTTTTTTCTAGTTGTAAAATACAAAGAAAAATAAGTATCAAGAGTTAAAACTTTGTCAGCCCTCTTTTCCCCTCCTTGCTCACCTTTTGTTTGATTAGTCGGTATTTGTTGATGGTTACGCATACTTAAATTTCAAACATAAATTTATAAGGTGCTCTTATCCCACCGTGTGTAAGTCTCCTGATCTGCAAATAATAAGATAATTAAAAATTCATGTTTATGAAAATGACTTTTTTTTTTTTTAGCTGGTAGATTTTGCAATTCAATTAACAGCCGTGGGGCTTGGGTTCCGGGTCCTGTAGGTTCCTTCAGCTGTCCTTGACCGCAGTAAGCAATTGCTTTGACCGTTTTCAACTTACAAAACAGTTCCCTTAAACACGTCCTTCTTTCCCTGGATGGTAAATCATCGGGCTCCGGGAGTGTTGCGTGGTGCGGAGAAATGCTCTGCCTCCCGCCAGAGCGCCCTTAAACTGCGTGGGGAGCCACAAAAAGTGCCACTCACTCTCATCCATCCAAGGGAGAAGTACCCTCCGTGGGTATTTTGGTTATTTGTGTCTTATTAAAGACAGTTCATATATGACAAATGAAACCCAGGGTTTGAAAAGAGCGTGGGCAATTTGTAGGCGATGTGTGACTCCGTGTATCATTGGAGGGGGAAAAAAAAAAACGTATTTTTTCCTTGTTCTGTGATAGACGTCCCAGCAGAGCACATCGAGGGGGCGGGCGAGCGCTGCTGACCGACTTGCCGCCGTGCTGCTGGTTCTTCGGCACTGACCCTCGCGTGTCCCTGCGCGGCATTGATCAGAAAGAAAATCTCTGTAGGATTCAGTGGGATAAAAATACGATGCCCAATCAAACTGGTTGACCCATCTTAATTCTGGTTTAGTTTTTTTAAAAGCTGTAAATAAATTTGCATAATGTTCATTTTAACCTAAGTTAGAAAATACGTAAGACTGGTGCAAATGAATAATTTCTGTTTTTTTCTCTTTTATGTCAGTATCTCAGTGTAAATATTCTTTTGTAACTAAATTTTGGCAGGTTATGCCGATGTGAAAGTGAGATATTTAAAAAGTAGAACTAAGTTCCAGTGAAAAAGTTTGTTTGTTTGTTTATTTGTTTGTTTTTTCAAAAAAATAGCAACCAACGAGCAAAACCTGCTCATCTTTACGAAGATTTATGTGTGTGTGTAAGCGAGCTCGGCTGGGGGGGGCTTTGCTTGAGGATGGGCAAGGAACCTGATGGGACCGCAGGGAAAGCACTGAAGGAAACGTATTCTGCCATGGACATTCAACGGGTTAAGGAGGACGTAAGATTTGTGAAGGTGTGGATTTTAGCTCATATTTTGGAGTCCCTCAATCCATTTTGGAGCCTGAATTATAGCAAATACAAGGAAACGACAGATTTAAAGTCAAAATTCAGGCGCTTCAAGACACCAACACGGAGAATTTACAGTCCAGGTGTAAGGAGGGATGCCAGCAGTAGAGTCACGGCTGCGTCGGGAAAGCAGGCGACGTTCTAAACGCAGCGCGGCTCGTTTCTGAAAGCGCTGAAGGCTCCGATAGACACAGGCTGCGAAATCCCGGGCATAAATTGTAGAGACAGCCGATGGCCTTTAGGCTCAGGTGCTGCGGCATAGGGATGCGCCGCGGCGTACCTTGGAGGAGGGCTGCTGGCTTATAGCCGGCTTTGAGGACTCGCCCAGGAGAATTAGCGATGTTTTCTTAACGGGTTTCTAATCACTTCCCATCCTCGAGCGCGCGGGAGAGCAGCGGGGCACGGGGGTCCTGTACCAAAGCATCTCTCATCTAGGACAAGAGGAAATGGGTTCAAGTTATGTCAGGGCAGGTTTAGATTGGATATTAGGAAGCATTTTTTCACTGAAAGGGTTATTAAACATTGGAATAAGCTGCCCAGAGAGGTGGTGGATTCACCATCCCTGGAGGTGTTTAAGAAAAGGGTAGATGAGGTGCTTAGGGACATGGTTTAGGAGTGGTGGTGTTTTTATCAGGGTAGGTTAATGGTTGGACTTGATGATCTTAAAGGTCCCTTCCAACCTCACTGATTCTATGATTCTATGATCTCCTTTGAGGTATTACATCATCATATTGGGGTTTGCCGCGTTGTTGCGGTCTTAGCAAATGGTGTGAAAATAAACACCAGGGCAAGGTTTGCTGATATTAGTAAGGATACAATTTTGATGATTTTAACTTACCTTAAAATTTTCCTTTTCTTTAGTCTTCAGACTGATTCCCAAGCCGTGGCAGAGAGCTCCAAGTTAGCTCTGGTGTAAAATCCAACCTGTTGTTTATCCAAACCTTGTGCCAGTCTAAAGTTCCAGAAAAGAAATGATTTATTTGTCAGGAATACAGCATGTTGTTTTGCATTTTCTATAGGTATTAGTCTAAAATGTGCCGACGACCTTTCTTCAGTAGCATTTTATTACGGTGTCTAGTTTATCATAGTAAAGCCTTTGTTATTTTTTGTGTGATGGTAGAAGTTACATATGCTTTCGATCTCCCATTCGCAATCCACTTACTTAACTGAGTATTTGATTTAAAGGTACTTTTGGCTTGAAGACAATTTAAAGGTACTTTTGGCTTGAAGACAATTAACTGAAATATGTTTTGAGATAATTACAAATTGGCAAAGGGGCCCGATTTAATCTTACGCGCAAGTATGTACATATGCTTTAGTTCTCGCGTTTTAATCTGAGAAATCAGATTTTGGATTTGTTATCCAAAGAATTGGGCATTGTGGGTAAATTAAACTTTACCAACTTGTTCAGCTCATCTTTGCTAAGGGGGTGCCATTGTCAACGATGCTTTTTTTTGCCATAAAGTAAGATTTATACTGACGGTTTTATGTAGCAACCATAATATTGATTTAAATTATTTTTGTAAGAATCTCAGAGCATCTGGGGAAGATCATCTGCGTTATGTTGACCTTACAGATGTTCAAGTTGATTCATAGAGGAATTAAGTAATTTGCCTGTGCTCATGCAGCGAACAACCAGCAGTGAAGAACTGAAACCATCTATTATTTTCACATGAAATATTCTGCTCCATTTCGGTAACTAGTACATTTTCCATATGAATATTAACCCATAACTCTAGTTGAGATAACACACTTCACATTGTGGGTGTATAAGTGGAAAAATTACTCAAAATGTTATACAAAAATAAGGAAGGTCAGTGCGGTCTTTAGTTTTTAAGGTCAATGTAGATGTAGATGAGCATTCACCCCGAAACAAGCCATAGAGGTGTATATTTTTGTGAAGTCTAACCTGGACGGTCCTTCCTGATTCCCCATCGTTCTGTTGGAGGTTATCGCTTCCAGCACATCGCTGCGAAACAACACCTTGTGTAACCATTCCCCCACTGGCTTCAGGCAAAAAGAGCTAGGATGGGTTTGTTGTATGGCTTAAATAAACGGAGTTAACCCGTTTGATTTTGACTGCTGTAGGCGACAGTGCCGTCCTGAACCCCTTTTGCTGTAGGAGCTGCAGGGACGGGGGGCTCCAGCAGCAGCGATGGCGAGAAGCTATGGGAGAGATGGAAGCCTCTTCTGTTCCCATAGCTGTATCTGTAAGAAGACGCCTTCTTTACAGCCCTGTTCAGCTTTAAAAGTAGAACGTAAGGCCTTTGGAGTGTGGGTTATAGACCCAAGGATGCTAAACGTCAGCCTCATCAAAACTTTCTGTAAAACTCTTATTACTCGTAGTTGAGATAGATATGCTTTGACGTATGAGAGCTGAATAATGACTGCGATGTTAGCACATATGTTTATTTCACCTTTCTCGTAGAAAAGGATGGATCGGGCAACATGTATTGCATTATCAAATTATCCCAAGAATTGGAGTGTGTTGCACGTAAAGCTTCAGTTCTAATAAAAGTGTGCCAAATTAACAGGAATGAATAGATGCTGAGTAAATAATGCTGTTTTCCTCTTAGTTTATAATGGATTTGTTGATAGGAAACAACTTTTCTATCTGTTTACATCATGATAATTTGATAACCCATTTGTATTATTTAAGCTGCGTATTTTGTAAATGCTGAAGCAAAATAATTTGTAACAGAGGCAGTATGTAGGAACTGCTCTCCTAAAGTGTTTTTTAAATTGCTTCGCTTGCAGCTACAGAGTTTGCCATAAAGAA
Source organism: Vanellus vanellus (assembly GCF_965231255.1). Lineage (NCBI taxonomy): Eukaryota > Metazoa > Chordata > Aves > Charadriiformes > Charadriidae > Vanellus > Vanellus vanellus. The sequence continues at coordinate 3,339,316 of NC_138912.1, read as the reverse complement.
TGATTTCTCATTCTGAAATTTCAAAGCCGCAGGAGTGGTCATATCGCTGAGAAAGGGACAGCCTGATGATTTAAGACTATTTAATGCCCCGCTTGTTGTGGAACAGAGTGCTGTAGACCTTACTGGTGTAGCAGAACATATCGCTGCAGTTTCTTAATGCCCTAAACCAGGAAACTGATTTATCACCTATTAGGTCTTATTAGATCCCATTCAGAGGGAAAAATGAACTGCTGTAGCTGGATGGCAGAAAATTAATTTGAAATAAATGTTAGGTAGTCAGGCTTCTTCAGTTCTTCTATCCAAGTCAATCTCTGGCTGGAAAGTTGGTTTTCCAGGTTTGATATGGTTTCTTGCAGGGAGGCGTACTGTGCCTGCACGCCGGGATACAAGGGTGATGTAAAACCGTCTGTTCGGGACAGGTGGAGCTCTGATGCGATTACTTCACACATTCATAATCTAGATTTAAAAAAAAAAAAACAAACAAACATTTACTGTGCCGTAAGATGCCCTCCTCGCACGGCTCCTTGGGAGCATGCGGCGGGACAGGGAGGAGCGGGTGGAAGGGCAGCTCTCAAGCTGCCGCCTTGTTCGGGGTATCGCGTGGTCTGGGGAGGGTTTATTTCTTCCGATAGCCCATCTTCCCTGGGAGAAGTCGTGTGGAGCCACCGTAGACATTTTCCGGCAGTTTCCGATTTTTATGAGTTTAAATCTGTTGTTTACGGCTGGAGTTGCTTGTATGGGCGGTTGCCTGCTATGCGCTAGCTGAACGTGGGGCGCGCAACCAGGCAAGGCACTGCTGGTTTTTACAAATGACATCCTGCTGAGTTCACTTCAGCTAGTAAAAGCAGCGGTCTTGATCTCCATTTCCTTACTGTTTGTAAAACTATGCTCGGAAACATGGGTTGATAACAAGACGCTTTGGTGGCAGCGGAGCGGGTCGTTTGGAGGGAGCGGCTTTAGCTGCAGAGGCTGGGAGGAGGAACTGGGGGGAGAGGTGAGCTTTTCTTCTCGCCCCGCTTTTCTTTCAGCTTTGCCTTTTATTGCTGTTATTTTTGGTTTAGATAAAGAGTCCTTCAAATGCAATGCAAGAACTGTCCCTCAAGTCAAAAACCATAATCGCAAACCACCAGTGGTGTGCGGGGCTTTCACCTCGGGTTTGCCTTCAGGGTGGACACCCCCAAACGCTGTTGGGAAGACGTCATTCTTTGTTGTCCCATCCGAGGAGCCAGCTATAGACTACTGAATGCTGACTGCTGAAGTCACCCGGCTTTGGAATCCGCCCGACCAAACCTGCTGTCGGACCTTCCCTGGGAGTTCCTACAGAAACGAAGGGGCCGTCAGCAGAGTCCTTGCACTGCCCTGCCAGCACCCACAAACTTCTCAGCCCAGGTCCACCAGGTTTTTGACCCTGTTCCCTTTTAATAAGGACTATTGCGCCTGTATGTCCCTGCCCTGGTACTGCCGAGTCAAATAATCATGTCTCGGTATATGGGAGGTGACGTACCTATTGACTGCTCTTCACGTAAAAGGAGAAAATATTGAATTCAGCTGGTGAGGAGGTTGGGAAGCACAGGTTTGCTTCTCACCCTGATCGATCATACTCTTTTGGGTGGCGAGACTTCTTAAAGAATGAGAAAATGAGGTTTCTGTTATTGTCAGAGGCAGCGGCGAACATTACCTTTGCAGTTCCAGATGAACGAATGAAGTTTTATTTTATCTCTAACACCAACCGAAGGATAAAATGTTAGTATCTTGGCTTTTGTACGTACATCATCATACCAGCATTTTCCTGTTCCAAGATTAACACTAATTATGCTGCTTTGTGATTTGCAGGTTTCACCTGAGGGCGGATTGCCTTTATTGAGTAGGAAAGTCAAAAATTGGCTTACAGGGCAGGTCTTTTAAGATGGAAAGTCATTTGCTTCTCAGTAGCATCTTCTGATGTACAAAATGAGATCGGTACAAAAGGTTTGATATTTCAAAGAAAGTCAACACCCTGTTAGTTCCAGATCAGCCAGTCATCTTCCCTTGCTGGCTGAGACCTCCTCCCTCTGTTGATCTTTGCTACGCGCGTCCCTCGCTCCACGTGGTGCTGAAGCCCTGTGTCGGGGCACAAGCCGTGGGACTCGCAGTGTTTTGAGGTTATCGTGGTCATTGTTGGCTTATACAGCTGTCTTGCAAAGCAAAGGTCGGCAATCTGTTCAGTCTCTGCTTAATCATATAACCAAGTAACCGTTATTTCTTCACATATGAACTTTTTTCTGATTTTCTTCAACATCTTTATTGTCTTTCTGTGCTCACAAATCACAGAATCATAGAATGGTTTGGGTTGGAAGGGACCTTGAAGATCATCCAGTCCCCCCCCCTGCCCTGGGCAAGGCCACCTCCCCCCAGCCCAGGTTGCTCCCAGCCCCGTCCAACCCGGCCTTGAACACCTCCAGGGATGGGGCAGCCACAGCTTCTCGGGGCAACCTGCGCCAGGGGCTCACCGCCCCCACAGGGAAACATTTCTTCCTCATATGTCATCTAAATCTCCCCTCTTCCACTTTGAAGCCATTCCCCCTAATCCTATCACTCCATGCCCTTGTATAAAGTCTCTCCCCAGCTCTCCTGGAGCCCCTTTAGGCACTGGAAGGGGCTCTGAGGTCTCCCCGGAGCCTTCTCTTCCCCAGGCTGACCCCCCAACCTCTCCCAGCCTGTCCTCCCAGCAGAGGGGCTCCAGCCCTCCCAGCATCTCCGGGGCCTCCTCTGGCCCCGCTCCAACAGCTCCGTGTCCTTCTGCTGTGGGGACCCCCCGAGCTGGAGGCAGCACTGTGGGGGGGTCTCCCCAGAGCAGAGCGCAGCAGAGGGGCACAACCCCCCCTCGCCCCGCTGGCCACGCTGCGGGGGACGCAGCCCGGGGTGCCGGGGGCTCGCTGGGCTGCCAGTGCACATTGCCCGGTCAGGTTGAGCTTCTCGGTCTGCCCTTGCATGATGAGGTGCCTGGCTCTGCATCCTCAACGCGGGGTGGCCAGGGACATTCCCACTGAGATTTTATTCCCTGTTTTGGAGTCGCCTGTCCCCATTGCTTTCACTGCCCTCCATCCTTGTCACACCCAGTGCGGTAACGGGGGCAGGTGTCGTAATTCAGAGATTCTACAGAGTTGGTCCAGCGCTGTTCCCATTACAGCTCACGTTAATTGAGGCACAGCAACATGCTGAAACGTTCTTACAATTTCCAGAGCCGGTTTTGTCTGGACCCGTCCCTGTAAATGGGTCTTTAAGTAATTTTAAAGAAATAGGTTGACACCCCAACTTACTGTGCTGTACAAAGCAACTTAACAAAAAAGCCCAAAACCGTATTTACCATAACTCAAAACTTCGTAGCAGAAGTTAATTTATACGGCTACGGTCATCCAGTAATTATGATTTGTCGCAGACTAATATTTACTTTTTTGACTAATTTAAAACCCATTCATTATACTACATACAAATTAAGAACAAAGTGTTGCGTTGGTCTCTGAATACATAACTGCAATTAAGATACTCTCTTGCAGAAATAATACGTGTAGGGTTAATTTGGACCACGAGTTGTTTTTTCTTCTGCCTTTGTGTTTCTGTACAATTAAATTATCCCACTGTGGCACAGAGAAAATAACACTTATTTGCGTCTGGGCTGTAACATGGTATTTTTAACGGAAGTATTTTTAATGAGACTGTGTAACGAGGGCTTGTGGCACGGCTTGTTGACTAACAGCGGATTAGTTATGTTTGCTCATTCCGTGAGAGGTGAGAGGCTTGGAACAGCGTTCCTGGCCCCGGTTGTGAGCGAGCAACTTTCCTAAAGCCAAAGAGGTAATTTCTGATGAAAATGTCAACGCTGGAAGAGTTAGAATCACAGGAGGTCCCTGCAGAAGGCTGTATTTCTCCCTTTTTAGTGGCATTTGGCTCTTAATAACATTTAATGACGCCGTGGGAATAAAAATATTCTAATTCTGTCATGAATTTCAAATTTGAGTGAATGTAATGTAAATTAATATATTCTCCGTTATAGGAAGAGCATTTGAGTGGTATCATCATCTAATGCTCTCTTATGTATTGAACTAAATCACAGTTTGCGGGGCTCATCTGCGCCGTTACCTGCTATGTGTGGGATATAGGAAGTATATAACTTTTAAGTATGCATAAATGAGAATTTCACGATTGCAATAGAGCAGATATTAAGGTATATATTAAGGTAGATATAGCAAAAAAAAAAAAAAAAAAAGATAATAAAAACCCTTTCACTGTTTCCCCCAGTAAAATTTAAATTACCCAACCTAAATAGCAACAGGGGGAGGCAATTCTTTCCGATAAATATGGAGAAAAAGGAAAAGACTCTTAAAATATGGGGAAAAGAAAATCTTCATCTCAGTCGGCGTTTTTAGGACAAAAAGTTGAACTTATTTTTGCTGTAATTTATAAAACGCTTTGTTAGGTATTTTCTTTTAAAATACCGTTTTCTGCTGAAAACCTGGAAGAGTTGAGGAAAGCTAAACCAGCGCACACGTTCGATTTTACCATCCCCTGATTCTTTAGCAGTGATTCCCTCATCCCTTTGGCCTATCAGTGTGGTCAAAACCGAACCCTTTTTGCAGGCTTTCGTGTTGATACCGTAATGCAAAACCTTTTGATTGAAACCACGATAAATTCTACCGTAATTTTGCACATCGCTTGCGGGCACTTTGAGTAGCTTTTGGCTATCGGTTTTTCAGCCGTCGCAGTTTGGATATTACTGATGTTAAAGCTGAAATGACGTAAAATTGGAACAAACTGTGCATGCCATTCTGCTTTTAATTTGCCTGCCAGTATATGGAAAAAATCCAGAAAACTGTGCTTTTTACCTTATGTAAACCTTTGACAAATCCTCTGGTTGTTCAGTGTTGACCTGTAGAGCTTCTCGCTTTTGCCAGGCTTCCTGTAACGTCCGCTGCAGATGGACTCGAAGATGCTGGCAAGCCTTACCTGCGCGAGCATCGATAAGTATCCTTTCGAAAAGCAGCGTTTTCCCTGCCCGCCGTGAATCCCGGCAGTGCCAGCATCCCTCTCTGCAGCAAAAGGCTTCCGTTGTTAGTCCCCGCATCCCGCTCGGCTCGTTCCTGGCTTATTGGCATGTAGGTAACGAGGAAGGTACGGGAGTCAGGAACGCGCGTATGTTGTAGCTTCAACCTCAGTGCGATGGAGGGATGAAGCAAATGGTGTGTTGGCTTAGCGTGAATCCCTAATAGAGACGTCCCGGCGTGACGAGGCTTAAAAGACTCGCGCTCCTCTAGAAACTTTAAATGACAGGTCACTAAAGAGAGATGTTATTCAAGTTTGCATTTTTTAGTGCTATGATTAGTCTTTTTTCTCCTTGGGATTCGAGCCTTTACATCAGGCCGGCAATCACTCGTTCGTATATGTTAAGACTTGGAATATGCTGTCTCTGTGCCTTCCGACGCTGGTCAGCTTCTGCTCAACTTTGGCCTTCCAGTGGTTGCATTAATGGTTTCCCTTAAAACTTCCATAATCAGACTCTACCTTCCAAATTTACTGTTTGTTAAAAACAGAATTTTATATGAAAATTTTGGAAAATATAGTAAAAGTAGCAATGGGTGGTGAGCCCCCGGCACAGGGTGCCCCGAGAAGCTGTGGCTGCCCCGTCCCTGGAGGTGGTCAAGGCCGGGTTGGATGGGGCTGGGAGCAACCTGGGCTGGGGGGAGGTGGCCCTGCCCAGGGCAGGGAAGGGGTGGGACTGGATGATCTTCAAGGTCCCTTCCAACCCAAACCATTCCATGATTCTATGAATTTTGTTTGGTTGTTTTTTTTCTGGGTGGGAAAACCTCCTAGCATTGGGGCTAGTCTGGATTTTTCCCCACTTAGTTTCTACTGCCCATATGAGCCCGTAAAATAATTACAGTCTACTCATCGAGAAGCTGCTGGCTTTCAGTGCCATTGGCATTATAAATTATCTGTCTAGAGATGGCCAAAATGTGTAATTCAGGCCAGAGGAGAACGTAAAAGGTGCATAAATGGTGCATAAACGTTATGTGGGCCTTGTGCCCAACTATACTTTGACCCAGTCCAGGAAAATCGGTCCAGTGGCATTGATTTTTGTCAAGTGACTGCCTGGCTGTCTTGTCCTTGCGAGGCTTGGAAATACATTCGCAGCAGAGCCCTGTGTCTGAATTAACTGCGCTGGCGCTGCCGCGCGGCGCGACGCACCATCTGCGCTGTGGGATTTACGATGCTCCAGTTTGCTGGTGTCCAGCGATGCTGCTGGAGTCGGGCGTTTTTCCAAATTGGGGTCATTTCCAAATTCAAAGTGCTGCTTTTTAGAACAAGGAAATAGACCTGCCTTAGTTTTGGTGACGCACTTATTGCTGTGTCCACATTAAAGCAAACTTTTATGTGGCTCTGCCTTCGGAAAGGTGAGGATTCAGTGCAGCCGCAGCTTTAGGTTATGATGCTGTCTTACAAACTCAGCTGTCAGAAATCAAATTTTCGTCTTATGGTGCACTAAAAAAAGGATTTCCAAGCTACTATTTGTTTTTCAAAAGCCGGATAGTTTGCTGCTGTTTTAAAAATACTTTATCCGTGTAGCATACTTCAGTAGCTTAAAGAGCTTCCTCGGGATTAACGGGGAGAGTGAAATTAAAGAATTGCATAAAAGAAATTGCAGAGAACCAGCTTTCCTTCTGGAGGATGCAGTTGCAAGGCTCCTGACACTGGTAGTTGTTGTATAATGGTACAGAGGTGCTCAGCCTTCCCGAGGGAACGCGTGTGCTTTAGGGATGCTTCCAAACCTTCCTCTCCTTCCCCCGCGGGGAGGCTGGGGCAGGACCGTATCGGCCGCCTGCCTGCGTCCTCCGCAGCTGGAGTGGAGCCTTACCTGTGTTTGTTCGACCGTCAGGGAACGGAGCTTAACGTATTCTGGTCCACATATCTGGAAAAATGGGTTAAGCTCCTTAACAAAGTGACAGAGAGGTTTGGCTGTCCCCGTAAACAACGGTGCGTTCCTATCAGTGGCGCGTACAGCCGCAGTTATGTTTCGCAATTCATTTAATAGGAAAATTGTTTCAGCAAAAAACTTTGTCCCATCAACGCACTTGGCCGTGGTTTATGCGACCCCAGTTGCGTTTACCTCCGAAGCTTTGACTAATTACCAGCTGTAGAATTGCGGGGAGGATCGGGGCGGCGCGGCAGAGCGAGCGCCGGATCCTGCCAAGGCTGGAGCCCCTCGGACCGCTGCGCACCACAGCCGCCCTGCAGGAGGGCACGTCCTTTCGAGGCGGGAGGTGCCTCCTGAAAGGCTGCGGGTTGATGCGTTTGGGGAGTTGGGAAGGTCCCTCTGTTGCCCCGCGGCTGTGCTGGCGTGTGCCGGGCTCGTTAAAGGAGCGAACCCAATATGGGTTTGATCATTCAGTTCTGTTGCGGTCTCTTATGAGACAGTTTGTGTTTATCTGCAGCGTTATTTAGCCCTTCTAAACTGGAGAAAACACATGCCTGAACTGGAGAAAACACATGCCTGGTAAGGATGAGATGAACGCTGAAGGCAGTTGGAGGTAATTGGTGTCTGTGGGCTTCCCCAAAATAAGGGATGTACTAGAACAGAAAAAGAAAAAAAAAAACCAAAAAAACAACCAACAACAAACCGCACCATATTATAAATGTTATACTGTTATTATCTGCCCTTCAAGCCCGACTTCTGTGCTGTATCATCTGTGACTGCGTCCCTGTATGCAGGGTACATTAAGTCTTGCCACGGGAGCCAAAAAACCTGCTAATGGCGGCGGTGGGGACGGGCTCCCGATGGGCCTCGTGCTGGGAGCATTTCTCTTAAGGGCAGGTATAGAAGCATCGTAACCAAGTATTTATTCCAGTCCTGTCTCCCTGCTACAAATAGTATCAGACAGGAGCCTGAAAGCGAAATTAAAAGAATAGCAAACCACTGATCTCGTCCAAAGGTTAATAGCTGGGTCAGGCGAGCAATAGCCTGTACAGGAGCCGAGCCCCGTTCTCGTCTCGCTTCGCTCTCTCCCCTCACATACCCCACTGCCTTCTTAAAATGTTTTGTGTCACTTTAATATCCGAGAGCCACGCTTTGAATCAAACGCAGGCTTACCTAAAGCTCCAGTAAGGGGTTGGGTTTTTTTAGTGTACCAGCATTAGCGATCCCTTCACAAGGCTGTCGGCCGCATAAGCACCCCGGGAGCAGCGAAGCGGAGCAGCTGCGGGGGTTCATCGTTCTCATCTATTGCAAGAAATTGCAGTTTAACCTCTTCCCAGGGAGTCGCTTCGCATGTCTGTGTGTGTGTGTGTGTGTGTGTTTGGGAGGTGGATCCTAATTTTATGAAAGTTCAGCTCTTCTGGACAGTGTCTCCGTGTCTGTGATTCTTGGTAGTTAGGGAATGAAAGAAAGGGATAGTAAGGCATAGGGCTAAACCCCAAGTTTTTTCAGCTCCCATGGAAACTTTCTGCCATCAGGCATCACCGGGAACTTTACGTTTTGGGTGATGGACAAAGAGAAGAGACCTTTCTGCAAATTTGGGTTGCTGAGCACACCGGATTTATGACCCCAGCAGCACTGAAGAGGTGTTAACCTAACCTTTGGACGCTTCCTTGGTCTGCGGATCGCTTTCTTTTTCCTCATTAGTATTCTGTGACGGACTTTGATAAAGTAATTAAAAACCCACAAGAAAAACTGAGATTATTTTTCAAGGAACGTTATGACATTTGTTTAGCCAGCTGCAATTGTCTAAACAATTGATTGCAAGATTGATGAAAACGCCAAAGAATTTGAAATGTAGGGGATCGATTCTATTGATTTATCCATAATTACCTAAAGTAGCCTTAATCTGTATGGAAATGGGTGAGTTAGAAAGGACAGCGCTGTCAGCAGAAAACGAGGGAGGTTCCCATGCTGCAAGCCGTGAGATGCTGTCAAGTATTTGAAAACTTTTGGCCAAATTCAGTCAGAACTTTCACGCTTGACAGGAAAATTTGCCTGCAACGTCCTTTCTCAAACTCCCCAAGAGTTGCTTCTCTTTTTTTAAGTATTTCTCTTCCCAAACTGAATGCTTCCTTAAAAAGCAGTGTGGTGGGAAAAAACTACCATAAGAAACAGTCTCTCTGAATTCAGTAAGTCTTCTCCCTTTAGAATATCAACTTTTGGGTTAGGGGAACACTAATGATGTCATTTGCAATAGACGCTACTTTCCCAGTATTGTAGCCTCAGCTAAAAACTCCGAAATTAAATTGTATTCTAGCATTTCCATTAGAAAACACTATTTCCAAGGTTTTATTACTCTCTCATAAAATTCCCTAGGTGGTGAAATTTAGTATGTAAGGTTATATCCGTGGCTGGAGTTACATCTTAGATAAAATTTCAGGAGACAAAGTTTACTGGTGCTTTTGAAAAAGATTATGGAAGTCTAAAGCTTCTTCTTTCCTGCACTCTGAAAGTCATCAAGAAACCACAGCCCAGACTTTGGAGCAGCGGTCAAGAAGGGAGGAGAGCGAGGGCAGTCCGACCCTGCCACAGGTTGTCTGAGGAGGTTGCCCAGGGAGGTCCGTATCCTTGGAGGCACTCAAAACCCGACTGAGCGACCTGCTCTGGTTTGACCAGGGGCCTCCAGAGGCACCTTCCAACCTCAGCATCTCTGTGCTCCTCTGACTCTGTGCCAAGACCGTTAAACCGACAACTACACTTCAGGTTGAGCATTGCATTGGTGCTGGCCTCGTGCTGAGGATGATTTTCATGCTGGGACGTCCTGTCGATTTTAGATTTTGGTCCCGTCTGAGGCGGACCGTGTATAGAATCATCAAATCATGGAATTGTCTAGGTTGGAAGAGACCCTTGGGATCATCGAGTCCAACCATCTACCCTACTGTACAGTAAAGTTCTCCCCTACGCCATATCCCCCAACACCACATCTAAACGTCTCTTAAACACATCCAGGGATGGGGACTCAACCACCTCCCTGGGCAGTCTGTTCCAATGCCCGACCACTCTTTCTGTGAAAAATTCTTTCCTAATGTGCAGTCTAAACCTACCCTGGTGGAGCTTGAAGCCATTCCCTCTTGTTCTGTCATTAGTTACCTGTGAGAAGAGACCAGCACCAACCTCTCTACAGTGTCCTTTCAAATAGTTGTAGAGAGTTAGAGAGGTGTAGAGAGTACCAGCGTGGATCCATCCAGCCGCTGGGTAGGCAGCGTACGTCTGCAAGGACGTTTGGATGGACTGGAAATCCTACCCTTTTTTTATAGTGTTTATTTCTGTAAACGTTCATCATTTGATTGTCCGGCGGTGTAACGCTCTTGCCTGTCTATTCTGACAGGGTTCTTCCGTCAGTTTGATTTTAAGGTGCGAGACGGCTGTACTGCAAAGGTGGTTTTGGAAAATAATGCGTTGTGCCTGCTATACGGTGTCTGTTATTGGTAGTCAGACCACAAGTTTGTCCTTCAGAATTTCGAAACTTGCAGTTATTTTTCATTCATCTGTCCCCATTGTTTCAGAGGACACACAGCACGGAATATAAATTAGGAAAGAGGTGTCAGTGATTATAGATAATATGCTAAAACCGTTTCTGAAATATTTATTAGAAAATAGGTTAATAAAGTGACATGGTGCACCTGTGCCGGTGTGGAGCAGACATTATGAGAAGATTATGCTAATGTAAGTATTTAGTAGCAAGTCTTCATTGGGATTACTCAGTGCTATTATCATAGTCAGACCAGGAATTGTAATTCCAAAGAAAACAAATTATCAGGGGTTTTGTTTCTTATTTTTAAGTTTTCACTGCTCTTTAGCCTGATGAATTGGAGAATATTACAAGGAATCTTTTAAACATTTTTTTTATTTTTAAAGAGAGAGAGAGAGTTAGACCGGACAGAGAAGTATCACATACGGAAGTGTAAAACGAAAAGGACTTCGGAAACCTTGTGTGGGCTGGGTATTGTCAGGTCTGGAGGTGTGAAGACGGGTGAAGGATAATAACATCACCGGAAAAGAAAAGAGAGAGAGAATTTGGGAAGGGAGGAAACTGGGCGGAGATGCCAGGAGGGCAGCTACCGGCGTGCTCACTCATTTTAATGAGTTTGACTTTCATTTTAGTACAAAATGCACATGTGAGGTCACTACGTATTCTCTGTGTTCCGGGGTTAAAATAATTGGAGAGTCACCATACTGTATGCAGTGCCAGTAGAGAAGTGCTTATAGGAGTCTATTAAAATACCAGTTTTAATTCATATGTAAGTAAAAAGTTGTTCCAAACTTAACCGTGCTCTGCCACACTGAGAAGTTGAAAAAGAATGTGAAGGTATTTGAAGTGATTGCTGTTTAAAAGAAGGCTTCGCTATTCATGCTTTAGTGAGCGTTTGCTCGGGTTTGGGTTTTGCATTGGGATTTCAAGGTCTAGGTCTGTTGTTTCATACGCAGCCTGACAAGATAAGAGTAGTCTGTCTCACATACGCACAGTAAATTTGTCTCCCAGCGAAGCAGAAGCTCGAGCATGGGAAGCATGATGATGTGCAGGAAGGCTGATCAGCTGTAATAAAGCATTCATTATCCTTCCATCTAAATTAACTGAAATGACATCATAATAGTGCCTTTTATAACCTCCCTCCAAATTCCCTCTCTTTTATCGAATTATCAGCTAAACCTAAATTATTTTAAGCTGTATCTGTATATTCTTGTTTAGATAATTCTTCTGTCTTTACGGAAGCCGTTCGTTCGCTCTTGCGTCCTTCTTTTTTGATTCCTCAGGAAAAATAGGAGGGAGCACATTTGGAGCCTGTATTGTTCCATATTTTCCTGTCCATATTTTGCCTAAGCGCTTACGGTGTCAATCAGCATCCCTGGGTACTAAAGCTGACCGAATAATGTACAGAATGGAATATACTGCAAGAAGGTTTCTGCTTTTGCAAGATCTCTCTCTAGATTATTTCTCCAGAAAAGTCTTTTTGCAGAGGCAGTTTGGTCTGCGTGTGCGTTACCTGATGAGAGAGGTGTGTTGCAGCACGGGCAGGCTCCCACCTTCGCTCGGCTCCCGTAGCTTTTGCAGATCCTTTCCGATGATGTGAGAGGCTGAATGGAGGAAAATGGGGCATAGAATATTTTTAAACATGAGGGAACAAGCAAATCAGGGCACTTGACTAATTATAAGAGAGAACGGAGGAAGAAAAACCGACTGTACCTGAGAAAGAGGGAGAAAAAAAAGAGTTGTTTGGCACAGTGACTACTCTTACACTTACAAATTGAATCCCTTTGTCCCTTCTTCATTTATTATCGCCAGTTGAAGTCTATATTTGATATATATGAACAGCCTCCTGGATTCAGTGTGGTTCTTTGTAGGAAAAAGAGCCTCTCTGCAAAGAATCAAGCCATTAATTTTTGCAGTATGTGGTGGAGCAATCTCTAAGCGTGCACCCACCAGCCAGTTAACCACCTATGGGCCTGTTGGAAGCGATTAATAATCAATAACAGTAAAAATACCCAGAACTCAGTAGCTGCAATTGAGGTTAGTTCATGGCTTGAATCAGCAGCGTATGAATTCATTTATTGACTCTGAATTAAAAGCCATAAATGGGGAGAAATTACTGGACAAATTAGGAGTAATCCAAGGCAGGACAAGGTGAATGATACCCCACCAGGCCCCGGGTGTTTGTTTAACCTCTTTTGTTTGTTTCGTTGGGTTTTTTTGAGAATTTCTGCTCTTGTTGGCCCATCCTTAGCATCACATCTAACCTCTGCCATGGTTTTCTGTATCTCCTGTCCTCTTGTTTCCCTCATCTGAGCTCTCTGCCGTATTTCTGTGTCACTCTCAAAGACTTTTACTGAACAATATTCCAGCCGAGGCCTTGCCAGGGCCAAGTAGGTGAGTTGAAATATTTTCCGTCTCCCAGTGGGCCGTTATCCTAACAGAACCCGGACTGAGCCTTTTGCAGCCCCATGGCACGTTCCTGCTCGGCTGTTTTACTGTCCACCATCTGAGTCAGCACCTCTGTACTCTGCACTGCTGAGGCCCCACCTCGAGTGCTGTGTTCAGTTCTGGGCCCCTCATGACAAGACAGACATTGAGGTGTTGGAGTGTCCAGAGAAGGGCAACGGAGCCGGTGAGGGGTCTGGGGCACATGTCTGATGAGGAACAACTGAGGGAGCTGGGGGTGTTCAGCCTGGAGAAGAGGAGGCTGAGGGGAGATCTCATCGCTCTCTACAGCTCCCTGAAAGGAGGGGGTAGCGAGGGGGGTCGGGCTCTTCTCCTAAGGAAGAGGCGATAAGACAAGAATAAACAGCCTCAAGTTGCACAGGGGAGGTTTAGGATGGATATTAGGAAGAATTTCTTCACTGAAAGCGTTGTCCGACATTGGCACAGGCTGCCCAGGGCAGTGGTGGAGTCGCCATCCCTGGAGGGATTTAAAATGGTGTGTAGACGTGGTGCTGAGGGACGTGGGTTAGTGGTAGGTTTGGCAGTGTTGGGTTAACAGTTGGACTCGATGATCTTAAAGGTCCCTTCCGACCAAAACGATTCTGTGAGTCTATGACTAACACACCTGTGCAGTCTTCCACCGTTTTAGTGCAATTCGTTGTTCCTTCTGGCTTAGGGAGGACTGATAAAGGAAATACAGAAAATACCAAGAAAACGCGCTGGTGGTGTAAGACCTGGCTGTGATGGAAGCTGGCTAAACACGGAGTAAGAGGACAGTCGCTGCCTCACAGGACTGAGCTACAACAGCAGAGACACCAGAAAGCTGCTGATGCCTTTGGAGCCATCCCTGGGGGCTCTGCGCACGTAAACCTCATCTGTCCAGGATGTTAATTGTGTTATTTGGTAGATACTTATGCCCTTTAGCAGCGGTCATTCTTCCTTCCATATATCCTGTAGTGACTTCCTTCTGTAATCATATTCCTTCTATTCCAGTCACATCATAGGAAATGTTAATTTCCTTCTTTTAATTGGGTTGATAAAGTCTTTTGTCTAACAAATCTTCTCCAATATGTTAGCGTTAGATTTTGTTGCTGCGTGTGACATTCTCGGTATTGTAGCAGAGTACATCGTGATCGGTTCCAGTCTCTGAACTTCTCTTTTTCAAGGTTTAACTTTTGTGGCTTTTCCTGACACGAATAATGTATTCTTTTGTTAATCGAAACCAAACTTCAAGAAGAGTACTTCTTTTTATGCACATGCAACTGGAAGCTAATCTTTGTTATTAATTGCAGCAAGATAAGGTATGCCACCGCGGATTGATGTTCTCCATCTCAGTGTAGGAGAAGGTTTTGATTACTCATCTGTTGGCTCCGGGGTGTCCGAGCGCACCCTCCGCCCTTACGCGTGTCAGCAGCAGCCAGTTTATGCCTTTGGTTTAATTCTGCCTATTCTGAAGAGGCACATTTCCCTCGTTTTTTTCAGTTTCTCTTACTTTGCCAGTGACGTTACTGACAAACGGCAGTACCTGCGTTGGCGGAGGAGGAGGATTAAGCTGACACCCGGAGTGTCTTTTGGATTTTATTTGGGTGTAAACCTGAACCGTTGTTACCTTCCTGAGTTGCAGCAAACTTCACGGGCGGTAACATACCGTTTCTTAGATTATAGCCAAGAGTTCATCAAGCAAAATTGTTTTCTATCCAAGTGATCTCTTTGGGGTAGTTACCTTTCTGTCTGATTAACTGCAGGCCTGAGCGTCCTACCAGGCCGGTGAAGCGACGCCAACCTAACCAGCTTACCTTCGCCCTGCAGCCCTTGCTCCGTTGTTACTTACTCTGATTCTTTTTGACCGAATTGCAGCTCGTTCACAGGGCGGTGTTTGAAATACTTACCTTCTTGCTCAGCTGCCGGCCCCCCTCGCCCTTGTGCGGGTGTGGGAGAGATGAGGAGGTGGGCAGGAGTACACGGAGTGGTAGTCAGCGAGCTCAGCCTGATAGAAAACTACATTTATGCAAAATGCAGCCTCTGTTCTTAAAATTAACTTCTTCAGATAAAAATCATCATGATTTTGCTGTTTGCTCTTGGCACTGGAGGTACCGATGTGAGCCGCGAGCTTAGCCACGAGAGGGTCGTTCTGCTGGCTTCGGTTATGGCGGGAGATTGCGGTACTTAAATTGGTTGCTGATTAATCTACTTCGTAACTTCCCTTTTCCTCAGCTGAATCCGGATTATTCAGGGTGGATCTGACTGTTATTGTGCCGTCCCAGTCACGTTTCGCTCTGCAGGACCGTGATCCGGCATAGGCGTAGTTGGCCGCCCCCCGGGTTGTAGTAAAGGGACTGTCAAGATTTCCACAAATCCTTTCGGTACGGGTCGAAACAGGCACAAAATCCTCATTGACTTATGTTTGATTTGCGACTGAAGATGTACTGTTGTAATAAAACTACTGTTGACTTTCAGTGGGACAAGGACTGGGCTTTCTTCGGTGGCGTACGTTAGGAAATGTTTTATCCAGTAGCGGAAGGATTGAGTGTGTCATGAAATGAAATCAAAATTAAAATGGGGTTTGAATAATTCAAAAATCAACACTTAAATCTCTGCGCCTCTTCTATTGATGTTCTTTTGTAGGAAGCTGGGAGGAATACCGACCTTCCTGAAGCAGCCGGGTGACAGGGGTAGCGCATGGGCTGCGAGAGGATGGGGTTGTTTAATTACAGCTGCGGTTTAACAGATGTGCCGTGGTTTGGTCCTTTTGCAGCTGCAATCTACTGTAGATTCTGCGTTATTTGTTCTTTATTGGTATGCACTAGAATTAATATAGGGGAAAAATGAGAGTTACAATTTAAAGAAAAATAATGGTATATAAAGTAATGAGATTGTTCCAAAGCTTAATTAGATGGAGCAGATTGAATGCATTACAGTGATGTCTTGAGGCAACATAATTAAATTGTAGGCATAATCCTCCTTGTATTGGAACTGATTTTATCTTCATAAGGCAAGGAGCGTTCGATGGCCTTCCCTACTATGGTAAATTACTAATTCTTCTAGGAAGACTTACGGATCTCATAGTATTATCAGACTTTAAAACCACAAAACAGGGTATATGTCTACATATCAAGCTGTTGATGGTCTGATTACATGGATAACTTCAGTTTCAATCTTAGTATATGCTACAGCTCAGTAATTGAATCATAGATCTAAAATGCATATATCTGCAGTGTATTGTTGTGTATGCTGAATTCACCCCATTTATAAAATATCCTAATAAAGTTGTTTTCTTCTGACAAAGATACTGGTGAATAATGCGCAGAAGTGCTGTTCCTGAAATGCATCCCTGCGTGTGCTGGGTGCACGTGCGCAGGTGCCTGTGGCATCTGAGCTATGAAGAGTAATATGGGAAAATGTATGGATGCGTGTATGCCTACGTGCATGTGTGTATTTATTTTTTCCACGTAATCATTTGTTTTACATATCCTTTCATCTTTTAGATTTCCTTTTGTATTTTCTTTTATAAATTTAATTTTCATTTTCACGTTTGGATACTTTTCTTCACCTCCATTATGCTACTGTGGGTGCGACTGACTTTATGGCACAGATACATCCCAGTGGCGTCAAAATTTTTGCCTTACTTTATTAAGTTAGTATACATAAATAATCTCTCTTAGCATCCCGATGCCCGTGTGTTATCTGGAGGCTTCATTTCTCTTGGGTTACCAAACATTGAGCTCAATATTAATCTTTTTTCAGGAGAGAGATCGCTAGGTATCTTAAATTCGGTAAAAGATCTTTCTAACTGCCTCTGCTGCTTTGTTTTAAATAATTCTGATATTTGTTTGTCAGCCCGTAGAAAGATTAAGTTTGTTATTTGCATTTGATAGCGAACTCTCTTTTTAAAGATTGCTATTATTGGGGGGGAGGAGAGTAGTACATGTCATGAGGGGGCTTTATCGTTGCTGGCTCTTTCGGGAGCCATAAATCTCTACCCCGGTCTGCTCAAAAGACAGGCTCATTTGTCTGGGCATTAGCGGGCAGTTTCCTAGCATAAATTCGAAGTTTTCAGGAGGAATCTAATGTTTATTTTGAAAATGGAGATGAGGGTACCAAAGAATAATATGTTTACTTTTCAGCACCATGAATATGTAGTGACCTACTTACACTATACCATTTGGTTTTATTTTTAAAGCTTGTCAAAGCCAACTCCTAGTGCAATTTAAGAAGCGTCCTTTTCAGAAAAGCAGTAAACTACACTGGGTACTAAATTAGCATTTCAGAAGTAGAACAGCGAACAACGTTTTGAAGATCGTCCTTCAACGGCATTTTTATGCGTTATTGTGCCATACAGTAAAATAGCGTTCGCCTCATGTGTTCGGACGTGTTTCGCTTGAGTTAAACTACAGCCGAGCGCAGATCTAGGTTAGATACACCACCACGATGCTGTAACTTTAAAAATATATGTACTTTTTTTCTAATCAACTGAATTTTTAATGACCTCTTGATTGTCATGAGATATTTTAAAGACAAGTGATTTTATCCAAAACATTCCTTGTGTTTCAGCATATGCTGATTTGCTTGATTAATTTGGAGAACATCTGCATATAATTCTGTATACTTACCAGTGGTGAGATCACGCCGCTTTTCAAGTAACAGCTACGGATTTCACTTTCCAGACAGACTCAGATTTTTCTCTAATTGGGATGCCAAATGTACAAAGGTGCCACAGAAGAGTGTGTAATTATGTAATTTTCTCTTGATCTTTCAGAGTCTTCCTGCGAGCGATTAATCAGTATGCAGATATGCTAAACAAAAAATTTCTCGATCAAGCCAACTTTGAGTTACAGGTAAGAAAAACACACCAGCGTCTTGGGGACTAATGTTAATGATGTAATAAATTTCTGACCTAAAAGCATAATTTTGGTGTATGCATGTGTTGTCGTGAACCCCAGGTGACCTGTTAGCCCAGTTCAATCGTTTTAGGCGCAGCAGGTATGTACAAACCATTGGTGTCTTGTGGGTCTTGTCATAGAAAAGCAACAAATCTCACCCAGAGCATCGCAGAAAACTCTTCCTTTCCTTCAGGAGCAGCGAAAAGGGCTGTCCTCCCCATTTCTGCCGCAGATGCTTTAGCAGAATTCCTGCCTCGAACGTGGAGCCCGAGTGCCCTGCTGAGGAGAAACGCGCCGGTTTAGGTCACTTCTTGCTCAAGATCCCTTTTTTCCTTTTTTTTTTTTTTTTTTATTTATGTGTTCACATTTAATTAGACTTGAATCGTCAAAACACAATCGATCAGGATTTGGAGATGGGAAACGTTTCGTGGAAACGTAAACACAACGAGGAGATGTACTAAGAATATATCAAGACACACCGTCTCTGTGGTGTCTGTTATTTTCGCCTTTAAATATTTATGTGCATAATTTAGATACTTCTAAGGTGTTTTGTAGGTTTCATTTCAGAGAATTAATGGTGTCTATTCTTGTCGTTTTGGGGGCTTTCAGCTTTGGAACAACTACTTCCACCTGGCTGTCGCTTTTCTCACACAAGAGTCTTTACAACTGGAGAATTTTTCAAGTGCTAAAAGAGCAAAAATACTTAACAAGTAAGTCCTATTCGTCATCTAAATCATGGACAAGAACTTGAGGTCTATTAACATAATTTTAGTTTAATTTCTTAGCTAAACCCATTCAAATTGAGATGCAATCATGGTATAATGAAAGGTTGGTTTTAAAAACATGAATCAAGTATTGCATGTGTTGCTACCCTTGAATCAAGATCTAAATTACATGATTCATTACTGATGAAGACAGTATTTTATACTGCAGGATGTTCATAAAGTCAAGACTTTTCAGAAGTATTAACATATTATAAAGCTGAATTTTTAAATCGCTTTAGCTTTGTGCTTATTCTAATCTCATTTTGCGTGTGCTCCTTATTGCTTAATCCCTAACGGCCTTTTAGAGTGAATTTTTGTTAACTACAGCCAGTTTCGCTGCGATATCCCCGAAGAAGGGGTTTGTGTAACTGCAGTGGTGTATGCTTTCCTGGTGAAAAGGGATTACACTGCCCACCTCCGAACGGGGAGCCCGAGCTACCCGACTGCTATTCAGGATCCCACAGCAAATGAAACCTGTCGAAAGAAAAAAGACCGGGGAAAAAAAAGACCGGAGCACGAATATTTTGTTGAACGTGTGCATTTCTCCTAAATTTCACTGGGGTTCCAGCGTAGCGGACCTCATCATTAATTAACTAAACGCTGAACGCGTTTTCGAATACGGCCGTGCGGGTTCTCTTCCTGTGTCGCAAAATTTGTAAAAAGCGCCTGCAAAAGCGGGTTGTTCCCATGGGCAGTCACGTTCCCGCCGTCAGCGCACAAAAACGGGGAGTTTCAAAGCTGAGCAAGTCTAGCTCGGGCTCCTGCCGTGTACAATAGGTACGATATAGCTATGTAGAGAAAGAAGATGCATTTTATACCGCTCGGACTCCTTGCATGTACAATGTAGATTATATAGAGAAAGAAGATGCGTTTTATATCGCTTCACCTTCTAACTTGAAGCCTTTTTGTATATTATTATGGTGAGAGAGATCATGGTGAGAACGGGAAGAGTTTCTCAGTGCTGCAGTGAGATGTGATTTTTAAAGGCTTTTTGGTTTCGCTGTGTGGGTCGCGGCTTTGACCAGAAAAGACAGAGCTCTGTGCCCCATCCTTTTTTTTTTTTGTTTTTTTGTTTTTGGCACCAGAGTTTTGCCCTTCAAACTCATCCACTCCATCGTGAGTTTGGAGGAGCTTCCTTTGGAAGCTGTGCTGTACCTGAGCGTTGAAACAGAATTTTTAAGCGCAGTATGAGCCAATATACCTACGTGTGGCTCGTGGGGCTTCCTTGATGAAACAGGAATATTTACAAGTTCGGTGCAAAAGTGATGTCAAGCAGAGCTCAGGCTTTTGCATTTGTGCTATAAATATCATAAATAACATTATAGCTATGCATTTGCAAAAGGAAATCGAGGTGGTTTTGTAGAGTCAGGTAAGTTTTATTTCATTATATTTAGAATTTATGGGACAAAATGGTTTTGTACAAGACGGGACCGGTGATACAATTCCACTTTTGTAATTAAGAGTGTAAAGGATACTTGCAAAAGGCAAAGCGCTCCAATCAATTAGCCAGCAGAGCGAGCGAAGCCGGGGCTGCCGTCCGTCTCCCCTTGCGCTCTCTGTCCGACTTCAGTCTGCATCTATGGGGCACTGTAGGTCGGATCAGCCTCCTGACCCGAGCAAAAAACCAACAGCTGAGCTGTAATTGGACTGGAAAATACCATCAAATATATTTGTGGACTGATATTCCTCTTTGTGAGGACGGGAACCCTCGACAGAAATTTTCTTCAGGTGATTTTTATGTTAAACTGAGCAGTGTCGCTCGCTGAAGAGATTCAAGAAATGCGCAGACATTTCTCCCTGCTAATATAAGTAAATAGATCGAGTCATTTGAAGCGGTTACTTAATGAAGTTTGCTGAATTGTAAATCTCTGTTTATAATGATTTTACAAGTTGTTATTTTCAGTTTAATCGTGTTTTGGAGACAGAGCTCAAGACCATAAATTCTTCAAGATGCAATAAATGTATGGTCTGGAAGCACTAACTTTTAATTGCTATGTGAAACCGCTACCGGTTCTGTGCCAAAGGGATATAATTAATCGGTTAATCCAATATCACACTCACCCATCTTTTTAAGTATATATTTCAATTAGTATGTCAAATATTTAATAATTAAAAATTTAATTATTGTAATTCGTAGTTTTTGCTAAACATTGCGTCTAAGCATTAGATAATAACGGGTTCTTAATGATGCAGAAGAATCTCTTTAATCCGTATTAATGATAGGGTATCTCGCTATTATCCCACAGAAATCCCACAAGTTGCCAGATATTACCATTTTCCTCATCTTGTTATTTAAGTAATGATCTTTAACGTACAAACGTTCTGTGTAGCAAATACATTCTTATGTATTTGGTTCGTTGTGGTTCCGATCCCGTCATTAATGAAGACAATAGGATGTTTTCCATTCATTACGCTTTCCCGGTATTAACGTGGAGAGGGAGGGGCAGATTAAAATAAGGCTGATGGGAGGTGGGAGGTGTTGGTGCCACCACGTTTGCAGCAGAGCAGAGGGGGGGTGAGTGGCGGTGCTGAAGGGTGGGCTCCCCCCCCTCCGCCCCCGGTCATTAACTGGCTTTTGGTCGAGCCCGGGCAGGACGCAGAATCCCCTCGGAACGTAGAAACCTCCTCTTTCTGATTTTGCGCGTAGAGGTACAAGGTGTCACGCGATGGTCCTCCTTGTATTTTGTAGGACAATGCTGTGCTAAGAGGGTGTATAAAAATAAAATCCAGCCTTAGGCTGTGAAGCTCTCTGTTACGCTTCCTCCAGCCGTTACTGTTTGAAAAATAGAAGATGCTCACAATTAATCTCTGTGACCCCCCAGCGTCCTGAAGGACGGTTAGGTAATCTGAAGATGCAGCAACGAGAGGTTTTGCACAGGTAAATGCTGAGCGTGTGTCCTTCCTTTAGTAAGTACGACCACAGAAATTGAAATTTGAGGTCTTTTGAGGGAGAGCAAGTCGCACAAGGTGAGGAAGAGGAGCTGCTGTAAGAGGGACGTTTGGCAAAGTCCAGCGCTGGCGGGAGCATCGCCGAGCGGGCGAGGGAGTCCGGCTCATCCTGCTGCATGGGTTGCATTTGGAGAACCTGCTCCGTAATTTCAAATCTCTTTGAATGCTGAACAGATTTTGAACTGAAATGTTTCTGCTTATTGGTATTTTGATTGTTTCTTTGTTTGGTTGGTTTTTTTAAATGGTGGTTTTGTTTTCCTTTTTAAGGTACGGTGATATGAGAAGGCAGATTGGCTTTGAAATCAGGGACATGTGGTATAACCTGGGTAAGTAGCCCCAGCACCCGTTGCTTAATGCTTTCACTCAGGGTCTGTGTAAACCAAATCAGAGGTGAAATGAGCTTGCTTTCTCCTGAAATAATGGTAGGCTTCCAGGGGGCATTTACATATTTCAAAAATAAAGCCTCTGCGTGCTTATTTCTCCATCTGGGAAGATATATAACTGTAGTCGGTGTTTAGATATCTCCTGTTTTTTCATGGTGCTCAACCTCACGCTAAATAAAAAGGAACTGTTATGGTGATACCTGTTGAATGGGTTTTTCTCCTTAATTCTATATATATATACACATGCACATCTACGTATATGCATATGTACACACACAGATACATGCGGATGCAGTAACAGGGACTGTAGCAAAATGAATGCGTCCAAGTAACTTAGCCTGGAAATTCTATTTAAAGTCTGATTTTTCAGTCTTGTTTGGCTGTAGGAGAGTGACTCGGGAAGATGGACAAAGAATGGGAACTTGGGCGTCCCTGAAGTTCGTAGGTAAATTAGGCATTCCCGACTATCTCAAGTCTGTGCTGTTCTGTGGGTGTAATTTAGCTATATGGGCATTGAATTTCATGAGAAACTGAGTATTTACTGTGACCTGAGTGTACTCATCTGCCAGATTTCATTTTCCTGAGCTTAACAGCGGAGACACTTCCGCTCTTCTGAGTTTTATCAAAAGTTCCTTAAATTATCAGAAATAAATGCATTTGCCACTTCACTTCTATCTCTAGCTGAACTGTTGTTGCTGAAACTTGGAAAAAAAAAAAAATCAGCATATATAAGAGAAGGGAACGCAAAGGTTCATCGGTATTTGATATCGCAGAGTTTGCGCCCGCTCTGCTGAGACGGTGAGAAAAGGCTTCTGAGAGCGGCCGAATTCCCTTCTCATGAGAAGCGTCTTTCATGAATTAAGGGTCTGGAGAACAGATTAAAGCGCAGTACACACCCGATGGGTGACCTGACAGACAGCTAACAACATCGGTGTCGTGCCTGACGCGGGGTCGGCCAGCTCAGGACGCCGGCAGCCCGTCGGCAATTAGCCAAATCCTTCCCCGTTCCAGGCGTACAGCCGTGTATTCAGCTGTTACCGTTACTAATTCCTCGAGCATCTTCTGCTTTTCCTGGAATTTACTGGGCGGATGGTAGAAGGCTTTGCGTACATAGATAGACATCTGGCTGCTCTTTACCTGAGGTTATTTTATTCGGTCTGGGGACTGGGGAGTGCATCGTGGTTTTTCCTCCGCCGCTGGTGCTGCCTCCCCTCCGACAAGTTATTTAGTTGCTCTGGCGTTCAGTTTTTCACCATTAACAATAATTTCCCCTGGAGTTTTGTGACTCGATCGGCACGGGGGGTGGTGTTTTCTTCGATACTCCTTTCGGTGCTGTCATGAAAGCCTTTTTATTTTTAATAGAGTTTTTATAAACCGAGATTATCCAGGTAGACGATTCCCTGACCTCTTCTAGCTCTGACGCCTGTGCTTCTCTAAGTGGCTGGGATCATTAATGCTGAAATCTCACATGTTGAGGGAGGCGGTAAATTGCTGCTCTTCCCAACAAAAGCGGCGAGAGAAAGGTAAATCGGAGGCAGGACCCCAATCCGAGGCGGCCTTTGTGCTCCTGCTAATGAGCGGCTTGCTTTGTCTCATCTTCTTTGTCGTGCAGACAGTCCATGCTGATCATGTTCAACTTCTGGCTCCTCACCAGTCTCGTGTATGTCACAGCATCAATTAAGAAAGAATTCTGACATTCCACCGCAGGGGAATTGATTGGGGGGCGCTTGACACTTTTATCTTAGAAGTTGCACTACATTAGTCAAATTATTAATGTATGTGCTCAGAAAAAAAAAAGTCAGGAGTGAAAAGCTATAATTCTTGCATATACTTGAGCATATAATTTTTATGACTATGCCATTGTGCATAAGGCATGATGAAGCCAAACAACTCTGACTTTTGATTTATGGATTAAAGGGTATGGATAAGCCTCAAAAATTAATATTTTGTCTCATCAGTTTTTGTTCATGAGTACCATGATTAACGTAAAATGCTGAGTTAAAACTCCCCCGTCGGGGACCAGGCAGCCCTGTAGCTGTAACGCACATCTAAGAGTATCATTTATTTTCTGAAATTAAATAGTAAAATACAAATTCTGAAAGTTTTCTTCTTGTCCGTGATTCTTATGCAGTGTTGGCTGCAATATTCATACCTTTATAAGTAGAAAAAAATAAAAAGAAAGAGCGTGTATAGCAGAGAGCAACACTAGCTGTGTGCACACACGCTTCAACTACTGGTGATTTAGGAATAAGACTTTTGTTTTAAACAGGGAACTGCGTGTGAGAGGTCCAGCCTGACAGATTTTGTGTGTGAATCCTAGTCGTAGCTGATACCCTGCTAGGTTTGCTCGTGACGGCTTTTGGTTCTGGGCTGCCCGAGTCAAGAAGGACAGGGAACTGCTGGAGAGGGCCCAGCAAAGGGCTACAGAGATGAGGAGGGGACTGGAGCATCTTTCTGATGAGGACAGGCTGAGGGACTTGGAGCTCTTTAGTCTGGAGAAGAGAAGACTGAGGGGGGATCTTATCAATGCTTATCGGTCCTTAAAGGGTGGGTGCCGGGGGATGGGAACAGTCTGTGTGCAGTGGTGCCCCGTGACAGGACAAGAGGGAACGGGCACAAACGTGACCGTGGGCAGTTCCATCTCAACCCGAGGAGGGACTTCTCTCCTGTGGGGGCGGCAGAGCACTGGCACAGCTGCCCAGAGAGGGGGGGAGTCTCCCCCTCTGGAGCCATTCCAAACCCGCCTGGAGGTGTCCTGTGCCACTGCTGGAGGTGCCCCTGCTCTGGCGGGGGGTGGCACTGGGGGGGCTCCAGAGGGGGTTCCAGCCCCCACCAGTCTGGGGTTCTGTGTGATTCTGTGATTTGAGCGCTGTGACGCAGCAGCACTGAGGAAGGTTTCGGGGAGCCCCGTCCCAGGGCGCTGAGCTCCCACTGCTCTGCTTTGCTGAAAGCTCTGAAAGGCTTTTATTTTCTTGTGTGCATCAAACCCAGTGTACGTTACTCTCTGTAGGCGTTTTCCCCTCCATATCACAACCTGAACTTTAAAATTACATATTATTTGGAGTCAGTGTTGTGTTGGAACTGGGGCTCCTTAGAACTTGGTGAGACAGTAAGTATCAGAGAAGCGTAAAACAAGCCGTGACCTCTGTCTTGGAAATGTGGGAACTCAAAATACGTGCACTTAAAAGCGTGATGTAATGCAATTTAACATATACAAAACACAGTTTGACACAAGGTCATGTGTACCCGTTTTCAATGCTTAATGGTTTCAACAGTTACACGTTAAAAAAATTGCATTGCCGTTAATAATATCCTTGTGGTAATGCTGGTCAAGGAAAGCCAGCTCAGAGAACACGGCTTTGATTGTTGACGTCTGAGAGGGAGATGGAAAAGTGAAATTCCTGAAGACGAAGTGCAGTGGGTTGTTGCTGCTGCTGCTGCTGTCCTCCGGCGAGCTGCCCTCCCACCCGGCCCGGCCCTCCACGCGCTCGCCGTCCGAAAAGGTGTCTCGACAGAGACATTCAGTGTTGTTGGAAGGAAGGCCAAGGTTAAAAATAGAGCTGAACTTGGAGCGTTGTTATACCACACCTCGAGTATGGTGTCCAGTTTTGGGCACCTCAATATAAGAGAGATATCGAGGTGCTGGAGTGAGTGCAGAGGAGGGCAATGAAGCTGGTGAAGGGCCTAGCAGACAAATCATATGAAGGAGCTGGGACTGTTTAGTTTGAGGAGGAGGAGGCTGAGGGGAGACCACATCACTCTCCACAACTATTTGAAAGGACACTGTAGAAAGGTTGGTGCTGGTCTCTTCTCACGGGTAATTAATGACAGAACAAGAGGGAATGGCTTCAAGCTCCAACAGGGTACCTTTAGACTGCACATTAGGAAAGAATTTTTCACAGAAAGGGTGGTCGGGCATTGGAATAGACTGCCCAGGGAGGTGGTTGAGTCCCCATCCATGGATGTGTTTAAGAGACGTTTGGATGTGGTGTTGGGGGATATGGTGTAGGGGAGAACTTTGTAGAGTAGGGTATATGGTTGGACTCGATGATCCCAAGGGTCTCTTCCAACCTCGACAATTCTATGATTCGATGATTCTATGAAATAGGAGTCATTACGGATAACACTCTTTGAATTAGTCACGCATGTTCAGAGCTGAACCAAGTGAGAGTTGCTGGCAAATTATTTGGTGGGGTTTTTTGTGGCCCGATTTAAATTAGAAGAACCTGGGAAATGAAAATCACACGTTAGCTGAGAAAGTGAGCACCTTGGGTTTGGTTTGTGTGATGGGGTCTGTACTGTTGTGTGAGCAGTCGGGGGGAGCACGTCTCATGGCAAGGCAGAAGCTGCTGCAAGGGGAAGTTTTTGCATCTTCAAAAGAATACTTTTTCTTTTTTTTTTTTTCCCGTGGTTCTTAAAGCAGCTGCACAATTTGGTTTTCAGAAGAGGATCCTCAATTTTCTTCCAGACTTGTTGAGTTTTGTGTCTCTGCGTGGGAGTTCCCACTATCTCGGGCAAAAAAAAAGGCGAATTCGTAGTTGGGTTGTTTATCAGAAAGTGCTGCCCGTGGCAGGCAGCGGGGGGATGCTCTGCCCTGCCAGAGGAAGAGTGTTTCTGTTCGTCTTTCGCTCTTGTGCTTTCTTTTGTGCCACACCACCATCATGGCAAACCCTGGACGTATGCGTCGTCACATCGCTGATGTCAGAAGGATGTCCCACAGCGCTTTCAGCCCTCTCCCATATCACCCAGTTGGTGGACGAACCTTTTCTCCGTGTTCTTCCTCGTCCATGCTCGATGAAGAAAACCAACTGAGATGGCTTAATGGTTTGCTCAGTGCTGCCCTGCCTTCCCGTGGGCGCTGCCGGCCCCCGCTCCTGCCTGCCGCAGCCCCGGTGTGGACCGTTCCCCGGGTTCTCCTCAACAGCTGAGCTCTGGTAGGAGCCACCCATGGACCCTCCGTGAAGAGCTCAGTGGGTTTCAAACAGCAGACGAGGGATTTTTCCGCAGTACAAAGTACAAGTGACTATAATACCTCCTGCGAATAACTCACGCGCTTCTATTCCCCCCAAGTCCTTCTGGGTTTCATATTCCAAGAAGCTCTCTGTCCTCTTTGATTTAAAAACTCCAGTACAGTCGATAAATGGGAAGAAGGGTGAGTGTGTGCAGTACGGCTTCATGGGTGGTGGGGCTGGCTGCTGCCGGCCCGATCCCGCCTGGCCCGGAGCACGTCCTGCGGCCGCCCCCGGCGCCGTTCACCTCGGCGGAGGGGCTGGTGGGCACCCGGGAGGTGAGGTCTGTGCCTTTCCATGCCCTCGTCATCAGATCAGCTCTTCAGCGACTCCCTTCTTGAGCAAGAGGTTTATATGCCCCCGGAGAAGAGGACTGGGGATGAAAGATTGAAATAAAATCTGCTTTTGTGAATTTGCCGTTGTTCACATCTAAAGTTCAAAAGGTGTTAGTTACTTTTCTGAGGGAATCCCTGGGCTTGAAGCAGTGGAAAAACCCACCGTGGCACACGGAGAATTTCATGACGCTGAATTTGTGCCTGACGAATAACTTCTGTCGCTATCATTTGTTTTCTGAAATATTGACTCTGACACTTTTCAGGCATAATACAAGAAAACTGTCACCTGAGAGCCCGAATGTAATAATACTTGTAAGAGAGACAGAGGAAAGCTTTACACCTCTCACGTGATATTCCTTACCCACAACCGGCATTGCGGCATCGTACAAAGTGGCAGTTTTAGTACAGTGTTAATTCCCCCTAATAGGATTGGTAATGCTAATAGGATTCTGAAGTTTGCCAAATCAAGTAACAGAAATTATATCTGCCGCAAAAAGTAGCACCTTTCGTTAGTAAAGGATATCTTCTTGATATCAACATTTGTTGAGATTTATGTTGGTTCTGGTCAAAAGTGAAACTGCTAATTAAAGACTTCCACAGTTACTGCCATGCAGGTGTAGCGCGGTGGAATACAAATGAATTAAAATCTGTTTCTGTCATATACTGGTGGTAACTGCAACGGGAAACAAGAGTGGGAAGATGGAGGAAGCCGCGGGCTCCATCAGTTAGCCCAGAAGAAGGTCTGGTCTGGACCACGGCAGAGGGCGCGTAGACAGCGTAGGAGCCTGGCTGTGTCCCGCCATGAACACTGCATTTGCGAGGAAGGTCACCCCTTGCGTAGCGGGGTTCAGAGGACTCCCAGCCTGTTGCTGAGAGGGGAACGCATTTGTATTTTCTAAACTTTTGCCATCAAGTTCTCTGCCTGGAGCTCTCCAGTCCTCTGCTCCACTGCTCCACACCAACATCTGTCCACGGAATTGTTGGAACAGATAATTTGCAGAACATATAAACTACATTCTCTACACTTTAGCTAATAATACGAACAGGACCTAGATGTTTTAAACTAGTCCAATATTTATTAGGTGCCGTGTTCCTGTTAAGGTTTAATGCGGAGAGCGTAGCAGGGAGGGTCGGGGGAGGTGCAGTTTTCTCTGGGGAAGATAAATGTGAAATAAAGTTTGCCAGTTAGATCAGCTCTGGAAGAAAGAAGACGTATTGTCGGCTTGGTAGGATGTAGTTTCGTGTCTCGAGGCTGTGTAAGTATGCACTCGTGGTGACACTTTGATAGACTGACACGGAGAACATTTTGTAGGCCGCGGAAGATACAGAAGTCTAAATAAGTTAAGACAAGCGATGTGCCTTTTAGCCACCTTCTCTCTCAACCGTAAGTCGTATTTAAAAAAAAAAAAAAAAAGCCTCGAAACTTAATATGAGTGTGCAAATATGGGTGCTTTGTGGAAAACGTGGGAAGTTCCAGTTTGATTAAACAACTCTTCTTCGTTTAGTTTTAAACATATCGCATGCTTCTCCGCTTGGGGCATAAGTAAATAATAGGTGTTTCGTTAGAGTCAGATCGTGAAAAATACTGTCTTGTGCTATATGAGAATTTATTGATACGGCTTTTATAACAATTGCCTTCTACAGTGGCTGTTCGTTAACTCTGAAATGCATCTTTTCTCTTAAAGGTCAGCATAAAATCAAGTTTATCCCAGAAATGGTGGGACCTATCTTAGAAATGACGCTTATCCCAGAAACCGAACTTCGGAAAGCTACAATCCCGATCTTCTTTGATATGATGCAGTGTGAATTTCATTCTACTAGAAGCTTCCAGATGGTAAGCAACGAGCTACACGTATTTAAAGTTTGTGAGAAAGATTTAGCTGTTCTTTGACAAAAACCTCAGAAGTTTTGTTATTTCTTATTTTTCTAAAGAATAATGTAATTATGGATTTTCTATATCTCTTGAGTGGCTATAGAGTTTTCATATGTGGGTTTTAAATTCTTATTGAAGGACAAATTTGCATGAAGGAAATGAAACCTTTCTTTATGATGCAAAAGGAGAGCAAAGACAGATGTCTTAAATTTTCACTGTGACTCAGACAAGGAGTCTGCTTCCGAGTGAAATTGGACGTAAAGGAAACCTGATAATGTGGCAAAAGAAACTATAACCCGTAAGAATTTATCATCTCTAGTATCTTTTGGTACTCTTTACCATTTTATGGATTTTGAAGAAGAAAAGCTATCCAGTCAGTGTCAGTGTTTCTTCATGCTATGTAGACACTGCAAAATCTAAAATACTAATGCAGCGGTTTTGTTCCATTTTATTTTAACATGCTGAGGGGAGTCCTTGAATAAGCACTCACAACCTTATCCTGATAGCATCAACTTTTGAGAGACAAGTGGAGTGAAAGAAGGTTTCCCAGCATCGTTCATTTGACCTTCTTCCCCTGGAAACTTTGCCTTACGGATTGAGTTTAAGACTAGTCAGGCCGGGGAGGGTTATGCTGTAAGCCAGCGTAGCTCCTTTACACTGTGAAATTTCCATCAGTTCAGGATATGACCTTGTGAATTTTGCAATAAAGTCTGACGTGCGTTGTTTACTTTTTTCCCCTTTATATTGGCAGTTTTCTTTCTTGGATGAAAATCTTATCCTTTTCCATACTTCTTTGTGAACTGTCATTCATAACCAGCTCTTAATAAACCCGTAGCCAGAGTAGATGAATATCTGTGTGGAGAGACTTAAGCGAGGGAAATGGCATCAGCTTTATTACTTTGATTTGTTCTGTGCTGGATGGTGTGCGGGAAGGTTGTGAACTGTATCTTTGCATCCGTCCAATTACTGCGTAATCATTCTTTCTTGTGTTTGACTCCGATGGTACTGTAAAGATTGAAATGCTCGCTGGGATGCCATTTAAACAGTTTCCTGTCAGATGCTCTCTTTTGTTGCTTGTCGTTTTTTATTTGTACAATTATATGGATCATGAAAAATCCGAGGGTAGCTTTATAGCTAAATTTACGGGCCTATATTTTCTTGACAGAAGGAAACCAGCTTTGTGTGGAATAGTTGGGTGATTTTAATAAATGAACGTCTTAAATATTTCACACAAATTCTTTTTGCCTTTTGAGAAGAAAAATGCCTCATGCTTAAGTCAGGGATGTCTTGGATCGTATGTACTCAACCTATATTTCTTATGGCAGTATAGCGTCTTTCTTTATGGACGTAGCATTGGTATGACAGGTGCAGAGGCAGTAAACCTTTTTTCAGTCCATTTGGAGTGAACAGTTACGTCTAACGGGGAATAATCAATCTGTCCATTTATGCTTTTGCAGATAATGTAGTTATATAGTTTGCTGAGTATTTCAGAGTGGTCTTTGGGGAACGAAGATCACAGCTGGTAAAAGGCAGAGAATTACGGAAAAGGCTGGGTTGGAGGGGACCTCTGGAAGTAACCTGGTCCAAACGGGGCCTTAGAGTGGGTTATCTGGGGCCATCTGAAGCTCAGTATTGAGTATTTCCGGTGAGGGAGGTTTCACCACTTCTCTGGGTGAGCTGTTCCAATGTTTTAAGACTTTTCTTCTTATATCCAGATGGAATTTCCCTGACTCAACTTGTGCCTGTTGCTGCTTGTGTTGTCACCATGCCCCCTTGTGAACAGAGCAACTCCATCTCCGCTATAACCTCCTTTTAGGAGTTGGAAGGCTTGAGTCTAGCTTTTCTCTAGGCTGAACAAACCCAATTCCTTCAACCATTCTTCAGGCCAGCTTCGCCAACACTCTGCTCAACTCGGTGGCCCTCCGTTAGGCCGTCTCCAATTTGTCGATGTCTCTCTCGAGGCGGGGGAACCAAAGCTGGATACAGTGTTCCAGCCGTGGCCCAACAAGTGGGATGATGCTCTAGCTGTACTCTTAGTGCAATCAGGGATGGGTTTTGCCTCCCTTGAAGGGGCGCACTGCTGCTTCGTGTTCAGCTTGCTGTCCACCAGGGCCTTTCCAGCGGAGTCTCTTGTGCTGCTGCTTGCAACTATGCCATCCCAGATTCGGGACTTTAAGTTACTCCTCCTTAAATATTACACAATTTCTTCTTGGCAGTCTTTCAGACTGTCAAAGTCATGAAACCGCCACCCTTTGAGATCAGCATTTTCACCGCTTTTTCTACCCGCTTTGCAGTCTGTCTGTCCAGTCTGTATCATACCAACCTGTCAGCAAAGATGTTTTGAGAGACTGTATCAAACACGGGTCGTGTTTGAAGGTTGTGACAACCGCAGCTCTTCGTCCACTGAGCAGATGGTTTCATCACAGAAGGCGGTCAGGTTGGTCAGATGTGGTTTCCCCTTGGTAAATCCGTATTGGCCTTTCCCAGTCACCTTCTCGCCCTTGCTGGACCTGGAAGTAGCTTCCCTGAGAGCGTGCTCCGTGGTTTCCTCGGGAACTGAAGTGGGCCAGCCTGGCCTCTAGCTTCCCAGCTCATGGGTTTTGCCTCTTTTGTCTTTAAGTAGTAGAAATAGATATAGAATTTAAGTATTACCAGTACGTAGGCAAGCTTTCATGCTTAATGCGTCAGTGTAACGTACTGCGTTATGTCACCTCTATGCAAGTACCACTTACCATTGCCCAGCATCCCTCCCAAAGAGAACTTCCAAATTGAATGGCTGGCTGCTGTTAAACTAATCTGCCAGAAATCCAATTATCTAACCTTATTAGTCACATCAACAAGGGTTTAGATTGGCTCCACTTCTCCAGCAGATGTATAAACCTCATGATTTGTGGGGGAGGAATTTAAATTTTGTGCAGAACTTGTATTGCTGTGATGGGTTGTGTTATAAACACACAGCTTTCCCCATGGCGGTTTTAATTTCAGTATGAATTGGTTTGCCTGTAAAAACCAGTAACAGACAGAATGGTTGGGGTTTTTTTGTTCTTCCAGTGTATATATAGCCCTGAGAAAAAAAAAAAAAAAACAGAAGATAAATTCCTCTGTTTTTTTAACAGAACTAAATTAAAAGCTTACTGAATTAAAAGCTGGAGTTGCCCATTTTTGTCCTCTCCCTCTTAAGGTGCTTTGAAGCCTATATAAGGCTTCAAAGTACCCTGTACCTCAAAGCGTGAGTCTGATACTGAAGTCAGTGTGGGACTGAAGGTTCCCTATAGAAGGAAATGCCTCCTTCTCCGCTCGGCTTTTTTCCCTTTGCCTGTTTTACTAGCGAACCCTCCAGATCAAAGGGAATATGTCAGAGCCGCAGGAACGATGAAAGAGAATTGGTTTGAGTGTTCAAGGCCTGGTCAGGTGAGCGTGTTGGATCCCATGGTGACAGCAGGAGAGAAAGTTCATCACGAAACATGGAATTCGGAGCGTAAAAAGCCCCAACCTCTGGATTTTGCTGCCTGTTCCTTCAAGCTGTCGCCCGCTCTGGCTCCGTTTCCTTTGAGCACTCATGTTTCTTCGCCTACCCAAAACTTTTAACGTACCTTTTCTGGACCCGTGTCATTGCTGATGTAACGTTCTGCTTGTTTTGAGTTGAACCAGTTCATGGAGAGGTGCCAGTGCCGGAACTGGTCCAAAACAGAGTGTGAAGGAAGCAGGAGGAGGCGGAGGGAGGTGTTGGGTAGTTTCTCCCTATCTCATGGCACTGCATCATCATACGATTTCTTCTAACTGATCTGGTACAAATTAATTAGTAGAAATAGCTTACTTCAAGAGCCAAAAAACCCTATTAACAAAGTAGGGTAAGGGACCGAGTCGGAAGCACTACCCCAGCCTGTCTTTCCCAGCATAATTACAGTTCTCATCAAGTAGGAAGGAAGGAAGGAAGGACCCTTCAAAGCACAACCTGAGAGGTGTACGCCCCCGCTCTGCAGTAGCGAGCAAGAAGAAATTAGGAGTCCCATATGTCTAGTTTTCAGACTGAACAGCATTACTAAACAGAATGATCACTGTCTGGTGGCGTTAGCATCAGCGCTGTAAGCATACAAGCTCCAGCATGTGTTCTTACCCTGTTGAGTAAGGAGTTGGGTAAAAGTAACTACCTGAGGAAATGGCCCCAAAAATGGAACGACGGATCTGTCCTGCTTTCTGCAAATCAGAATGACACTTGGCGTAATGGAACCGTAGCTGAAAAGATAGAAAAATGGTACAGAAATACATAAGCAATGAATGCATAATGCTGAATCATATAGAAATCCATAATAAATGAATGCATAATGCAAAATCATATAGAAATGCATAGTAAATGAATGCATAATGCGTACGATTACTTAAATAAAACCATGGGTGCAGCTAAAGTACCTCTAGCTGGCGTTCTCTTGTTAGGAGAAATAAATGAATAAAGACTAGGAGAAATAAAGAGGAAACGCTTTTAATTCATTTTTAACATTTAACAATAAATCTCAGTATGATCAAGATGGGCATACTGGCGCTTTTATTTGCAGTGTAATTTCTTGTTGGTCATCAATGAATTTCAAATTGATATCATTCTCCTTAATGAGAAGTACCTCGTTGATCTAAATCTCTCTCAACTTTTAGAACCTATAATTCCTTATTAAGTCTTTTTACCGCTTCTGAGCCCTGTGTTAACCGCCTTTTCCCCGTGCTATAGATCTGCAGACAGAACACAAGTTAATGGCTTCTCCAAGTTTCTGTGATGCTGCAGATTCTCCTCTGTAATCCCATTGAATGAGCAAATTCAAATAAGTCATCCCCCACAAAGGATTCATTTCAATAAGTAACATTTTTAGTTAGCTACAGTTGACGTGTAAATGTGTAAGGTTTTTCTTGTTTTCTGACCTTTTGGAGAATATTGGTATTCCTCCCTCACCCCACCTGAAGAGCAATGGAAAAAGGTAATGCAGTAAGTCTAGAGACCTCCAAAATCACCTAACATTGAGTGGTTGTTTGCCGACCAGAATGCTGGGGGAAAATGGGAAAAGGAACATACGAAACTGTCGGATATTATCACCAACTTTCGTAGCAGCCTTTGAACAAAGTTCTACAGTACTTGTGTGTTATTTCTGCATTAGGACTAATTTCTGGTGGTGTCATCTGTCACTTGAGCTTCATATGGCAAATTCATTATTATCCCGTATCAAAACAAATTTATAGCAGCTCGGAGGATTGAAAGTCCTCCTCATCTACGGCTAGATTAAATTGTCAGTCAGTGCTACAAATGTAGCCTGACCACACTTCAGGTAAACCTAAGACCAAAAGCGATTATTTGAGCTGGCACTTGAAGATGCTAGATAGCTTACACTGATTTATTTTGTCCGGATGGGAGATTGTAGCAGACAGATGAAGGAGTGGATATACTCTTTGCTCAAGTTCAAAGGCACATCCTAAAGGGAAGCTGAGATCTTGATCCACTGCAAGGAAAAGTTGATAATAATTCCCTGTAATCTTCCTAACATCACCCCCTCAAGCTTTCACTGTCAGCAGAAAGATGAATCTCAGCTCATTGATGGTGCCAGATATACCCCTTAAGCTTCCCGAAAGAGCCGCAGCAAGTGTCACTGGCCGTAAAGTAAACATTGAAACACAATAATTGCAGGACTACTTTGTGCTATTCCATGCATTAAAAAAAAAAAAAAAAAAAAAAAGGAAAGAAAAGGAAAAATTGAGACTTTATCAAGAGATGCCAGGTGCAGTGTCCCAGAGCCATTAGCTTGTGCCGCTCCCAGACCGTGTTCTTACTCCCGTCATGGAAGACAGTAGCTCGGTAAACATCAACTTGTGTTGATGAAACCTTCTTCTGTTGAAAGACCGCAGAAGGACTTTTAACTATGTTCAGTCACCTGGCTTGCATCGTCTGCATCGTATCGATTCCTTGAGAAGAATCAGGAATGACTGAAGAGCAAAGATATCGTTAATAGTCCTTAAGACCCCAGAAATGCCCCAAGTCTTGCTCTGTTCAACCCAAGGGGGCCATTAGGGAAATGGCCCAACAAAGCCTAGATTTACAGAAATTTAAGTGAAATTGATATCAGGAAGATACTCGAGATCCTTTATGACAAATGTAATTGCTCTTCTTTGTATGAGTAATCTCTTGCTAAAAAATATATCGCCTAAAGGGCTCACACTGGCAGCAAGTGTCATTTTTCACATTGGTATAGAAAGTCAATTTCTTTCTGGTCTCATTAGAGAACATGAATTTTGTGACTTCTTTGTTTCATCATCGTGTTGCCTCAGTGGTTTACTTGACACGTCCTTCTAAAATGGGAACATGTTTCAGCTTGTGTTTGCTTCTTAGAGGGGGTGGATTGCATTATTCTTCCTTTTCTCATTTTCCTGTCATTTTTTGAACAATGGCTTCATTGTATTAAAACCCCTTATTGCACTTCACTTTTCATTCATTTCTTCACAAGGAAAGTAGTGAGGGAGTGGAGCAGGTTACCCGGAGAGGCTGTGTAATTATCCATCCATGGAGATGTTCGGTCCTTGGCTAAGCAAGGCACAGTTGGCCTGATCTAGTATTGGCAATCATCCTACGTCACCTGGGAGGTTGGACGAAATGACCTTCAGGTCTCTTGTAGCCATTGTTTCTGTGATTTTGTGGATCATTTGGAGTACAGAAGAGCGTCTGAAATGTTTTAATCCGAGGTTTGGGGTTTTCATCTTTAAAACAGTGGCACATAAGAATAAAAATTGTTTTAATATGGAATATCTGTTGTTTGGGTACTTGGTTGATTTTCCTGCGCTATGCATGATACAATCTGTAGTTCAGGTTTCCTGACAGCTCACAGTTCGATTGACTTGTGCGCATTGTTAGACTGTACCCTGAATTTGCTCTGAGCGGTAAGTGAGCAGGAGCTTTGCTGCCATCATTCATCATGATAGTTTGTAGTCACTGAGCTCAGAGCAGAGATATTTTTTTTCTCTGTTTGTCAGAAAATTCTGGTGGGCTGCCAGATAGTTTGTAAAAATAAATTTCCCAACTCAAATGCGGAGGAAAAAGGTCTGGGGTTGCATATGAAGGTAGGAACATGCAGTGACCATTACTGCAGTTAATGCTGAGAAGGACATGGAGACTTGGAAAGGGAGACAAGAACAGTGTCCTGGATCTGACTGTGGACTTTATCATTACCGCTGGTGAGCCTGGTCAGATATTCGGAGATTGAGTTGTCCTAACAAAGAGGACTCTTTTGGCATTGTCACAATTTATCACGCAAATCCATTATACCAATGTGTATTTATTTCTGCCTAAACATGATTTTTCTGAGCAAAGCAGAAACTTCTCTACACTCCATGGCTGCATTTCATACACAGGTTCAGCTTGGCCGGCATGTGTATGTTCACAACTGCTGTGGGCATCAGCAGAAAAGGAGATTCCAGGAGACCAGACAGGTGCCTCCAGCTGTGGGGGTGGCCGAGAAGCTTCTCCTCTCCTTTACTTGCTGCAGGCTTTTCTCTTGTTCTGCCCGGGTTTACTTTGGACCACATGAGCAGCAGTTATTTCAGGAGAAGGGGATTGTGCAGAACTAAGGGAAGGCCACGAAGATGCTTCGAGGGCTGGAGCCCTTCTGCTGGGAGGACACGCTGGGAGAGTTGGGGGTGTTCAACCTGGAGAAGAGAAGGCTCCAGGGAGACCTTATTGGGGCCTTCCAGTGCTCTCTCCAGGAGAGCTGGGGAGGGACTTTTTACAAGGGCATGGGGTGACAGGGTGAGGGGGAATGGCCTCAAACTGGAAGAGGGGAGATTTAGATTAAACATCAGGAGGAAATGTTTCCCTGAGCGGGCGGTGAGCCCCTGGCGCAGGGTGCCCCGAGGAGCTGTGGCTGCCCCATCCCTGGAGGTGTTCAAGGCCGGGTTGGACGGGGCTGGGAGCAACCTGGGCTGGGGGGAGGTGGCCCTGCCCAGGGCAGGGGGGTGGAACTCGATGGCCTTTAAAGGTTCCTTCTAACCCAAACTATTCTACGATTCTATGAAAGAAAAGTCTAGTTTTGCTTACAGGCTTTCAGCAAACGCCCGCCCTCTCCAGTTCCAGAGAGGCCCTCTGCTCATCCGGCAGCGTTTGGTGGCTTTAACAGAGGAGCTAATACTGTTGTCACTAAAGTAGTTATTTTGATTGGTGGAAATAATTTATAAAAAACGAGAAATGCTGTTATCATTCTGGTCCAACTGAAGAGGTGGGGAAGGGTAGCACTGGGGGGGAGAGCTCGTGGCTGGAACAGAGGGGCAAGAGCAGGTCCGTAGGCAGCTGCTGAGCCCGGCGGTTGTGGACATACGTCCTCGCTCTGGAAGCGTATCAAGCTACAGACAGTCCGTTCTTTTTTCATTCTTACATGATATGCTGCTGATATGAACTGCGGATGCAAAGTACATCTCGTGACATTTACAAAATGTTAGTGGGCTTTGTTCTTGTGCAGGTGGCCCTTTGCTTCTCCTCGGAGCAGTTGGGGACTGCTTGAGCAAGTGACAGTGAAAAACCATGAAGACAACCGTTCTCTCAATAAACTCCCACTCTGACTAATGGTCTCCCCTGCCCCTGCCACAGGCGCCCATCTCACCCGGGCGCTTCTGCTCAGGTCTCTTGACAACAGGTTGTGTCACTAATGTGCTTATTTAATGAAGAACTGGGAATTAGATGTCTAGACCAATATGTTACGTAGCAGCTGGCCTAGAGTGAGCCTTCCTCCGCTAACAGGTTGCATTCGTTCCTAACCAGAACCCGAGGAGATGTAGCAGCAACAGGTAAAACCCTCTGTAATCATTAAAAATCCAGTGAATTATCCAGTTCGCATTTAAAATATATTCTAGTGCCCACTTAAGTTTGCATTCTTTTATTATTGACATAATCCCAGACCATTCAGGGCTGGAAGGGGCCTCTGGAGCCCCCCCAGTGCCACCCCCCGCCAGAGCAGGGGCACCTCCAGCAGTGGCACAGGACACCTCCAGGCGGGTTTGGAATGGCTCCAGAGGGGGAGACTCCCCCCCTCTCTGGGCAGCTGTGCCAGTGCTCTGCCGCCCCCACAGGAGAGAAGTCCCTCCTCGGGTTGAGATGGAACTGCCCACGGTCACGTTTGTGCCCGTTCCCTCTTGTCCTGTCACGGGGCACCACTGCACACAGACTGTTCCCCCCCCGGCACCCGCCCTGTCAGTATTGATAAGCGTTGATGAGACCCCCCCTCAGCCTTCTCCTCTCCAGACTGAACAGCCCCACGGCCCTCAGCCTGTCCTCAGCACAGAGATGCTCCAGTCCCCTCCTCATCTCCGTAGCCCTTTGCTGGGCCCTCTCCAGCAGTTCCCTGTCCTTCTTGACCCGGGGAGCCCCAAACTGGACACAGTGCTCCAGATGTGGCCTCCCCGGGGCAGAGCAGAGGGGGAGGATGACCGCCCTCCACCTGCTGGCCACACTATGCTTGATGCACCCAAATAAAATCCTACTCTTAAGTTGTTTGAAACAACTTCTTTTCCCTTTGCAGTGACTTATTAACAGGTTTGTTAATTGAGTTGTGCCCCACAGAGTCAGTGTCTGTATGCTGAAAAGGGATGTCAGTGATGCCGGGGGGTGCATCCGACGGAGTTATCCGACCCCAGGTGTTACACAGCCTCTCTCGTAGAGCTTTCGACATTTTTGTATTTTACTTCTGTTGCTATTACCATTATTGCAGGGGACATTCTGTCCCTGGCTTTGTGTCCTCTTTTTCCCCGCCCTCATCCTTGTCGTTAATCTCCTTATTTAGTTTTTGGTATTGCAAATATTTACACTTCATTTACCAACATGACCAATGATTTCTTCAGCAAAAAAGTCCTTGTAGGGCAGCCCATCGTCATGGATAGTCTAATACCGGAGACTGCAAACTCTTAAAGTCAATCAAGCTTTAAAATAGTGGCTAAACATCGCACCGAGATACCCAACCAATCTGTGAACCATTGAGGCTACAGTAATAAAGTGAAATATTTGCCATCTGATTATTTACGCTTGCTTTGTTTAATTATAGTTTGAAAATGAGATCATCACGAAACTGGATCACGAAGTGGAAGGAGGCAGAGGAGACGAACAGTACAAAGTGTTATTTGACAAAATGTAAGTGTTGATCAGCGGCGAGATTTATGTCACAGTAAAGTCAGGAGAGAGAGCAATTAGACTACAATGAACTTTGTAGCCCAGAAATAATTAAAATCTGTTAATGATGCACAATATTTAAAATTGCACCTGAGTCAAGGCTTTTTCTGCCTGTGATTAACAAGGCGAATGTAATTGGTTTCTCAGTCTCCTAGAGCACTGCAGAAAACACAAATACCTTGCTAAGAGCGGAGAAACTTTCGTGAAACTGGTTGTCCGCTTAATGGAGAGGTTGCTGGACTACAGGACCATCATGCATGACGAGAACAAGGAGAACCGCATGAGCTGTACCGTCAACGTGCTGGTAAGCAAGAAGCCACCCGCCTGAAACGGTTACGGCATTCTTCATTTTACACCTTTAACAAGAGAGTTGTGTAAAACAGAGCACATGGTGGGATTATCATGAAAGTTTGAAATATTTTTGGGTTTTTTTTCCCTTTTTTAATGAAAGTGAATCTATGAAAACATGGGTTGTTACTTCTTTAGTTGGTTTGAAGGAAAGATTTGAGAAGAAATGTTTCAGGGCCTGATCCTTGAGGGCTGTTCATTGACATTTACAATTGATGGACAGCTTTATGCAGAAAAACACTTTGACATGCAGAACGTTGGAGTAATATGCAGTTGACTACCGAAATTTCCATGCATTTGCAATCCCATTAGTATTCTGCTCGCTGCTCAGCTTCTGTAATTCAAAATTTTTGAAGAAATTTGAGTGTTACTATTTCATTCACAGCAGAACAAGCTGGGGAGGTTTTCCTCACTGATGTGAAATTTCCTCCTCTTAGCTCCAGAAATTTTGGAGTATCTAATCTATACTACAAACCTTTGTGCATTTAGGCCAGAGTTGGACGCAGTAGGAGTTGTCCTTCTAATGCTCTTTGGTGGGAGCATTGGAGTGTGGGATTTTACTAGCACGAAATCAGCACATATGGAAAAACGATGTGAAAATAAATTTTAGAGACCCTCAAACATAGTACTGGCTAGATTTGATTTTTCCGATAGGACTTAATATTAAACCGTTAGCCACTAAGGATTCAAAGCTTTTATCCCTATATCAATGTCAAAGCTTTCATTTTGCTTAAATGCGTGGGGCACAAATGGTGTTTATCGTTTGTGTGAGAAGGCTGATAGATTTTGTTCAGACTGGTTTGGAAAGACGTGAGTCAATAGTTTGTAGCTTTAGTACTTGCAAGTAATAAAATCGTCCCGGGCTTGTGCGGCGCAGCCTTTATGCCGCACTACAGCGTAAACTATAAACGAAACGGTGCCCGCTGGAATGGGAGAGAAGATACGGACATCAAATCAGAAATTGGGATTTTGGTTTTGGTTTGTTTTTCCTCTCTGCGCCCATCAGAAAGCATCCGAATGTTTAGGAAATGGGAAGAGAGGCGGAACTTGGAGAGTTGTCACCGGCTGCTGACCTGGCCCATGCCGTTCGGTTGCCCGCAGAAAAGTCACCGCATCCTCCTGAGCAGAATTTGAGTTAGAAAAGCCTGCCAGTTCCCACCAGGCCGGATAGGAAATGAAATTGCATCCA
Source organism: Vanellus vanellus (assembly GCF_965231255.1). Taxonomy (NCBI): domain Eukaryota; kingdom Metazoa; phylum Chordata; class Aves; order Charadriiformes; family Charadriidae; genus Vanellus; species Vanellus vanellus. The sequence continues at coordinate 3,298,480 of NC_138912.1, read as the reverse complement.
CTGTACGCTCTAAAACATGACAACCATCTGTAAAACTGGGAAAATTTCACGAGGAAGGTGAATTTATTTCTCCTTCCCTTCCTCATAGTAATCTGAGGCTCCTCCTCCTAATCCTCACCGTACCAAGGGCAGGGGACCGATGGCACGCTTGGGGGTTGGCTCTGTTTTCTCTAAGTGTCTCTAACAGCGTCTCCTGATGCTGATTTTCTTCATCTGAATTTTTCAAGTGTTTGCAGATGATAAATTTTGTGGGCGATTTGCTCCTGTCAGGCTAAATCACCGCGAGATACCCGCACACAGCGCTGCCGCGGAGGCGGCGGGAAATGCCGGAAAGCATCATCGTAGGGCAGAAATTTCCTTCTTTTTGCGTAGGCGCAATTTAAAACTTTCGCTTGATTTTAAAATCCCATTTGCCCTCCAGGGCCGACTCGGGTCTTTTCATCGTTCTCCAGGCACCTGAAATGAAATTTATGCCTTTGCAAAAATCCAAACCCAGGGCTGGTACTCAGCACAGTTCCCACCTGAGGTCTCAAAGAGTTGGTAATTGGCACTTTAACGATGCAGAGGCTTTCACAGGATGGAGTTTGTCTGTATTGACTACAGTTTAAGTCCGAGGTTTTGATATGCATTTAAGCCAGTGCTGATGTTAAAAAACAGCTGCTTGTTCCCGCCCTGACTATCCTGGCGAAAGCAAGCGTGTGGCCACAGGGGCAGAGCAGGTCCCAGGAGGGGTCTTGCCGAAAGCTCAGGCTCTTCCCCGCCGGTTATTTTTCCTCCCCATCGGTTCCTGGGCCGGTTCGCTGCAGAGCCACCCGCGCGTGGGCCAGCGCGGCGTAGAGGGACGTGGGAACCTGCTCTCACAGACGGGGCAGGAGCCGGGACTGCGTTCTGGGGGAGAGGGGACTGTAGTAAATGTCACGTGTGTCAGTGTCAACCTGCTGCCCGCGCCTCTTCCCATTGTGCTTGGGTTGATGGTGCTTCTGGAGCTCCATCAGAAGGGCAGAGCCACGGGCAGCAATATTAGGATAAAACGGGTTTACGTTATTGATCCACCTAGCTCAGAAGTCTCTTCTGCTTCAAAAAAAAAAAAACCCAAAGAAAACACAAATAAGAAAAAACATCAGAAAAGTTGCATGTGGTTCAGTTTGTCTTGTGAGTTGAACTCAAAACCAGTGAGCAGTTATGTCAACTAAAATGGTATATCCGCTGAAGAATCCATCATTTCCAACTCCGCTACGTAGATTCTGTCTTGTGTTTCGGTTCTCCTTGAAGGGCTTATGCATCTGTTAGTACTGGGCTTGTGCATCTATTGGTGGCTACTCACTGGTTTCATTTAGCATTGAAATATATTGTAATTCGGTGAAGGAGAAATTTCTTTGTATTTTGTTTTCTTAGACATACTTTAACTTTAGAAGGCAAACTTTAAATTAGATTCAGAAATGCCTTTAATATCTCACCCAATTTATCATATCTTGCATTTACAATATTTGTGGTGTTAACTAGTTTATCTCAAGACCGGAGGCGTTCAGACATTTCTGAAGAGAGTGATGATAATGTGTGGCATATGAAACCAGATAAATAACACTAATCTAACTTTTTATTTCCAAAGAAACTATTAGAATGCAAGGGCAGAAGATGTATTGCTCCACGAAGGCTTGGAGTTTTAAATCCATAGAACAACTGTTGCTGAAAAATTATGGTTTCGTACATTACAAAATTTCAACTGCAAATGGTTGATGATGTGTGACTTGCAAATGCCAGAAGCAAATTTCTGGCAGTACTGTTCTTGCAAATTCTTAACCTTTGCAATGAGACATAAGCCCTAATACGCTACATCATGAAACATCGCAGCATTAGACTTTAGAAGTTAAATAACTGGCGTTCTATCACTAGAGGCAAATTTCATTTTGCAGTTCTGAGGTTGATGTTACGCAATTATGAATTTTTAATTCAGAGCGTGTTCTGTGTACGTTCCAGACTGTGAAATCAAAGACTTTGTAACAAAATTATGTTGTTTTTCAGAATTTCTACAAGGAGATCGAGAGAGAAGAAATGTACATAAGGTTTGTAAACATGACCGGTGACAAACTCTTCTTGACTTACCGCAGTGTAATTGGAGAAAATTAAGTTCATTTTAAGCAGTCACTTGGGGGCTGGAGGAGAAGTAATGAAAAGCCATACCTTTTCTGAACCTTAAGTGCATTTAAAAGCTCATCTTCCCTGAGAACAGTGAGCATTAGAAATTAGTCATGAGATTTTTTTTGTCCCCCTTCTCCAACTGTTGCAGTTATATTACGGTGAACACTGAAATACTCGTGAGTGTTGTCACGTGAAAAAAATTAGTCAAAAGAAAACTGAGCAAAGAAATAATTTCACTTCCCGGTGAGATACAAAACATGTGACTGGGGGTAAAAAGGGCTGTTAAATAATGTCATGACTGATACTTATTTTAAATTTAAAGCTTTTAGGAACCTTTCAAAATCTGTTTTCACACAAAGGGAAAATGATAATATGTTGTTGTGCTTTTTGTAAACCTCAGGGTTCCTACTCCTCTATTTGTACTTTGGCTTAAAATTGGCTAGACCGTTGGGCTCAAATGGTGAAGCTTGCGTTTATACTGCTATTTTAGGTATCTAAATATTATTCATGAATTCATTCTCAGATGCTTTTTGGAAGAATTTTCGCTTGTGAATTTGCTTCCTGTTGTTTAAATGGTTTTAATTATTGCTTTATTAATTTCAAAAAGAAAATAAAATCCAGGCAAAGGCAGGATTGATAACTGTGGACAAACACGTGAGGTTATGAGTCGAAGGTCTGCCCTATTCAGCATTTCTAGATAGACAAATTGTCTCTCGCCGTCAAACCCCTACCCAAATTCTTTCTTATTTCTGTTAAAAAACTTACAAAGTGTCATAATGAATATCAAAGTTCTGTATTTTCTCTGGCTTTTTCAAAATACAATTTTAACAGTTTTCTGGGGTTTCTTTTAATTGTCACTGAAAAAAACCAACAATCAAATGAAGAGAATTCCCTTCCAGAAGTGTGATGATATAGAAGTTAAGGAGGAAGATGAGTATCTGTATCCATAGCTGAACAATTAGAGCACCATCTCTTGCACAAAATCTGTGTTGGATTCGTTACACATCACAAGTCATTTATTTGTAGTGGAAAAAAAACCACAGTGAAAATGCAAATGACCCTAAAGGTTGTCTGCACACAGAAGTACGAGCTTTAAATAAACCCACATATAGTTATCTGTTTGAAGATAGAGTTGAACCGTTGTAGCCTTCAAAATAAATTATTTAGTAACATTTAAGAGCCAACCTTTTTTAAGAACAGTTTGGTGGGTTTTTTTTTATTACTTGCAGGTATTTGTACAAGCTGTGTGACCTGCACAAAGAATGCGATAACTACACGGAAGCTGCCTACACGTTACTTCTGCACGCAAAGCTCCTTAAGGTAAGCCCCAAAACACACGGCAAGGTTTGAAAATCATCTTAGCAGTGACCCCAATAGCAGTATCGTTCGTCAGCCTTAGAACATCTGCACTTTAAACTGATTATCAACTGTGGGCTGCTGCTTAGGTCGGTTTTCTCTTTGGCAGGCGTAATTAGTAGAGGGGGGACAGCAGCCCGCTGCCCTCCCCCTGTGCCGGAGCGTGCTTCGCTCGCCTTGGGCTGGGATGAGCGGGAGCGCCGTCAAGCCCAGACAGCGAGTTAAAAATGGCAAAGCTGTAATTTAAATTTCTTTTAAATATCAAAATTGCGTACTGTGCGGAGGCATCTAAACACGTATTTTAATAAATCAGCTCTCCACAGAATGGTTTTTGCAAAGGCAATACCATGGAGCGCTGGGAACTGTCCGCAACCGCTCTTGGGTATCTGTAGATTCAGTCTTGATTTTGGAAAATTAGAGAGGGGTTCCAATGGTCTTCTTTCCAAGTTCATGTCTTTAAAAGGTACGTGTAATTTTGATGCAGTGTTACACAGTTTATAGCACATTTAAAGAGACCTGACCGTATTGCTGTTCTTCAGGGAGTGTTTTGGTGTAACCTGCATTATATATAAATAAACGGTTATCTGTACAAAGTACAGGTAAATAAAGCATATGAGTTTTTAACACTATATAGTGTCAATCAAATGTAAGCATTCATAAGCATTAATTGTGGAATCATAGAATCACAGAATGGTTTGGGTTGGAAGGGACCTTAAAGACCATCCAGTCCCCCCCCCTGCCCTGGGCAGGGCCACCTCCCCCCAGCCCAGGTTGCCCCCAGCCCCGTCCAACCCGGCCTTGACCACCTCCAGGGATGGGGCAGCCACAGCTTCTCGGGGCACCCTGCGCCGGGGGCTCACCGCCCCCACAGGGAAACATTTCCTCCTAATATCTCATCTCAATCTCCCCTCTTCCACTTTGAAGCCATTCCCCCTCATCCCATCACTCCATGCCCCTGTAAACAGTCCCTCCCCAGCTCTCCTGGAGCCCCTTTAGGCACTGGAAGGGGCTCTGAGGTCTCCCCGGAGCCTTCTCTTCTCCAGGCTGAACAACCCCAACTCTCTCAGCCTGTCTAATCTCCGAAAACTTTCTGGATGGATGGTGTTGTCTCTAACACGCAGCTTGTTTACATGGTTGTGTCACAAACGTGGCAGCGTGTGCCAACCGTGTTCCCGGCGTTATCATCCGGAAGGATGCTGCACTTAGCAGCAGACACTTGTGTCATGAAATCCCATGTTTAATGCAGCCTAGTCATCACTAAATTGCAAGCAAGGAGTTTTGCATTTCAGTTTTAAAAACCAGTCAATAGAAAAAGTAAAAAATCTCAATTCGATAAGAATTAGTGTTTTCTGAAGTGTTTGCTTTAGTGCCATTCTTCTTCCTCACATCCCACCACCCGCAGTGAAACCTTTCTTTCTCCAGGGAGACCTGGATCTCTTTCTGCTCCCATCGAGGACAGCCCTATGGGGCAGAGGGTCAGGGACAGAATAATTGAGAACCGCAATTTCCCCTCCGTCTATTTCTCACGCCGGTGGCGAGTGCGTTGCAACCTTCGGCATTACTGCGGAAGTTATACTAATGGTACCCATTTCGTAAAGGAAATTTATCTCGTTCTAAGCGGCAAATTGTTCTTAGCAATCTTTGATTTAGTGTAAGCAATCCCAAGTGAAATGCGAGTGTGAAATATCTATTTTAAAAAGTTGAAAAGCGGAAGGTGTTAAATGAAATGCTTCTAACAGATGCACTGAGAATTATTTGTACCTCAAAACCGAGTGAGCTGCATCCAAGCTGTAATAAGACTAAATATGCTGCAGAGTGTGCATATGCAGTTTAAATTAAGACGCTTTGAAATGTATTTACTGTATTTAAAAATAAACAGAGGGTTATTACACGGGAAAACATGAGTAGGATTCATGTGGAGTGCAAAAGCAGTGCAGCAATAGCTTTATTCCTTGCTGAAAGCGGGGCAGTTGCTGGAGGCCGCCTGCTGGATGCGCTCACTTCTTTGGTAATGCCATTTTCTGTGCCGAGAGGTGTCAGAGAGGTGAAGATGTGGGGAGGTGGCCCTGGTGCCTTCGGTCACGCCGGCGGCTGCCTGTGGGCAACTCCACAGCTCCAGTGAGTAACTGGCCCGGTCTGTGGTGTAACGATGGCTTTTATTCCCACAAGGGGCGTAAAACAGGACTGCCGAATTGTGTAATTCTTGCTCATCGCACTTAACAGGAATGAGCCTTTTAGAAAAGGCAAAGCATCCGTTCCCTTCCACAGGTGATGCCTTTTCTGGAAAAATGGTGGAATGAACCGTGCCATAAAATGTCCCTCAAACTTTCACCTATTAAGTCTTGAACTTGTTCGCCAATATGCTTTATGTGACCTTACATTAGTGTTTAGCCAATTTTGGTTTTTCTTACCGAATGTCCTCAGAGATGAGTATCTTTAAAGTACTCCTTTAATTTACTGGAAAGAAATATCCATTTTTCTTTTCTTATAGTGCAAATTGATAGAAGGTGGCAGATGTAAGGTTAGTATTTATCGCAGGTTTTCCTCGCTAAGGTGTTTGTTTATAAATATAATGACTTTATAGTTTAGAATTATTTTATTATAAAAGCGTACCAGCCTATCTAACACAATGTCCTGTTCTCCCAGTAGTTAGCGGTGGGTGGAGGAGGTCGGTGGTGCTCGAGCAGCAGCAGCAATATTGTGCTGTGTGTAGCTTTAAGCAATCGAGTTGTTCTTTCAAACCTCGAGGACGGGGTTTTCAATGACACTCATCGTTGGCATATATTTCATCACATGGCTTTTAATGGGATCACGTTTAGGTCAAAGACTGAGAGCTTTCAAGAATTTCACCTTTAAATTTGCGGGAAGGCTGTCTCAGCGGAGAGGGAGCCACCATCGTTTTCTCCGGCTCACAGCAAGCTGCTGAAGCACACTTAAGAAAAGAGACTTTAAGTTTTGTTTTTTTAACCTAGCTAGCTAAAATTAAGATGTTCAAAACTAACAGAAGATAGTAGGTCTTCATGTGCTGAAAAAGGTGCCATTGCATTGAAGACTCCACGAGGGTTTTGTTGCTCAGAAACACGGTTTTGCAGTATGAAGGTGTCAAAGTTGTCTGCTTTGGCCAAACGCAAACATTCTGGCCAAATTAAGTAATTGGGTGAAATTTAACAACATACAGGAGGAATAACAACAAACTGGATGATGTAACAGCAATTCTGTGAATAAATCTCTTGAGTTGCTGATCTTTGGTATTTTCCAAAAGTGACACCACTTTATTTCTGTGGGCGGTCCTCCTTCTATAGCAGCTTTGATTTTCAGAGAAGGTGGTGAACGCTTCTTTAATCACTTTAATTTTTGAAATTGGTTTCTTGAGGCAACAGGTCCTATTGGAGCGCCTGTCCCTGTCTGTCTTTTTATCTATGGGAAGTTTCATTTGATTTAATGGAGGTTTGTGGAGTGATTTGATTTGATTTGATTTGGTAGAGGTTTGTGCCTCTCAGAGGCATTCGTTCCCTGCCGGCCTCATGAAAACAGGCAGCCATGGAAGGGCAGGCTCCTGCCTAGGGGAGAGGCTCCAATATTGCCTCATCCCCAGGTAGATCGTAGGGAATATTAGTGGGAGGAGAGAAGAGAGGTGAAGAAGAGGTGATATGAATACTGGAGTCCGGAGGTTTCAGTTGCATCTCTCCTTGAATGGACAGCAGAGTATGACAGTGCCGGGGAGAAAGCTGTGGGGAATCGCTTGGTCCTCTCGGGTCTACGGGGAAATGCCTTTAATATCTTGCTCCTCATCCATTCGGCATTTGCTGCAAGAGCCACTAATTGCAGACGGGCTGTCTAAAGTTAGTTGTGCTTTTCCCTGCCTCCAAACGTTCTCCATGAATTGCAGCCATTTAATTTCCCTGCCTGTGGTCCTTTCCATTTGGATGGATGTATTTTACCTTCAGGGCTTCTCTCAACAACAACCGGCATCCAGCAGGTTGTACCCGGCAGCAGGCCAAGGTCGGCCACATCTAACTCCCTGAGGAGAAGCAGCCACCTCAAGAAACTTCCTTCCAGCTGAGATATCTATAATTGGCCTCCAATTACAGCATTCGAATAAATGTTTCTTGTGCGCAACTGCAAAAAAAACCCACAACTACAAAACCCCCCACTATTTTAGTGCATTAGCTGTGGTACCACTTCTTTAAATAAAAGTGCGTGTTTTATTTAGCGTAATTTTACTGACATATTTCATAATTTTTGATTTGCTTTCTCTTTTCCCCTCTTTCTCGTATCATTTAGTGGTCGGAAGAAGCATGTGCAGCACATCTTACCCAGCGGGATGGATACCAGGCTGCTACTCAAGGACAGCTGAAAGATCAACTATATCAAGAAATTATCCATTACTTTGACAAGGGCAAGGTAAAAAAAGGAAGAAAAAAATCCAAATACGGTTCATTGCTTTTCTCTCTAACTTACCAGTTGACCAGTAAACATAATTTGCGTCAAGTGACCTTCAGGAAGCTTTAAACTTGCTACAGGTTATTTGGAGTGCTTTGTGTAAACGGTCCACCAGCTAGCGCTTAAAGATAATAATGCTAAACAAAAAAAAAAAAAAGGAAAAAGAAATCAATGGTACATTTATAACTGCTGTGTTATGGGTAAATATATGTGCATATGATGCCACAGAGAAAATGAAAAATTGATGCATGTAATTTGGGGGACTGACTTTTTTCCCGCGGTTGCAATGGCTGCTGCAGTCCTTCAGCTGCCCTTGTTCCTTCCCGCGTACACAAAATAATTCCCTCAGAGAATGGGTGTCTGTGGTTTCTATCGTAAGAAGGCAGAAATGCTCTCAGATGAGGATATTTCACTGCAATCGCATCCTTTATTGCAAGATTTGGCATTGCGCAGTGGGAAGGGGAGAGTGCTGGTGTTACCGGTCCACAGAGGTGGAGGGGTTTAACCTGGGAGACAGGGACATGTAGGGACGTACCAGTGTTTGGATATTTTGTGCCCAAAATGTTTAAGTACAGAAGTAGAAATCTCTTTGTCAGAATACTTCAAGAGCGTATACTTAGGTTTTTAAAAGCAATCTTTGTTGCATAAGCGTCGTGCAAACAGAAATGTCATTTTCTGGTAGAACTAGAATATTATCAAACCAGCTCATGTCTTCCAAGTAGGTTTTTAGCAGAATCAGATTAGTGTTTTGGTAGAAACTTTGCTTAAAAGGTCAAATTTTATACCTTATCTGAATGCGGTATTTACAACTTGTTAATAAATGATGCTAAAGCCATTGTAATTCCAGCCTGTGATAGAGCCCGGGCTTCCCGAAGCGTGGGGCTGGGGCGCGTGGCGGTGCCCTGCTGCTTCTGCGGCGGATGGCGTTGGCTTCCACGGCCCGTTTCTGCTGCCCAAAAAAGCTTTTACTAACCCTTTACCAGCGGGTAAGGGAGAAAGAACCTCGTTAGAATTAGGGTCATAGCTGATTTAAAAGTATATTTTAATACCACATTCCTCTCTGGAAACGAAAAGCCAGAAGTCGCGTGTTTTTATGTTGTTGTTTTACGTCTTTCTGGCTTCACGGTCAGTCCTTTATGGCGCAGGCGTGCAGGCGGTGGGAATTGCTCTTCTGAGCACCAGGCCAGTGGGTTTGAGCTGTAAATTAAGAGCTGCGGCGTCTTTTAATCTATACTGAAAACAGCCTGCCTTAAAGTTGTACCCACCCATTTCTGCTGATAGCGCTAATGAGCTGTTTATATAAACAGCAGGCAAAATACCTGCTGCTTACTTTTCAGCCTGCGCCCCATTACCCAGCACGGCGTCCCCCCTCCAGAGACCGTCGTTAGACTGAGTAACCATTCTTGGTTTTTTCAGATTTTACAACTAGAAATGAGAGGAGGCTCTGCCCGCTTTCAAAAGAAATAGCCCCGGAAACGCTGTGCATTCCCTTTCCCTCATCGTTAGGTTAAACAACTGAATCTGCATTAGTCTAAAATTTTTTGGTGAACAGTGATATCGAAGGGACCGCTCTGACGACTTATTCCTATTCCTTTGCCTAACTCAAATCATAGGACTCCTGTGTGATTTTCTTTCATGCGTGTGAGGAGGTGATTCATTTCCAAAGCACTCTTTCCTAGTTACAGGTACTTCTTCTCTCATTTTCTGATCACTCCAGCCAGTGATAAATTTTCATATTGTTCAGTGAAAAGGAAAAACGAAAATAAAAATCAATATATGTTGAGAATACGAGCGACTTGAATTTTCAAATGTCAGGAAGCTCAAAGTTGAGGTTTCCACAGCAGAATTGAGTTAATCCTCTCATTTGGGATGTTCTGACATTAGGTTAAATCAACTGCTTACATTTACCCATGCACTTTGCAAATGTAGTCCAGCGGCTCCTTTAACTATGCCATTCTGTGATCAGTAACACATCTGAAATAATATTTGATGTGCATTTTTAGAAGACTGTACCCATACACTCACCAATTTGTCTTTTTTTTACCATAATTGCCCAGCTGTGGCTCTACCTGACAATTCACTCGGGGTTGATCCCACTACTCTGCTCTCTCTTCCCATACAGTTAACAAGAGATGTCAAAAGAAGGTGATTTTGCCCTGGGCAGATGTAGAGATTTTAGCAAAAGCTCAGGAGTTTTGTTTTAAAGTTGTTGTGAGACTGTGCCTCTTCCACTCCGGCCAGCCTGATGGGAGCGGTGGACTTGCGGGGGGAGGTAGACGTGGACAGAAACGTTATGCAAAAGAAATGGAGGAAAGGAATTTCCTAAAAGGTGTCACTTTGTTTTAAAACATTGGCTTTTTCTTTGGTTTTTTGTTGTTGTTGTTTTTTTATTTTTTTATGAAGGACGGCATAGTTCAGCCTCTCAAAAAATCACGATCCCTTTGTCTTACCGGAGTAATTTCCCAAGAGGAAGGCACGGTGCACTTTCCCAGTGAAAACCAACCGTGAGGCTTATTCCCTAAATATTAGCATTCACGGCGAGGTGAATTTAGAGGGAGGTATAATCCTTCATACCCAGACTGGAATGGAGCGAACCTCTCGCTTCTCGACCAGAAGCGCCTGTGAAATTTGTAATTTCATAATGGGGCGTGTGGGCTTGCACGGAAAGCAGGAGTGTGGGTGGCTCATTTTGACTGAGAACAAAATACTAGCCTTCGCCGTGAATAGCCCCGTTATTGGCAGTTTGAGATCCCTTTAAGATTCCTCAATTTGATTTCTATTTTTCAATATGTTATTCTCAGGAAGCTGGCTTTTTTTTTTTTTTACTTATATTTGCCTCTTGGTCCTTAAACCAATCTGCTGTAAAGCTGAAGTACACCTTTCACCTTTAGTAAATTAGCATTTTCACATACAGCTACTGCGTTTTGCTGTTCTTCTCCTTTATGGATTTGATTCCTTATTAGTAATACTTTTCATTACTCTCCTAAGCTCCTTGTTTCCAAAACGAAATGTTGTTACTTCCAAGTTTCCTCAGTATACGCATAGTTTGCTCTCCTACATCAAGTCAAAGGAGGTGATTCTGCCCCTCTACTCCACTCTGGTGACATCCCACCTGGAGTCCTGCATCCAGCTCTGGAGTCCCCAACATAAGAAGGACATGGACCTGCTGGAGCGTGTCCAGAGGAGAGCCACGAGGATGACCCGAGGGCTGGAGCCCCTCTCCTATGAGGAGAGGCTGAAAGAGTTGGGGCTGTTCACCCTGGAGAAGAGAAGGCTCCGGGGAGATCTTCTTGCGGCCTTCCAGTCCCTAAAGGGGGCCTACAGGAGAGCTGGGGAAGGACTTTTTACTGGGACATGTAGCGATAGGACGAGGGGGAGTGGCTTTAAACTGGAAGAGGGCAGGTTCAGACTGAACATTAGGAAGAAGTTTTTCCCTGTGAGGGTGGTGAGGCACTGGCCCAGGTTGCCCAGAGAGGCTGTTGAGGCCCCATCCCTGGAGGCGTCCAAGGCCAGGCTGGAGGTGGCCTTGGGCAACCTGGGCTGGTGGGAGGTGTCCCTGCCCATGGCAGGGGGGTTGGAACTCGATGATCTTCAAGGTCCTTTCCAACCTAAACCGTTCTATGATTCTATGATTATTCGTCACTGCGTTGCACTTTCCAGTCCCGTCTGCGTCTCTCTTGGCTTTTGCCCTCAAAAGCCTTATCCCCACGCTTATCACGGCAGTCTGACCCAGCCTTTCAACTGCTCTCAAGTGTTTGCCCTTTCTGTCTTTTGCTGAAGCTTTGTAATTTTCAACAAAGCCCTTAATCCGAGGACTTCACTGAAAATTGGTAGGTGAGAGTATCTCAGGATGAGGAGGAAAAATAGTGGCGGTAATAAAGTGACGAGGAACGGGGGTGGAATTTTGCCCGTGTGGAGCAGTTGATGTTAGTCAATGCTAATGAACTGCTGAAGCCATAAGATACTCGGTGGCCTTGATAAAGACGAGATATCATTTTTAAACAGGTTTGAGTGGTCTCTGGAGCCGTAGAGGAAGCAGCAGCGTTCTTATTCCTGCACGGTTAAATGTCCAAACCGCAACGTGTTTCACGTTTGCCGGTGGATGCCGCAGTCTATAAATCAGTACCTGTTTTCCACTGCTCCTTCATAAATCCAAAGCGTTGGTCCCAGGGAGAAAAAAATAAATAAATGCACACTGCTCATTTATTTCTGCTCTTCCTTTCCCTCCACCACCCACAAAAAAAAAACCTTCTACTGTTTTACTGGAGCCACAAAACACAAAATATTTGAAACTACCCACTAAATGCAATGCTTTGGCTTAAAATGTCCTTTTTCCAGCTCATAGGATGGCATCAAATGGCTTTTTCTTCCATCTAACAAGATAGTGGTGAAATTCACCTGTTTGCCAAAAATCAGCGCGAGGCTCATGTCCAGCTCATATCCCACGTCAGATCGTAAGCCCGTCCTGAGAGCTGTGAAAGACAGAGGCAGTCTTCAGAGAGCAAAGATAGGGTGTTTGACCACGTTCCAAACGAATACAGCACATTGTTTTAAAGGGTTTCCAACCGTGGCTTTATCTTGCACATCTTGCATACAGTTCTAGCAATAGGGAAATACTGTGTTTAAACATTTTATTTAAAACAGTAAGCTTACATGATAGTAATTAACGCTATCTGAAATTTAAACAGCTTGGAATGTGCCTCATACATCAGAATATTTCACAATAATACTCTTCTCCCAGATTATTTCATTTTTACTGACCGTTAACTCAGCAGGAGCTAAGAAATATCCTAAGATCCTCCTTTACTGCTCTTGAAGAACCTCAAAAACTAAATTGGATGCTGCAGTTCTTTCAGGGCAACAAGCAATCCAGCTTCAAAAATAAATTACATTGCTAGGCTCTCCCTAAAAAGATCTCCTTCTGCATCCTCAAAGTCTTTCCCGTAACAATTTGCAGTTCATGTCTACACAACTAAATTTAGGCTGTACACATTTTTCTTACTCCTTCAGTGTAAAAGAAGCATTTTCTTTCCACTATCGCCAACCTCTCTCTCTGGTGCACTCTCCAGATAAATTGTTTCTCGCATTAATGAGTTGTACACCGCACAAATCCTGTGTAGTAGCTCCCGGTACGGCTCATTCCTCCAGAAGACCTGCCATGTCTTGGGCAAACCTGGGAAACCTTCCAAGGCAGGAAATCTGCGAGGCAGCAGATTGGGAGTTATTGACCTTCAAGAATATAGATTTCGTTTATCAGAATCCTTTGCCGCAGCCGTGCTGTCCTCACCTGAATAAATTTGCTCCGTCGTAAACAGAGAAATTTTCTCGGAGGGTTGCGCAGGGGAGTTTTTAATCGCGCCGTTCCTGCTTCCCTTACGACGTTGGAATAATGACCAGCTTTGGTTTTGTTTTGGGGGACGTTGCAGATGATGTGGTCCAGCTGCGCAAACGGCCGAGGGAAGAGCCGGGTGGTTAATGGACTCGTGGAGCTCTGGAGTTCAGGACACTTGACATTTTACAAATTGAGTCTTATAGTACGAGTTCCTGGTGTTCCTTCAGAGGATTGAACCGGACAATTGGATTTCAAAATAGAGATGTTGCAGCGGAGAGGGGTTTTTAAGAGGTAGTAGCAACAAAAAGGTGGTGCTTTTCTCTAAGACAGATCCCTCGGCTGGAGAGGGGCCAGGTTAGAGGCTGGCAAAAATGGAAAGAGTCTTTTCTCATGGTGAGGCGCTTTTATCGTGTATTTGCAGTATGATAGAAAAAGAGTAGTTTTATCTCTTACCCACACCTGAACGTGTTCCGTTAAAAATAATGTGACAAAATATGAGCAGTGTAACTTATAAACTAACTTTTAAGGAAATTTTAAATTAATTCCAGTAATTTAATCCAGAAACAAACCTTCATAATATCTGGTTTTTTTCCTGTTCATCTCCACCTGCAGATAGGGGAATGGAAATTAGAATGGAAAGGTGCTAGGATTGTGCGATTACTATGTGCATATTGGAGATGAACTAAATCTATATCATAATTAAGTTGAGGATTCGATTTTTAGGCTCTGAAACATTTATAAAATTCATTATTAATATTTATATTCAGTATTATCTAAAGGGTTTGATCAGGCTGAGGGAGGCGCAATGGAAATGCAGCCTCGGCTCCAGCATCGAGAAGACGGACAAGGGTGGGAAAGGGAAAAAAATTCAAAACCAAGATTTAATTCTGCTGAAGTTGTCCTTTAACCGGTGGCGGTGCTGTGTTGTCTGTAGGCATTGGTGCGTACGCAGTGCCTTCGACAGCCTGGGTCTGGTTTTAGAATCATAGAATGGTTTGGGCTGGAAGGGACCTTTAAAGGCTGTCTAGTCCAACCCCCCTGCCATGAGCCACCAGCTCAGCCACCCCTTCAACCAGGCCAGGTTGCTCCAAGCCCCGTCCAACCTGGCCTTGAACACCTCCAGGGATGGGGCAGCCACAGCTTCTCGGGGCAACCTGCGCCGGGGGCTCACCGCCCGCACAGCCAAGAATTTCTTCCTAATGTCTCATCTAAATCTCCCCCTCTCGGTGTAAAACTGTTCCCCCTCGTCCCATCGCTCCTCTCCCTCCCCAGCTCTCCTGGAGCCCCTTTAGGCACTGGAAGGCCACAGTAAGGTCTCCCCGGAGCCTTCTCTTCTCCAGGCTGAACCCCCCCCACCTCGCCCAGCCTGTGCTCCCAGCAGAGGGGCTCCAGCCCTCCCAGCATCTCCGGGGCCTCCTCTGGATCTGCTCCAACAGCTCCCTGTCTTTCTTGAAGTTTTGATGGGCTCCTGAGCATTTCAACGGTAGAGATGACAGTGACAGTCTGGGACACGTTTGCTGTGGTGTGCCCCGTGGGCTGTGACGCTGCAGTGGCATGATGGCTCTCAGTCTGAGCAATACCAACATGGCATTTCAGCCCCCTCGGCTCATCTTCTCCCTTCCTCTCTCCCACCGCTAATCCCGCACCCCCTGCCTCTTGACGGCCAGGTGGAATTAGTTTGCATTAAATAACATACAACCTTAGCCCAGAGCTGGTGTTTTGCATTGCCAGCCGCGCTTTGGAAACGTGTCGCAATGTCTCTGCTTATCCGGGATTCAGCGGAAGAACTGAATGAGTTTGTTTACAGTGTCGATGCAAATCTAAAATTATTGAGGCTTCCATTTATTTCCAGTCTTGTTCAGCTCCAAAGCTGTTTGCCTGAGCTCATCTATAAATATTTTCACAACAGACAACAGAGTAGAATTGCTTTGGTTTTGGGGAGGGACTGGTTAAATCCGGAACACGCAAACAGAGGACTGGGACAAGCATTATGGCAACGCCATTTTCTTTGAAATGAAAATGTGCAGAAGAAGAAAAAGAAAACGGCAGTCAAAATGAAGAAAAAGGTTAAGTGACTTTGAAAGGTTTCAACTGCTGACTTGCCAAACAAGCGAATATTAGTTTAGTTTCTATAAATTGGTGGTATATTGCTCTTCTGGGTCAAAATGAACTTAGCCTAGTATGTGAAAATGTACCCCATTTTTTGCAAATACGCCTTTACTGTTGAACTCATGTTAATTTTTGTTTAGAAATAAAAATATGCTCTGTACCGTTATTCTAGATTAGATACATAATATGGATAAAAACATTCAGACCCTCCCGTTTGCAAAAATTGCATTGCAGAGTGTATATACTGCCTTGTGATTTCCTGCAGACGTGATCCCTCATTACGGTGATTGTAATTAGTCATTCCGACGTGTTTTTCGTCTTTAAGGCACTTTACAAACATGAGGTAACTCATGCTCATTCCAGTCCTCTTCCCTAGATAAACAATGTTATGAACCTTGTTGTAGAAATGAGAAAAATCAAGAGAAGGGGTCAAACATCAAGAGGAGCCCTGAGGAGAAGTTAATGTAGGTACCGAGCTCTGCCCCTGGAGAGCATCTGTTGTCTTTCTGTCTTAAATTAGGTCACCACCCAGTCTCCCTTTGCCCGAGCATCTCCCCATCTGTTTTCTTTAGGACTCAGAAGCTCCTTTGCCCTTGCTCAACCATACCAGTGTAGTGTCTGGCCCATCTTTTCTCTTACTTCGCTCCCTTACTTTGAGAAGTTATTGATGCCCCATCCCTGGAGGTGTTCAAGGCCAGGTTGGACGGGGCTTGGAGAAACCTGGGCTGGTGGGAGGTGTCCCTGCCCAGGGCAGGGGGGATGAGCTAGATGATCTTTAAGGTCTCTTCCAATGATTCTGTGATTCTAAATCTCTGTCCTTTCTCCCTGCAGTCTCCTGTTACTGTTTTTCCTTTTGCAGCTCCCATCTCCTCCACCATCAGCAGCTCCCTGCCTCTCCAGGCTGCTGCTTTCCCTCCCTTCCCTCTCCGTCTGCTAGGAAGATATTTCAGTCCATCCTTGGGTTTGCGGGACGAGTGCCCTCTGCTTAAAACTTGGCTGCTCATTTCCAGGGAGGAACGGGAACGGAGAGCAAACCGGTGGGACCCGAGCCACATGTTGCTTGTGTGGCATTGGCATGTTACACGTAGGGGAAGGCTACTGAGCATTCGGTCTGGCTGGGCCCCAAACGGCCAATTTCTAGGGGAAAAAAAAAAGAAAGACGTTGTAGGTCCCAGTTTGGTGTTACTAAATCACAGGTAGCTGTGCCCTTCCTGACTCCTCGGCCAGTGCTGGCTGCAGTCTCGGTCACACTGACGGTCGTATGAACCCTTAATGTTTTACTCTTCTTTTTAAATTAGCATCCAGAACTAGGGATTTTTCCCTCGTTGCTTTTTTTTTCCCCTCAAGTTTTCCTGGTATACCAAGAAATGTGATTTCAACTTGCAGATCAAAAGAGACATAAAATTCACCCGACATTGATTTTGGGCTTTGAGTGGTGGGATTTCATTTGTGCGTCGGTGGGATTTCATTTGTGTGTTTTGGTGGCCTTTGGTTTTCAGGAGCTCTTGGGGGGTAAAATATTTCTTATTTAAATCAGGGCTGGGGGGTCTGTGCGGGATGGATGAAGGAATCGGTTGGGTGTGTGAAGGTTTCCCCAGGAGCACCGTTCCCCTCTTCTCTCACCAGCATCCAGCTCCCACCGTCTTTGGAAATTTTGGTGCTTCATCTCAAACTCTTCGTTCCCGGGGGCGGACGTCTTTGGGGAGCAGTGGGGAAACGTGCGTTCAGCCCTTGTCCTCAACCCTCCTTCATCCGACTGCTCTTGGCAGCAGCAGCCGTCTCGGTGTTTCCCCGGGGCTAGGAACACGGGGCCTGATGCCGAGAGGAGAATTAGGTGGTGTGGACAGGGGATTTAAATTTAAGATGAAGGGTAATACAAACCAAATGGATTTATAACTCATTCCAAATCTCATTTTTTATACTAAAGTGAGGTCGGCAGTGCCAGCCAGATTTCAGCAGCAGAGGCAGATCGTCAAGTTTGATCTTAGATAGCCTGGTGTGCTAATCTAAGCATCTTTTTGGGGTTGAGTGGTTCTTTGTATTTAAAGTAGAAAAAAATTAAAAATACACATTCAGAAGCATTCTTGCTGCTCCTCATTAAGGTTGTTGGCTTCTAAAGAGCTGAAGGATATTGTTAGATTTCTTTGGGTCAGTAGAGACGGCTGATGAATTTCATGGTTGAAGGACAAGAGCGGGGAAAGAACCAATGGAAATATAATGAATATTTGTTCAAAACAATATCTGCAAATTGCCTGTCCTGTCTAATATAGATTATAGATATTAGAGGGGGGAGAGGCGATTATGAACTATAATCAATCAACAACGTTTATCCGAAGTCCTAGGTTCTGGGTTTCTTTGTGGGCAGGCCATGTTTACGCATTATTGGCTATCTAGTTGGGCTAGCAGGAATCATTTTATTTCTGAAGCAATTTGATCATTTTACTTGATTTGCAACGAATAGAGACATGTGGGTGATGCTGCCACAGCTATTTGGCACATCAGGCGCACAGCGTTTTCGGGCATGTGACACAATGCATTTTGTTGTGTTTCATTAAGATTCATTTTATTCCAATGTTGTTGTTTAACCAAGGTATGTAATTCAACTTTTTTGTTGTTGTTTTGTGATTTTTTTTTTCAACAGATGTGGGAAGAGGCCATCGCCTTGGGTAAAGAACTTGCAGAACAGTATGAAAATGAAATGTTTGATTATGAACAACTCAGTGAGCTGCTGGTAGGTTTTTTTAATGACATAGGCACTGCAACTTTTTTTTTTTTTTTTCAGAATTTAATTTTGAACCTTTTAAAATTATATTGAAAATCTTTGTTATGACAGTAAAATGCAGAAATAGATGCCCGCTTTGGCTTTGTTGGACAAATGTTGATTAACTGGCTACCACTGGAGTGCCTGAAAAGGATTGCATTTTATTTATTTTTTTAGCTGAAAGAAAAACATTTCGGTAATGTTAAGCTGATTGATTTGGGGTATAAAAGGAAATTTGGAATTTAAATATAAATGGGAACATGAAAAAATCCCCATTCTCTCTCAAGTGTCTTTCCATATTCACGTTTCTTTTTTTAGGTATGAATAATTCCAGAGCATTCATGTCTAGAGTCAGTTATTTTTGCCCTGACGTTACCCACTCATTATGCCCGCACCATTTTTTATCTCCGGCTCTTCCCGAAAGGGATGAATGGCAGCTGTCACTGTCCCTCCTCACTTCTCAACCGTTTTCACAGGAGCTGGGACACGCTTCCAGTTTGGTTCTGAAAATTGTTGACTTTCAGGTTTTTTGATGCATTTTGCTTTTGCCCTCTCCAGAGTAGATCTTCCTTAGTTTCTGTGAATTGTTTATCTGCTTTGTCCCAGCCTGTCCGAGCTGGGCGCTAATACGGTGTCATTGCACCCTCTCCCTCCGCTGACACCGACGCTCAGGTTGAGGATGGCTTGGACAGGTTGAGGATGGCTTGGACAGGTTGAAGATGGCTTGGAACCATCTCCCCTCAAGCACCTCCATCCCCATCTCCCCAGAATCTCCTTTCTTGGGGAGGAAAGCGTGAAGGGAAATACCACTCGTCTCAATTTTATGGGTTCTTCGCTCCCTTACATCTCCTTCTTTGTTGAGTCCCTGGTTCAGTCCTCCAGCTCTCCACAGCTGAATGTATATCCCTTTTTGAAGGTCCTCCACCTGTGGCTTTTTAACTGTTTTTAGTGCCAGGGTGATTGTATTCATTGGCCTAAGTGGTCTGGAGCCTGGTGTCACATTGCTCTGTAGGGCCGGAGGTCAGGGAGGTAGTCACCGAGCATTTCTCAGGCGCTTTGCTCTGCCAGAAGAGTCCTCCGTGGCCTCCTGCCCGCGCCGCTGCCAGTAGGGCTGCCTTCAGTCGAGGATATTCTTCATTTCAATATAAAAGGAATCTGGTAGAGATTGTTCCTCAGCTGGAAATGATTCTCCTGTGTCAGATATGATTATTCACCAGTGGGTAGCTACTCTCCAAGTCCCTCATTTTTAATTTTCCATCTCCTTTATTCTCACACATGGCCACATGAACAGCTTTGTCATGGAAACAACCACTCTTTACTTATCATACTGTATCCGTTTTTGGAGCAGAAGGCTGAATTTGAACTTCGTACATTGTAGCTGATGGCCACTAATACCAACTTATGTATCATTTGTCTCGCACAGTAAATATGTCATTGTTTACATTAAGTGACATAAGTACAGGCAGTGGTATAAACCAGGTATGGAAATGGAGGTTACTCCCTCTTCTAATTGGGAAAATTGAGAAAAACTTCCAATTCTCAGGTCAAACAACCGAGTTTATCTGCTTTTTATTTATGAGACAGAAGAAACTTGAGAGAGATGTCACAAAAATCAGTACTGGCGTGCATTGGGCATTCGTCCTTCATAAGGCAGGGATCAAAATTCGCGCTCCCGTGTGAGTCGGGTCTCGCATACCCCGTCGGCTTTTCTGATTGCTGTGACTGATAGCATTAGCATGCTAGCGCTTCTTTTTTTTTTTCCCCACTGTAAAATTTAAAAGTTTTTTGTTTCTTTCTGTTCTCCCTATTGGCTCTTTTGTTCAAGCAATATTAAATATTAGACTCTAAGACAAGCCACAGCTGACACAATAGTTTGGCTGCAGGTGAACTGAGAAATACACGGCAGATCTGGGTCTTTGTGGTCTTCTCGCCATTTACTGTTATCTATCGTAGGGGAGCGGTAATAAACCTCCCCTCAAATCAGAATTCATTCTCTTACAGAAAGTAATAGGCTCAAAATAAGTTAATGGACAGATCGTCTGAAGCTGCGCATTTGTTATTATTTCATCATTTGAGATAAAGAAGGATTCCGCTTCAAAAACAGATGGTGTCTGACATGCGTGTGTTTATTCCAGAAGTTACATTTTGCTGCAATTCTCAACCGCATGCTTTCCATATGCAAATAACGAGTTGTAAATATGGGGAGAAAAAAAAAAAAAAAAGAAAAAAAAGTAGTAGAAAAATGTAATGAAATGTAACAGCCAAAAAACTGAAAAGTCAGCACCGCGGGGATGAGCTGGCTTTGGCGGTGCGGGCTCCATCGGTCCCGTGTTTCGGCGTCGGCAGTGTCGCAACCAGGAATTCAGGCTGCCTTGCAAATTCCTGAGCTTCATTCTAATTGGGATACGGGATATGGAACAGTCAGGTTCACCAAGATGAGGATAAAAACCGTGGCTACAGAGTCTAGTATTTCAAAATATTAGCGTGTATCTGATAGAAAGGTGAAGAAAAAGGGGCAAATGAAACATGTACATCTCTCAGTTAAAGATACGCATGAAAGAGATCTAGAGCTTAAGCATAGGGAATTTTCTTAAGGTTTAGGTCATTAAAGTTCCTCCTGCTTATTTTACAGAGAAAGCAAGCCCAGTTCTATGAAAACATTGTCAAAGTGATAAGACCGAAACCAGACTACTTTGCTGTTGGATACTACGGCCAGGGATTTCCGACGTTCATAAGGGTAAGCGTCTGTCGTTTTCCACGGATGACAGCAAGCTTTCTTGCTTTGGAAATTCCCCTCGGTTGTAGAAAAAGTACATTATTGTATGTCTGTGCGTTATTTACAATCTGCTGAACATTGATGGTTGGCTTTTAGGTGTATGAGACAAACATTGGGTTTTCCTTTCCAATTTCTAATATGGAGTAGTTGAATTTTAGTAGAGAAGCTTTTTCTTCAAACATGTCCAATACTTTATACTTCTTCGGGTTATCACTAGAAATGAAGATATACCACCCAATCCATAAATCAGGGTCATAACCAGCGCCGTCTGAAATGGTGACATTTTTGTCTGACAGGTATATGTAGATAGATGAGTATGGGAGAGAAGCCTTTTGTATGTGACCATGTTTTCATGTGAGCGTCCTTTCCAGCGTAGTCACTAAAACGAAGCTGGATATCAGAGATGTGTGCGATACCTTTAAAAGCAATCTGTTATCATTGATTTTCATGACTCGTGTGTCGATTTGTAACATAGGTCATTTGGTTGATGCCGGTAACCTAAGTCAAATAACATTTTAGGCTTTTTTCCACCGGTACCAGGATTGCTATGGGGGTGAGTGAGTGGCTAAAGAAGGGTGGGGATATCCCACATCTGAATTGCATCTGCATCGTGGTTCTCTGGACGCTGGCGCTTGCCGGTCGGTGGCATGGAGGTGACACGTCAACTGTTTAGCCGCTGTGCTGCTCGTATCTATCTTAAGAGCTGCGGATTTTCAGTTTGGAAAGAGCCTCTCTCCAGCCCCCTGTGGAAGAGTTACAGTAGATTAAGGCAGTTCAAGAGACAGAAGAATAAAATTATTGCTGTTATTCTCAGATTATTCTCCGAGTCCAGGAGATTCAGAGAGATTTAGTCTGGTAGTAGGTTTCCTCCTGGAAATACTCATTTAGGAGATGAGTCCCTGGTCGTAACTGAGTAATCCCATGTTAACTCTCTCAGATGACACCATAATAAATACCAGGAACAAACCCAAGCCTACGCTGAAGCCCAGCTCACTGGATAAATCCAGGGAATGCCGGTTAAGCTGGTTTTCTCAGGTTATGTGTGGTTGGCAGGTCTCACATGACGTATTAAAAGTGCATGTAAAATATATATTAATGGTGCATTGCGAAGAAACAAACATACGGTGATTTCAGAAAAGAGTTGTCTTAGAGCAACCGTCCCTTAAAGAAATCTTATGATCAGATATACAGACAGAAACTTGAAAAGTATTTGGAGTGGGACCGAAAGGCTTTCAAAAATCCCAAGAAATAAAACGCAGGTGTTGATTTGGTAAAAGCCTCCTTTTCCACCGACTAACTAAAGCCCGTGTGAAGAAACTGAAATTCTTGAATTGTGCCAAGAAGCAGGGAATGTGTGTGGTTTTTCATGCACCCTGGGATACGGTGTGCGGGCGTACTTGTACCACTTGTACCTGCTGAGAAGTGCATCAAATTATCAGTTCTTTGCGGCTGGAAGGAATGAAGCTGACCCGGGGGGTTCCTGCCAGGCTCAGAGTTTAAGTTGCAGCATCCGCTGTGTGCAGACCCTCAAACAAAAACTGGGAGATCCCAGAATCCCAGACTGGTGAGGGCTGGAAGGGCCCTCTGGAGCCCCCCCAGTGCCACCCCCCGCCAGAGCAGGGGCACCTCCAGCAGTGGCACAGGACACCTCCAGGCGGGTTTGGAATGGCTCCAGAGGGGGAGACTCCCCCCCTCTCTGGGCAGCTGTGCCAGTGCTCTGCCGCCCCCACAGGAGAGAAGTCCCTCCTCGGGTTGAGATGGAACTGCCCACGGTCACGTTTGTGCCCGTTCCCTCTTGTCCTGTCACGGGGCACCACTGAACAAAGACTGTTCCCCCCCCCGGCACCCGCCCTGTCAGTATTGATAAGCGTTGATGAGACCCCCCCTCAGCCTTCTCTTCTCCAGACTGAACAGCCCCACGGCCCTCAGCCTCTCCTCAGCACAGAGATGCTCCAGTCCTCTCCTCATCTCCGTAGCCCTTTGCTGGACCCTCTCCAGCAGTTCCATGTCCTTCTGGAACTGGGGAGCCCCAAACTGGACACAGTGCTCCAGATGTGGCCTCACCGGGGCAGAGCAGAGGGGGAGGATGACCTCCCTCCACCTGCTGGCCACACTCTGCTTGATGCCCCCCAGGATGCCATTGGCCTTCTGGGCCACCAGGACACATTGCTCTTGTATGTTGGCCTAATGCTTGGTCTCCAAATTATGCCTGGTCAACTCGTGCCAAAGAGACTCTGAGCGTGCAGGATGGTGGCAGCATCATCGGTACCCCGAGCTGCCCCAAAGCCTGAGAAATGCCGTTCTGCGGACTGGCGGAGCCATACGTTGGTGACAGAGGCGAAGGCACGATGGTGCGCAAGCTACTGCGGGTATCAAAAGACCACCTCTAAAGAGATGTGATGCGGAAAACCGTAGAATTGTTCCAGTGTTTGAAATACATGTAGAGTAACGTACATGCAACAGCTTTTATCAAGCGTCAAACAGCAAAAAATGGCTGTGGTACATTAAGTAAAAAAGCTTTAATAAGATTTTTGTGAAATGCATATTGATAATTTCTTAAGTTTTTACCAGGCAAAAAATATTTAATACCCATTACGAAGGAGTCACTGTTAAGACTGACCAACCCACTTCTCTACAAAATGATTAAATTAATATTGTATGATATTCTTATAGGGAAGACTTGCATTATCGGGAGTCTTCAAAGCGAACGTATGATAAAGTCACTGTCAGCTTTGCAGAGGGGGGTCGCAGCTGTCAGTCGTGGAATTTTGTCCCGCTCACCGTCACTCTCAACAGCGTGCACGTTATCCTGTAGGAAGGTCGGGAATGGCCACCGATCCAGCGCTGCTCCGCAGAGAGGGGCTGCCCTGGGCGAGCAGAGCATTCACAACTGAATGGGGGTTTTCCTTGAGCGCGGGAAAACCCTTACTGTGCTTTACAAAAGCCTCGTGGATCGGTCGGTTTGTAAGAAGTGAGTGATAAAAACTCTGAAAAACAGGTTAATAAGTGCCTTGCTGACAGAGAAAATCCTCGATGTAAGCTTTTTCTTCTGTTGCAATTATTCCTGTGAATTACAGGTCTATATACGTGAATTACAGGTATATATACACTTCTTAGGCTTCTGCCCTTTTTCCTTTTTTTTTTTCCTCAAATAGAGTATCCTTTCATCTGCTGCGCATTTGGGAAGGCGCCATTGCCGAATTAAACCCAACTGGGCAAATGTAAACTATTTCAATTTTCTGCCCCAAGTCATACCCTTTTCCTACTAAGTGCTGCGCAGTTTTTTCACCAGGTGATGGTTTTGAGATGAGTACTGAGGTTAAGCATACTCAGACGCAAGTGTGACATTCATATCGAACCTGACTTTAACGTTTGATCGGTCAAAAAGATGCAAGTCGTCTTTTACATTTTTCTTTAGAACTTAATGTGCTTGTTCAGTATATAAATGGACTGTAGAAAATACGTCTTGATTTTCTTTATTGTTAAAAGAAGAAACCAATACTTAGAAATGCAATATACTTAATTTAAAAGTTATGCTGCGTGCAGACAACTGTACAACGGCAAAAATCTAATAGACTAATATGAAGTCTAGGGTGTATCCATCTTTCTGAAAGAGTCAGTGGTTTTGGATCTTCCTCCTAAAATTGGCATTGTTTTCTGTTTATAGTTTTATCTGGTACTCTTGCTTGCTCACCTCAAAGCCTTTTAATAAATGTTTGGGTATAAAAAGCCCAATTCTGTTTATTTACATCCATTCACACCATTAGCTGTGGAAGGTGGATGAGAGGGATTACAGAGGGAGATCTCGGATTTGGTAGAGGACGTGATTTGTCTTAATACATTTTCAGCGGGTGCCTATTTTATCGATCCTTGAAATCATGTATTTGGGTCCCGTTGAATTTAGCGTGGTTTGTACACAGGTGAGCGCGGGCTTAGTGATCTCAGTCCTGAACCGGAGGTAAGGAAATGCGTTTGGGCTTTATTGAATAGGCTTAAGATATTTGTAAACTACTGATTGTGTCATAGTGTGGGGAATGTAAAATTTCTCACTTAACAGCATTGGAGTCGACGCTTCTGAGGTCCCAGTTTGTTACTGGGATTACGTTTTCCCCTCTCAATTTGTTTCCAGAACAAAGTCTTCATTTACCGGGGAAAGGAGTATGAACGCCGGGAAGACTTCGAAGCGAGGTTACTGACTCAGTTTCCAAACGCAGAAAAAATGAAAACGACGTCTCCGCCGGGCGATGACATTAAAAACTCCTCCGCACAGTGTATCCTTCAGTCGCGGAGCAGCTCCTGCAGCTGCACAGATCGAGGATTTATGGCCGACGCGAGCAGGAGGCTACTGCACTTCTGCCTTTATGGGTGTAAAACGTGAATTTTGTTGCTCCGTCCTTTCTTCGCCTTCCCCTTGAGCTGCCTGTTCTCTGTGATTGAAATTCGCTTTTCAGTTCTTAACCCCGGAATTCAGATATTCAGTGCTTTACTGTAAAGCCAAAACTGGATTTACCGTCTAAATTTCACAGGCCAGTGTCAGAACAGATCGTGAGGTGAGTTTGGGTTGGTTTTGCGATTTTGTCAGTCTCCTTTATAACACCTAAACAAGTTCTTGTTGTTGTATAACAAATCTGTACGCAGCCAAGGAGGGAAGTAGTGGCGAGGCCATTCCACGGCGAGTCTTAGTATTAGCAGAGATTCTGTCCAACCCACTGGAAAACAGCGATCCCATAAGTATTTTATGGTTATGCATAAACTTATTTTCTAGTACTGGAGTTTAGCAGCAATTCCTAAACAGATGGTGTTTGGTTTTGATTGTGCTTTTCCCTTTTTCCAGTTTCTACAGGGTGAATGAAGTCCAACGGTTTGAGTATTCACGTCCTGTTCGTAAAGGAGAGAAAAACCCGGACAACGAATTTGCGGTAAAAAAAAAAAAGAAAAGAAAAGAAAATAGAGTACTTTAGGGGTTTGCTTGTTTATTCCCCTTCATTTTGAGAATCTGAGTCGGTATGTTTTGGTTGTTGAAAAATAAATCCTAATTATAAATGTGATTATTTTACATAGAGATTCAGTTAAACGAATCTACCGTGTTCTGGTTTATACCAGTAGAAAAAATGGACAAAGCTGTCTTTATTTTGTTAAAACCCAACTATTTTAAGAAAGAAGTTTATGTGGTTATACCTGAAAAGATTGATGTCTCTTGCCAATACTTATCTTGCCATGAAGATCCTAGTCAGGCATCTTTGAAAAACCTTTTTTTTTTTACACCTTCTTTTTTTTTACCTTTTTTTTTTTTTTTTTTTACTAAACCATATGTTTCACGTACTGGTCAATAAAACTCCCTTTGAGCACAGCTTGTATTCATCAAAACGTTTACAACAGGTTACATCAAGTTGATTGCCTTTTTTTTATAGACACCATTTTATTCACAGGGCTTCTAGTGGACGCAGTTAGTAGTAAAGTAGTAATTAAAGTAATAAATTAATGCATCATTTCTTGAGTGAATAACTTGGGTTTGTGTGCAGTAGCAGGCTCTGGTCAATGTGCCAGTAAATACTGAGTATTTGGTTTCCTACAGCTAAGACTGGGTATTCGTTTGGAGACTCCTTTAGCATCTCTGGCTTCTTGTGGTGGTTCTTATATCAAAAATTGCTAATTTGCTAATCTACGTGGGTTCGGCTGAGGAGGCAGGGAACCCTCTCTGTCTGAAACGGTAATGCTAGAGAGCACTGGAGTTAACAATATGGTTTGGGTAAAGAGAAAAAAAAAATAGGTATATCTAAATCACTTTGAAAGCTCTTCCTCTGTTAATGGGGGATGGAGTAAACCATTCTGTTTTAAAAAAAAAAAGCCTCACAATAAATAAGATGAACTACGAACACATACTGGTTCGAACAAAATCAGATCAAGAGGTGTCTTTGACGTTGGTTATGAACCACTTCACGCACGGGAAGGCAGAGATGTTAAACCGCGTATCCTTAAATCCAGACCAGCGGGGGGATGTTACCGCAGGGAGATGCTGCAGTTCACAGCTCAGGTGAAACCACAGGATCGCAAATCCAGGTGGGGACCTCGGGAGGGCTCACGTCCAACCCTGTCCCCGGTAGGGCCAGCTCCGGGCTCGGACCCGGCTGCTCGGGGCTTTCCCCATTCAGGTCTTGAAACCTCCGCCGACGGGGATGGCGCAGCCTCCCCGGGAACCCGTCCCTCCACTCCTCGACCCTCCCAGGGGGAGAAGCTTTCCCTCGAGCAAGATGTTGTCGTTTTGTGGAGGGTGGTCCTCCAAAGCTCTCGTGGGATAGATGACAGTCCAGTACAACCAGTGGATCTTCTACCTGGTGTTCTCCTTTGGCAGGAGAGCAGCTGTTCTCTACTAAATCACGTATCAGATTTAAATCGGCGCCGCTCCATCATCTCCCCAAGCAGATACCGGTTGAAATTTCCCCCTGGATTCATAATGTCTGTGGTACTGCCATTCCTTTTCCCGACGCTAATGTTTTAAGGCTTTGCTTAAGATAAAAGAGCTCTCAATCTGATAAGGCGCTGTTTATGTTGTATTTGCAGAATATGTGGATTGAGAGAACCATCTATGTGACGGCGTATAAATTACCCGGGATTCTGAGGTGGTTTGAAGTCAAATCAGTTTTCATGGTAAGATCAATTTGGCTTTATTGAGATTGCATAAAAAGATGGGGCTCTTATGCAGCCAGGGAGCATTTATATTTCTGTATGGCGGCGCTTCAGTCCCGTGAACAAGCGATCAATGGGGCTGTATCTGGCGTCCTGAGACGAGGGGACGTGCTTGCTGAGAATGCTGATTATTGACTGAGGGCGACTCCAGCGATGCTTTTCCACTCCCGAGGGAGGGGAGGTGCCGGCTGGCTCTTCCAGCCCTTTAGGGCAAGGTCCGATCGAGTGCTTGAAGCGCTTTTATAAAGTATTTGTGGCTTTCGGTAGGTGAGCCATTGCGGCCCGTGGCACGTCCCTAAAACGAAGAGGTGGTGTAGGGGAACCCTGCTACATCAGATTGAATTTTGCATAAGAGGATTTGGGTATTTTAATTGTAATTTACTCAAAATATACCATAAAAGGAATGCGTTGTATGTGTCTGCGTCTCTTCTCTACTTAGCCTTTGTGATGAAAGGTTGTTTTTCTTTCTTCTCCATAGTTAGCCAAAATATACCCCTGCAACCTCACAGAGTAACTCCAAATTACGTATTTCTCTGCTCTGCCATTTAGACTGTTTAGATAAGACATATCCATTAAACGCCTTTAAGATTAAATTATTCTTACGCAGCTGTAATTTTTAAGTGGCAATAAAAACATTGTTACTGCGGTTTTTAAATCTCTCTTGCGAGGCTTATTTTTAAAGGAAAAGAACAATTTGCATATGATTAATTAAAACCTTTTTCATTGCTCCATTGAGGTTATGTTGGACAGTTGTATTTCGATGAACAGAAGCAATGCAGAAAATTACTATGGTATCTATAGTAACAGAATATGAATGTGATGTTTGACAGTAACAGGCAGCTGAATAAAACACATTGAAATTTTAATGAATTTTGTATTTTCAATATAATCCCGATAGCAAAGATTGTATTCATCTTCATGATTGCAGAAAGCGTTGTTTATAAAGCCTGGCAAATCTGATGAAAGTCTCTTTGCCGTAGGAGTTAAGAGCAGAGAGGAGTTGAGAGAGAGGCTGCTTTGTGCAGGCAGTTTGTACACACGCGCCTTCAACGCTGTGCTTGGCGTGGAAACGTGCGTAAATCCTGGGAGAGCGCTTTCTATAAGCTTTTTGTAAGTAAGGATTATATTAGTCACGTAGCTGGAAAACGATACCAGAATGGAACTTAATAGTATGTGGGAAGACGGCAACGGATAACTTTCGCCCTCGCTCCGGCGTACTTGCTACAAAATCGGTATTGACTTTCGTCAAGATTCCTGTCGGCTAAAATGCTGGAAGCGCCATCACGAGGTTTACATCCCTGTAATGCTAAATTTTGATTAAGGATACAGATAGTATCGATGTTTTACTAAACACGATGAATTAAAGTAGCTCCACACATTTCATATTTTATTGATGGAACTAGAATATCTTTAAAGGAAGAGGTGAGATCATATGAAACCAGTGCTGGGAGAGGACTGAGTAATTTAATAAATGCGGTGTCTTATCTTACGTAACCCATAGGAACATGCATAATTTCCTTAAATCTATTTGCTTTTTGAATTCCTTCTGAGTACTTTTACCTGAACCTTTTCACTCCGCTCATTATCTGCAAGGGATTTGTTGTACGCATTCGTTATTCCGCACCTGATTTCTTTTAGCTGGACACAGGTAGTTGTAGGGGAAGGATTTGCTGCGCCCATAACCAGCGAATTAGAAACTGGATTTTGAATGGCACTTGGTTTTGAAAAAGTGCAACTCCTAATCTCTGTTTTGGTTTGATGTGTAATTGTTTAGTGTTGCAAGCGTAGCAGGAGTCCATCGTTCCTTTTTGCCCTGAATAGATTGTGTGGCGTCCAGAGTTAGCAAGCTACTTGGAACAAGGCTCACAATTTACAAGTAGAGATATTTTTAATAAATAGCTCTCCATAAAATTCAAAGCCGACTTTGTAGTAGTGGGACGGGAACCGCAATTCTCTATCTGCTTTTAAAAAATTAGAGGGAGGATTATAAGAGTAGTAAAAGAGAGGCGAACGAGAAAGCAAGCCGTGATTGCTGATACAGAAAAGTCAAAAAAGACGTCTGCCAGCTCAATGAGTGCTAATTTCGGTAGATATTCAAGAGCTTTAAAAGCAATGGTTCATCAACAAATTATTGCTTCGTAATAAGCCCATTAATACAAATGATGGAATCCTAAATTTAGCAGACGACGTTTGCAGCAGTTCCTGCCGAATCAGATGTCGAACGCGGTCGAACTACGCCAGTCCCAGTTTCCCTCGTAGCGGATTTGGGCTCTGAAGGGCGGCCGTCGCCTGTCCGTCTGAGCCGGGGCTGCTCCGCGGCCGCAGCAGAAGCGTCGCCCTCCTTCCCTGCCTCCCGGGATAATTCGCCAGGCGTACTTTTTAAAATGCTAATTAAAACATCCTTGATGTAATCAGGTGGCAAGTGCAAGAGTAACAACTAAAGAGATTTGATTATAAGTGGTTCTCAGAAACATGGTAAGCAACTGATCGCCAGGTAGAAGTGCTGCTTTGTTTATGTAGCGTTTATGCAAATTAGGCTGTAATCAAATATACACTTGCATTTTCCTCACAGGCCTCAATTAACCTTCCTTTTCTGCTCCTACCGCATCATTTTTTTAAAAGTAAGGAGGCTGTGTCTTCCAGTGAGGACTCTCTACACTCTGGGTTGCTGCAAGTCAGTAATTTTTAGCCCATTCACTAAATGTACATATTTTAGCAATATCGAAAATATTTTAATACTGTTTTTTTCAATGTGAGCAACTGCCATTCCGAAAGACACAGTATCTGGTCATAAATAATAGTTGGAGATGAGTCAATTAAAATGAAGCCCAGTATAAGAGCTAATTCACCCCATAAAGACATCTGAGGAGCTCCTTCATTAAAGCCCGGGCGATGGGAGGAAGAAAATTTCTTCCTTCAGTTATCAACATTCAGATGTAGAAAAGACGACCTTATGGGAAAAAGCACGGCAGATAGCTTAGAAGTCGTCTCTTCAACATATTAAAGTCCATTTCCTTGGAAATACACCAAAATAATCACTGCAAAAACATCTTGATTTTTGAGCTGCTTAGGATTACATTTTCCATCGGAAAATCCACATTAAGTTACCGTTTCTTTCTTATTGTTACATTAAGCTGGATCTTCTTTGTACTGCTAAAACTCACCGACTCGTAATCTCTGATGTTCTCCGTAATCCTCCCAAAACCTCACGTGATTCCTGTCAGAGCCTTTCTAAATGTTGTGCTGTTGTGCAGAGATGTAATCCCTCCTACAGCAGAGAAGTGCATGGAACTTGCTCCACCGATACTGAGGATCATATCGGTCACTGCTCTATATAGACACCAAATACTTAAACACCTGAAACCACCCTTGCTGTTAATCATAGACTGGTTTGGGTTGGAAGGGACCTTGAAGTCCACCCAGTGCCACCCCCCTGCCCTGGGCAGGGCCACCTCCCCCCAGCCCAGGTCGCTCCCAGCCCCGTCCAACCCGGCCTTGACCACCTCCAGGGATGGGGCAGCCACAGCTCCTCGGGGCACCCTGCGCCAGGGGCTCACCGCCCGCACAGGGAAACATTTCTTCCTCATATCTCATCTAAATCTCCCCTCTTCCAGTTTGAAGCCATTCCCCCTCGTCCTATCACTGCATGCCCTTGTAAAAAGTCCCTCCCAGCTCTCCTGGAGCCTCTTTAGGGACTGAAG
Source organism: Vanellus vanellus (assembly GCF_965231255.1). NCBI lineage: Eukaryota > Metazoa > Chordata > Aves > Charadriiformes > Charadriidae > Vanellus > Vanellus vanellus. Next base: position 3,267,176 of record NC_138912.1, on the reverse strand, counting down.
GTGGCAATAACGTCTCCCCGGAGCCTTCTCTTCCCCAGGCTGACCCCCCCACCTCTCCCAGCCTGTCCTCCCAGCAGAGGGGCTCCAGCCCTCCCAGCATCTCCGGGGCCTCCCCTGGCCCCATTCCAACAGGTCCATGTCTTTCCCATGTTGGGGGCTCCAGAACTGGACGCAGTACTCCAAGTGGTCTCCCCAGAGCAGAGCAGAGGGGCACAATCCCCCCCTCGCCCTGCTGGCCACACTTCTGCTGCTGCAGCCCAGGATGCGATCGACCTTCTGGGCTGCGATCGCGCTTTGCCGGCTCGTGTTGAGCTTCTCATCAATCCGCAAGCATTAATCATTGGTTAAAATACCTTTTGTTCTGAAATCCCTGAAATGTTTCTCCTGTGGTGGTTTGGTGGTTGGCCAGTTGTGTGGCAGGTTAAAAACTCTGCTCCTTGATTAAAACTGCCTTTTGTTTTTATTTCAGGTTGAAATTAGTCCACTGGAAAATGCAATAGAAACCATGCAGCTAACAAATGATAAGATCAACAATATGGTTCAACAGCATTTAAATGATCCAAATCTGCCCATTAACCCTCTCTCCATGCTTCTTAACGGCATTGTGGATCCTGCGGTCATGGGAGGGTTCGCAAACTATGAGAAGGTAACGTCAAAATTCTCTGCCGTGCGGTGCCTCACCTCTTCAGCGCGGCCTCTCCTGGAGCGCGGCAGGACCTGGGGGGGTGTTTGTGTGTGACCACCACGCGAGTCTCCACCCATAGGTGCTTGGCAGAACGTTGCTTAACGCTTGCCTTTTTTAATGTCTTCCTGATATTTATGGATACTTTTTTGCCTTTTTGCCGTAAGAGTCGGCGCGTTTAGCAGCAAAACTACTACTGTAGGGACGTGGTGGACAATTGCTACTGAGAGTCTCTCGGATGCTGGTGGCATTCCCAGCGTGTGCTCTCATGCGCTTGGACATGGGAGCTGAAGCAGGAATTTGTGGGTGAACTTCAGTGACTGAAGTAACCGACTGCGATTCTCACCTTTGCTTTCAAGTGCCTGAGGTTTTAAAGGATTCATCAAATGTCTAAATCATCTAATAATGCACGTTTACAACGTTAACTTTTAAAGTTATATGGGATAAGATATTAACATCGGGGAACTGTAAACACAATCCGTTATTTACGTTGTGAATATTAATCATATTAAGCTAGCACAGACAGGCAACACGCATTTTGTGCCATAAACGGAGAAGGTACACGCTGACTGCCATGTCGCTGTATCCCTCCGTTTATGTCCTTCTGTGACTGTCACTCATTTCATCTACCAAAATTTCTTGTGTCCTGGGAGCTGCAAGAAAGACGTTTCCGAGATGTGCCAAGTCCTCTGCAGGGTTGCCCGTGAGATTTGGTCTTGATCACCATGTGCTCATCTGCCCACTTACGAAAGATTGATGTCTTAATCTTAAAACATTGTTAAATTCAATATACCTTTCCTAGACTTACATTTGTATTTGTAGCCATTACTTCTATTTTGCAGAATTTTGGGGTTGATTCATTGATCTTCGCTGTAGGTAATTCTTCCATGGTAGATGTCCATTCATTTTCTCAAATAACTGCTCGTTTCTCTCTCTTGCCTAGGCTTTTTTTACTGAAAAATACATGCACGAGCATCCAGAAGATCATGACAAGATCGAAAAACTGAAGGATCTGATCGCTTGGCAGGTAAAAAATTTTAAGTCGGGCTGGTTGGGGCCAACTGCTGCACAAAGGCAGTTTAGTGTCACTTTTGCGAAGATTCAGACGTTAAGCTATTCACCCTGCATACACTTCTTTGCCATTTAAAACTGTCCTGGAACTTGAGCTAAAGTTCATCTTTTCAAATCTGACATCATTTGTCATTTGATAAACCCGCAAGGAACAAACGTGAGCGACCTCTTTTTTTTTTTTTTTCCTTTGGTAACCATAATACAGTGACAATATCCCATCTGTATCAAATGAGAAAATATTTTGTAATAATGTTGGTTAGTAGTAGTGGCAATTTACTTTGGCGTTTTAATTCTCTAAGGCTGATTTCAGAAATTCTCGTCGGACAGTAGGATGAAATGCTCAACCCTGAACCCTCCTCCTGCCTGCGTGCACTGGGACAGTATTTCTTCACATACTTACGTTTTTCTTCAAACCACATTTTCCATTTATTAAACTTTCTGTATATACTTATAGTACCCCTTAGCACAGAATATTAAATGTGAGAGTTGCAAAAATTCACCTGCATGCAAAATATTTAGTAAATTCATCACTGTGAAACCTTTGCTTCATTTGCTGTATAACTTAACATGGTAGAGAAACATTAGTGATTCATGAAGCGTGTGAGATTACCCGGTATATTTATGATGAAATATTAGAGCCGAAATCATGTAAATGTAAGACCACAGGGGAAGTATTTCCTGGACCGGGAACGGAAGCCATGTTCCCATCCCTGTGCCGGAGACAAAGCAGGAACCCTCTTTTGCATGAAGAATTGTGTTTACGTGTACCAAAGAATATTTTTCAGGGCCAAGAAGAAACAATTCCAGACTTGTTTCATATCATATACTGGACATTTTCCAATGGTCTCAAGATAATTTTATGATAACTGAAAAAATACCAATATGATGGGAAGTGTTTTTCCCGCAGAAGAAGAAAGTGACTCATGGCCTTTTTATATTCAATTTTGTCTTTATTATAAAGGGAATAATTTACATTTCTATAGGTTTCAATCTTAGAGGTAGTGGAACCAAAGATACAGAATTCAGAAAACAAAAAAAATCCTCTGAAGACCATAAAACTATCACTGAATAAAAACTCTTTGGGTCTGAAAAAAAATTATGTATGGATTTATTTATTTATTTATTTACTGTGAACTTTTACAGAAGATTAGATTTTAGGAGCTTTAAGTTTTATAGAGGAAAATAATTTGATCCCAGAAGACTGACTTCGTGTCAGCTCTCTGTCTTTGCCTCTGATAGCGATACTTCAAATGAATTACAAACAGACTTTTCCTCAGCAAAGATTCACTTTGGTGACATTTGTGTATTAAAATAATACTACTATTTGAAAATATGTGTGGCAGCTGATCACATTGTATTTTAATTATTCGGTGGTTTTAAATACGTAATTTCCCATCAGTATTGTAGTTCCGAAACAACAGAAAGCAGAAAAAATAGAGAAAAGGGATCAAAACCTATTTTTATGTCTGAAAATTCTTTTCACTAAGAGGTCTAGCCATTTCACGGTGGAAATCAGTGCTTTTAAATTACCTTAGACGTCTGATACACATTTAGCGTATCCTAAAAGTTAAACCTCCTCTCAAATTACTGCAGTTTTCAGAACGCACTCCGTGCGAGGAGGTGGGAGTGGGGCGAGAGCTGGTGCCGGATCTCGGCTGGTGTCAGGAGGGGGAGTCGTTAGGAAACTTCCCGAGGAGAGGCAGGGCTCGGAATTCATCGCCGCCTTGACAGTGATTGAAAGCCAAAATGAGTTTTCATTTTTCAATAATGCGGGGCTTGGAGTTTTGTGATCACGCGGAGATTTTCTTTATGCTGTGTAAATCAATCTGGATTTATGAAATAGGAGCCTGACAATCATATTATCACCTGACTAGTTAAATTTAATTTTTTTCTATCCCTTTACCTTACCTTTGTCTCTGTTGTGCTCTGGAACTCATGCTCTTTAGGATATTGTCCTTTTATAATTCCCACGAACTTTAATTACACGGGGTTTTTTCTGTCCATTACTTTTTCAGATAAACATCATGAGTAAAGCACTCTCCATTTTTGTCCATCTTAGCGCTTTTTCAACTTTGAAAAAAAAAAATGTTTCCATGCAACTACGACATTTCAAGCTGATCTTTTATTTTAACACGAAGATAATGAAATGATTGATTGAAATGATGGTAATGAGATGAATGATTGATGACATTAGTCATTCTGCATTTAGCGAATGTGGTTACAGCATACCAAAACTAGTATGTCACGTAAAAATCTTGTGCTGCTTCTACATAGATGAAAGAATTGTAGCACACAAAACCAAGTTTTTACAATTATATTTTATGATACCGTTGTTATGAAAGATTTTCTTTTAGGATTTAAGATTTTATATTAATTTTACTAATTCAAATGTATGTAGCTTTTTCATTCTTTTCAGCCAAGCAGATCGAGATCTTTAAAAAAATTAAAAAAAAAAAATAATCAGGGAATAATTTTAAGTTGCAGTGGAACTTTATAAAATTTTTAAAACAACAAAGAGTAATGGAATAAGTGCTATCTTGGGCTGGTTTTCTTTCACATGCAGCTCATTTGCTTCTAGTTCAGCTACTTATGTTACCTTTACTTTTTCGTTCACCTCTCCAAAGGTGAGGGTGCCCTGTAAGGTCTTTTGAAATAAAGCCATGAGCAAACCCATCCGTTGCTCCAAAGGCAAATGAATTGGCAATAGCGTGAACATGGCAAAATTCTGCCTCTGTCTCCGTATTCTAGAAAGGTTTAAAATTCGGGTTTGAAATTTGGATTTAAAATTCGGTGTCAGATTTCCTTGTCTCAGTGTCTGGAAAGGAGACGTAGGCAGAATTTTGAAGTTGGTAGAAGAAGGTGAAGCAGAAAGGGTAAAACAGTCCGAATGTACTTTCTTTCTGTACTTGATAAATGTTTAAAGGGTAAGTGGTCTTGGACCAAATAGCCCGGCTCAGAAACCTCACACAAGTGCTGTAGCAAAGCCACGGGAAGTTTATTAAATTCAGCTTCTCTTGAGGAAAAACAAACCTTTCCTTCTTCTTCTTCTGTGGTTTCCAGTCGTCTTTCGTTCCCTTATAGTTGATGCCTTCTCTTGCCTGTTCCTCGACCTCTTGACTCCGCAGTTCCTGTACCAGGCGGCCACCAGCCTTTAGCTGCTCATGTCTTCCCAACCCACCCAACACTCGCTCCAGCAGGTCTCCCCACCAACCCTTCTACCATTTTGCTTCTCCAAGCGCCAGAAGCTCTCCCCGGCTGGCTGTATACGCCTGGTGTGTACCTGAGGTGTATACCAACAGTGAAACCCTCCTGAGCACCTTCTATCTGGGGCGCAGAAGGAAGCACCTACATTTTCTTTTCCTGACTGGGACACGTCCCTCCAAAAAACGTCATATATGTCATACTGCTTAATTTTCTAAATTGGAGAGATCTGCTCCCTCGGACAGGCTCGTTAGTGTATTTTCAGCTTGTAAAAATTATCTCAGAGCTGAAGCTTCAGGCCCCACCTGTACTTCACCTCCGTAATTTGAATTTTTTAAAAGAATCCATTTAAAAGTCAGCAGGTTCTTTTGAATAAATGAGCCAAGTGACCACTTATCCCTGCAAAATAGGAGGGTCAGAGTGTGGCCTGATAATTATGAAAATTTGGAAACTCATTTACTTACTCAGAAGAGGGAAATTTTCTGATTTTAGCGTTTAATTTTTGAGAGTACAAATCCATTTGGCTATACATAGAAGTGGGTACAGTAAAAAAAATTGTCGCTATTCTTACTTCTCTTTGTAGACTTTTAGGAGAATAAACTGTGTCCATTTAAATAGTGCCAAATCACAGAGACTCATCTTGAAAAGATTTCTTGAGTTTGTTCACCTGTAATTCATGTGTATTTATTATTCTCCTTACTAATAAAACTACTCCTTCTGATTGCTGCTCAGTCTTATTAGAAAAATCTGTTTTTAATCAGTATTATGATTTAATTATGAATTATTAAGAAGAAGCCTCTTAACTTGATTGCTGCAGAGAATATCTAAGTTCGAATCAGAGCACTGTGTGGGCTGAAACGGACCTGGAAGAGGAAATATTTTTCCTAAGCTGGAGGTAGAAAACTCTAATGGCGTGTCTGGATAGCTGTGGGAATGAAAATGTCTCTCTTAAAACATTTTAAAAGGTCAGCTACACCTCCACACCATGAACTAATTATATAATCCTGTGTTGGCATGGATATCTTGTGACAGGAGCCTTGAAGATAAATGATTATTTTCAGTTACAAAAGAGAATTAATTCAAATTTCTTTCTCTTCTGTTTTGTTCCCAAAGAAAATAAAATCTTTTTTCTAAGGAGAAATGTGTAGTATATAAAACTATATGTTTTATTAATAAATATTGCTCTGCAATATATACGTGTCCACGGATGTGGCTCCTTTGCAGTTTTAGAAATAGCATTTATTAAAGAAAGCATAAAAGTATTTTCTCCTTCAAGGTTGTATTCTCATGGAAGTGGGAAAGGGCTGATATTAATAACCGGGTGCGAGAGTCGTCATTCATCAGTTTACCATTTTAAAGTACAGTGTGTATGGGGGGCAGTGAATATAACATCGCAGGAATATTTGTGCTATCTGATAAATTCAGCTGTACCTCCAGTGTATGACTACTGGGCAGAACTATGGGTGGTTTAATTTTAAAGGACTTTGGTTTACAGAGAAAAAAGGAAATATTGTACAACAGATTTTTAGATCCTTTTTTACTATGTTGTGCTTCATATGCAATGAATGATGATGATGATTATATTATTATTATTATTATTATTATTATTATTATTAAGATCTTTCACTCCTCTTGCAACGTATGTGGGAGTCTTGCCCTAACCCTTCGCGTCGGAAGGACTGGGCAGACTGAAGCCGCGTAACTCTGCTTTCCAGATCCCGTTCCTGGCGGAAGGCATCCGGATTCACGGGGAGAAGGTGACGGAGGCGCTGAGGCCCTTCCACGAGCGGATGGAAGCTTGCTTCAGGCAGCTGAAAGACAAAGTGGAAAAACAGTACGGGGTCCGAGCTGTCGTAAGTTACCTGCTAACTTTATGCTTCACCAAATATGGGGTCCGTATTAGGACCAGTATTGTTCAATATCTTCATCAATGACATCAACAGTGATACCGAGTGCACCCTCAGCAAGTTTGCAGACAACACCAAGCTGGGTGGTGCAGTTGACATGCCTGAGGGCCGGGATGCCATCAAGAGGGACCTGGACAGGCTGGAGGGCTGGGTCCCTGTGAACCTCCTGAGGTTCAAGAAGGCCAAGTGCAGGGTTCTGCTCCCGGGTCAGGGTGGTCCCCGGTATCAATACAGGCAGGGGGATGGAGGGATTGAGATTCCCCTGCCAAGAAGGACTTGGGGGTGTTGGTGGATGAAAAGCTGGACATAAGCCGGCAATGTGTGCCACCCGCATCCTGGGCTGCATCAAAAGAAGCATGGCCAGCAGGGCGAGGGAGGAGACTCTGCCCCTCTGCTCCGCTCTGGGGAGACCCCACCTGGAATATCGCTTTCAGTTCTGGAGGCCCCAGCATAAGAAGGACATGGACCTGTTGGAGTGGGTCCACAGGAGGCCACAAAGATGATCTGAGGGCTGGAGCCCTTCTGCTGGGAGGGCAGGCTGAGAGAGTTAGGGATGTTCAGCCTGGGGAAGAGAAGGCTCCAGGGAGACCTTATTGGGGTCTTCCAGTACTTAAAGGGGCTACAGGAGAGCTGGGGACAGACATTTTAGCACGGCCAGTTGCGATGGGACAAGGACTAATGGTTTTAAAGTAAAAGAGGGCAGACTTAGGCTATATATAAGGAAAAAATGTTTTACTTTGAGGGTAGTGAGCCCCTGGGGCAGGTTGCCCCAAGGAGCTGTGGGTGCCCCATCCCTGGAGGTGTTCAAGGCCAGGTTGGATGGGGCTGGGAGCAACCTGATCTAGTTAAAGATGTCCCTGCTTGTTGCGGGGGGGGGGGGGTTGGACTAGATGGTCTTTAAAGGTCTCTTCCAACCCAAACTATTCTATGTTTCTATGAATTTGTGTAAATTACAGGCAACTTTGTATTTCTCTGTTAATTCTCATGGATGAAAAAAGGAGTGTTGATGCAGCATTGCCTGGTTGTTCTCTGCAGTTATCAACTAAGCAGATGCTATAAGAGATGTTCAGAAAGCCTTGGTATTTTCATGTTCTAGCATGGGACCAATTTCTAAATTGCCTGAATCTGTTCCTTGAAAGTCAAGATAATTCTTCAATATTCCATTTTTAAGGAATTTGGTTTTTTAAAAAAAGAAAAAAAAATGCCGCTATAGCATGATTCTTCTAGAGCTGAATATCACCTTTCCAGAGATGTAATTCCTTTTGAGATGTGAGGGCTGTGCTCCTCTACAGTAGTGTGCAGTCTCACATGCTCTGGCACCACCCTAAATGTAGGCAGGCAATAAAAAGATAGCTAATGAGATTTAGGAGTGGTTGGACTTGATGATCTTAAAGGTCTCTTCCAACCAAAACGATTCTATGATTCTATATCCAAGTTTTGAGAAAATTTTACATGTGGCCTGTAACGTATGGTTTATCTCCAAAAGAGCAAACGGTGCATTATTGTTTAGGACAATACGCATTTTCCCCAAGTTGGACTAGAGAATATCCTATGCCAGAAGCCATCTCCCACAGAAGGGACTGGTATGAAAACCAAACCATCTCAAAAAGCAGTGATTTATTTTTAAGATGGCACAGGTCAGCCTTTTGTCAGCAAAAGCCATCTAAAAACAAAGGAAATCACCAGCAGACCATTAATCACTGGGCCGTGGCGCAGGAAAGCCGGCTTGCCAGCCTGCGCTTGGGGACTGCCATCTCATCTCCATCCCTGGCTTTCCCTGGCACCCTGGAAGCAGATAAGGAGCTGACACTGTAATCCCATTAACTGCCTTTTGATAGGAAAGCCCATTAGCAGGTCCCAGCAGGTGAAGGACATGGTACTGAGTGGCAGGTACTTCCCTGCAAGTGAGTGGTGACTTCCTTACGAAAACGCCAAATTGCGTGGTTGCCCCAGTTGGAGTTGGGTCATCGTTTTTGGAGGTGCTGCATCAATTCACGTATGTATTGAGGCAGATATCACTTCACGGGTTCAGATTTTGAATGTTATCTCTGCAGCCATGGGACTAAAACCATCTGCAGCTGTGGGTTTTGCCTTCTACCTGAAAACTCAGTGTCGAAAACACAATTGCAGAGAGAGGAGATCACAGAGAAAATAGTGCCCTCCATGCCCTCCCTGCCTTCCCATCCTTAAACCCTCCAAGGCAAGAATATCAGATGGGAGCTCCATCACAATCTAGCCCTTAATAAATGAGAAATAAAAGATTGAGAAATAGAAAAAAAAAAAAAAAGAAATTGATAACAGTTATAAGTTCTCCAATTTTACTTCTGCCCCTAAATGAGCAGCGGTCGCTAAACTGATTCTAAAAAGACTGAAGCAACCAAGATACGCCCGAACAGCCTTAAACCAGCACGCTCTTCATCCAGGTCTGATTGCGGTCAGTAATGGGTGCATGCCACTGAGTTTATGGATGTTACGCCAATCACATCGATATAACCAGGGTGTGAATTTGGTTCCAATTTCTCTTTGGAAAATCCCACAGGTATTTACCTGAAGAGTGGATGATGTGGGATATGGTGAGGGAGAGAGCTTCAGCTCTCTGCTCAGTGGCACACAGAGCATCGAAGGGGGAGGCAAGACAGACGCTACAGCAGGCGGGGGCAGCAAAAACGTGCCAAGTGAGGTTCTCCGAGTGCCCGAAGCCTCGGTGGAACAGTACGTGCCAGTGAAGTATCCCGTTGTATTTTATGACAGGCCTTCCTTCAGAGATTCGTTTTCACTTGTGTCTTTAGCGATGACATTTTTATAATGGGAACACTGAGATGTTACGGGGAAGGTGCCAGCCTTTACGGGATCCTTCGAAGCGGTGTTCCATTTGTAGTCCTTCAAATCCCATCGTGCTAATATATTTAGGAAGAGAAAAGTTCAAATAGTAATTTATTCCCAAGGAGAACAGGAATAATTGACATTAATGATACTCGCATGTCAGTCACTTCAATAATATACATTTACATCATCGGGGAGATGACTGGAAAGTCAAACGCAGGTGGTGTTATCTTTCTAATTTCACTCTACCCACCGGTAAGACTTGTCAGGATTGATGGAGTTTTATCGCTTCTGTCTTCCTTGTACAAGGCCAATTTACCAGTAGTTGACAGGGTGGAAAATATACCTGTAATTAAACAGCATGAGATTCTTATTTGTTGACTGAAAGAGTTCAATTATTTTATGCATATATCAGTTATTAATGACTAACAAAGCCTGTATAAATATTCACAACTCTGAAATTGTCTGAAACAAAAAAAGATCTTTCATATATTTTCTTCTTAACCTAGATGTCACTCTGCAAATCGGGTCTCTTGACATAAAGTTCCTCTTAGTAGGGTTTTTTTTTTTCTTTTTATTTTGTTTTTTAAAAACCCTGTTTAATTTAAATATACTGACAGGGCAGTCACTTCAATTGCAAGGATGGGTTTAAAAAAAAAGAAGCTTCTTGTAAAAAGCTCCTTTTTAAAGCTCAGATGTAAAAAAAGCATGTAAATTCCATTCAAGCAAATGAATTACTGGAATATACTTAAAATTATACATATTTCCTCTTAGTCCTTAAAAAAGATTTTCTTTAGAATTTTTTTCTTTGTTGTTAAACGTGATGTGTAATTAAGTAATCTGAAATTCCACATGGAAGAAAAGCCATTCCGCATTTTTTTTGTGTGTAGCCAGATGTCAGCTACGTTGTGATTTAAGTAAGATCTTATGTTTCTTTATTTCAGCTTTCAAGCCTGGATGATAGACGAGGCAGTCGGCCACGGTCTATGGTGAGATCCTTCACGATGCCGTCGTCTTCCAGACCCCTCTCCGTTGCATCGGTATCGTCCATCTCCTCCGACAGCACACCTTCTCGACCTGGCTCGGATGGGTGCGTAAGAAATAGTCGTTCAGGGCTTATCTCTGTAAAGTGTGATTTGGTGTGCACATCTATGGGTTTTGAAGATTGTCACCACCCAACTCCAATCTCAGTGCTCTCACAGTGTTACTCCTTCTGATCCTGCGGAGCCCTGTGTGGCAGTGTGACATTTGTTTGATCTCACAAGGAACTGCGGAGTTCTTTGGTTGGGTCTTCTCCCAGTGTGTTTTATTCCAGATTTAGTTCATCATGAAGCCCCACAAACGTTGATGGGACACAACGGTGTGAGTAACTAGTGTGGGGTGGGGATGGTGCTTTTAATTGACAGCCTAATATTGGCTAAAAATACCCCACCTATATAGATATTTATCTCAAGATGTATTCCTTGTCCTTTCTTTTCAACCAAGACAAATATAATGCTGCTCTCAGTCGTCTTTAAAACAAAGGTAAAGAAAACCCCCTAAGCATTCAAACAAAAAACCCCAGACAACAGGAGATAAATTATCCCCTTTTAGAGTACTGCAAGAAGCGATCTTTCGCAAAGTCGGTGGCGAGACGTGTGTTCGGCCAGCCCGGTCGCGGTGAGCAGGTGGAGCTCGGCAGAAGGAAGGGATTAGCTAACTGCTCAGTCATCTCTTCTGCCAGAGGAAAAGCTGCTTATGGCAAGATTGTACTTCAAGACTTATCAAGATATTTCACATGAGAACTGGGAATTCTGTTGATAAGCCCTGTCTCACAGTCGCATCCCTCAAAAGAACAAGATAATCTGTTTTCCTTCTGGGGTTTCCATGCAGCCTCAGAAGTCCCTTCTCCCTCTTCCTCCCCCGAGGCATTCCCGTAATCCAGAAACTCAATATTTGGCCAAGGCGGCAGTTTTTTAAAGCCTGGAGGGCTGCTGTCTTACAGAGATGAGCTAGAAACGTTTGTGTCCCTTGTGCACCTTCAGGGGGAGTTAGTTATTACCTGACTGGAGAGGAAAAGCATTGAGTAAAATTAAATACAGCACCTAAGGACCAACATGATACTTACCTTGATTACCGTTTATTTACCCATTGGGAAGAACTGCAAACAGAGCGCAGTTCAGCTCTCATTACGTTACCCTCCGTAACCGTATACACGGTGAGTCACGGTGATAGAAATGCAGGACAGCGGAGACAATAACGTGTTTTGACTAATTCATCCACAAAAGTTGTCTTGCTGGAACTTGGGGGTAACGGCCACCCCAGGTTAGCGGGCAACTTTATTTTATCTCGGAAGAAAAATACTGATTCTTTCCCTGCCTGCCTCTACCGCTTTCTCTTTTTCCCTTCAAAATCATTGTGTGCGGTTTTCTGTCTCCATTGGATGCTGTTTTCCTAATTTTTGCATCTCCATCCCGGCTTTGTTGAGATAGGTGCCACTCAGCAGTTTTTTGAGGATCTCATGAGCCTACTCAGTATATATATTTAAAAAAACCTCACAAAGATCACAGTGCAGCTCAGCTCCCGCTCCGAGCCCAGGGCAATACAGCTGCAGTACATGTGAGGAAAAGATAACGAGCAACTATCATCACTGAGAAGACCTGAAAGAAGTGCTCGTTTGCTTGATCAGTGGAGCAGGAGAAGAAAAATTATCAGACGTAAATAACATAACGTAAGACCTCCAAGATTCAGATGACTGTAAAAATCATGTGGGTGGTTTGTCGCGACGAACTTGGAAGAAGTTCACCCATGTACCTACCACAGTTGGTTGGGTTTATGGTCAGTTGTCCTCTCCTGCTTTCCATATCCCCCTTCTGCATATGACAATTCTGAGATTAGAGATGAAGCCAGGAAAAACAATTAAAAATGGAGCCGACAGACTGTCTTGCCCAGATCGCCCAACTTACATTTTATACCATCTCCTGCTTCTCCCGCTTTGGAGCTTTTAAACAGTACGAACTCAAAGCAGACATTGACATAGTCGGTGTTTTACAACTCCCAGCTCTATGTATAAATAAAACTCTGACTTTAAAAAAAGGACCTTGGGTTTATTCACTGCTTAAAATGGGACTTAAAAGTACAAATCTGAGCATTTAGAAGCAGTGGTTGGGAGCGGGGAAATCCCAGTTTGCTTCTGGGCTTTGCCGTCTGTTGGAAGTCCTGATGTAGTCCGAGTAGGAGCACGGCGCATTTCATCACCGATACGTTGTGTCCAGATAATTAATAGTACTAATAATAGTAATGACTGGAAGGCAAGCAATTAATCGTGGTCTGAAGAACGGCAATTCCTCCTGTAAAGGTGCCGTCAGCCTGCGGGGCGGCTGTCCCTGCCCTCCAGCCCAGGGCAGCCCGGCAGAAGCGTCTAAAACACCCAGTTCAGGTGGTTAAAACACACGGTGGCAGGAGAGTCTTCTGGTCTGGGCTTTGTGACCGGTGCGCTTTGTGGCCCTGGGCAAGTCATTGCCCTCCCTTTTCCCTATCTGTAAAATGGGATGAAAATGCTTCGGTTTTGTCTCCCACCCCGCGGGATTTTGCCTTTGGTTAGGCGGGTAAAGGCGCAGGAGCCGCTGCCGCCGGTACTGGTTTGAGCATCTTCCCATCAAACGAGCGAACTGGCTGAAAACTGAAGGGCCTTTAGTGCTTCAAACAACAACAAAATAATAATTTTGGATATTTCTGCTGGATATTGCTGCTAATGGAAGCGATTAGGGTAACTTCACTGCAAAGAGTCAGAAATATGAACCCTCCAGTATTTCACAGCGAAGACTGTGGCCTGTCCACGCGTGCATCACTGTGGCATAGTAAATATTTTTCCAAAGTTACAAAGTAAGGTGGTTTCATTTGTTTCGGGGGGTTTTGGTTTGGTTTCAGTTTTGTAATGTCATGATGTGAGGCATCCTCTTAAAATCTCTCACTGTAATTGTAACCAGGGTGTGATTTTAGTAGTCTGTTTAGTTTATAACATAAAATAAATAATAAAATACTCTGTCTAGCTAAGGATATTTTTGCTCGTTAACAGCAAAATATCTCTTTACCTTTTATTTAAACTAGTCATTAAAAAAAGGTGAGATAAGCTGGCTCTAAAATACTGAGAAAAATTAGCTAAAAAGAATTCCAGTATTTCTTAGAGCGGTGCTTACCCGACAAAATAAAAACTCTAAAAAGTGAAGTTTTCCTGGAAAAGTTCATTGAGCCTTAAAGATTTTTTTCTTTGTAGCCAGAAAAAAAAAATAGTCATGGACTGTAAAAATTGCAGAGCTGATGGTACCGGTATATCAGCCTTGCTTTATTCACAGCCTTGATGCATTCCAGGTGGGAAAATACATCTGCTCTTTGGAAACTAACCTTGCCCTCCATTATTATCCTACTGATTCTGGAGTTTCTCTGTAATATCAGAACAAGTAAGCTCAGCCCTCCTGGCTCCCCCTGACCAGGGCGTGCTGTAGGGGAGCAGAGGTGTGGACCTGACAGGCTGGGAGAGTTGGGGGGGGTCAGCCTGGGGAAGAGACGGCTCCGGGGAGACCTCAGAGCCCCTTCCAGTGCCTAAAGGGGCTCCAGGAGAGCTGGGAGGGACTGTTTACAGGGGCATGGAGTGATAGGGTGAGGGGGAATGGCTTCAAACTGGAAAAAGGGGAGATTGAGATGAGATATTAGGAGGAAATTTTTTCCCTGTGGGGGCAGTGAGCCCCTGGCGCAGGGTGCCCCGAGGAGCTGTGGCTGCCCCATCCCTGGAGGTGGTCAAGGCCGGGTTGGACGGGGCTGGGAGCGACCTGGGCTGGGGGGAGGTGGCCCTGCCCAGGGCAGGGGGGTGGCACTGGCTGAGCTTTAAGGGCCCTTCCAACCCAACCCATTCTATGATTCTGTGATTTGTGAGTATATGTTTGCACACTCATGGAGATACGTATCCTCAGACGCGTGTGCAAAACCAAACCTACGCACACAGGGTGCTGTTACAGACAGGAGCGGCGCTTGCATCTGTGGTTAAACCTCTATAACTCATACTTTTCTGCAATGTATAGGGGTTTCCATTGCATTAAGGGTGATACTCTGCTTTTCTGTGCAAAGGTACTGTAATTTTGATGAGTCACAGGGATTAGGAAGCGTTTTACATTGTGCATGTTCAACAGTAAATCACTACACCTCTGCAAAACAATTTCTCAGCTGTTATTCCTTCTCTGGGGAATAAACACATCCTCTTTCTCCACCAAAAAAAAAAAAAAAAAAAAAAAAAAAGTCCAGGAGGAATTGAGAGATTTGGCTATTTTTTAAAGAAGTCCTGAAAGCCGCTGTGGACGCGCAGCCTGCCTCCGCGGTGCAGGGGAGGTAGGGCTGACATTTCTTTACGGCGTTGTACAATTACCGTCGCTCATCCAGTGCTCGTTTCCACCGGAGCTCCCAGGCGTCTGCTGGCGCGCCTGCCGCCCTGCCCCAGCACATGACGGTGGGAGCGCTGAGCGAGAAACTCATTTTTATGTAAAGCACATAGAGTGAAACTCAGGAGTTTGTGTAGCTGTAAACCCGTAAATTTACTACAGAGCGGGGAAATAGGCAGCGCTGGTTCTTCAGCAGTTCTGCTGTAAATTTTATTGTGAGACAGTTATGATTGTTATGACCTTCTGCCCCCTCCTTTTCTCTCTAATGAGTTCTCCTGGATTAAGAAAGCATCGTTAACCCAAGTGAGACATGGGGAAATATGTAAATGAGAATTAGGTGGTTTGAAAACAGTATTTTATTGATCTAAGCAACAACAATTTTCTTTTTAGGTTTGTGTTGGAGCCCCTCCTGCCAAAAAAGATGCATTCTAGGTCTCAAGATAAATTGGACAAGGATGACCTAGATAAAGATAAGAAAGAAAAGAAGAAGGAGAAAAGGAACAGCAAGCATCAGGAGATATTTGATAAAGAATTTAAATCAACTGATATTTCTCTGCAGCAGTCCGAAGCAGTGATCCTTTCAGAAACGGTAACTTCATTAACAAGTAATGCTTTATCTAATTCTGAGCAGTGTTCTCTTTTTAAATAAAAGTGTTGTTTTTTACAAGTTATTTTATTTTTAGACCCAAAACAACTCTAAGGGAATACTCTACGATGTTAATATGTGATAATGATTCAAAAATAGAGCTTTTATTTACGGTGTAAAAACGTCATGGTTCCTTGTATGAAAATGTTACCAAAAGCTATATTGGATAAAAGGAAAAAATGGTATATCCTAAGTAAAATAAGTGCTACTGTTTTATCAGCCTTTCAAATTTATGGTTCCCAATAGATCGTGATGGGTTTTCTCATATTTCAGCTGACTCCTGCAAGACACTTTTTGGTGGATATGTTACAAGGTCATTTCGTGCATGGCAATTACGTATTCTTGAAAGGCTATTTTGAGCAGAAAATCGTAAGCGGTTCCACTGGTGGCTGTGTGTAAGAATATTAACTACAGGGCATATCTTTCTTAAGCCCTCTCTTCTTGGCATACATTTAATTCACTGAAACTGTCCTAAAGGCTTAGGTAACTGGGGAAGTTTTAGCTCTGAAATGGAAATCGAGGCCATTTTAAGCTGGAGCGGGGGTGCGTGAACTACCAGTAGCCTCCAAATCTCTGCCTGGACACCTGTTTTGAGGCCAATAGCTTCAAACTTGCCCTCTAGGAATAAACGTAATGTTCTTTTAAAGGCTGGCACGAGCGCTGGTAGAGCCAGCTCTTAAGTCAGCAGAGCCTTTTGTTGGTGGCTCTGTCATTTACGCTGGGCTTTCCAAAGAGTTTCCCTCTGACCTGTGGTGACCAGGTCCTTTAAGTCTTTCTGTTTGGTATTTGTAGCAGAATATTACTCAGGAGTTCAGCCGGAGTTCCTCTCTTTTCCGGATTTGCTCCTCCTTTTCCATCCAGAGATGAGCTAATCTCTCAGGTGTATCTTCTGACATCATGGAAGATCGGAGTTGTTTTGTCTGTTGTGGCCACAGGCCCAGTGTTACGTCAGCAAAAAACTCGGATAAAATCCCTTTTGTGCCTCTCAGGCTTTTCACCCAAAGTTGTTTGAAGCCGGTCAGTTTTTCCATTGACTTCAGTAAATTTTGGATCAGCCCTGGTTGGTTTAAATGGAGATTCCTCCTGCCAAAATCCAGCCAGGTGAGCATCACTGGAGTGTTTTCAGACAGAAAACACATTTTGCGTAGATGTCCGTGTCTCATCTTTTTGATGCAGCGCATTCGACTCTGCACATTGGAGCGGTCGTATTTTGCCTACGCCTGAGTAGGTCCATCCCGGACCCCCCCACGGACTAGCAGGGCTTGTGGGGGAAGAGCATTAGCCACAGCAGAAGAAAAATGTATTTCGGGGCAGCTCGCTCAGTTGGACTTGCAAAAATCCATGAGACCAGGTGGGAGGCGTCCAAGGATGCTGGAGAGCTGGGTGATGTCACCACAAGGTCACTGTCATCTCTGCGAGGTCTTGGAGATTGGAGAAGATTGCTTATGACTGGAAAAACGCAAATGCTGACCGGAAAGGAGGACACCATAACCCTTCAAGGTGTATTCCCATTTGTCACGTGAAGAACAAAAACGAGCAAAGCCCAACACGGTTTGACTCAAAGTTTTCCGCTCTTCCCAGTCAAAAGCTTTCACTGGGTGACTGGTATGACTAATTTTCCCCTGGTTATAGAGAGGGAGGGCAATTAAATGTCAGTCTTCATTAGTTACAGTTACTTTGAGCTTCTTGAAATCCACAGATCAATAATATGAAAAGGAGTTTACCGGTGAGAGAAAAACTCTCCTTTTTCCGTATCTGCAAAGGACTTGGTGAGCTCCGAAATGAGCAAGGCGATTTTTAATGCGCGGTGGTAGTGTGGTCCATGTTCTCTTGTGGGTGAAATAGAGGAAACACTTTTGAGATTAGTTTACAAGAGTGGTTGTACAATTCCCACTGCCGTCTTCAGGAATTTTGTACAGATAATGTCAAGAAGTTTAAAGATAAAATTTGTCTTGAAATTTTCGCACTCCGGAGACATATGTCCCCTATTAATGACATTAAGGGGAAATTGTTATCTTTTGTGGGTAGGAATTCGGCTTTTCCACTGTTCTGCTTTTGTGGGCTGCGCTGTGTGCAAGTTCCCTTTTCAAGTTGAAATTGCTCCCAAAGCACTGTTACTGCTGTGTTTTATGAAGGAAAAGGCATTTTGATTTATCTCGCACTAGGACCTTGGAAGCAGAAAGTTTGCAGGCTTTGAAAAAGATGATGATGAAATGGAGAGGGGAAAAATTAAGGATTTTTTTTTTTTTCCAAAGAAGTTGGAATCCAGATTTGAATAGAAGAGGAAATTAAAATAAAGATTTAAAGTGAGATTTTAGTAATAAACTATTCTTGGTTATGAGATTTATTATCATCATCACTGGATTCCTTCTGTTGAGAATTTTAGAACTCACTTGTACCATCGCTAATTTGATTACAAGATTTCAGTTATTTGGTGAATTTTCCAATGGATTCTTAGTTCTGACTTCTGACATGTTTGGGAGTTTTACTGCGGAAGACAGGCTTTTCTTTAGTATGGTGACAATTCAAAAGTACCTTCAAGACAATGAATGAAAGAATGGAATAACAGCCAGCTTGGATTTGTCAACACCGGCTCGGCCAAGCCCTTCTTTGTTCTTTCTGCGACAGAGGAGGCGGCTCTGGGGGTAGGAACGATGCGCAGCCCCCCGAGGGGCCGCCTTCAGTATGACTTTGGGCACATCTTACACGATGTTCTCGTGAGCAAGACCGGGCGAGGAAGTCTGGTCTGAGGTGTTTGAAGGATCCACAGCAGCCTGGAAAAAAAAACGCTCTCAATATCGTCACGGGTGAGACGCGGTAAATGCGAACCCTCGATGGGTTTCGGATGGTGGGATATGTCAAAATAATCGATGTGCAGAAGCACAGCGTGTGGTCAGCCTCTTAATCGCGGGCTCTGTCTCGTGTCTGTTTATTAAGAAGAGGGCTCAGTGTGTGTCACTTCTGTGTGTCACGTCATCCAGGTGCCACCGCAGTGTACAACCAGCCCCTGCCAGTTGTGGCTGGCAAATAGCGGGCTTGTGCTCGGCAGTGTCCGATACTCGTCCCCCACACCCACGCTCACACGCAATTATCTGTTGCCTGACAACACTCGTATTTTAAATTATTCTTCGCCCAACCCAAACAGGTAGTTATCAGTGGTTTGCTTTCACGGGGGAAGGATGCATCAATAACCTTCTGTATGAATCTGCTCTGGATCCTGTGTTGTTCGCCACTAATTGGTTTGCGCAAGGTAATTGTAAGCACCATACCGAATGTAGGGAGAATATCAAGCGAGAGGAGCAGCAGGCGAGTCAGACAGCGGTCATTCCCCTCTCTGCGGAGCTTCCGCTACTCTCTTCAAAGATGATGTTGTCTAATGAAATGAGTGCTTCCATCACTGTGATGGACTTTCTTATATGGGAACTTCATTTTTTACCAATCAAATGAATCATCGTGCAAGAACGTGAGAAGGTTATAAAACTGCAGAATTATTTCCTGCAGCTTTTGCATGTTCTTTAAAAAGGAGCAGTCCGAGGCCATTTTTTTCTAGTTGTATGGGTTAAATACTTTTTTCCAAATTTCACTGTACTCATAATGAATTTATTGACTGATCAAAATCCAAGCCCTAATTACAGAGATCTGGTACTGCTATGATCTTATCAAAAGATAAATGAAGCACTTTAGTATGTGAAGATGATCAGTAATGTCTTTATAGTTTCCCAGAGATTTATATCTTCTTTTAAGTATCACATAAACTTCTTTAACATAAATTCTCATTATTAGTTCTTTGATTCCTTGAGCAAACCTCACACTGGAGCCAGGTAGTTAACAGACCAGTGGAAAGCCTGGGTAAGAAAACAGAATAACAGGCTGTACATTTTATTGATTTAGTGGCATCTGACATCACTCACTATTGATCCTGCTTTCGGTAGACCAAAAAAAAAAAAAATTAGCGATGGGTTCATTATGGATTAGTGGTCTCCAAAGAGTTCATATTCCCTAGCAGAACCGTGATTTATGCGAAGCTTTAAGAAGAGGACCAAGCTTGTCAATCACAGAAGACGTTAAAATTTATTTGAGATAAGTAGCTACAGATCAGGTTAACTTGGGAACTTGATTCTAGTTGTTGGGTTTTCTCTTGATTCTGGCGTTGCAGCTTTCCTAATCAATGAGTGTGTTTTCCTTAGTTGCTTTTTTATAATTATATGCCTCTGAGAAAGTGATTACTGTGCTTATTCATTCTACTAAAAATATGCTTTAAAAGATCTTGAAATAAGAAACCTTTGGAGCTTTTAGGACTTGAATTTTAATATCAGGCAAATTTCTGAAAGGTTACCCTGAGGTCTTGATGAACTTTCAAAAAAACGTTACGTCCTTTATGGTCATTCATTTCTCACAGAAGGGTCTCAGAGACACAGCCTTTTATACAAACCCTTTTAAGGTTTCTTTTCTGAAAATAAGAGGAAACACTCATACCTCATTTTAGATTTCTCCTTCACAACATACTTAAAAAAAAAAAAAAATATTGTGGAATGACAAAATTCTGCAAAAAAAAAAGCACAAATTGCTGCTGGGCATTTTCAGTTTTGTCCTAATGCAGCACCTTGGATGTAATTCCCCTCTTCAGGCTGCTGCTCCATTTTCTCTCCTCATCTCCTGGAAATAAAAAGTTCCTTTCTTCACTGTGATTACTGGAAATAGGGAGGCTGGTGGATGGGTAACTAACAGTAGAGCTCAGAATTACAGTCAGTAAAAGGAATCACCTTAACAAAAGCATTAGTTGCCCCTCCAATTACCAGCATCAGTTCAGGGTTTCTGTTGGCAAATGTAAATGGACCATGAAGCAGCCAGAGCAAAACAATAAGGATATTTCAGTGAATTAAACGTAAGCACAACCATGCGCCATCAAGAAAGTGTTTCTGGACAGATGATGTCTTCCTCAGAAGAGGGTTTGACCATGCAAATAATTAAAGAAGTAAATAGTAAAAATGGAAGTAGAGCCACATGAGAAGAAAGAAAAGATTTTGAATGCTGTATAATCTTGTGTAGGGTATAGACTTCCTTAGCTGTTATTAAGCGAGTGTTTGGGGAATTGGCTCATTGTTGCACAGGAAAACATGCCAGGCTACGGGAAGGCGTGTGCCTTAAGTGTCATTGGGATTCTTGGGAAGAAGGGAAGAACATTTGGAGCTCTGAAATACTGCGTTAAATCGGAAGTATTGTAAGTTATTGTTGCCCTGTTACTGTTTAGGAGGTAGTGGGGAGAATGCAGCAATCCCACGGGCTGCCGCTCGGTAACGACACGTATTCCTTTCCCGTCTCCCCTTGATGAGCCGTGGGGAGCGCTCGTGCCGTGCTGCAGTGAAACAACTGGGATTGTCACTGCTTTTGTCCCTGTGCAGATCAGCCCGCTGAGACCCCAGAGACCAAAAAGCCAAGTCATAAACGTCATCTCAAGTGAAAGACGTTTCTCCGTCTCGCCGTCACCTCCCAGCTCCCAAGTGACGCCACCCCCGATAACTCCACGGACGAAACTTTCTTTCAGCGTACAGGCCAGTAAGTGTTTCATTTTAATTACATTTTCTTCTCCCGGAATATTTTCTGCAAAATAACCTCTGGTGGGGAGATGGGTTTCCTGAGCGTTGGATGACACCTTGGGTTGAGTTCTTTGAGTTAGTCTTTCTGCCATCACCATGGGCTGGTTCTTGTCCTTGCAGGAACAAGAACTGACCTCTGAACGTCGCGCTCCTGGCATTTGCCAGCAAAAATTCTTTCAAGCTTTTACAAAAGCAAGCGAAATTGTGACATCGGAAAAGTTTTGTTTTCCTTGTCAAGTAATCATTAGCAATTACTTAGGTATGGAGTAACGGTCAAAAATTAGTGTGGGACTTGATTCTGTATTGGATTTAGGGTATTTTGGAGCATAAAGGCTGAAAAAATAATCTTTCAATGTAATTGTACCTTAAAAGAACTTTTGTTTGCTGCATAGTTAGGACAAGCCAGAGGGGGGAAAAAGTCAGTCTTTTTGATGTATTTTTTGTTTGACATTGACACCTATCACTCAGTTTTTCTCTAAAATATCATGTTTGCCTCATTCTTCAGGAAACTCTATTGCAGAACTGGGTGTAATACAACACGCGTTTCTTTTATAGTGCTCTTTACCAAAAGCTGATACTCAGAGTTTTCGGTTGCTAGCGTGCGACACACGCAAAAAAAGATCTTTTTGATACATGTACCCAAATGGCAGTACAACAGTCAAGAGTACAGCGCCAGTAAAGAGGAGAATTGAGGATCGGTTTTAAGAAAAAAAAAAAAAAATCTTGTTTGATCAAGGTCCTTTAATTTTCTTTACTTTTTTTGACGCTTAAAAACTTTTCCCTTAAATAGTCAGTGTTTTGCAAAGTTCTTGTTGCCAACTGCGGATATATGTCCTGTGAGCAGGAACGTGTTTACTCTACAAATCTCCAGCAACGAGATTGTCTTCTAAAAGGCATTGTGGCTTTGTTTTAACGATTTGAAATTGTTGGTTGCAAACAAGTGGAAGAGGGATAAGCAAGTGCATATCAATGCAGCGTTTCCTGTGCATGGTCAGAGACCCGAAACGCGTATTTTGATAATGGTGAACTCGCTCCTTTCTTTACAGTTTTGATAGCCAAAAACTAGCAGTATGCTAAAAACTGGAAATACAGAGAAGTAGAGTATATGTACTCCTGCAAAAAAAAAATATTCTTTGAATTGGATTATTTCTTCCTGTATGCATTTTATTAAAACTAACTTGATCTCGTTTTTAAAAAGTATCTGAAACTCTCTCATGTATTTCAGAGAATATTTATTTATGTCTTTATGATGGGGATTTATAGGTGTTACGAGAAATAGGTTCGGCTTATTGAAAAACGCGTGGGACTTGTCCATAATCGTCTGAGGAACAGTAGTGATACCATTTTTTAGGAATTCCAAGGATAAAGAAGTTCCTTCAGCGCACAAATTGGCTAAAAGCACTTAATGGGTTGCTAAGCAATACTGCTTGCTTGTTAGCTGGCAGTTTAGGAGAATGGAGTGTAAAATTTGGTCATTAGGTTAAGATGAAAAAAAAGTCATCGAACAGATCTCTTGCCAGCTCAAAGACATTCTCAGTGGCACATGTCCAGTAAAGAATAAACATTCAGAGCACACTGGTCCGATGAAGCACCTTGAGTAATGATAGGAAGCCAGGAATGATGAGTAATGATTTGTAGAGTGGCTGAGTTAGTGGGGTGTATTTCAGCTGAACTGAGCAGGGGAAAATTAATAGATCTGTAGCAAATAGATCTTCTGGAAGCACGACTGAAAATTACTGGCGTTTGTGTTCGATCCCTGGTTGTGCAGTAGGGTGGATGACTCCGATTTCATGAAACTGTGTGGG
This sequence comes from Vanellus vanellus, assembly GCF_965231255.1. Classification (NCBI taxonomy): domain Eukaryota; kingdom Metazoa; phylum Chordata; class Aves; order Charadriiformes; family Charadriidae; genus Vanellus; species Vanellus vanellus. The sequence continues at coordinate 3,244,033 of NC_138912.1, read as the reverse complement.
AGATTAGCTAATCAGGGCAAATGATTCTTTTCCACTATAGAATGTTGTTGTTCTACTAAATAGTTTGCCGGACTGAAGGCAAATACGTTGTTAATGTATATTATGAACTGTTCATGTGGATGCAAATACTCTGTGCACATTTACAGGGATTAATTGCTGTCTTACAAAAGGATGAGGTTGTGAAGGTGCCACGTGCAGGCTGTAGGAGCACAGTGGGGGCTGCAGAAAATCAGAGCGGTAACAGGAGCTGGGGAACGGAGGGGAAGGGACGGAAGCAGAGCAGGACGCAGTCGCACGGACAGTTGGTGAGCGTCCAGCTCGTTCCGAGTATTGCAGATGTTAAAGGAGAATCGCCTCCAGACGTTGTTTCCTCTGCAGCTCTGGTGAAAACATCGCTCACCTGCCTTTCCCTGGGTCTTCCAAAATGTCCACCTTGAAGAAACGAAGGGTTTGTGTAACTCCTACCAAAATTCGTCTCACTGTCTTCTTGGTAGCACCAACTAATCTACATGTAGCGGCTTAGATGAAGTTTGTAGATACTGTAATGTCATGTAAGGTACAAAGATCAAGTGTTTGGGGCAGGTAGATTCTCTTCATCTTTGGGTGATAGTGTGTTACTGTACTCATTTTCAGTTTCCACCCAAGGAATGTATGTATATAGGGAGACCTAAAAACATGGCATGTTTACAGTGAATGCCCAAAGAAGGTTTCCCTCTCTGAAGCAGGATTCAGGGTGCTGCTAAAGCTCCGGCTAAAGCTACAACTCTAAGGAAAATGCCATTTTCCAAATATCTCCCAGCGTTATCCTAAACTGCATGGAAAAAGCAAACAAATACAAAGATAGATAGATAGATAGATAGATAGATAGATAGATAGATAGATAGATAGGTGGATGGATGGATGGATGTGTAGTTGCGGACGAGATGCATAGGATGTATGTCAAGGAGCTGTTTTGTGAGATTTATGGTCTCAAATGCCCGTGATTTTTTGATGTACACTATGACTGGGAAATTCATACAAGATGAACAGGGAAGTTCATTGGCAGCATCAATATTTTGGCAGCATCAATATTTAGTTACAAATGCGTAGTGTTGTTTTCCAGTTACATGTTTAATGACATGAGTTTAGCAGAAATAGGTTCTGATGGGAATATTTAAAGGAAAGTATTATGATTTCTGGGGGCGAATGGAGAAGTCCTGGAAAAAGAAGGATGAAAAATGGGAGCAATTGGGAAAAGGGATGAGAAATTCAGGTCCTGGAGGACAAACAACGCGTTTTTGTCTGATGAAGAAGGAAGCCACTGAAAGATTGAAGTCCCAGGATGGAAAATATTATTCTTCCTGACATAGCTGAAAGTTCAAGTGAAAGGATGAAGAGCAAAATTACAGTTTTCAGTGACAAATCAATACAGCCACCTTACAGTTAAATTGTGTTAGTGAGAGGCCATTTTAGAGAACAATAAAAGGACATTTTTTGGAAGATATTGATAGGAACCTTGCGATAAAAATATCTGCATAAACAAGTCCTCCACTTGTTTCACAAATCACCCCAGTAAAATAAAAATAACCTTTTTTCATTTCCTAAATGAAAACACTTCCCTAATTTATCAAAAATAAATTAAGTTTCTTATCTCGTAGAGCTCACAGTGGGTTTTGCCTGTGTTAAAATGACTGAATTACCCTGAAATGCACCGTGGGTGGATTTCTACACAAAAACCTATGTATCACTCAGGCCTCAATAAACTTTATTGTCCCTCAGGCTATTCGCCTTTACAGCACGTACCTGCTAGGATTTATCTGCGAAGGAAAGGGAACTTTCTACCCAGCAAACAGTAATAATAAATGTTTTGTACTTTCTCTTGCGTGATTTTATTTACTCAACAACTAATGACTGCTCATTTATTATGGTTACCTGGAGTTTGGATTTTTTTGAGAGAGATGTAGTTAATTATAGGCTTTCATTTGTGCATTTCATTAAGAAGCAGCTTTTATTTTACTGGTGGAAAGTAAATAAAGCTTAGCTCGGTTATATTTTCTTACTGTATTTACCAAAACTTCTATTGTGTATTAACGTACGAGGTGTAAATGCAGGATGGCTCAAGTATTTTAAGCGTATCCAAGAAATTAGCCCAACGTGACTCCACAGCGCGTACTTCCCATCGATGCGGGGGTTGGTTCATTTGTTCTACTTTCCTTTAAAATCCCTCATTAGATGAGCTGCAGATAATTATAGAGGCAGTGAAGAGCAGACAAAGATACCGCATGTGCAGCATTATGGCACTATCGACGCTGTCAGAATTGGCGCCGTCGGGATCTTTGGCTTCGATTCGGTTATTGAAGGAGTTAACTCGGTGTTGATTTTTACAGATCTGGAGCTGAATGGTATGTCCAGCTCCGACATCCCCGACGTTCCTCCTCCTCTGCCTCTCAAAGGGAGCATGGCCGATTACGGGAACCTCATGGAAAGTCAAGACTTGATCAGCCCGACGACCTCCCCCCCTGCCCATCAAAGGGTGAGTCCCAGAGAGGAGGAGCACTGTCTGCAGTTTTCTGTGCTTTTGTACCTTGAACAGTCCACAGCGAGGTGTAATCCTCGGAGATCCCGAGATCTCCGCAGTTGCAAACTGGAGTATGAGGGAACGGCACCGCTGACGAGGACCAACCTGAAGGGTGGTTGGATTCACTCTGGTGGCAAAGCTACATGTTGTGAGCTGTGTCGGTAAGGGAGCTTAAACTGGCAGGATATAGTCTCAGCAGCAAATTCGATTTAATAGCCTTTCCATCCTGTCTCAGGAAGGGAAATAAAATATGTTCTCGGCGTCTTTCCTTTCTGGAGCTGTGTTCTGCCGGTGTTCAATCGCCACTTGTATCCCCGAGGCAAGCACGCGTGCCTCCTTTGAGGGAAGGAGCTCACAAACGCTCTTCAGCAGCAGCAGGGTTTTCAGCTTTCTCAAGAAGATACACTTTTTCAGCTTTGCTTCCTGTATCCTGGAAGCTTTTAAAAATAATTTGGTCCTTTTCTTTAAAGCAGCACTTTTGAGAGGGACCATTTATTTCCTTTTTGAAAAAAAAAAAAAAATGTTTAAAGAGGTTTTCTTTTCTTTGACTTTGAAATGCATAACTTTGGCCAAGCTGTTATTTTATGGAAAAATTCTCAGCGGTACTGATTCTTTATTGTTTGCAGAGGTGTCTTCCAGGATTTCTATGAAGTTCATTGTTCAAATGAAATTCTGTTGATTAATTTGCTTTTCAGTAAATTCCACGGTTAGAGAAAGCATTTCTAACCTCGGCAGAGAAAGAGTCAGGCAGGAATTTAGTTTTAACTCTGGGAATAATTGTGTTTAACACGGACTATCACGGTGTACAACAGGACGCAATTCTGGCTTGTTATGTTGTTGAAATTGTAACTGTGTTGTTGCAGGAATTTAGTGTTTTCAGGCTAAATGGGGAAAAAGAACAGTTATAGAAGTAACTTCAGGAATGTGAGTAGTGTTACTCAAACCACCATGTTTTACCCATTATATGCATACATTGAAAAATTCTTTATTCCCATTATCTCCTCCATAGTTCTTCCCCATGGCTGGATGGCTTTAGTAAATATTTTCAGTAAGTTTTTTTGCAAGCCCTTTTCCTCTAATTTCCATCGAAGCTGTTACTCCCTGGCTCCTCTCTCAGGGGCCAGCGCTCGGCCTGAATACAGACCTCTAAGTGGAAGATTACAGATGTGCAGGAGGGCTGCCGGGAGATTTGCCTAAGGAATGCATCGCCATGAAGAAACCTGAGAAATTCAAATTAGGTTTCAAATTTCATGAACTCCTTCCCGTGTGAGCTCCAGAGTAGTAAATTCATTTTTGTGTGATACACTGTAAGTTTTAGGTCACGGTGGTAGCTCAGGATCGGTAACATGAGTTCAATTTTTTGCTAAAAAGCGTTAAAACAATGCGATGATAAAACAGGCGGTGAGGAATAAAAATCCCTTTCTCCGTTCCTCGCGAGGCTGTTTGAAGGGGGTTCCACCGAGCGGACAAATGCTGGATATTTACTGCCCTGCTTGCAGATGCCACCGTGCGGCGATGGTTAGAGCCCAGACCCGAAGACGACTCAGGTTCCAGCCTGGGTGTCGTTGCTGTTGACGATGTGACCTTGCGCAGCTCCTCTACCTGTCGTTCGCAGGGGTTCCTCATCATTAAATGGAAGCTCGTAAAAACAGTACCAATATGCTCCCTTGGGTTTTGGCAAAGTCTTATTCAGGTCTTAATATTTGTTTTCTCTTTACAGTCTTCACTGCTCAGACTCTTTTTTTTTTTAAATATATTTTGGAATTGTAGAAACGGGCCCCGTTGTTCAACATGGGGAGTTGAAGGAGCTCGGGATTTAAGCAGACCTTAGAAATGCAATCAAATATAATCAAACTTTATTTCAGTGTTGTATTTTTATAAACTTTCCAAGACAAGGGAATGTAGTTTCAAAGTCTGAAAAATGGCTGTAAAGCAGATTTGTATAAGCCTTAGAACGAATTTTAGGAAAGGCTTCTAGTCTTACAACAATCACTCTGTGCATTTATTTCGCCAGCCTTGTAGGAAGGAAGCTGTTGAAGAACATAAAGAAAATGAGTAGTGCTGGGCATGAAAGATCAGATGGGTAAAGTCTTATTACTGCTGTGATTAAATCCCACTCCAGTTTTTAATGCTTTGTGTTTCACGGGTCAAATAGCTACATAATTCATAGCTTTATCATTCTCTGCCTGGTAAACTGATCATCTTTGAAATTACACGTGCCTTGTACCAGTGAGGAAAAATCAGTAAAAAGTATTATAGATAAGATTACCTTAGTGGCTTTCAAGCTGGAAATATCTCCTTCTAGGAGAAATTACTCCATGGTTCACTCTGGTTGTTTTGCAGTTAGGAAAAACAAAAATGAAGTGCTGTAGTGAACTGAAAAGCATGCAGTGATAAATGCATCAAGAAATACTTCAAACTGCAGGCAATAGTGTCATTTAGTGTCTGAGATGGTCATCTTAGATTATTTGGAGCCCACTATTAACTTGGTCTACCTTAAGTCTTTTATCCAAGTGATCATCTAATTATAATTGTCTGCTTGTCCTCTTATTCCTTGTTAACTGCGCTACCCTTATATATATTTTCTTGCTCCGTATGATTTGTTCTGCTAAAAATGTTCTTAATAATATATGGGAACATAAAAAAAAAAGTCTACGACTCTTGCAAGGATTATTATTACATCAAGGGATTCCTTTAGGCACTTCTCATTCTTTATGGGTTCACCCATACCCTTGCATAGAAATCAACCGGCCGCTTAGTATTCACAGCGAGAAGGGAAAGTCGAAGACAACAGACAAAGGAGCACTTAGATTTATAATATCGGCTATAACGCTTAGGAAGCATCAGATAATGGTTTGGATGAGAAGGTATCGATCAGTCCAGTGTAGATGAAGAACTCGGCAAGGAGGGAGAGCGGTGCACGATGCGAGGACCGGAACGGTCTCGCACGGCTGATGGCGACGGCGCTGATTTTGACTCTCGGGGATCCTGTTGCACGAGGAGTTATTCAGACTGGTTATTTGGATAGAATGGAAGCGCTTACACGGGAGGAAAAATCCAGGGGATTTTTCACGTGTTGTGAAATATCTCTATACTTCTGTGCTGCAGTGCTGATGGTTATCCCCTAGGTTAGCCACAGCGAGCCAAAAACGGCCTTAAAGGCTTCGGCAAACGTGCCGTACTCACGCCGACGGCTGGAAACCCAGCTGAAACTATGGAGGCAGCAGGTAGTTGGGGAGCGCTACGTCGGGGTTTGCAATTGTTCCTTTTCTGACATTATTTCTCAGGAGAAAACCCCTTCCTCATGCAGCCCCCTGGCTCCCTTCCCCCCGAGCGGGGGCTGAAGCCTCTGAGCATCCTGGGGCCACCTCCCCAGGACCCAACGAGTGGTTTGGTGGCCCAAAGCTTGCCACTGACTTGGTTACTGCGGCAGCGGGAGGACAGTCATTAGCGGCACTATCCCGTGGAGATTTTTGGAAAACATGAAATTGGAAAACGTGCATTATTAATCCATTAGATTGAATTGGAAAGTTGACTTTGTGGGCTGCATTTGCTCACAAATGGAAATAAACCTCTCCTCTTCTGACTGATCCTCCAAATTTTTAAAAAACGGGCTGTCTGACCCAAGCCTTTCCATGATGCATAGAAGCATATACTGTGCCCAAAAGAAAAAAAAAAAAAAAAGTTTATTTTTTTTTATTTACCCTCTGGTCATTGTTTTTGCCTGCTGGAGGAGGGAAGCGTCGCAAGCCCTTCCTCCGGCGCCCAGTCTCTGCCGCCTCCCGCCCGGCTGGGCTGGGCTGGGCTGTGGTGGGTTAAACGCTTGCCGAGCAAAGATGTCCTAAAAAGCTCACAGTCGCTTTTTAATAAGTCCCAAAATCAGTGGACTGCCACTGCTTATTACAGGATTTTGAGTGAAAAATGTGTACTTCTGCTGTCTGCCTGTAGATACAGAGCCCGTGATGTATCCCTCAACAGCGGCTGTGATTTTGTTTGGGAGAGGGCCGTGTCGCTGCCCTCAGCGCGGCGCGGGATCGAGCTGTGGGTTTCGCTCCGGCCAGTTGGTAACGCACTTGTTTATGGCTCTCGCAGGGCCCAGACCTTCACTAAGAAATACAGTTTCGGTCTGGAGTCTAAACCTAATTCTGAAGGTATTGCTCATAACTCTCGGGCTCTGTTTATGTACGGAGCAGAGCAGAAAAAGCGTGCTTTTGAAAATCGAGTTAGCCGGAGCGGTCTGAAATACTAATAGCCTCCACATGCAGAAATGTGGTTCAACAGAGGGAAAATCGCATTAGCCATGCTTTAACACAACTGGCCCGCACCGGGAGCAAAGCCCTCCCCGCACCAGGGGTGCAAGACCTCTGCTGGGTCATAGAGTCATAGAATCATAGAGTGGTTGGAGTTGGAAGGGACCTTAAAGCTCAGCCAGTGCCACCCCCGTTCCTTGGGCAGGGCCACCTCCCCCCAGCCCAGGTTGCTCCCAGCCCCGTCCAACCCGGCCTTGACCACCTCCAGGGATGGGGCAGCCACAGCTTCTCGGGGCACCCTGCGCCGGGGGCTCACCGCCCTCACAGCAAAGAATTTCTTCCTCATATCTCATCTCAATCTCCCCTCTTCCACTTTGAAGCCATTCCCCCTCGTCCTATCACTCCATGCCCTTGTAAAAAGTCCCTCTCCAGCTCTCCTGTAGGCGCCCTTCACATACTGGAGAGCTGCTATAAGATCCAGCTCTCCCCCATGTCCACTGCTGTCACCGCACGGGAGCATCCTCCAGGGAACACCCCCCTGCTGCCCCAGGCAGAGTCCTACCAAAAAAACTTGAGATACCCATTCGGAGCAAATCGATGTTGCCCGTTTTGAGGGATCTTTCACCAAGGCCCGGTTGGACGGGGCTGGGAGCAGCCTGGGCTGGGGGGAGGTGGCCCTGCCCAGGGCAGGGGGGTGGGAACTCGATGAGCTTTAAGATGCCTTCCAACATAAACCATTCTGTGATTTTATGATTCCCGTTGCCCGAGGAGGGGTGCTCAGCACTCGGGGGTGGGCGCACACAAAGGGCACCTCCGTAGGGGGACTCTGAAAATTAATTTCTCTTACCAAAGTGTGCTCCAGCAAGGGCAGCTAATGGCTGTGATACAAAGTCAAATGAAACTCGAATAGATGAAGTAGACGGATGAAATAGATGACAACAGAGCTTAAACAGTCATTTTCCATCGGTTACCTGCGGTATTTTCCACATAACTTTGCTCCCTGGGTCAAACAGCCAATTAGCTTAAACTGTCTATAATTTGATTCAAATTAGGGGAGTTGGGTTGATCTCTCCTCTGGCGCATTATCGCTCTTTCAGAATGGGAGCGTTATTCCTCCAAGACCTCACATTATGTGTTATTTTTCATTGCGGATATTAAATAAGTAAGTTGGGGCTTCTCAGGCGACCCGGCTTCGGGCTACAAACAACGGTGTAAGCGAGAAGGAGCAATTCCGAGCTCGGGGTTCGGGAGCGTTTGCACACTCCCGTGCAGTTGCTAGCCTATGTACGCCTCCTTTCTACTGCTTCTGACCTAATTAGATCCGTTAATCCTTCAAACTAAAGTGGTTTCGATTGGATCTCCATAGCTCGTCGTATGGATGACCGTTTAATTTAAAAGAAAAGTAGTTACGCAGAAAGAAATCTCGTACAGTGTCACAAGGACCATTTTTGGGAATCAAATTTTGGTTGTTGGGTTTTTTTTAATAGTATTTTCTGATTAAGAAAGGCACTCCGGTGTCTTATTTTGCTTCTTCCCAGAGTAAAAAAAAAAAATATATATTTTTTCATCCTCTTTAATTGATTTTTATTGCATCCTGCACGTGTACAGTATAGTGTATTTTATATCTCTAAGAGAATGGAGACAAATGTTTTTAAGCCTGATTCTTTTCTGTATCAGGAAAAAGCAAACAAATGGGAGCAATTTCATGTTTGAAGCAGAAGGAGCAGATTGCTTCTGTGTTGCAGATGTGCCTTTTACATAAGGTTTCTGCTTCCCCTGAGGTACCCGTGAGTCAAGGATTCTGCCCAAAATAGGTCTGAATGTGAACCAGCAGTCTCTGTCGTTATGTCAGAAAGTAAAAACATGCTTCGAGATTCGGCAGGTTCACAATTAACCGCTGAAATACAAACGGGAACGCTGCAAAGCAGTTCTTAATGGAAATGTAGAATCAAGGGAAACTCTATTTTGTATTTCAAAGTTTAAGGGGAAGCGTGGCAAAATGATCTTCATGAGCCTAATAATGATTTTCTGAGTACGATATTAAAGGGAGAGGGAAAGTGTGCTTGAATTTCTTCCCGTGCTGGAACAAAGGGAGCGCGTATTGGCGCCGGGAGCGATGGCTGGATTTGGAGTTGCACCAGTCCCATATTGGCACGTTTTGCCGTACTGATTTCTCAATAACGCTGCCCTGACGAGCGTTACATGTCCTTCTTAATATGTTCATTGGTAGCTTATTATATAAATGAACATGTACTAAATTTATCCGACTTTCTAATGGAAATTGTAAATTCAATTATAATAATTATCTACCTATCTCTGTTATTTCTTTCTGCCTAATTTGCTTGCAGAATCTAAGCTCTGGTGGGTTTTGTGCTTGTTATTTATAGCATATATATTTAGCTTACTCTCATTGTATTTGCATTGTATCTGTTCTTCAGAAGCAGGTTTTCAGGGATAATTTGATTGTTCTCTGATCAATATGAAGGGCTCATTTGTTTGAGAAACGCCTTTGATCTAATTGGATTGAGAAATATTGCCAATATCCCGTTCTTTAAATTCAAAATGGATTTTTACAAATGGTGCTATCAGCAGAGTTATTTTTTTTGTAGCGATAAATACGAGGTTAAAGATGTCATCCGAGAGCAAAGCACTGAGGAAATTTTTAGGTCTTGTAATGTATTTTAGAGGGGCGCCTGGCTTCTTCGGTTTTGAAATGAACGTCGTCTCTGTGAGGAGTTCTTGCCTGTTGTACGCTGATGTCCTGCAGACCCACCAGCAGCTCCCAGAGTTTGCCCAGAGCTCCTGCCTGGATACCTGCCTGCATCTGGCAGTTTTTCAAAGATCTCAAAATCTGCAGATCGCAATTGAATGCGTGAGGCTACGTGACATTGACAGTCCAGCTCTTGGCTGGGTGCTTGTTCAGGGATGCAGGAGCTAACTTAACATCCCAGGTTAAGAAATGTTTTTCCATACCATTTGGGTTTGGGTTGGAAGGGACCTTAAAGGTCACCTAGTTCCAACCCGCTGCCATGGGCAGGGACACCCCCCACCAGACCGAGTTGCTCAAAGTCCCATTTGGTCAGGTAGGGGAAATGTTTAATGGTTCTGACTGTAATAATTAGAGATGGATCAGCAGTGGCATTTTATTTAAACAAAACAAACAAACAAAACAAACTTAGCTTCAGTTTTGCATTTAGTAAAATAACATCCTTATTTTATCTGCTTTTCCCGTTAGTCTGTTGACTTGGTTTTCCGACCCGGGGATCATCGTCTCCCACAGTAAGTCAGGAATAAATAGCGCGCGGTTTTGAGACTGCGCTGGAAAACGAGTGCCGCTTCCCCAGCAGGGGCTGCCTGATGCGCGCGTTTCAAGCAGCACTGCCCTTTTGAGACTCAAACCTTTTAATAATTTGGTTATTTCTTCAAAAGAGCTAGGATAAGCTTTAACTGGCCTTTGAAGATGAAGGTCTTCATTGCCCAATACGTTCAGTCCCATCCTCATCTGCCAGAGGGGGGATGCGGGTTTCCAGCCCCGGGCTCCGGCGCCTTGCTCTGGGGGTCCAGAGTTTCTTATCCAGTAGCAGATAAAACCCAACGGATCCCCGAGTTGGGTAACGAGGCGTTCTGCGGGCAGGGAGGGAGGTGGGAGCGCAGGCAGCGCGGCCATGGCGGTGGGTTGGTTCTCTGGGTGGGCTCTTTGGGACAGTGGCAAAACGGAGAGAGAAGCTCCGTTACCTTAAGGAGAGGGCACTCGGTTACCTTAAGGATGGGTTTTTCCTCCTGCTCTGACGCAGCTCGGAGAACTGGCAGTCACTAGATTGCGGCAGCGTTGGGAGGCTCCTGGGCTGCGTCTTCCTCGCGGCAGAAGAAAGGCTGAAATGTCCCGGTGTCACCCTGAACCGCGCGTCTGTTGGGACGGCAGCTTTGGGTATCTTTTGAAAGGAACAGGCTTGTTTCGTACCCGCTTCCACATGGTTTCTCAGTTACTTGTATACTGGCTTCTTACTGTGATTGAGAAATCATCGGTTATTTTGTCCAAGGCATTAATAAAAGTTGGAATATGAGTATCAAAGTGGCAAGTGCAGTACCTGCGAGGTAACGCTAAAGCATTTCAGATGTTTGAACTGGTCTTGTAGCAGGTGAGGAAGGAAATTTGGCAAGAGGCGGGTGTGTGTCGTAGGGTTTTCCCCGTTAGCGCCCGGAGCCAGCAGTGCGGGGTGGGCAAGGTGGGACGGGAACGCTGGGACACCGCAAGTGGCGAAGGAGAAGCATCGTTACGCGTGGAGGAAAACGAAAGGCGGTGGTTGGCTGAGCGCGGGAAGAATCTTAGGAAAAACAAACCCGAAGCAGCATTTATGAGGTGTGACACCGCCGTACGGCCTCAGTGCCAGCTAACGGCTGCACAGCCAAAATGCAGTAGAAAAACAAACTGGGTGAGCACATGAACAGGCGGTCTGGGAAGGGATGGAGCCGCCATCCCTGGAGGTATTGAAAAGCCGGGTAGATGTGGTGCTGAGGGACGTGGGTTAGCGGTGGTTTGGGCAGTGTTGGGTTAACAGTTGGACTCGATGATCTTAAAGGTCCCTTCCGACCTCGACGATTCCATGATTCTATGAAATTGCAGCGTTCTCAAGCTCTTTCTGCAACAGATTTTATCATATATATGATTGGACGTTATGAAAAAAAAAGTCTTAATTTCCATAATGACTTTTTTGATTTGCCCAATTAGCTGGTGGATCTAACTGAGGGTGTTCTGAGGGTGTTCTTGTTCTGTTTTATGATATATGAAGTGATTTAAAATATGTGTATTTGAACAGTCTGGATCTCTGTTTGAATATTTTAATTATAACTGAATGCATGATAGTAAATTGCAAGTTACTTCTCTCTTTAAATGGTTACCTTTTTTTAATTATTTGTGTTCTAAATTTGAAAAATACAAAAATAATGGAAAAGCAATGAAGCTGTCGCTTCAACTTGGCTTTTAAGCTGTGTAGTGCGTAGAGGCTGAGGGCAATCGATACAGAGCAAGAAATCAATATCCTATCATGATATAAAGTGGGGAATTATAAACTTCTCCAGCGCTTTCAAAAGATTTTTCCTGAAATACTGAGCTAACTAATCACGAACCTTCGAGAGAGTTTTTTTCATTGTCAAAAATAAAAGTCGCGTTTTAAGCTAATGGCCGAGAGCATTTGCTATTCATGGGAGCAAATTCTGCGGAGAAGCTCTCAGGAGTCAGAGGGCCACAGCCTTACCCGCCGTCTCACGCGGTTGTGTACGAACCAGCGAGCGCTGGGGAAATCCAGTCACTGCTAACACGGTCTCTTCCAAATTGGTTTCTTCCAGCACCTGCCGCCTCCGCTGCCCAGCAAGACTCCCCCGCCTCCGCCTCCAAAGACAACTCGGAAGCAAACGTCTGTTGACTCTGGGATTGTCCAGTGAAGAAGGAAGCGCTTTTTCCAAAGATAAAAGCTGTAACAATTCATTTACCTAAGTATTTTATGGTATATAATGTTTACCTCATTCAGGCGTGCGGTATCTAACATGTAGTGCAATGACTCTAACTCCGTAAGAAATCCATTTCTAGCCGTGTGTCAGAAACAACACTACGTCACCCCTCTCGCTGGGGTTACTCCCTCCCCTCGCTTGAAAGAAATCTGGATTTCTACTTGAGACCGGGAGGCGTTCATCAACTGACAGTACCCTCTCCCTAACCTTTCTCCCGGCTCCTCCGGAATAACTTCAGGCACGTAGGTAGCTGTGGAGATTAAAATGAGAGTTGAATATTTTGTACCTAAAGCATTTAGGTAGCTGTTGGAGTTTAAAATGAGCTGAGGATTTTGTACCTAATCTCAGTGTATATAGGAATGGATGAGGATATTCACATTGAATTTGGTGCACGTTGGAGTAGGCTTCACAGTAAGGAGAAGCTGCCGTAGGATTCCCCCAAATACCGGTTCTGCCCAGGGCTAAAAATCAATCGTGGGGTTAATTTGTGAAATGTGCCTTCCCTTTAATTGGTCTGCATTACAAATAAACGGATGGCTAATGGGCTTTGTAAAAGCGGTCGCCGGTGGTCAGTGGTTTCCGTTTTCGTTGCGTTGGCCCTTCTTCTGGGTGCCGCTCGGTGGGTGAAGCGATGGAGCCTTTTAGCTGCTCTTGGGCACAAGTGTGTAGGAAAAGAAACAGCGTAGGTGGATAGGAGACCCCCGGTCGTTCCGAACCTGGCGGCTGAGTACAAGAACGGGAAGAGCGGGAAGAGCTTCTTCTTTTCTTCTTTATTGTGTAATATTTCATGAGGATTAGGATGAACTGAATGGAATCACTTTGTCCTTGTGCCATCATTCTGTACAGCGTTTGTATATATGATGGTTTTTAGAATGTTTTAATTTTTATGGTGCCTGCTTTTCATGTAATAATGAATTAATGTACCTGCGAAGAAAGCCTTACGTATTTTTAATTTCCTAATTGCTGAAAGTGTAAAAAAAAAAAAAAAAAAAAAAAAAAAAGGCAATTTTTTTCCAGATATTAGGCTATGAGAAATATTGGACAATGATGGGGTGGGGTGTTGGGAGGGAGGAAGGAAACTAACGTTATACTCTAGCATTTTTTATTGTCATCACTCTTTCTTTTTTTACTATCTACAGTCTTTTTACTCTTACGGTAGATTGTTTTTAAATATACCACTGACAAAAAATAAAATATTATTTTAAAAACTTGTCTACGAAAATGAATACGTTTGCTTGGTGGTTTTGATCCTCGTTGCAGAATTTCAGGAGCTGTTGAGCTCTGTAGAGGGCTGCGCGTACGCTTACTTTCTTTTTTTCTGAACAGTTTTGAGGGAACCCGTGATAAAACTGCCGTCTTTCATAGTAGCGGTGTAGAACTGCTCGTGCCTGCGCGTGTGTAGGACTGAGATGAAACACACGTCAGCACTAGAAGCATCCGTCTTTGTGTGCTGTCAATATTCATGATGATGGCTTACTTGTCTTTAAGTTATAAGTTATCTGTTACGGAACACTTCAGAAAACCGATGAGAAGACTTCAGAGAACTGATGAGTTTTAGGTAATGTTTCCTACCTCAGGTAGCTCCTACATGGCGCAAGTAGCAGCAGAAGCATGACTTACACAGCGGTAAAACAAAAACGTTGTTACAAAGGCAGACAGATTGCCCTGCTCACATTTAGGCGCTCAAATGGTCAATTATGTATTCTCATTATTTTGCCTTAAAGCATTGAGTTGCTTCGGATCAAACGAACACACTTTTTCCCGCCGTGGGAGATAACATCAGCCACCAGAGTGTCTCGGAATTTACTGTTTGATATTGTCCTATGATTCCCTATTTGTTTTGTTATTAGTACAATCTCCATTCAAGAGGAACAGACTGGGAAGGAATCCTAGCTACAGTCGATCAGATATTCTTTCCATAGACGATCAATAACGTATTACAACTTTAATTCTGTAAGTCTTTCATTTAATTGAAAATTGCTTTAGAGACTGCTGTTGTTACTGTGCGGGCGATCATGCTGGGATGCTGCTGAGTTTTCCTCTTTTCTGTTCCATTTACTTTCTAAAGGATAGGAAGAGGCTTTCACGTGGACCTTTAACTGGATGCTTGTAAATTGTATTTCTGATAATGTGTTTGTTTTCACGCGTCCTTAGCAAATTCCTGTGCTCATGCAAGTGTTATAATTTGGCCCTGCAAGACGCCTCAGACAAGGAGTGCGCTTTCAAATGGGTCCTGCAGTACAAGCTCTAAATCTCGTATGTGTGTATGTTTTACAGAGACGCAAGCAGAGACTGGGAATTGAAAATCAGCGGCTCGGATTCATTTTCAGACCCAAATTGTCACCGTTTTCACAATCTAACAGCTTCGAGGCTGTAGCTCGTATAAAAACCAACCAGAACGAATCATTACCCTCCTCAAAGTGTTGTAAAAACACACTTCAGCAAATCCAGAAACTAATTCAGTTACAGTCTCTGAGCAGTGAACAACCCTGCGAAGGCTGTTACTCTTCCTGCGGTATGCTGGAGCGTGTCCAGAGGAGAGCCACGAGGACGATCTGAGGGCTGGAGCACCTCTCCTATGAGGAGAGGCTGAAAGAGTTGGGGCTGTTCACCCTGGAGAAGAGAAGGCTCCGGGGAGGTCTTACTGGGGCCTTCCAGTCCCTAAAGGGGGCCTACAGGAGAGCTGGGGAAGGGCTTTTTACTGGGGCATGTAGCGATAGGGCGAGGGGGAATGGCTTTAAACTGGAAGAGGGCAGGTTCAGACTGAACATTAGGAAGAAGTTTTTCCCTGTGAGGGTGGTGCGGCACTGGCCCAGGTTGCCCAGAGAGGCTGTTGAGGCCCCATCCCTGGAGGTGTTCAAGGCCAGGCTGGAGGTGGCCTTGGGCAACCTGGGCTGGTGGGAGGTGTCCCTGCCCATGGCAGGGGGGTTGGAACTCGATGATCTTCAAGGTCCTTTCCAACCTAAACCATTCTATGATTCTATGCTCTCTTCCTCTGTACTCGTTGGCGTGGTGTCAGAGCATCCCCATGCAATACGAATTTATTGTGACATCATTTGCGACAAAGCTGAGCCAATGTAGAAGAGCTTGGTATGAGACAATACAGAAAAAGCACGCTACTTAATTTTACCCGAAGTGGTATCGCTTACACTTACTCTGTCATGCTCACGTCCTCCCACAGGTGGAGGCACACGTGCCCAAGGAATGGGTCCGGGGTTGCTCATGGTCACGTGGAGGAGAAGCGGTGCCTGCTGTGAAGCCTGCGTCCCGTCTCCTGCCTTACTCTGAGGTTGGTGAACATGTGCTGGTTTGTTGGATGTGCCCGTGGTTCCCTTTGGGAGATGGCGGTGACTGTGATCTCATGTCCCTTTAGTCTGTCCTACTTCTGTGGGAATTCGTTAGGCAGCACTCGATGGCTGTTGTCTCCCTGCCTGGTGAGGGTGCTGTGCAGTTCCTGTTCTGCTCTTCATCTTCCCACCGTCACCCCTTAATGGCCTCAATCAGTCTTTTGCTTCCCCCCCTCACTGCCTTGCGTAGCTGCATGGGGATATGGTGGGATTGGCCTGACCTGGTCCTGCTGCCACCGCTTTCTCCTCCTGCAGCTCTCCTGATGCCTCCGCACCCAAAGGTCCCCATTCAGACTTCCATTCCAATTGATATTTGTGTCCCAGGAGGATGCCGAAGGCAAGCGGCATGCTGAAAGGTGACCCCTCCATGTCTGCCGTAGTAGACCATGTCCGGGGCTGTAGCAGGACCCACAGGGGCCAAGTTTTCACCGTTTAAGACAAACGCTACTGCACAGGGATTAACCTCCCCCCAAGTGCTGTCCTTTCACTCGGACTTGAGAGCAATACCACAAGGCTGTGCATCACAAATTTTCTTGAAAGATTTTCAGAGGTGTCAAGCTTCAAAGTAGTATGAAAAAACAGATTTTTAATGGCCAGTGATTTTTGCTTCTTGAAAGTTAGCTTGAATTTACTTACTGAAAGTTAACTTGCAGTGCCAATATAAAAAGGAGAAGCCCTTAATACCATTTCTCTGAGTCTTAGCTTGGGAGTGAGAGGGGAATTTTCGCAGGTGCACACATCAATTCCCATCAGTCCCATGCAAAACCACAAAAGATTTGTTGGTCAAAGGTTGTTTGGTTTTTAATCAAATTTATTTTCAATGGGAAGCTCAATGCAAAGGTCAGTTCTTAAGCTGGTTTCTGTAATTGACATTTATGATTACTGAAATGTCTCTGATGGTATCACGAAATCTGAGTGTAAAAATGTTTTTAAATTCAGTTTTGTCTTAACATAGGTATTTTTCTTTACTATGGATGTCTGCGATGTGTGACTTCATAGAGAAAAATGATAAAAAGGTTGCAGTGCATATGTATATGTTTATGATGTATGAATAAGAGAGTCCTGTGGGTGTCCATACATACGTGTGTGTGTACGTGCACACGCATCTAAACACACATTGTTAAAATCTCTCACTTCATTGACTGGTTGAGATGTCCACCTTCTTGCTTCACATTAGACATCTTTCCTATCGATTCTTGTCATCTATTTGGGGACCATTCTGTGCCAGAAGCTCGAGGTAGCGTTGATGCCAGCTGGCCCATGATGGACGTTCACAATTACCTATTTTTAGTAAAGGCCCTTTGGATAAACGAGTCATTCCTTGTATACATATTTGACACGATCAGGTGAAGTAAGCAGAAATTTTTTTGTAAAGGTTGCAGCTGCTTTGATGTTTAAAAATATGTAGACCAGATTTAGACAGTACACTGTGTAACAGGAGTCATCCTCCTCTTCTGATCCAGCAATTACCATCTGCACTGGGCTTAGGAATGCTTTTTGGATGACGTTTTGAAGAAAAAAAGAATTTTATCCTCAAGATGAACATAGAGGAAGGTAAGGCAGAAATTGTTTTTCCTGGACCTGTTATGTTACACGTGCGTCTGCTGTGTGTGTTTCATGGAGATGTTGCTGTTCATTGTAACTGTCAGAAGTTCACACCACCGGGAAACAGGCTGCTCTTTCCATTGCTGCCACCATTCAGCCCTTACTGGGAACACACAGAGCCTTGTACAGCTTCTCCCTGGCTCGTCTTCAAGTTTTTTGTGTTTTCATAGAATAGTTTAGGTTGGAAGGGACCTTGAAGATCATTGAGTCCCACCCCCCTGCCCTGGGCAGGGCCACCTCCCCCCAGCCCAGGTTGCTCCCAGCCCCGTCCAACCCGGCCTTGACCACCTCCAGGGATGGGGCAGCCACAGCTCCTCGGGGCACCCTGCGCCGGGGGCTCACCGCCCTCACAGGGAAACATTTCTTCCTCATATCTCATCTAAATCTCCCCTCTTCCAGTTTGAAGGCATTCCCCCTCATCCCATCACTCCCCTCCCTGATCCAGAGTCCCTCCCCAGCTCTCCTGGAGCTCCTTTAGGTACTGGAGGGGGCTGTAAGGTCTCCCCGGAGCCTTCTCTTCTCCAGGCTGACCCCCCCACCTCTCCCAGTCCATCCTCCTAGCAGAGGGGCTCCAGCCCTCCCAGCATCTCCGGGGCCTCCTCTGGCCCCGCTCCAACAGCTCCGGGGCCTTCTGCTGTGGGGACCCCCCGAGCTGGAGGCAGCACTGTGGGGGGGTCTCCCCAGAGCAGAGCGCAGCAGAGGGGCACAATCCCCCCTCGCCCCGCTGGCCACGCTGCGGGGGACGCAGCCCGGGGTGCCGGGGGCTCGCTGGGCTGCCAGCACACATTGGTGGCTCATGGTGAGCTTCTCACCCACCGACACCCCCAGGTCCTTCTCCTCAGGGCTGCTCGCAGCCATTCTCTGCCGAGGCTGGATATGTGCTTGGGATTGTGCTGACCCACGTGCAGGACCTTGCACTTGGCCTTGTGGTCCACACAGCCCCACTGTTCTTGTAATAATAAATGTTTCTTTTGATTTTTCCCTCACGTAAGTGTAGGACGCCTTTCTGGTGCTTTGCTTCCTCTTAATGCATCCTTTGAGGTGCCGCATTGATCAATTGCCTGCGGTTTTGCTCAATGAATTTAAATTCCACGCAGGACGCTCAGGGTGCGCACATGGACTACAGCCGTGGAGACAGCCCCGGGCTGGAGCCGCTCTCCCTAGGTGGATGGGTGGTGAAGGTGGACAACTTTGTGCCCGCTCAGCACCGAGTTGCCGGGGGCCGGGCTGGGGCTGCCTGCAGCCCTCTGCACAAACTGGGAAAGGCATTTTTCTATTTGCTTTCACCTCGCCTTGTGACAAAGCAATAAATCGGAGCGCATGTAGAATATGCCAGTGAAAAAAAAAAGACCAAGCGCTTGAGTGGTGGTGAACGCTGCAGTTCAGGGGTTTCCTTTATCCTCAGCTTTCGGCGTTAAGGCGGTAATGGGAAGCGTGAGGTCCAGCTGGTCTGACATTTCAATTTCCTCTCGTTTTCCCTTTCTACTTTTCATGGATCTAAACCGAATTTCAGGGTTGCAATTGCCGTCTTCTTGGTGATGCAGAAACGTGTGGATCGGTATAAATGCTTGGGCATTGTATGGGATCTCACCAGCTGTTCTGCAGTGAGGCTATTTATAGGATTTTTAATTTCCCTCAGTTTTGTCATATGTATTCTGCAGACATGAATAATTACTGTAAATTAGATTTCTCCATCAAACGGCAGACTTAATTTTTTTTAATTTCCACTCTGTGTGGTATTGTACTCCAGCACTTTGCTGCAAAGTTGCTGAATTAAATAACTCGTTTCACATCTAACCAAGCTGGCTCTGGACCAGTGCCTTGAGGACACGTGCTGACCCCTTTGTGAGACTGAGCGGGGACGGTGACTCTGTTCCATCTCATGTTGCGTTTAGCCAAGCGGTTTCCATTCCCTTACGCCGTCTTGTTACACCTACGCGTTGATGCATGGTTTTCAGAATCCAAGCTGACCATCTCAGATGCATTGCTACCCAAATTCCCCGTCTGCTCTCCCAAACTTGCAGAGATTTTATGGGTGGGGAAATGTCGCTGGTTTGGGTTGAATCCATATTGTTTTGGCCATTCACTCAACTTTTCATTGCACAGTTTGGCTCCGATGCTGTTGAACTTCAGTGTTTGCAGCCCAAACTCTCTTGCAGAGCTGGAGAACTAACGGAGGAACGATGGCCATAGCACATTAATGCTACAGATGCAGTGATGAGACCACACTTTCTTCGCTGACACCTTGTGTTTAATTTGCATTATTTGCAAATCATTTTCATGAAGTTTCCTCCGAGTTGGAGCTGAAGGCAGATTTCCGTAAGCTGCCCATATGAAAATGTTCTCCTGGTATTTAGCCTCCTTGGTAGATACTCCCATTTCCATTTTTCACATGTTTTTTTTCTCCTTTAAAGCGCAAGAAACCCAAATGGTGTTTGAATCTTCTTGTTTGTCAAATGATTCGTTAAAAACACCCCTGAAAAAGCTTTTGGGGCAATATCTGCTTGGTCCCCAAAGGTGGTGTGTGCGCTGCCTTGCGCTTTGGCACAACAGAGGTGTCCTCCCTGTGAGCAATGCCCGGTTGCGTGCTGCCACGTTCTTTGGGTGACTCACCTCACGTCACTTAAAAAAGCTTGGAGCCTCTAATTGTCCTCATTATCACCAAGAGCAAGCATCATCGGTCGCTCACACATATCCAAACCAGGAGGTCTATCGGCTTCACAGATGCTTGAAAAGATGTTTGTTCTGCTGTTGTTGAAAGCCGTGGCCTTCTGCCAGTTTCCGTCAGAGGGGAATATATGGTGTCATCAACATTTGAGGGAGTCCTTCCCAAAGAGAAAGCGTGGACAAAAACAAATGTGACACTGTTTTCCTATAGATAAGGCGTTTTTTGTGTGTGTGCTCCTGTTGTTGGCTGCTCTTCCAAGTTTTATATTTATTCTCTGGCCTTGTTTTCCTATGGCTGTGCTTACGTTTCCTCAGCACTCTAATCCCAATTTAAATCGAGTTTTCTTTCTCCGTCATTCCTACGAGCAATGACGGATCACTGCACCAACAGTGGAGAACCCAGAAAATGAACTACAAAAACCGTCTCTACTAAAAAAAATAATATTTAGCAGAATATTAAAGAGCCCGTGGAAATGGATATGTACCCGCGCTCCATTTTAGAGCAGTTTGACACCCGTGCTGTGTCGAATCGCAGACGACTAATGTAGAAGTGTAACAGTTGGAGAGGTAAAACAGCCCCACCAGTTCCAGTCTAGGCAAAACACTTCCTATATTAGCATGATTTATGCAGTTTAGAACGCTTATTAACATTTAACTTAACATTACGAATGTTGTTTTGGGAAGCGTGTTCTCGTAGCAAGAGAAGAAGCCGTCGCAGAGTGCAGGAAGTTCACTTAAGCTGTAATTATTGCTTCGCTGCAAATTACATGTGTTTTCCTGCATTTTGATTGCATGTGCGCAAAATCTGTCAGCGAGAAAACCCAAATAAATCAACTGTGAAGTCAAAAATTTCAAAAGAAAAATGCCTTCTTTCAAAAGGTGAGGTAGTTACCTACTACTTCTTAGTGTTACGGGAGGCCTGTCCTGAGATAATTTTAAAATCGTGTTGAGATATGGCTGTCAATAATGTCTCAGTCTACTGGGGATAAACTTCCTTCCATGAGTTTATTACCGTGTACAGTTGGCAAATTTATTGGTTGTCGTTGTTCTTCTATGCAGCACATCACTGTTAACTCTTTCCTCAGGGGAAAATACTGGAAAAAGCTAGAAAGAGAAGATTTTTTTTAAAAGAGTTCAGTTTGTTCCTTTAATTACTGCCCTCACGGTCCATACGGAGGTGAGCAGAGGTCTGTGGAAGGTAATACCACGTTTTTGTGCTGGATCGTCCTTCCGTGTCACGTGTGGCATCTGAAACGGGCACTGGGGAACGTGAGTACGTCTACAAAGACAATAACCCGCGGGAAGGGGCGAGAACTCCTGAAACCTGGATCAGGATCGCTCGTGTCGCGGCTGCTCCGCGGGGCTCTCGACAGAAAAGTGGCTTTGGGAAGATCGGATTCCTTTCTCTGGTGCGAGGTTTTCTGGGGACGCGGTGTTCGTGTAAGGTCAGTAGCAGAAATCATGTCTTAAGGTAGGTCGGGTCTCTTAAAGACCTGGACAAGGTGAAGTTCTGTTTGGTTTGATGGGGAGCGCAGTACTGCTCTCACAGCGTTTGCACCTCTCTCCTTTAAAAGCAAAAAGGAGCCACCGAGGGCTAAATCCTCTCCTGAGTTACAGCTTGGCTCTGCCAAGTCCACCGAAGTCACCCCTTCGCAGCTATCACTGTGGGCAAGGCACAGCATCCTCTTCGTAATATTTAATCAGTGTAAAGGTAGTCATTAACGTCTTCAGGATAACGAAACCGCAAGGCCAGTACTGATTTCATGCCCACAGCACTCGCACGCGTCGTTTCTGTATTGCATTATTATTTTTCTTGGTAGAGATGTAATACTTCTGCTGAAGGGGGTGAGACTGTTTTTCTAAACTGTTGGTAGAATTACGGAGAATTCTTGCCGTAAAAGCTCAGTTTGTTCCTCCTGTGCACTATAACACTATAGTATTATACAATTATATTTTTTACATAAACGATCATTAAGCATATGTACAATTTGCCTCAATAACTAATATTCATTTAAGACTTAATTCAGACAAAATTACTGTTGGTATCAGTGGGCTATACAAAGTAAACCGATTTATTTTATTTAAAATAAAGGTCTGTTGTCCAAGAAATTAATCCACTGCCCGAGTAAGTGTAGACAATAACAAAGTTGGGTTTAGTTTTAAAATTCAGCTTTGAGTGACGATGACTCAGTTCTGGTTGATGATCAGTCTCGATCCCTGATGCTTTGTATCCTGTTCTGGATAATACCGGGGTTTAACTGCAAATTGCCTTTGTTGGAAACCATCTAAGATTAGAAAGTGCTTTACTCTAAAAAAGAAAAATAATCATTTGAGCATAATGGAGAACCAGGTTGCGTTCAACTCAGCTGCAGAGGTAACTGGAAGCAAAGCAATGATTATGTATGGAAAAGCCGAACCCTCGGTAGCCACCGGCTGAAGCTCCCTGGCCTCAGGGAAGGACAACGCCTGCCAAAATAAAGCAGTGGCTGACTGTTTTCGGTCCTGTTTTATTCAGTAAACAAACCCAATTAGCTAAAGGAATTTGCAGTGAAAGTATGCTGGGTGCTTCGGTCCTCCCTGGGCTGGGGGGGAGTGGTGTGTGCCCCCCACACGTGGGTTTGGAAGCGGGGGGCAGGGGGAGGAGCAGCACCGCTGTGGCAAAGGGTTTTATTTCCAGCCTGCCCGGGGTGCGAGGTGCCCACGGGGGCTGCTGCGGGTGCAGGGGCTGTCCCGGGGTGAAATCAGAGAATGCTTAGAGTTGGAAGGGACCTTGAAGATCACCCAGTCCCACCCCCTGCCCTGGGCAGGGCCACCTCCCCCCAGCCCAGGGTGCTCCCAGCCCCGTCCAACCCGGCCTTGAACACCTCCAGGGATGGGGCAGCCACAGCTCCTCGGGGCACCCTGCGCCGGGGGCTCACCGCCCCCACAGGGAAACATTTCTTCCTCATATCTCATCTCAATCTCCTCTCTCCCAGTTTGAAGCCGCTCCCCGCCCTGATCAGGAGTCCCTTGGCTCTTGGGCCATGACTGTGCTTTCAGCAGATGCATCTCCAGATGTATTTCATTATACATGACCATTTCATTATAATCTTCAGTTGTTTGAGTCTCTTCCTTGTTTCTTCACCTCCTGAGCTGCTTGCCCTGCTTCTCAGTTCAGGGTGGGGTGGTTTTTTCTTGGTCCTTTGTTCACCGGGGCAGCGCTGACTTCCACACCAGTGCCCACCCCTGCAGCACACGTAGCTGCGTTTCCTTTGTGATTTTCTCTCCCACGTCCTTGGTGCCTACGAGGATCTCCCGGAGCAGCGGCAGGACAAGTGCCAGCTCCGTGTTAGCGGGGAAAGGCCGATCCCAAGGGGGGGAGATTCGCCCTGGCACGTCGTGGGCAGGAGGGGGCTGCTTTTTGCTGGGACCAGAGCTGTGCCAAGCTCCGGCAGCGTTATCTAACGCGGAGTTACCCACGTTCAGCGGGGATGCTCTCCTTTCCTGCAGGCCATTGTAGTACTGTTAAAAAACCCAAAGTCTCTGCGTGGAACTTCTTTTTCTCCAGTGCTTCTTGTTTCTGGCTGACAGCAAGCATTAGCCGCTGGTATGAGCTAATTGGAAGTGACCAGTGACCGCAAAGCCCCGTGTGGGAGCCAGAGCCTGGCTTCCTCTTTTTTTAAAATACTGACGTTTGCACTTAAGATGTTCTTTCCTTTTTTTTTTTCCTCCTCTTTCTCCTTCCTTTCTGTCCTCGATTTCTGTTATTTAATGAGGGAAAAATTCTAAAAAGGAACAACTGGACGGTGTGTTTCGTAAGAATGAGAGCGTGCAGTTTCACCCACCCCTGTTATCCTCTGGAAAGGAGCATGGGGACCTTTGCCTTTCCAAGGGATGCGTCCAGCTCTGGAGCCCCCAACATAAGAAGGACATGGACATGTTGGAGCGGGTCCAGAGGAGGGCCAGGAAGATGCTGGGAGGGCTGTAGCCCCTCTGCTGGGAGGACGGGCTGGGAGAGGTGGGGGGGTCAGCCTGGAGAAGAGAAGGCTCTGGGGAGATCTTAGAGCCCCTTTCAGTGCCTAAAGGGGCTCCAGCAGAGCTGGGGAGGGACTGTTTACAAGGGCATGGGGTGATAGGACGAGGGGGAATGGACTCAAACTGGAAGAGGGGAGATTTAGATGAGATATGAGGAAGAAATGTTTCCCTGTGATGATGGTGAGCCCCCGGCGCAGGTTGCCCCGAGAAGCTGTGTCTGCCCCATCCCTGGAGGTGTTCAAGGCCGGGTTGGACGGGGCTGGGAGCAACCTGGGCTGGGGGGAGGTGTCCCTGCCCAGGGCAGGGGGGTGGCACTGGCTGATCTTTAAGGTCCCTTCCAACCCAAACCATTCTATGATTCTATAAGGGATGATCTCTCTGTGCCTGGCTCTGCCCATGCCGTGCCACGCCATACCCTGCCGTGCCATGCCATACCATGCATCATCCCCCTGGGGCCATCTTGCCCCGAAGGAAGAGCTGAGCCCACAGCGTGACCCCATGCTGGAGCCTTCATCAGGTTTGGGACTGGCACCCCCCAGCATGAGCATTGCCCAGAAGCCGTGGGGACCATACCAGTGGAGATGTGGGGCTTTAGGAATTTTTTTTTTTTTTTTCCTGGCAAAAAGTTGATGTAGCTGAGGGGCAGAGGTTCAGGGGGAACCTCAAACCACATGGGATGGGGGTTTTGTCATTCAGACAAGGATTTATGCAGGCGTATAGAGTATCACAGATACTCGTGTTACACTGTGCCGGTAATAATAAATCAGTACACCCACTGCGTTTTATTTTCACGATAAGAAAAATGAAAGGGAAGAAAGCCAAGCGCTTACCTGTTTTACCAGATAATTTACCTGTAGTCGAGCTATAAAATGAATGTCGCTTGCATTTCTCTTCTCTCTTTAAAGAAAATGATGGGGCAGAGGAAGGCACCTTCAGGCAAGAGCAGAGCTAGTGGAAAAACAAAGTAGAGCACATGCTCCCGTTGCGTTTGCTGAGAAATGATGTGCGCTTTTGGCAGCTCCCCGCGAGATGCTGCGGTACCCACGCATTGCGAAGGATGGGCAAAGGGGGAGTGGGAAGGAGCGGCTCCTAATTGGGAGTGGGTAGCAAAACCTGGCTGGTAAATTTATCTATTTCCTAACTTTCTTTACTTGCAGATGGGGAAGTGGAAACTGTAAGGTTTAACTTTAGGTTAAAATTTCATTTGTTTTGCAGCATTTCTGCCAGAGTGCTGTGTCTCTCATGTATAATGAATTGGAAAAGGTGTGAGTGCACCCTCCAAAGCACTTCATCACCACTGCTCATCACGGTCGTTCAAGCATTTGGCTGCGTCGTTATGATGATGGGTCAGAAATTACCTATAAAATAATGGATGTATCATCCACTGCACATACAGAGGAGTTTTGGCAATTCGGTGGATCGTATGTGCTATAAAATATTTTAAATACATTCTGTATATTTTTGCCCACTTTCTCGTCTTCTGGAAAACCCCATCTCTGTGCGTGTCCCTGTCATGGTCTCCTGTCCCTCCTTGGGCTCGGCCACCGGTGGGCCTGGCAGCCAAGCTCTGGGGTAGGGTGGGATTTCTGAGACAAGATCCAGAGTTCAAGCAGAAAAAACACTTGCATGGAGAGGTATAAAAGCCTAAAAGGAAAAATAATAATAAAAAATCAACAGGGAAGGGGGTTGGGAGTCACTGGATCGTCGAGTCCTTGGTCAAGGTGTCAGTCGCTCGGGTCATGGATGCCACCCAGGTGGTGGTGGTGACAAATGATGGCAACTCAGCGACATCGAGGATCCGGTTGCTCTCTCAGGGATAATGGCTGTGCCTTTGCTTAGCGAAGGGGCTCTTCAAACGTGAGCTGTATTCTCTGTGCGTCAGCCAATAAATAATTGCTGTATGATTTAAATTGTAAGCTGCTCGCAGAGTCTTCTTGCACGCGGCTGGGGAAGCTGAGCAAACCGTAACTGGTACGATGAGTGTTGTCAGAGAAAAGAGTGTTTGCTGCTTTTCGTTCCTTCCCAGAAATTGGTATCCAGCTATTTTTCTCCGAATTTGTTTGAGAGAGAAAAATTGCCTCCTTTGAAGTGCTTCTTTTGAAGAGGAAAGAGGATCGGGTTGTTGCCGGTGTGGTCTGTGCAGACCTCGTGGGATTACCTGCCTGAAGTCCCCACCGTCACGGGGTGGTCAGTGTTTTAAATCTCAGTAATTAAAACGAGGGCTGCGGTAGGAATGTGCTAGCAAGGGGTTTCTTTTTACTTACCTTTAGAAATACTGAAATTACAGCTCCACTATAAATAGCTGTGTTTGGAAGATCGAGTATTGCACACCAAGGGGGGGGGGGGAGGAGGCTGCAGGATTACAGACGTCGTCATTAGGAAACACCACCACCGAGGCCTGGGTTTTACTAGTAGAAACTACTGCCTGAGTTTTCTAGATAATATTCCCCTAAAAACTAGTGCTGTTATTTCTTCGTTCTGCTCAGTCTCAAATCTAAAAGGTGCCAGGGTAAATGTAAATGGGAGTTAAACTTTTAAAGTTATTCTGAAACTGGTACTGGCAGTGCATTCTTGTCCTGCACTATTCGCCTGTGAACTGATACAGGAGATTACATGCCAGTTGTTGGTTGTTTGGTTGTTTTTTTTTTTTACTTTATCTAAAGTAGCCCATCAAAATAAACAACTCCAACTGTGGTGTTTAAGTTTAGATAATGACATAGGTATGTGTATCTTCTATATTGCAAAACAAGCTAAATGTATATAAATAGTGCCATTTTAATCCTCTGGGGAGCACGTTAGCTATCTTACTGCTTAAACTTTCTGCATCTTGCAGCATGCTGTTCTGTGTCTTACATGACTGTGGTTCTCCAACCTCACTAAAATGAGCTGGATGCAGCAAAGTACTGCCTGGGTGATGTGCGCGTTAAGATCTCTTGGCCTCCTGAAGTCAATGAGAGTTTTTCATTAACTTTCTTATTCCTAAAGCTGTATGTTAGCTGAGGTTTGCTTTGGTTTTGGTTTTGTTTCTTTTTTTAACGCCCGTAAGGACTTTTAAATCTTGAGTGTCTGGGTCACAAGTGGGAAGGATTTAGAGACAGGGAAGTCTGTGCATTGTGCAGTCTGAACACCGGCACGCGTAGGGCTGTAGGACATTTCAGCCCTTTGAAAACCAAGTCCTTTCCCTACTTCATCCCACACCCCCAAAACCTCCCAGGTTTGGGCATCTCCCCCGTCTTTCCTTCTCCAGCTGAGCCGCCCAGGGAGGGAGAACATCCCCCTGACCCGAGGAGCTGGATGAGCGGGGACATAAGTGCCGATGACACTTTCATTCTCTGTAGCTTCACAGCCCGCTCTTGGTACTGTCTCTAGTTTCTACGGCTTCCTGTGACTTTTCCTCTCCCTTTTCAACCGAATCAAGGTTTTTAGTCCCATCAGCCCTTAAATTCTCAGTGCAGAGCTCTACATCTCTGCAGCGCAGAGAAGTTGGCAACGCGGTAACTTACGTATAAGGTAGATTTAAAAGCATTTTCACTTAAATGAATTTGATTTTATCGTTCTAGATGACCTCCACTTCCCAACACGTTGCTCTTATCAGACACATTGTAGCTGTTAAGAGAAATGGGATTCAACCATTCTGAGAAAGTTAAGGGGAAAACTCTGGGTTTTGAATATTTGGGGTTGCGCTGTAAGGACCATTTTTGCTTTGCTCCTTTATTTATGGGGAAATATTTGTTGGGTACTCTCCTGATAAAAGTGCGATGCCAACTTAGCTTAAAATTCGGAACCCCAAGTGGATCAATCTTGCAATTTCTCTTTTAACTTTAGACTTGTCAGGCTCTATTATTGTCAATACATTTTGACAGTTCTGGGTTAAAAAGACATCAATTACCTTTTGAAATTACCCTCTCTGCTACAGGATTAGCCCTATTTCTGCTGACTTTGGAGGTTTGGTGTGCATAGTATATATTTTGGGGGGGGTGGGGGGTACCTCCACATGCTGCATATAACCATTTTATTCCACTCGACGGCTGTGGCACTTGGCTGCAACCGAGTCTTACTCCTTCTTGACCACATTAGGCAGTCGGTTTAATTATTAAGGAAAACTGGCCTGTGTGGGTCCACTGGTGCCATTTCACTACTCTCGCAATGTGTACAGCCTGTAAATCCGGTACTTTGATATCGCACTTATTCTATTAGACACGCAGAATTGTTGCAGAGGCGACTTCAAAATTTTCTCTTCCCCGTTGGGATGTGATCAAGACCCTTGCGAGTATCTTAGTTTCATTTGGTTTTTTTATTGTTTGGGCTTTTTTTTTGGGGGGGGGCTTCTCCAGGGGACGGTCCAGCATTACATGTTTCAAACTGCCTTCTGGAGGAACCTCCTTCTAGTGCCTCTCCTGTGCCTAAAGTGGCTTTATTAATCGATACCCCTATGCTTCTGTAGGGAGGTTAGGTGGATAATAGAGGCAAAATTTCAGATTTTGTTTCTGACAAGTAATTAGTTGCAGAGG
This sequence comes from Vanellus vanellus, assembly GCF_965231255.1. Classification (NCBI taxonomy): domain Eukaryota; kingdom Metazoa; phylum Chordata; class Aves; order Charadriiformes; family Charadriidae; genus Vanellus; species Vanellus vanellus. The sequence continues at coordinate 3,215,574 of NC_138912.1, read as the reverse complement.
TCTGTGTTTGAACGAAAGCCAGAAGTTCCCATCTTCCCCCATTTCACTTGTTCAAGGACTGTATTTGACCTGTATCTAACATGTTCTGCTGTTACAACCTCCCCTCTCCTTCCCAAACCTACTCAGGCTTTTCTGCAAATTTTCAGCGACAGGGGATGAATTGATATTAGAAATGTCGCCATTTAATTTATAACTAGGAAACAGAGAATGTGACTGCAAAGCAAATATTGTGACCCAACAACAGAACTGTCCTAGATTCTCACATCTTGTTTTGAAATTTTATGACAGCCTTATTGCCCAAGGGTACAACATAATCACTTCGCAGTTCACTGATACGCTTTCTTTTAGCATCTGCACTAAATGCGGTTTTATCCCTGCTGCATGTAAGAGCACTTTTTAATTCTTCGGCTGCAAAGAAAAAAGCCCATCTCAAAGTGTATAATGGCTAGAATCGCATTTATTTTAGGTTTGGATGTAAATATGCTTCAAAAATTAACAATCTTTCCGGCCCCTCACCGCCCAAAATTCTTCATTGATAATACTGTTTTTCCATCTTTCATAAGCGTTAGCCCTGGCTGACACCGTCACAGCTTACCCCGATGGAATATTTGCCAAGAAAACTTCTGAATGCCGGAACCACAGGGGTCATATTTGCAGACGTTACTGGTGGCACCAGGAGAGGTTATGAGGGCCTGCGGGATCTTCCTGGCATTCGGTCAGGTCCTGCGTGGAGCATTTTGGGTGCTGCAGTATCAGGCTGATGGGGGCTGACAGCGTAGGTAGACTATAGCTGCATACTCCTATTTACATGTGTGTGCAAATAAAATAAACGGATATTGCTCTGGTTTTCCCTTGAAGACGTATATGCAAGGTCTGAAAATCAGCATTTCAGGTGACTAAAAATGTAGTACGTATCCTAAAAGGTGCTTTCAGTGGCGCAATTTGGGATCGTATTAAACAGCTTGGCAAAACAGCTCCGTGGCTGAGTAAAAAAGAGCTGTTTCTTACTTTGACTCTTCTCTCCCCAAGAACCGCCCTCGGATCTTCCAGGAGCACTTTCTGTGCTCTCTCCTTCTGAAATCAAACTGCCTTTCACCTCGATTTGGATGAAACTCTGACCGCGGTTGAGTTCCTCTAAACCCCCCACTGCCGCCTGCGGAGCTGATGAAGAGCGAAACGGACTTTGCTGACGATTAGGAACACCGTTCCAGAGGAAACAAAAAGTCCCGCTGCATTTGCTGCCGAGATCGTATCTGACATCTCTCTGAAACGCCGATGGTAGGAAGCGACAAGGTGAGATAACGTCCCAGGAAGACCTTTTTCTCCTTGTCCCAGCCAGGCCTCCGCAGAGCCTCTCTGACTCTTCCTCCTCTCTTCTCTGGATGACAGATTCGACATTTGCCAATATACTGTTGTGTGCCTCCACAGAGCCCCGGGCTCTCGGCGCCGCGACAGCCTTGGACAGGGGTTATAAATGAGCTGTGTGCCCTGAATCGTTTCACCTGGCTATTACCGCGTGCTTCCTAAGTCTGTCATCGAAGGGAGACTTTTATGTCTCAACATTTCTATTTTCTATTGCCTTGAATAAAATAGGACCTTCACCTGCCCGTGGCCAGCATAGCATTTTCTTATCTTTTCTTGGTGACTCTTGCATCTTTTAGGGATTTGCAGTAAGTTCTTGGGGAAAAAAAAAAAAAAAAACTCTCCTCAAATTAATAAGCAGAAGATAAGTCATGAACTATTGTATTTGCATCAATAGTTATTTATTTTTTTAGAAAAATCACATCGTTGCTTTCATTTACGAGAGCTCCGATTTGAGGAGCATCACCCATGCAGGCAGAGCACCGCTCTGGAATCCCCTTTGCTGCAGATGGATGTCACTGGTCCTCATATGCTGAAACAGCTCATTTAAAAAAAGTAGACCTCCTGTGATAATACCAGAAAAGTAATTAATATAAAGAAATGGGGGAGTAGATGTTAATAATCTCAACCTTTTGTATTTCATTATGGTCTTATTGTTTCCTAGCTGTGGTTTAATGATCATCTTGTCTTATAGCAATTAGATATCACATAATTTATCTGCATTTCTGACTTTCAAGTTCTGGGAGAGCGGGTGTAGCTCTTATTTTTCATATTCTTTTCTTTCTGCTTTTTTTTTTTAATACCTTTTTTTTTTTTCCTCTTTTTAGGTCATGCATTAATACGTGCTTTCCTAGGATGTGTAGATCTTTTATAATTTTAACCTATATATACTATGCCTTGATTAGTTAGGAGTATTAAAGTAATTTTGAATCTTCAAATTGGCTCTAAAATTGCATACAAAAAATTGAAAATGCTTTCTCTATGGCCTTCTCCAACAGGGCAGCATGAAACCTGACAACGATCTTTGCTCCTGGAACATAAGCAGCAAATTTAAAGGAAGATCTAAAGCACTTCAAAAAAAAAAAAAAGTAAGCAGTCAAAACGCCTTTCTCTAGCTACCTGAAAATAATCCTCTTTCGAGGGCACTTATTTATTTATTAGGAAGGATTCAGAGAGGAGTTGTTTATTGTATGTAAATAATTAGTCTAGTGCTGAAAATGAGACCACACTGCTTTAGCTCAGTGAATGTTTTAGAAACCTTCATCCTACATAGCAAAATTTTAAAATATTTCCCCAAAAATATTTATACCCGTGGATGCATGTTGCTGTGGCGTGTGCATGCTTTGATATTAATGGCAACATCATGCAGTTATCGCATCCTAAATAGTCCCATCCTGAGGTATGTACTGCATCCCAGCGTTTTTGAAGCTTTCCGCTCTGAAGACACGTTGCCCAGATGGTAGCCTCAAGATTTATTTTAGTTCTGTTTCCTTCATTTTGCACTCCATTTGATCACTTTTATACTCTGCCTGCACTGCGCTTCACATTTGTCTGTGTCGCATGGACTGCTTGCTCCACTTACTCAAGAGATCAGGAACCTGTTGGGCAGCACTTGACTCGGCTTGCAGAGACGAAATTTCCCTTAGACCTTTCTAGAGACAAATTTCATCTGGTTTAAGTAATGAAGCAGCTCTGACCAATTGTCCCGCTTCGGGCTGCATCCCCAAAGCATGTTTCTTACCCAACACCCGATCAGGAGGAACAAGCGCGTCTTTCTGGAAATCAAACTAAACCATTTTATATGCACTGTCGCTGCCGCTCTTTTAAACCCGTAGAAATCCAAAGTGTTTCATACCGGGTTTTGCTCTCCCAGGCTGTTAGTACATATGAACTATTTTCATTTTGCTTTTTGGTATTGTTCGCGTTGGTTTTGATGTCTCAGCCCTGGGAGTTGATGGTCCTGACGTAGTTTGCCAGGCAGTTTTGAATGCAGTCGGAAGACACGCTCGTGCAACCTCTCATTTATACACTGGGTGAATACCACCTGCGCGCTTCAACTCTACATGACTGAAACCAGAAGAGGTTTTCACGTTAACCTCAGCAGGAGAAAAATCTGGCTCAGAGTGCTCCTGCACACATATACACTCCGATGCATTAACCGCTCACGCACATCTCGGATCCACCTCCCCAGTACTGCGGAAATACCACTTTTGTATGTTATGTCTGAAAACCAGTGACTGTAAGTGCTCTGGAAGAGGCACGGAAAGGCCGTTACATTTCATAACCGTCACTGATGTCACCTAAAATCCTGACTCTTTTCCACCACCTTGAAAATAATGGTACATATTAAAGCGGCTCAGGTGGTCCCAGAGTGGCCCAGGGTCCGCGCACGCTGGCACCACCGGGGCGTAACGAGCTGCAGACGTGGGTTGAGAGGCAGCAAAATAGTCCGTGTCAGGAGACACGTGGTTTACTCAGTCTAAACACATTTAGAAAGTACCGTTTGCATCTGCACTCCTGCGGCTGGGCAGCAGCACTGCGCTCCGCCGCAGCCAGAGAAAACCCTCCATGGCACTGGTGGGACTCAACCGAGGTCGCTCCAAGACCATCTGTCCCTTCAATAATCCATGAAGCACTTTGGTGTCTGCTTCAGAGCAACAGACTTCTGCTGTCTTGAGAGGAGCTGGTACCAAGGCAGGCGATGGCTCGGGAAGAGCAACTAATTGTAGAGGGAAAGCAGGAGAATGGAAAAAAAAAAAAGGAATCAGAGTTTTCCACCCCATACCCCTTTCTGGTGGGTTTGGACCTGAATGCTACCCTAGAAAAAATAGGGAGCTATGGGAAAGCATTTTCCAGTTGGGAAAGAAGTTACTGGAGAGTTGTAAAGCACAGATGCTTCGGCACAAGAAGGTGAGCTGTCCTGGAGGAGGGCTGTTAACGTTGAAGAGAGGGAAGGAGAGGTGGTGGGTCCATGACACAGGCGGCAGGAGAGGAAGCTTTGCTGGGCGCAGAAACCCATTTATAAAAACAACCACGCCGTTTTGACTGACTGGGCTTCTTCCTTGTTGTGTGACACCTGGATGAAGAAGATTTATCTCTGCAGTGAGATTTAGTTCCATCCCTGGAGGTGTTCAAGACGAGGCTGGAGGTGGCCTTGGGCAACCTGGTCTAGTGAGAGGTGTCCCTGCCTGTGGCAGGGGGGTTGGAACTCGATGATCTTCAAGGTCCTTTCCAACCTAAACCATTCTATGATTCTATGATTCTGTCCTCATTCACCGTGTCCCATGGCATTTCCCCCATTGCTACTGAGAAATGTCTCCCGGGAAGGGAGATCCTGTCACGCAGGCCGGAGCCATGTTGGGTTTGTTGTGCCCTTTGGTGGAAGCTGGCAGGAAAAGGGCCATTATTTGCAGTTGTCCGATATTAAAAACGTTCCTCTTCAAACTGCAAAATAATTATCATTACGATCAACGTTCATGCAGTGCTTTGTTTCTGGGGAGACCTGGGTTTTTTTGACAGGTCCTTTCTCGGGAGCGTGTGCCAACAGGAATCACGGAATGGTCAGGGTTGGAAGGGCCCTCTGGAGCTCATCTAGTCCAACCCCCCCTGCCAGAGCAGAGGCACCTCCAGCAGTGGCACAGGACGGCGTCCAGGCGGGTTTGGAATGTCTCCAGAGTGGGAGACTCCCCCTCCCTCTCTGGGCAGCTTACACTATCCTCCGAAACGATCAGGTACAGCTAGGGACACTTTTTTCTTATTTCTTATAATGCGCAGTGCAGCCCGGTCCTCACAGCTGATCGGGATTCCCAGGCGCGCTGCATCGAGATAACGAATAACGACGGCACCAGGACAAGGCTTCAGCAGGTGGCAGCGAAACCCCGTCCCTCCCGGCTTGCCGGGCGCTGCCCTTCGCAGGCTGCCCTGACGAACCAATGCTCCCGGCGGCCGCTGGCATCGCTCCAGCCGTGGCACCGCCGCCTTCATCACTCCGCCGCATCATTCCCATCGCGAGGCGGTTTCAGGGCATTTGCGCCTTAACTCACTTTCACACACTAATACTCTGTTGGTCGTTAACCGCAACACAAAACAGATATTAGCTTTTCCTGATAACGCCTCTGACATAAACCCACTTACTTCATCCATCACTTCTGTCCTCACTGTTCTCCGCGTCTCGGAATTTAATCCTGGAAGGGTTGAAATATTGCGTTGCAGCCTCTGCCTTGTTGTTACTCCACCTCTTCCTCGTTTGCTGTGTGAATTGACTCGGGAGATGTCTACCGAAGGCAATAAAGACCTCCCGACACTTGGAGACAAATTCCTGTTACTACAGCAAAGAGCTGGCAATAGTTCTCAGCTCATGGAAAGCTGTCTGGAAGTCTCATTTTTGTGTCTGCAAACGGCCACAGACTTTTGTATATCCGCAGGCTTTTGCATAGCCGACTTCGTTGCAAATGTGTCGTGAAAGCAGACATTTGGCCAAGTAATTAAAAGTTGTGAACACTTTATGACTGTCATTGCAGGTAGTGTGTTGTGCTATTTGACTATTTCATTCAGTCACTGTGTGAAATGCCTCCATTTTCCAGCGCTTCCTAGAATAATGAATGTTATTGTTACTGATATATTTTGAAATCTATCTTCATGGACATTCTTTTGCACTTTTTTTTTTTTTTTTTTTTTTTTTTGCATTCTGTTTTGTCGGAATGAGTGTATTCAGCACAGTGCCGTGCTCAGGCTGTTGCTAATGATAAGTTGCACAAAGAAATGTAAACCAAGCTGATGCAAATATTTAAAAGGACATCCCTGCCACGTGCTTTACCCGAGTTTGGGCAAAATATCCTTTACTTCTCATATGAGGATGTTTTTCTATGACAATGCTTTTTTCTAATTGACTTTCTCATTGTAATGATTTCTCATAAATTATTTGATAGGCAGTGAAAGCCCAGATTATTGCCACCACTGCTGAAATCCTAGAATTTTCCATCATTGAACCTGCAGCCAACTAAACGTCACCTCAAAAGTCATGAGCTCCCACCCCGTACTCCTGTCCCAGATGCTGTCTACTGTCTGTTCCAGAAGAAAACTGGAGGAAGACTGAAAAGCTGCGCTTTCCAAGGTAATCACTTTAATACGCACTTTTCTGGCTGACATCTCAGGCAGAAAACACGTCCATCCCCATTGCATTAGAGATGGATAGGAATGGTCAATACCTGCTCGCTGCAGACAAATGGAGTCCTTCATGGGACCTATTCTTGGAATAGGTTTAAATTGGTTCTCTGAGGACATCTTACCGTTAAAACCGATGAGCTGAAGTCTTTGCGAGAGTCTGTTTTCCAGTTGTCTGCCGCTGCAGGACAGGGCGGTATAAAATGTAGTTGTACTGGCTCAAAGGCATTTGAAGTAAACAGATGCAAATGTTATAAACAAAATCAAAACACTGCAATGATCCTAATTATGAAAATAAATGTGGGCTCTGCTAAGAGATACGTACCATTGTAAAAGAAATGATAGAGTGCAAGATAAATCACACAGTCTTAGAAGCGAGCACAAAGGACTCTGTAATAAAGAAAACCTGTTTGAAATTATAATCTCAAATAATTCAGGCACTTCATTTACAGTTGCATACTGTTTTCAGACATTTCCCAAAATTCTCGACGTTCTCAGCTTTTTCACAAAATAATCTGCTTCATAATGTGTCTGTAAATTACATAGCCCATATGTCTGCTGACATACGGTCTCTCTGGCTATCGAAATTAAATCCTTTCGGGGGTTAAACACAGGACTGTGATGTGCGCAATAAATTTTGACTCCTATTTTCCACTTAACACAGAATAAAATAATTGTAGAAAGTTCTAAAGTCTTAATGGCTGATGGATTTTTCCATGGGCAAAGGCAGACAAAGGAACACGCAGAGTTTTCCGTCAGCATCCCCCGGGGCAGTAGCATCACCATTTTTTTTTTTCGGAGGATGTTTCAGTCCGGGCATTTTCTGCTCCGGTGGCAGTAGAACAGGAGAGGGGAGCAACAGATGTGATGTAAAGGAAACCTGTGACTTTTTAGGGTTTTTAACCAGCACCCAGACTTGTCTCCAGAAACTCCTGATATCTTTGACCCGCTAACACCGGGTGCCTGGAAATCAGCATAGATCGCTTCGTGTTTCACTGCCTCATTCTCCCTGACAAATGCGTAGGGGAGTTAATTTGCAGAAAGGCTGAGAAAAACACATGGTTATAAAAACCGAACACAACTATAGCTTGTCTGACAACACGTGAAAGTCTTTTATCTGGTGACGTGACATTCGGTTCATTTACCTGCTAAGCTTCATCACAAATTATTTCATAGTGAAACCAAAGAACTTCTGTCCCACTTCACAGATTATTTGGTTGGTTTTTTTTACCCTTTTGCACGCGATACGTTCTCATGGAGCTTTCTGGTGAGGTCTTGTCAGCCCGTGGCATGGAGCTCTATTTCAGCTTTATGCCTTGAGGAGAAAAAAAGGTAGAAGTGAATTGCTGGGCTCGGCTGTGACTGTGCTCCTGGTGCAATGATGTTGCGGTACGACCAGAAGTCGTGCAGGTTCCCCTTGCAGCTTGCCTTGGCAGCGGCCAGTGGTGCTCGGTGGTTTGCCTGGAGTGCCTAAACAGATAACCAAAAAATAACCACAGATTATAAGAGTCGGTTAGGTGGCGTCATCGGCGTTCCCGCATCATGATAATGTCTTGAAGCTGTACTTCTTTTAAAAACGAGCCTTTAGAGCAGGTTGGGTATCTCCAGGCGCTGGTTGCTGGATATCGATTCCCTCCCTCCAGGTGGCTAATAACAGCTCTCCAGCCCCTGTCGATAGTGGCTCTTTGATGCCCAGCCTGAAAAAGGTTTTCTCACCTACAGGAAAGAAGTCCACGTCACAAGACACCATCTCACTAAGTGCTAATTTGACAGCCTTATTGGCAGCCCTTGCCGCGAGGCCAAGGAGTTGTGGGAGCACGGATGCCGGAATTGCCATGCCAACCCCTGGACGTTGTCCCTTCCCTTCGCCATCGAGCACGCTGGCAGCAAGGGCCGGCAGCTGCTTCATCAGCCTCTCTTGGCTGGTCCTTCAGGCTGGCACGGCGCTTACTAAACGTACTGAAAATTAATGCTAAAACCAGAAGAAAATGTACAAAATAGAATTTTATTTTATTTTATTTTATTTTATTTTATTTTATTTTATTTTATTTTTTTATTTTATTTTATTTTATTTTATTTTTTTATTTTATTTTATTTTATTTTATTTTATTTATTTTATTTTATTTTTTTTTTTTTTTTTTAACCCTGCAGAGAGGCTGGTAGGTAATGCGGCACATAAAGTCCTGTGTTCTCCCCAGTGTCATCAGATAATATGGCATCCTTACCTCCTATGTGATTAATTATTTCTAACGTTTTCTTCTGAAATATTGCGTAGTGAAAACCTCAGTCAAATCAAGCCAGAGCTGAAATACTAAAAAAAAAAAAAAAAAACAACGTAGAAGCAGTTAAAATATATGTTAGCAATCAATTGTACGCAATTTCCTGGGAGTTTAAGTGCAGTTCCTGGAAGTTTGTGCAGTTTTGAAGGACCTGGCTGTGCTTTCAGCAGCACGTTCTGTTAGCTAGATGGAACAATCTCTGCACAGGCCTGATGGTGACCTAGCGAAAACCAAAAGCCTTATAACACTGCTGCCTTTGTCTATGGCTCCAGATGATTTTCTGATGTACAAAAAATTTAAGCACGTATATTTCAGCAGTAGAAAAATCAGCATTATGAATGGAAGACTCAATTATATCTTGCTGTTATTTTTAACAAGAAAGACGCAATATAAATTAGTAAGAATGTGTGTAAACACAGTTTAATAAATACAAGAAAAAAAGATACATCCTCCAGTATGGGGAGTTTATAGCCTTGTGCAATGTAATTATGTTTATGTGAGTATGAGCATAATAAACCGTAGAAAGTCACACAGCAATGACTGATAACAGTGTACGTAATTCTAATTATATACAGTACCGCAGCTGAAATACTGAACGTTACCCCGCAATTTGTGTAACAGAGACAAGAGTAGAAGGGTGTTTTGGTTTGGTTTGGTTTGGTTTGTGGGTATTTCTTCAGTGAAGGATGGGAACTCCAACCAAATACTGCCCTCCCCCCCCAGGATGCTCCCAGAGTGGTACTGTTGCAATCTGCTGTTTAAACACCGTCGTCTTCCGTTTTCCGTGCACGTGAACTGCATGATCCCAATGACTCCTTTAGCATTCCCATTCGCTCCTTTTTATAGAATCATAGAGTCTTTTAGGTTGGAAGAGACCTTTAAGCTCATCGAGTCCCACCATCAACCTAACACTGCCAAACCCACCACTAACCCACGTCCCTCAGCACCACGTCTACTCAGCTTTTAAATCCCTCCAGTGATGGTGACTCCACCACTGCCCTGGGCAGCCTGTGCCAGTGCTGGTCAACCCTTCTGGGGAAGAAATTCTTCCTAATATCCATCCTAAACCTCCCTTGATGCAACTTGAGGCCATTTCCTCTTGTCCCATCGCCTGTTCCTTGGGAGAAGAGCCCAACCCCCCCTCGCTACCCCCTCCTTTCAGGGAGCTGTAGAGAGCGAGAAGGTCTCCCCTCAGCCTCCTTTTCTCCAGCCTCAACACCCCCATTCCCTCAGCCGCTCCTCATCAGACGTGTGCTCCAGACCCCCAACCGGCTCCGTTGCCCTTCTCTGACCCAACCCATTTTCCCGCGGGAGGGAAGCAGTGAGCGGAGCACTCCGAGCGCTGCCCACAGCTCCGCGCACCACACCTCCATCTCTCCCGCCGCTTTTTGAGCTGCCCACAGGGTACGAGGCATTCCGAGTGCGGAGCAGAATGGAGTCTTTGCTGACCTTAGCCGGTCGAGCCGCCTCAGAGGCTGAAGACAGATCCTCGCAAAGGCCTGGAAACTCGGGTGGTAAATCCCGTAGGGATTTCAGCCTCTCTTTTTTGGCTTTCTCGGAGCAGAGGCGTGTGTGCAGTTGATGCCGCGGGAGCCTGGAGCACAGGAGGGCGTTTTAGCATCTATGGCAGAGCTTGACGTTTCCCTGTATTTCCTATGTCGCTTCCCAGCCCGTGACCTAAATTATGAGTAAGAAGGTATTAAGCCTGGATTTTAACTTAAGAGCTGACTACACCCACAGGAGAAATTAAAGCACGGTGTTGTTTTTTGAACGAAGGTAAGCAAGGAGTGAAATACTGGATGCTTTGTTTAAAATGCTGCCAGAAACAGGAGGATTTGAGCAATAGCCTGTTCCTCTTTATTGATCTTTCTCCTCTAAAACTACCTACCTACCCCGACCATATTCAGGCACAGCACAGTCCTGTTTGGGCTTGTTGGCTTGTTATGTTGCAATAAAATGTTAATTAACCTTAATTCCTTACTCCTTCCTGCTTGCTATTAAGCCTGTTTTCCCCCAAACTAGCATTTGCCAGCTCTTACAGGAACTTCTTCACCATAAAGTCTGTGGGGTTTTGTGTGCAATGTCGTGATCGTGGGACCAGAGAAAACCTTGGGAAAGGAATGTGGCAGAGCTCTAACTTCTTGGTCTTCACGAGTCCTGAACTGCTCATTGCGGTGAGAAAGAGCAAGCAGAGACCGTACCCCACCGTCCTGCTTGGCTGGTTGGTGGCTACCTACAGGTGCTCCTTCTGTAAGTACTGAATGTCTTCTTCCTTAAAATAGAGAAAAAATAAAATGATCCAAATTTGCAAGTACTGACTCTAAATAAATGCTCTCAGTCCTTGAATAATCCCATCTGCTCTGATTTTAGGTCCGTTGTCTCACCTCAGCCAGTTCTTGCAGCTAATAACATACCAGAGGATTTAAAACGTGTCCTTTGCTGAGGAATGAGATGCTCTAAAGTAATGAGATGCTCTAACTGTAACCCACCTTTACTCTTTCGGGGAAGATGTGGTTGATGTTGAATCATGAGGCGTTTTATATTGGGTTTAGCTCCGTGAAATTTCAGCTAACGCCATAAAAGAGTTAATTGGGTTCTGCAGGTTACAGTCTCAGTTTATCCCATGTCGGGATTTTCTCCTGCCACTGCTCATAGACAAGGTGATAATCTCGTATCTGAAGGCAAACATATAGAATACATTTTAGTGATCCCATGGAGCGGTTTCCCAGGCAACTGTAACATCTTCATCCACAGCAGGGTGCAGGGCTTGCCTGGCCAGCTTCTCTTCGTGCGAGCGAGCCTGCAAGCCGCAAACATGCCTTGCCATGCTTTGTGGAGATTAAAAAACAAACAAACAAACACAGTTTGGACTAGTCTGGGGTGTTTCCTCTTGAAGTTAAGGTCATTCCTGGCTGTGGTATTGTCCAGAACAAAGAGTATTTGACTGCTTAGGTTGGAATGATGCATAGCCCAGCCACAACCTGCCAGCTGGGATTGAATGGATGATAGCGTCCGTGAAGACAGTGAAACGTGCTGCTCGGGGTCCAGAGATGGGCAGGGGAACCAGGAACCATCCCTTTCCAAAGAGAAATATTAGTGATACAAGAGCAAAAAAAAAAAAAAAAAAATACCCCCATGGCTAAAATTAGAAAGGGGAGAATCAAAAGATTGCTTTATGCCGGGGAAAAAAACATAGTAAATACGTTTTGTTCTTGTACTGCATGCATTCTTGCGGAAAATGGGACTGACCTCAGAACGATGGCGGGGAACATGAAGTCTGTATGAACACAGTGTGCTCTTCAAATTCCGTCCCCAGCCCCTGTTTATGCTACGCCACCCCAAATGTGTCAGCGGGGCTTTGGGAGAGGTTGTAGGTTAGAAAATAGCCCTGGGAAATTCGAAGTGATCAGGCTCCGCGGTCCCCATCTCTGACAGTTGGAACAGAAAAAGCGGCTTACAGCCCGTGAACTACAGGGATTGAAAGGCAATTTGATGTGGCTTAAGAACATAGTGTGTAATTTGGCACTGCAAACTCACATGTGGACTCTGAGATGCTCACCAAGAGACCACGGTAGGGCTGAACTGTGAATCGTTCCAGGGAAATGGGAAAGCTTTGGGTTGCGCCTGTTGGTCACGTCTCTGATGCGCAGCTATCGGTATCTGAGGTAGCTTGGTACGCCCGCGGTACGACATGCCCTAAGGCCACAAGCTTCAACACTTTCAAAGAGCACATGTTAAGAGACTCTGCCCTTATATCAGAAGCCTGCGATGAGTTGAATCAGGGTATTTTTAGCTCCTGTCCTGTTGGCTTAGATGATGCTGATATTATGAAATTTGGCAAGGCAGAGAACTGTAGGGTTATTCGAATTTCAAGGGATCTCTTCTATGTAATGTGGTCCTGTCATTCCAGCTGCGGTAAAGAGACTGGGAACCGCGCGAGCTTCGCATTCGTAGTTGCTCATTCATAATTTGTTGTAGTAGTCTGGAGCATCTCCAATCTCATGAAGTAATGACGAAGGGTGGGCCCGTGGCGGGCGCTGGAGCCCTGTGCAGAGATCCCAGAGCTAGTGGAGATGGTGCTCACTGCAGCACCAGGAGCAGCATCACCTGGTCCCCAGGGCACGGTCCCTATACCCCTCAACCCTGCTGAGACAGCTTGGGCCCCGCCACACTCGCATGGTTATTTGGTGCTGAGGACCAGGCGGGCGATGCACGCGGCGGTTCCGTGGAGTATCGATTCACGTGTGCTCCTCGCTGCTGCACCGTCGAGTCCTTCAGCTCCCAGTGCTCCTTGCTTTGAAAAAGATGCCCTCAGCCCCTTTGAAAGTTACACCCTGTCTGTCTTCCCTGCTCACAGCTGGGACTCGCTCAGTCTTTATTGAAAAGGGCAATATTAAAGTCCATCATTGAATTTTTTCAGTGTACTTGTGTGATGGGAATTGGGTTTAAAAGCATGAACTTTTACTGTTCGAATGAAAGAACTGGCTGTCGGCGGGCGGGCTCTTTGGAGGGAAAAAGGAGTCACAGGGGTTTTTTGTGGACTACATGTTTGCTTCTGGCAGTCAATACAGTGTGGAGCTGAATGGAGAGCTGGTCCTTTTCACGTACTGTGTCTTCAGCACTCTTCCTGTGAGACTGGAGCAGTGAAACTCTGTAGTAAGTAGCCAGAAAATATCCACTGTCCCGTCCGCAGAGAACAACCCTCATCCTCAGCGTTTGTGGCTGTTCCTATTCCCTGGAGAGTGAGGTTATGTTAGCTTTTCTCATACTGGATTTTGTGTTTATTCGTAGGAATCTGTATTCTTGATTAATAAGTAGCAGTTGACTACCCCCAAAACTTGCAGCTGTGGGAAGGGATATGGGTTGGAAAAAACCATGAAGCCCCTGATGCTTAAAGGGGAATTCGCAAGGTGGAGACGGGGAGAGAGACGAGGTTTGTAAATTAGGTATTAATGCAAGCAACAGAAGACTAAGGGAGGCAGATGTAACTTCTTGAGGATTTATATTGGGTGCTAAAACATAATTAGGTGTGAAGAAATGCTTGCAAAGAGCAAGAAAAATCCAGTCAGCTGCAACGGGTTTTCAGCGAGAAAACCAAAACTTCTTCTGTCTTTTGGCACGTGGTATTTTTGAATGAAGCCTTTTATAAGAGGAGGAGAACCCAAGGGAGAATCGGGCTCCTCGGCAGCTCGTGTTCAGACAAAAGGCACCTCAGCTTGGGCACCGAATTGTATGACAGCAACATTACCTCTCTCCTACTTGAGGACCTTTATAAGCAACGGTTGTCACCAAGTAGTGATCTGGGGCTGGTGTTTTGCAAGGTAGTGAAGCTCCTTGCCGTCACCCATGGAGTACCAAAGGTACCGAGAGGTACCCGATGCCTCGTACCGCCTCTCTGCCTCCACTGCCGGCAGACCAAGGCAGACTCGTAGTTTGATTTTATCTTCCTACCAGCGAATTTGAAAGCACAGGTATGTTCACGATGTGGGGCTTGCTCTAGGGTTCAGTGCCTCTTTGTCTTCTGTTTAGTAGGTCTTTATGGAGAAGGCCCTTCCTGTCAAAAGGATTTTGCAGAAAAAGATGCCTCCTTTAAAGAGGCTGCAATACCCTTGTTTATTCAGTGGCACAGACAAGTAGAAAGAAAATAGCAGTAAGTTAAAAGAGCATGAAGAACAGATGGAAAATGCTCTGCATTTTGGAGAAAAAAGGTGTGTCCTCTCACCTCCTACAAATGATGACTGCTGTTTCAGATGTAGCCGCTTATTGCCTAAAGGTACTTCAGGTCTCGTGTCACAAATTTAAACTGGCATCTTACCCTTCTCCAGAAATGCCAAGAGCTAATCTGTGGAACAGCTGAGATTTCTGCCTCGCAAATGTTGCCTGTTCACAAGGAAATGAGCCACCCCTGAGTTGTGATTTGGATATTTTCTCTTAATTCTGTGCCAAGTGAGAAGTAACTTTGCTTCTCTCCCAGCTGATCAGACCGGGACTGTTTGTAGAGGAAATGAAACTGTAGACAGATGTTCTGCATCCAGCTGACCTGTTTTCCGTCCTGAAGGTTACTCCAGATTGCATAAAAACCTGCTCAGGTGTAAGCAATTCACCCTTTTCTGTCCAATCTGTAGATGGTGAGTGTCCTGATGAGCATTTGGCATCCTCTGTGTTCCTCACTGACCTTGCAGTTACTCCAGGTCCGCAGGTTTGTGTCCCACTTTTTGCCTCCCAACCATAATTGTTTCATTGGGTTAGCTGTGCGACTGTGACTAACTTTTGCCCTGCGTCATTCCCTCTTTTCCATTCCCAAATGACATAGCGCTTGTTGGTATGACAACTCAAGGACTTAGAGAGCAGGAAAAAAATGGCTTTGTACTGAGATTCTGTAGACGACAATATGCAAACTTGCTCAAGCCGGAGTATTCTGTTGGCATCTTAGCATAATAAAAAAGAGCGGGTAAGTTTTCCTTGTCTTTCTTAGCCTTATCCACTGGAGAACCCTGAGATACAGTGCGGTAACACACATAAAGAATTATGCCCTTCAAAACCATCCAACTCTTTCTCCCTATTCCCTACTATTTATACTATTTACGTTAGCTTTCCTCGACTCCTTTAAAGTTTGATCCCTTTAAAGTTTGATCTCCTCTTCTTAAGTCACATCAGACTTTCCTACATCCTTTTCTCCTCTCTCCCCTCAAAAAAACATTGCTTTTTCTTGTCTATCTAGGCTCGTTTCTCTTTCTTGCTTCTACTTCAACAACTATTCAGGCTTTCTCAGATCATCCAGATCTTTGTTGCATCTGAACAGAAATTGGGTTTCAGCTTTGACAGGTGTCTTTTTAGCTCAGCACTGACATCTTTTCTTAGGCAGCAACTTCCTGTAGGGTCTATTTGAGAAATTTCTGAATGCATACATTATGTTGGCACGCACAAATAAGCATAGCAAAAATGTTGATTACCACCACTTTTCCGCTGCTGAGTCTCCCCTTAATGGGTTGAGCAAGTTTTGTCTGCTCTGCTTTTTTTTTTTTTTTTTTTTTTTTTTTTTTTTAACCTCCAGATAAATTATCAAATGAGTTTAACATTTGGTGGTGGTGCATGGAGAATAATGAGAGCTTGTTTTTCATGTCGCACTTCCTGCAGATTGTTTTTACTGAAGGCACGCTAAGGAATCTGGCAAAAACGCAAGAGAGTCTATAAATCGGAAATCTTTTCTGCCATGTTTAAATATCTTTTTTTTTGCCAAAAGCGTTATTCTTGTCATTTCCCATAGACCGCAGCAGGAATGCGGCAGCATCAGCAGAAGGCGCGTGGACATTTGTGCGGTTGGCAGAGGGCCTGCAAGGTGCCGTGCGCCGCCGTCTGTGGGAGATGATGATGACGTTTGGTGATGACGGCTCAGGTTTTACATCACCGCCCAGTCTGACGCAGTCGGCAGCTCTGCCCCGTGACGGGGGGGAGTGGGACCAGCGGACCCAGGTAAGGAAACTCACGCTGTCTCTGCCCACGTCGTCTCTGTGTACGTTGACTGTAGCCGGGAAAAAGAACATACATGTAATTATAGATGATGATTTAGACTTTAAAATCCAGAGGATGGTGACTATGCCACAGCCAACACTGAGGTAGGATGAAAAATGTGACTTTAAAGCTAATTTCTACTTCTGGCACGGGGGATGGGACCGCAGCTTCATCCCCTTTGCTGTGGCAGCGACGTGCACGGCTCCGATGACGCGGAAGCGCTTCCACGTCGGGTGGCAACCTGCACCCCGAGGTTCACATTGTCCGTATGCCCACAAATCTCGCACCCTGCTCCTTACGCGGTCCGACACCGCTCGCCTGCTGCCCACCTCCTCCTGCCGAGCCTCTGCCCAGGCACAGCGAGCGGAGCAGGGCGCCCTTAGGGAGCGGCAGGCAGGAGCGGCGCCGCTGCGTCTTGCTTTAATGCCTTTTCTCATTTTCCTGTTTTTTTTCGGTGCATTGCTGGAGCCTTAAACGTTGCTAGCGCAGGCTGAGAGCGGAACGACGTCTGCATCGGAAATTAGGTTTTTACAAGGGGGCCGTGCGCCTGCCGGGCGAGGGCTGCGGTGCCAGGGCCCAGCGTAGGCGCCGTCCCCGTCTGCCGGGGGCTGGAGCGGCGTGTCGCTCACAGGACTTCCCTCCGCGGGCGGCAGCGTGAGCGAGCAGAATGAAATCCAATAAATGCCTCTCTCCTTCTGGAGAACTTCTGAAGTTGAAAGAGGAACGGAGAGCTGCTTATCCGCAGCGGCCAACGCGGGCCTCGATGGACTCGGGAAAATACGCACCTGACCTCTGATGAGACTATCGCATCCTCCGCAGAGAGCACCGCTGTGCCAACGCCGTGGCGGCACAGCAGCAGAGTAAATAACAGAGAGGAGAGGCTGCAGCCCACCGGCACGAGTGCTGCGCGGTCGTGGGGTGGTCAGAGATGGTCAGTCTCTGCCCGGTCAAATCTCCGAGGGCAGGAGGGGAGCCAAGAGCCGTGCTTCCCCCCGGCCGCAGCGTTTGGCGTTATGACCCCTCAGCCGGTCAGCCGGGGCCGTGCTCGTTCTGGAGCACAACCAAGTTTAAAGGGAGTAGAAAAAATCATGGCGGAGAAATCATAGAATGGTTTAGGTTGGAAAAGACCTTGAAGATCATCGAGTTCCAGCCCCCCTGCCATAGGCAGGGGCACCTCCCACCAGCCCAGGTTGCCCAAGGCCACCTCCAGCCTGGCTTTCAACACCTCCAGGGATGGGGCCTCAACAGCCTCTCTGGGCAACCTGTAAATGCACAGAAATAGTTAAGTGTGCATCTGCAGCAACTTTTTAGCTCCTTTGTGCCCCTGTAGATGAGATCTCAGTGGTGGAAGCGAAGGGTTTGGTTGTACCTCACCACCCTTGCTGGCACTGAGAACACAGCGATAACGACTGAAGGAATAAACTCGCTTTCAGACGTCTGTTTTTCTTCTGTCTTTGCGACTTGCTGGGATTTTCTAATATCACAGAGTCAGAAACACATTTATAGGCTGTGAGTATGATTAATTTCTATTTTGCACCTTGCCATGATCTCAAAGGAAACCATCCTGGCTCTTTGGTTTCTTGATGTACTTGAGAGCAAGAAAACATTTGAGCTTGGAGCAAAATATCCGGGCAGCTGTCTCCAACAAAAGCCATGCTGAGGTTTCACTGTGAGCATCCTAGAGGGGAACAACAAGATTTAGCACCTTGCCTTTATCCAGACCACTAACCTGCTATGGTTTTGTAATGCTTGGGGTTATACCGATGGACCACGCAGACAGGTTTTGGTGTATTCTTTCATTTTTATTGTTGTGATCCCTTACCAAAGGCACACACTGACAGTTTAAACACTTTCGATTTATTACTGTGAAGGGGGAGGGAAATACCATGTTCTAAAGCTTATAGGCATGTTAACCTCATTAAGTTGCAAGGCTCGATGGGCTTATCAGCAGCCGTTGTGTTGCGTTTCATGTTTTTCATGGGGAACCCAAACGAGAGCAGCAGCGAGGTGCAATACACTGTCCCTTTAACAAAGCAAGCAGGAGGGGAGAGGTGAAGTTGTTGGCTTTGCAGGGAAGTGGGAGAGGTTGCTGCTAATTTATTCTCATAAAATGCAAATTTGATGGATGCTGGGAATTTTTATTATGGTCCTTAATGATTCATATGACCTATGATACCTGCCAATGAACCTTACCTGGGAGCAAAGCCTCAGACTGGGTGCTCTGCAGACAGAGTAAAAGACAGAAATGTCAATTGCCACTTGTTCAGTTAAACCTGATTCATCCAGACCTGAAGTGGGAATATCTTGAATGTATCTAAATCTCCATATACACTTTATGCATGTAAATCACAGTTGTGGTGTGTTAAATTGCATCCTGAATAGCTAGAAAAAATAAACTCAAAGAAGCGAGAAGCAAATGCGAGAGCTTTTGTGGTTGCTCAGCTCCTCAAAGCCTTTGAAAAGGTGGAATCTGCTCTTGGATTTTGCGGGGAAAAAACCCCAAACATTACGTGCCCGTCTCCTCTTAGAGTCGGGTCCTAAGGACCACAGTCTGTCAGAGGTGACTTTTAGGCGCAACTGGGAAAGAAGGCTCAAGAATTTTGCTAAGAAAGATCTTACTGTGAGCATTTGTAATACGAGCATGAATGAAATACGTGCAGACCCTCGGGTTAACCATTATCTTCATCCGAGCGTTCAGACCCGATGAGATTGGTTTTGCAAAGTCCTCGGGAGATTTGCTGCCATAGGAGCCTCTTTCCCTTTCCTACCTGCTGTGTCAGACAGCCTTAATGAGCGCATTTGATCATCATTTTGTCACACCTTAGTAAGTCACACAAGAGCTGCCTTCCTATGGTGTTCAAAGTTTCCTCCTGTCCGGGCCCACGTGGCTGTCTCCCTGCTGGCCCCTGCTTGGTGGCCTTGCTTGGTTGTCCTCTCACCACCTGCTCATGCTGAAGGTGCCTACAGAGAAAGGCTCTGGGCATCTCTCACGTCCAAAGCTTATGAGCTAAAACTGTGGCCAAATCCACTGTTTTAAAGGGATGTGATAATGGTAAGCGTAGGAGGTACTGACCAGGCACAGTGGATTGTCACCAGGGACTCGATCAACTCATGTTTTAAAAAACCTAAGTCAAGAACCAAAGGTTACCCAGAGAGTCACTGAACTCCACACTGAACCTAGAAATCTTGAACTTTAATCACAAGGCTTTTCTTGTCCCTCGCCTTCCACAAATAACATTGTGTGAAGGTTAATTTTGTATGAGAATGGAGTTAAACCAAACGCAGATACAATGAAAGCTGACGCTGAAGTACGCTCAAGCAGAATCCAGCCCGACGTGCTTTTCATTGCAGCAGAAACACGGGCTAATCCGCTTATCGGTTGGAGTTGGAGGTCCTGTACGAGTCGGAACGGGATGTTCAATTCAAACGAAAGGATTTTCTCTCTGAATAAGAGGACACATACTGAATATGCAAATAGTCAAATGTTCTCTTGGCGGTTTTTGTAAATGGATTGCTTACTGCAGTGTTTAAATGAGGCTAATTTCATCTTATACTTCTGTAGTCCTGTTGGTCCCGAAGAATCCTGAAGTACTTTACCAGCGACTACAAACACGTACTTTTTAAATATCAACCACTGACACGAGCAGCAACGGCGTGTACAGTGATGATGAAAAAATATTCAACCACAATCTGAGATCAAATTATGAATTTTTCTGTAAAAAGAGTTAAAGACTCCTACACACCACCGTATTTCTTCTGGTCTTATCTGAAGGCCTTAGTGCTTCCTACCTTCTGGAATTAAATGCGTCTACATCAGGAGACTGAATGTTCCAGCTAAAGTTGCCATAATTTATAACAGCTCAGGTGTCCCCAAAGACTCACACAGAGTTGCCTTCTGGAGCCCTCGTACGTTGATTTTTCAGTGTAAACACTGAAGGAAATGCAGCGTTTGAGGCTGCTGAGTCACTGGCGTGCATGGCTGACGCTGGGTGACTGTCAAAAAAAGATCCTTAAAGTTGCTATTCTAAGAAAAAAAAGAATTCAATTTTTTTTCAGCGTTCCCTTGCCTGTGCAGTCTAAAATTCACAGACTTTGTGGGACTCTTACAGTACTCTGTATATAAACCACAGGACTCCCCAAAATGTTATACAGTTAAATTAAATGTAGCGCAATTAAATTTGTTTCAGTGACAAACGATGCTCTTAAACATTTTACCCATTATAAACATTAATTAAAAATTTGCTACATTGATGGAGATTATCAGAATCTATTAATCCTACAGAAGATTGCATTGTATGGATTTAACACAGGCTAAGATATGTTTGCATGCAAGAGAAGAAATTAATGTCCAAAGAACTTAAGTTCTAAGAAAAACACTTAAAAATTGGGTGCACTAAAAGCTAAGCATGAAAAAAAAAAAAAAGGAGGGGAAGAAAAAGAAGAAACCGTATTGTTCTATGTATTGTGGCTGTTGTGAGTATAATAAGATTCTTTGCGGAACTTTCTACTTAAAGCGCACTTTCACTGTTCTTCCCTTGGAGGCAGGCTTTACAAGGTCTTAATATGATATATTGGAAGTAGTGAAAAATTCTGGAAATGTATTTTTGAAATCTGTAGACCTTTGACCGTATTTGCTATGATGATACAGACTTAACAGTAAACTCACCTGAGAGACATTTTAATGGAACACTTTAAATGAAATCAATTGGTAGTTTCATAATGGCAGCTGAATGCGTGTTCTTGCCATTTTCCCATTTAACAAGAAGAAAAGGCCAAACAAGGACCAATTAGTCATAATAAAATCAGCTTTGATGACATTTTCACTCCTGAACTCTGGTATAAAATGGTCATCTAAGAAAGAACTGAAAGGATACGTGAGGAATTTGGTAGTATAACTGCATGTACTTACATATGCACTCCTGAGCAAAAAATGATCAGGTAAAGACACTGCAGATTACTTTGTGCATGGAGGAAATATACTGTTTGTGTGTTTATGTGTACGCATGTAGTTTTGCTTGATTTTGTTGTCAATTTTAACCGATCTCAGTTTTTCTTTGAAGCCTATGCAGGTTAAACTTTGTTTTCATTCTTTGGATCTCAACAACAATTGTGTGCTCGGGTTACCCAGTTGTCCCTTCCATGGTAAGTCACGCTCCCTACTTACTTGAAGATCAGATGTTTCATTTCTTTTAAATAGCTATTTTATTTAAATTATTTTTTTTTCGGGTTGCTTGTTTCTTTGTTGTTGTTGTTTTTTTATAAAATCAAAGAAGCTTCTTGTATTAAAGCTATTGGTTAAATATTATTACCTAATTTTTCTGGAGTATAGCTCAATTTTTGCTTTAGTTACTAATAAAATATGCAAGCCTCTAAAATAATCATGTGAGAAATCTACTGCATATTTAATGTAGAGTGTGGGGAGCCTTTGCTGAAGTTGAAATACTGTATGGAAAAGAGAAAAACATCAATATCTCCTCTCTATTTCGTCCAAATTCCTTGTCTGTATCAAATAGGTACAATAAGATATATGTATTAATTCCACTTACTGCTAGTTAGTTTATAAGCCAGTAAAATTATTTGTCACTGTTGGTGTGTAGGTAAAGGAGAAATTGTTATATAAAGTTATGGAGAGTTATTGCATGGAATCGGCAATACAAATTTGATTAAACTATGAAAGAAAGTAGAACAGCCCATAGCACAGAAGTGCACAGGTTTACTTAAATAATGGTAATATCCTTTCAGGTGCTGATCTCGACCAGGTTACCGTGACAGATCACTGGTCAAACTATGCATACACCACTTAAGACTTTGCCAACGTGGAATGAGATATTTTATTTCTAATGATGTTCAATTTTCCTGCTTTGGACAAAGTCTTCTTTAGACACTCTGTTTCTTTATTGCTGTAAAATCAGCTCTTGAGGCCACGGTTCAGATTTCTTTCTTTCCTCTGATGTGTTTTGCACAATTATCTCTTCATTAAGGCTAGCAGAAACGGTGGCCACTCGCGCAGCTGTTTATTTTATTGGTGTGAAGTCCCCGTTAGCCTTAACCTATCCTTTCTATCTTTTACTTCTGTAAATGCTGAATCATCTTTCATTTCTGATCATGGGCAGTTTAGACACAGCTTGATGTGACTAGCCGTGTTTCTTAGTGGATCTCTTTATGGCAATGATATAATGGGTAAAATGAGTTTCATTGATTATTTCACATAAATGAATATCCTGCGTGTCGAAATAACAGTCGTTGGTACAGTAGGGTAAGTCCCTGAATAGGTTGGGAGACACCAATAAAAATTCGAAGGGGAATTTCTCTGTGCCTGTGTTTCTTGCAGAAAGCATTTCTTCTTGCCAGGGAGAAACGTCAGTCTGGGGAAAAAAATCCCGGCCAGCGGGAAGAGAAGCTGTGTGGTTAGCGAGCTGCGTGCCTGCTCGGTTCCTCGGGCTCAGTGCACGCTCTTCCTTGCAGAAAGGATCATTAATCTTCCTTTTATATGCACAGAACAGAAAAAAAATGTGACGTACTAACCAGTATTAATAAAAGTAATATCATACTGAATTAAAACTAATCTTAGTGAAGCTAATAGCAATTTTCCCATCATTTCCAGTGAAGGCAGGCGTTAACCCCGTGGCTTTGCGTGCAACCGTGTCCCAAGCGAGATCGCAGTACACAGCTTTGGAAATGATGGCAGAGTATTTCTTTTAGATAGACAATCAGCAAGCTGGTAAATCACGAGGGGGTGAAAGAGGCACAGAGCAGCTATAGACATGCCAGGAAATGCTTCCTTTAAAATTCAACGTTTATGTACATGCAACTTAAATTTGCAAAACTTTTTAAGGTAGTTTACCTTTTTATACTGCGAAGCGCAGGTGAGAGGAACACCTACATACATAAACCTATCTGGATTTTAATCCAGACTTTTTAAAATTCCCATTGCTCTTTTGTGCTTATTCAATTTAGTTATAACGACTACCATAACTAGTCATAACTGCTACCATAACTAGTCGTAACTGCTAGGAAGCTTCCTCTCCCAAATTTCTGCTTTACAGGTATTTTCATTTTCTCTTATCCGTCATTTAAACTACATGGCTTCACACAAGTGACAACAAGATGTGGTTTCATTGTTAACTGAAAAAAAAATCTCATTTTACAGCAATAAACATGCAGGCTACTCTAGGGAAACTGTGTTACATGTCACAGCTGGTCAACATCACGGAAAACGATTCGTTTCATACCTTAGACATAATTGTAACAGTATCAGTATTTTATACCAGCAATACCACAGCTGAGTTTTCTAGAAAGCTACAAAACCAAGCTGATTTTGAATATGATGAATCCTTAGGAAATAACAGTTCATTCTAAGCATAAACTGGTTTTGTGTTTCTGCTGTGCTTTTTATACTGAACAAGACCTGACAAATACACAAATCCATAATTTTACCCTTTTTTACCTCTCTCTTTTTTTCTTTTTTTCTTTTTTTTTCTTTTTTATCTTCAGAGCAGCAATCCTT
Organism: Vanellus vanellus; assembly: GCF_965231255.1. Classification (NCBI taxonomy): domain Eukaryota; kingdom Metazoa; phylum Chordata; class Aves; order Charadriiformes; family Charadriidae; genus Vanellus; species Vanellus vanellus. Next base: position 3,191,751 of record NC_138912.1, on the reverse strand, counting down.
TTTATTTGAATTGCCAGCTGCATGGAAAATCTGATTACTGCCTCGTCCTGCTGAATAACTGCTTAGCCAAGGTGGGCCGGAATGAAGAACTGGCTTTTTTAAAGCCTTACCTGGAGATGCCTCTCAATAAAAGGTCCTTTCGCAACGGTGTTGGATCGGGAATTAAAAAAACTTCCTTTCGAAGAGCAAAGTCATAAGCAAATGTTCAAAACCACAGTCCCGGTTTTAGCATCTGATGTTTAACTTTGCGCTTAAAATCATTTTAATGCTTTTCTATGATAAAACCAAGAGAGACAAATGTACCCGTGTCTTCATCATGTAAACAGATGTTTGCTTCAAAGAGCACAAGCCAAGTGGAGCAGATGGGATTGCTCAGAAAGGGCTTTGTTTCCAAAGTTACAGTATCATAAAGTTTTGTATTGAAATGAATGTTTTCATTTGGTTAATTCCCCTTCTTTGTAAAGCTACAGATTTAATCAGCCTGCTCCTGATTAACCCAAAATTAGTCCTGTGCTGTGAATAGGTGTGTGCCCGCAGCCTGTCGGGAGGACTGACGGTATTATTCCTGACATCCCTCCTCTGCCGTAGCGGCAAACCCGGCGGCAAGGCAAGGCATGGCATGCCTCTGCTTTCCTGTCCCAAATCACATTTACTTGAAGACAACCTCTCTGGCAATATTAATACAGATTTAAAGTACTAATTTCAGATTTCCAAAGGTACGAAGGGCCACTGGTGAAAGACAGAATCAGGCCTTACTCGTAAATTCTAGTTTCTTTTTAATATAGTTATTTAAAATGACTGTAGCAGGAAATAATCTCTTGAGATGTGTCATCTCATTTCCAGAAGAGTCCTGGGAAATCACTCTAAGGCAGGGTATCAGCGCAGCTCCCTTTGCCTCAATTAGTTGACTTATGTAGGCAACGCACATCTGATGAAATGTGCCAAATGCGGTTTCGGCTCGTCTGCTACAGTTGTGGTGCAGTAATTAATAACGTGGTTTGCTTTTTTTTTTTTAATTTCCTGTTAAAAAAAAAAAAAAAAAAAGTAGTTTGGTCTGAAAATATGTAAATGTGGTGCGTAGGAAAGGTCATCTGCTGAGTGACATCTGTGTGAATTTTACCTCGTGGCTGTCTGCTCCAAATGCAGTGTAACAAGCTGTAACGTCGGTTCGAAAACGTCGCAAAGTGTCCATGCAAATGCATTTCGAATTCAAAGCTAAGATAATAATAAATCAGTATGCGGATGCTTTCTAATATTTCCCTGTTAAATATCATAGCCTGGGACATCACTACTAAACCCAGAACAAGGTGGGGTGGCACCATCACCGCTGCGATGCCCGTTCCCGTGTCTCGCGCCCCCCAAGCCCACGGGGAAAAGCCACTCGAGCACGGAGCCGTACTGGTGCGATTCTGGGTTTCTGGACTGCAGCTGCCTCATTTCTGGCTGGTTCAAGGAGATCAAACACGCTCCTGTCTGTGTTTGTCCATGCTGAAATGTTTCTAAGCATCGTATTTTTTAAAGCTGCTTAAACACTTACGCTCCTTTTGGGTACCGTTGGCGTCCGGGTTGCTTAGCTCTTGCAGCTCTTAGTCGAGTGACACCTAGAGACCTTCAAAACTGTATAAGGAGAATGTTAGATGATTATTATTCTCGTGCGCTCTGACTCCTGTAACGTGCGGATGGGGAAGCCCAGGCCAGCAAACGCGGTGGCACGCAGGAGCTCCGCTGCAGCAGGGCACTCGCCCTGCTTCAGTCTTGGCTGCTGGGGTTTCAGCCGCGGCAGATGTCCTGCAAATGCAGTTTTCCAACTCAAACACTCTCCAGCTCTGCCCAAGAAGCAGCATTTGAACGCCGTTGGCCACGTAAAACGGAAGGGCAAGGAATGACTCCCGGCCCGTGACTCCTGGGCGTGCGGGTAAGTGCTGCCAAGAGGTACCGACCTGCTGAACACAGGTCCTGAGTGCGGGGTCCCAACAGCACTTTGGGGAAAAAAAACGTAACGTGGATTTAATTATGCCCTTGCACAGGCGTAATGTGTGCATTCCGCTTCGGTGCACGTCTGTATTCAGGGAGGTGGAGGTGTTTTGTCGCAGTGCAGCTGCCTGGAGTGGCCCTGGCCTGCTCCTCACAGCTCATGTCACCACCCAACTTGTTTGGCAGGGAAGAAAAAACCCGAAACAAGTCCAGATTTATCATTCTCTTGGGCTTTCACATCCATTTTACTTGACTTTTTTTCTACATAATCAAATACACTTCTGCCTTCGTAACCTATGATCAACAAGGCTGTTTGAAAGCCAACAGAGCTATACGCGTAGCTCTGAAAAGCAGCCTCTTCCTTTAATTTATTGTGCGGGTATATGACCAAGTCGTTTAGCGATTTGGCCATTGCCTTCGAGCAGGGTGTGCTCCGGAGGGACGGAGAGACTGTATCCCGCTTGCACAGACCTTCATCCCCTTTTTTTTTTTTTTTGAAAGTATGGGCTGCAAGAAAACCAGCTTCTTGGCTGGAGGAAAAAGCCCATTATTTATGATTTAGTCATTCCCTGACAGGGCACTCCGCCTTGAGGGATCTGCATACGCAAAAAGGATGGTACGAGGAGGCCACCAAGAGCCATAAGTTTTGCACTCACCTAAATCACACCGAGCAAGCCAAAAATGGAAAATGTAGATTACCCAGCTGATTTACAGAGGTATTTCTGTCACTGGTGGCCTGATCTCGCCGTCACCACCCTCTGAAAACTCACAGCGCTTGTGCTGCCTTCGACACGAAATGCTAAACTCTTTTCTGAACTTTAAAGGTGGCTTTATTTTGGAAGGAACAGAGAGTAACCTTAGTGATCTCTGTCGGAAAATCAGGGTCTAAGGGTGCCATCGCTGAGCACATTAATTTTTATGCTGACAGAAACTGGAAACATGACATAAAATGTCTCTTTGCAGTGCAAAGAGGACAATAGGGACGACCGTAGGAATGCTGGCCTACAGCGTAATTAACGTGCTGCAGAAAATTCTGTTCCTTTCTGGAGAAGAGGGATTCCTTACACTGTGAAAAGATACTTTGTTGACTTTCTTCACTATTTTTCTTGGCTAACCTAAGAGAAAGAATAAACAAGTTTAGAGGGTGGGAAGGGCAAGGCTTTTTCTAGGGGTTGCGGAGCGAGCTGGGAAGGTGGGAATGTCTTGGCCAGTCTCGGCCTTTGGTAGTAATTCAGTCTGTGGCCTTAGAGAAGTCACTTCATTTCTACTCAGTTTCTCCATCTGAAAAATGAGCAGCTGTCTTCGTCAAGCCATCTCGCATAAGCGGTGTCACGAGTGATGGATTTGGGAAGTGCTTTGGAGGTGTTGGGACAGAGAAGGGTGATCTTTACATCCATCGAATGGGTGAGATGCTCCTTCCTTGATGAGGCTGAGTGAGAGGCATCCTCTCCACCTCCACTTTCAAAGTGCAGCTGCTATAGTTTATTCAGTCTTCAGCTAGTAATACTTTGTATTTTCTTCTTTTTTGATCATGCATCCTTTGGTAAAATACATTAACATGAATTTAAAGGACATGCAGAATCCCTGAACTCATAGGGCTTTTTTACCCTACTTTGCTCTAACTTGTATCTTCCTTTGGAAGCTTTGGACATAAGTCTCCACTGATGGGTCCTTGTCCTTGGGCTGTGAGGGCCATCTCGGAGCACAGCAGTCACTATTTCCAGCAGCAACCCTCTCCTGAGCCCTGGGGACGGGCTGCCACTGCTCTGCAACTTCAGGAGCCTGTGCTGCATCCCCATCCCCACCCCCATCCCTGGAAGGGCACCTTGCAAAGGGCCATGCGCGTTCTCGTACCTTCCCTGTTGCTCCTCTGCTCCCTAAAAATGAGCTGTGGCTTTGAAAGAGGCAGCTAAGATCCGCCACGAGGTGAAAATAAAGAGAACAAATCCAATAAAATATGAATGAGTGAAATCTGCCTGAAGACAGGAGGAGGAATTAGCATTTTTTTTAGTTCTTCACAGATTATTGGCAAGAAAGGCAATTAAATAGCCTGATGTAATAGCGTCTAATTTACCTGCAAGACTGAAAATTAGTCGTTATAATGACATCCCAATACTTGGTCTTCTGATTACCAAGTATATATTAAAGTGTGTATATATATATCACGCTTAGATTTCCTAATTTGCTATTATTTGCCTATAGGTGGTAATATATTGCCTTAAAATACTGAAAGGAAGAAAGGAAGTGTCTTGCTGCTTTTAGCTCTGGATATAATTTTGACCTTAAGAAAGAACAAGACAGATATGAGAGAGTATATTAGATGTTATTATTACCGTAATAAAACACAGATAAAAAGCATAGTGCAGAAAGACTCTAAGACAACTATTAAGCATTTGTCATATAAAGAAAATCAAAATTTAACTTATCAGATATTCTGGCACTTTAAAGATTCATCATGAAAAATTACTTCTAACAGTGAAGCGTTTATGCAATATGTCATTGATGAGCTGTCTGCTTAAACGTTTAAAGACTTTGGAAAAAGATAAAAAAAAGTCAAAGATACGCTTTTTATTAGTCTGACAGAATGTTTCACTGTATTTAAATTTATTTTAAATAATGAAACAGTATGCCATTGCATTTTTTTAAGAAAACAAGCTGAGCTCATTGTCCTACCCTAACATGCGCGCAACCAAACTGAGAATGGAGCTTGTTGACTGACAAAATGATACAGCTGTACGTTGGACTTCACTCCAGTAGGCAGTTTTAGAGCCAGGGGGAATTTTTCTGCCTTTGTGGTGATAGAAAGACTTTTTTTTCTAATACCCTACTGGATTTGAAGTCACTGGGTTGATTATGCTTAAAATTAAGCATATCTTAAAAGCTTGATCAACTGAGACCTATCTTCTCAAAGTCTTCAGTATGAACCTTTCAGAAGCCATAAAAGAGCTCAATGCGATAAGAAATGAGCTATCAAGTGCTGCTCTCGAGACATCATCCACAACTCATTGAAGTCAACAGAAAGCTACTGAGCATCTTCAATGGGCTTTGGATCAGACGTTCAGCGTATTAACGGTAAGAGTATTTTGTGTTCGCTTCTTACGGTCGGTCGAATGAATCCAGTGAATCTCTATGGCAACCCTTGAGCACCTCACAGCAGCTATGTGCACTAATAGATTTTTCTCCCCAAAAAGCATCCTCGTTGATTTCTGTGGTTTGTGCCTACTGCCTCTTTTAGCCCACCATATCTCGATCTGGGGACCACAGCATCGCTGGCATTTCAAAACCGCAGCTAAATGCTGGAGCTGGGAGCTCCGTGAGGAGCCCAGGCCACCGTGGTTGGCTCTGTGTCTTCATTAGCATTGTAATTAGTAACATGACACTTGGATGAACCCAAGGTCTACAAGGATGCGTGCGTAAATTTATTGTTAATCACAGAGATGTAAATACAGGAGTAAGCGTTATTCTAGAGTGATTTCAGTCCCCCAAACACTTCTATTTTTTTTTTTAATAAAAAAGTATACTGGCAAGTAGATGATGGTTATACTTGTTGTGGAGCTTCGTTTACTTTGTTTATGAGTAAAAATCATGAAATAAATGAAAAAAAAACCCAAATGAATCTCAAGTTGATTCAAACCACAGGGGGAAAGGGAGAATATGTGCAAGTAAAAATGACCATTGGGGGAAAAATCATTGCCATTTAGCAATATTTGCTCCTTTTCTCTGACGATTTCATTGATAATCCTCTACAGTGCTGTTTTAGAATATTTTTACAGTAAACAAAGACCTGGAGTCATGAAATATTTTGGTAGGAACCTGCTTGATGGAGCTCCTTTCCCATGCCAGGGCCTTCACGCTTGTGCCCATCGGTGGTGTTTGATGGGTCTTTCTCAACACGGTCTGCAACCCACAGCCACGGGGTGTCTCCGAAGGGCGCATCTCTGCACGGGTCTGGGAAACCCATCGATACATCGGACGTACCAGACAGAGCTCAGCTGACTGCGGTGGGAGGTCGGGTGTACAATTCACATACAGAGATCTCTTTTCAGCCTATAAATTTTGCTGTCTTAATTGTGAACTGAGTGCCACTGTTTCTGTTAATGATTTTCTTGAAGCCACTGAATGGCAGTTGTGGTAACATTCGCCTCTGTCTGGAAATGTGTCACAGACGCCACACGTTCTCGGCTTGAAGTCATAAGGGCTTTCGCTCCTCATCTAGAAATTTGGGATAAACGAACCTGGCTTCTTGGACAGGCATGCCCTTTGGTTTCCCCGTGTTATGACAAGGGATGTGTTGACTCTGCTGGTGCTTTTGCTTTTTAGTTTTAGCCAGGTCTGCGAATCATTCCTTCCTGCTGGCAATGTGAGTCTTGTTAGCTTCCCGGCTGATGGGAGCAGCACAGTCACGAGCATGTTTTCTGCTGCTCAGTGATGCCTGGCAAAGTGCATCCTGTGAAATGCCACTTCGTTTCGCATTTCTCAGTTTTAAATTCATTTTCGCATTCAAAATACGGCAAAATTATTGTTGCGCAAGACACCATGGCACATCAGGAAGGATGCTAAGTCATTCACTTAATTAGACGGCAATTGGTGCTGGCTGGAGTGCACCATCACGCGAAGAAGCAATGTGTAAGTCAGGGGGACAAGCTATTCGACTGCTCATTATTGACTCAGTTTCATGGTTTGGCATCAGAAGCCATGGCGAGTGTGGGCCAGCCCTGAGTGCTGGGCTCTGGCTGCTCCTCGCTTGTCTGCCCCCGAGATGGGCAAGGGAACTGCAAGTGCTATATTTCTCTGTCTTTTAATAAAATAGCACAACTGGAGGAAAACAAACTTTACTTAATACACTATTTATATTCTCTCTTATCTTTGGTTACTCTTGGTTATGTGATCTAATCATGTCCATTTATTAATGAGGTTCCCTACAGCCACTTGAGGCAATGTAGGAAAATTGACTGGAGGAGCTTACGGAGCAATTTAAGGCCAAATCCTGATTGCTGAACATAATGAAGTATGCTAACTGATGCATGGAGATCCTGTTGATTACTTTAAACAATCTTAAATGAAAGAAGACAAATGACCCATGTGGGTGGAATTGATGTAATTGGCCTATGAAAAGATACTTATAAACCAAAAAAAAATTGTTCTTTTCCCTTTTGCAAACGTGGGTTGTTATTTATCGTTTTCTTTGCCTATCTGTAAATATGAACAATAACGTAACGGGCTTTCTCATGGATGCTCCTAACTGCCAGCAGCTGGGCAAGCGTCTGTGTCCGAGCACAATCTCCATTTCAAATTGGTGCAACTCAAGCACCAGACTACTAAATCATTTTGAAAAGCCCAACCATTTTCTCTATTTTTGTATCAAGCTGGCATTTTTTCTAAATTTCTACCACCAAACTATTGCTTTTGATGCCCAGGTGCTTGGCGAGGCACCGTTGGCTTTGCACGTTTTCCCAGCGTAGGAGAAGGGTGTGCGTGAGAATGGGGTTCGCAGCAGGTTCTCCTCTGCTCCGCGGCGGTGAGTTTAGATAGTTTGCTCTTCTGCATGTAAAGCATTGTGTCAATTTGCGTATTTGGGTGTTTGAAGTTTACAAATCACTCCTTATGATCAACAAATAAGGTGTCATTTACGTGCTTGCGTTAAGGAAACGAGTTACATTTATCTTCCCTACGTTCTCGGAATGAAGTCAGGTGTTTCGGCACAGCGCGAGCCCTCGCTGCCGCGCTCGTGCTGTTGGCCTGTCACCCAGGCTGTACCTTTGAGCCTGTCCCGCTGCTTAATTAGCAATACCATAGACGCTACAGCCTTAAAATGAAAACTAGATGTTTTGGTCACTAGCCTAATGTGGATATTTTGCTAAGCCATATTCAATTTTTTCACTTTTTATTTACGCGAAATACCTTCTATTTTAGATGGATATAGTCATACTGCATTACAAATCCCAGCATTTTTAAGGCAGTTTCATTGGAAAGTGTTTTTTTCCAATGCTTGCAGAGTTAGTGGGGGAATATATGATGCGGTTATTCATTACCATGACTCCATTTGCATTAGTTCGTTCCAGCTCCTCCCCTGCAGCATAGAGAGTGGGGTAGGGATGAGGTCCTGCCTCTGCCACCTGCCTTCCTGCTGCTGTAGGACACAGTTTCACTCTGTAAGTTTGACTTATATTTTTTTTAATGTGTTTGCAACAAATGCAGAGATTTTATTTTGTGCGAATCATGAAAAAAAAAAAAAAAAAATCAGTCTTCCTCATTAGGTCTCCACGAGACTCATACTGGTTTCCATTAATATGCTGGTGTTTACCAATGGTCGTAGCAAACGGTGCTTCAGTAGTTTTACATTATATTTTCTTTTTTTTTTTTAATGACCCCAACGCAGCCGTGTATTTTTCTCAATGCCTTGTTAAATACAGCCACGGTCACTAACAGCAGCGAGGTAAGTACTTGTTCATGACTAACGGAACAAAACTGGGAAGAAAAAGCAAACACAACCACTCTCCAGGGGATCCTGTCTCAGAGTGTATGAAAACTCTTATTTCTGAGAGTTACTTTTAAAATTCTTGACCTTCAGGAAATGGTTCAATTTTACCATAAATAAACAATGAACTTCACATGCCAGTGGGGGAGAGCGAAGAGATTTTTTCTCATATTTTTGTGCCGTGGAGTTGCAGAAGCACAAACCCAGGAGAGCCGAGCCCAGGCGGGAACGCACTACGCCTGACACGGAGCCTTGCAAAAAAAAAAAAAAAAAAAAAAATCAATAAAAAAAAAGAAGCCATTTCTCCTTTTCCTTACAGGAAGCTTCCCCACAGTCCCTATGTCACCTTGGGCGGGCTACTTACTGTTTCTGCACTTGGGTCTCACAGCCAAAAAATATGAACTCGCCCTTTTTTTCCTTCCTCTGTTACACTGACGTGATTTTCTGCTGCCGGGGCCGGTACGTGCTCTCTATTTGGGATTTGTGCAGTGTCTAGCCCCTGCAAATTAATTTGGTATGCCAGCACTACTGTAGTGCAAACGATAACTAATTGTGGGAACGATGGATAACCAGCATGTGATGGCATGAAGGAGGAGATTTGCGGAGGAGAAAGGGCAGGCTAAAATTGGATCACTGAGCAATTTCCATATTTTGGGGTTGGTTTTTTTTTTGCCCTGCATACTTGCACCAGAAAAAAAAGTTCCCAGAGAGATAAAAGCCTATGACGTACATATATTTTGCTCTTTCTCCATTTTCATGATCACAAGCTTAGCTTTTTAAATTTGGTGGGGCTGGAGATGGGAGACGTGGTACTTTTTTTTCTCCACGAGCTTGAAAGCGCTGCAGGTTACCATTCCGTAATTATTTTTGTCATAAAGATGAATGCCATCCTAAAAAAGTTGGACGCTAACAGCACCTCAGCTTTGATATATGAATATTACCACTTTGAATGTGGGAATGGCATTATAGATGGTTTATGGTTTTATGACTATGAGACATTTCTTAGTCTGTGATTCAGAAATACATTTCCTACACAAAAGCAACTTTTGGTCTTTGACATTTTTTTTTTTTTTTTATGGCTTGTCTTTGATTTCAAACCGCTTCTTGAAGTGAATTTAAGAGATTGTAGGGAGTTTAGAGATATTCACCATAAAACGTAGGTGCAGAGTAGTCACCTTTAGCCACTTCTAGTTTAACGCCCCGCAATGTCAAGGAACGGCTGCATTGCCTTAATTCACTCCAGTTCCTGCTGGGAAATCACTGAGCCTTCAGAGAGAGCCGTTGCAATGCGAAATAGTTAATGTCTGTTACATTTTCTAAATTGTATACCCTCCTAGCTATACAAAGATCATGCAAATGTGATATTTGAGAGAACATATTCACCAAATTGTAGTAGTTTTTAAAATGAAAGTAGCATCATTTTTGTTTTGAACGCGCTTCTCCCCTCACCCCGAGCCTGCCAAAGCGCTGGCGGTTCTGCACATTGCAATAAGCGCTATTTAGAATATGTTTGGAAAAGAGCAATAAAATGGAAGACTGCCCTCTAACGTCAACAGAGCCAACCAAAGGGGACTGAAAAGGCAGCGAGAGGCTATGGAGGGTAATACGGATTGGCCATAAGTTCTCTGGATGAGCAGCGTTTTGAGTAGAAAAGCAGACAGAGGAACACTTGACAATTTGGGGATTTCAAAAGCTTCCAATGGAGTTGAGATGCCAGGAGCCAATAAAAGCTAAATCTCAGCCTCAAATGCTATTTGTTTTGAAAACCCTCCTCCAGATAAGGATTCAGCCGTTTCCTCCCTGTCTTTCAGTGGTAGGCACAGTTAGTCGCGATTGAGTCAGAACAAGGGGAGGGCTTGTGGGCAAGTAGGTCTTCAGGTTTATTTTAGCAGCAAAAGTCAACCGGCACTGAAGGGCACAGAGCAAGAACTGAAATGTTCTGCATAGTGAATAGTTTGGAAAAGAGGTCCCAAGGTTTTCTGGTGTTGAACACATGAGGAAACCCATGAGATGACGCAGGTCCTTGAGGAACGGGATAGTGCAAATATCTCAGCAACATCGTAACCTCACATTTAGGGGATGGGCGTTGTCACCTGGACAAACCAGGGTCCAGCAAAGGCTTTGCAGAAGGTTTCTGATATTTGCAGCAGCTGCGTTAAGTTACGCCGTCGCACTGCTGTCAGCTCCTCGAGGTACTTGTGTTCTTATGGAAGAGATTTTAGGAGGCAAAACAAAACCAAAGTGTTAATTTGTGGTTGTCTGAAAAGCTGGCCTCCATGAAAAGGTAGACTCTAAATAGAAAATATTTTATATTATGATGCCAATTGGCAAACCACACGCATTAAGTAAAGTAAACATATATTGGATTTATATGCTAGTGAATAAATAACAGAGATTAATGAACACGGGGCACGAGTCCCCGTGTGAGCTCCAGCTCTGTTTACAAACATACCGTCTTTTCTGCCTTTTTGTGATTTGTACGCCACCATATTTTTGGAGTTTGTTTCATGTCGCTTATGGTGTGACTACCAGTTCACACGCTGGCTTCTCTCTTGCCTTGGGATCGTGACTACTTGACCATGGAGGAGTATTTGTGGAATAAGCATGAAATGTGTTTCCATCCATGAACACTCCTGGCTGCAATGCTTAATTTTCTGATCATCCAGCCAGCTCACAGGAATACGCACAGGGAAAGAACACCAAGGTGGATGCAAATTCAAACGTGATTGAAACATCAATCACGTATTCACTGAGAAATATTTACTGTATTTTCTAACCTGAGAAAGGAATAATGAAACGTGCATCCTGGGGGGGGGGGGGGGGGTGTATGGGCAATTTTTATTCCAAACGTTTGCAATCTGTGCAGAAATTGGTCACTCATCAAATATTGAAAAAGGCCAGGAATGAAACAAAACCCCAAAGGGACCGAAATCAGGCTGGCCAGAAATCTCCTCCAAACAGTTTTCCATTGGAAAATGCCAGATCATAAAAAATGAAGTGATCTGGGAAAATCAATCAATCCTGACAAAGTCACAGCGAGGAAGGTTTCCTGCCAGCTTGCCTGTCAGGCTCTCCAGGTCGCTCTCCATCGGGTGTCAGATCGATGATGCTCGCCCGCCCCAGCACCTGGGCAGGCGGCCGGGAGCTGCTCGCGCCCCCGTCCTCCCCAGCCCTGGAAGCAGCGAGGACCTTCAGAGCCATTGAAGTCAAGCGTGGCTTTGACCTTTCTGTTAAACTGAATGCCACGTTTCCTCTTTTGAAGTGCCGTATGCGCGTGTGTTTGGTTTTTCCCATTTAGTAATGTATTTCTTTAATCACAGGATTCCTCGCGCTGGAGTTCCTGGTCTGCTGTACAAGAAAGGAGAAACAAACCCAAACTGAAAGTGGACGACCACAACCTATAGCAAAGATCTCCCAGTTTAGCAAAGCACATAAGTGCCCGCCTCTCAAATACTAGCGCATTTATTGAAGTTAATAAGTGTTATTTTCTTTGTTTTCCAGTGATTCTCGGATAACCCAAAGCAAGCTGAGCGCTCACGGTGCTAAACAGAGAGAGGAGTGCCCAGCCTTGGAGAGCTGCCATCTCAGTTGGCCATTCCCAAACTGCAGTGCAGGTATTTACGGTGGGTCATGAGTCTTTCCTAAACCTCGTTATATCCTACATGGAGGCATTAGCCCCGCAGCTACTGCACCTGCACTAATTTAGGTGCAATGGTGGGGGGAGGGGGGGGGGATGTAGAGGGAGAGCAGGAGCGCGGGGGTCCGCAGTTAATGGCCCTGCTGGCTCTGCACCCGCGCTGCCGGAGGGGTTTACGCAGTATAATAAGCATTATTTTTTTTTTTTTTTTAACATCTTAGCTATAGCGTGATGTGATTCCCGGACATAAAGGAGGTGTTCCGACACGTATTGGCATCAGTTTGGGGTACATATGTGTAGGCTTAAGACGCCTGTTAGCAGATGGAGGTAGTGCAGATGGCACGGCTATCACATACGGGGAGGAGTGTTTGATTCCTCCGAGTAGGAGTACGATGTTATTCTCAGTCAGAGGGGTCAGAATAGCTTTCACTTATCACTTGGTATTCTTGGTACCTGTTATTTCAGGGTGGAAAAATCTGTAAATATGGCACGTCAAGGCTCATCGCTGGAAGCTTGGGAGGGACGGGGGTGTGAGAGGTGTTTCCAGATAAGGCAGCCCGGATTCTGTAAGTTATTTCTGATAAATGCTGATTAATTGCTATTTCTTTTTAATAAATACCGTAAGGAGAGGTGAAGCTCGCCTCCACGCAGCTAGGGTCTGGTTTGAATTAAGATTCAGGAGAGGGATGGGAACACGCCATTGCTGAATGTGTGGGGAGAACAAAGACATAACGCAGCGCTCTCTTTTTCCAGAAACAACACTAACGCTCTCTTTCAAAGCACAATGCCCGGTACTGGGTAGAAACCAATATTAAATCTGTCCTCTTTGTCTATCGTCCTTAACATCTCTGTTCGAAATCTAGACTAACTTCCACCAAAAAGCAAGGATCCCTCTAACAAAGCAGCATTCTGGCAGCATAAACACCAACCAGGCTCGAAAGGGAAATAAAGCATATCTGTGCTCTCCTGACATTATATAACCTGTTAAAAGCAGAGTATTCTGCGGCAGTGACTGAGGGGTTTTATTTCTTGTATGGATTTTCTTAGAATTTTAATGGGGGAAAACAAGTAACAAGTAAGATTCTTCCACTTCAATAGCTGAAAGAGTGGATTTTATGGAAAATGAGTGTGATACCTTTTATCTTTTCCTAATGAAAACACTGCCACCAGCTGGTTAACAGATGGTTTTGACTAGGGTTTTACACAGAAAGAATTACCCATTTTTTTTAAAACCCAGAGCTAAGCTGGAAGTGATATTTTAGGTCAATATCTTTTCAGAGTAGAGAGCACTGATTATCTGCCCTCTCCATTACTTTTTCAGGTGATGATAATGCAGCTAATGCTTTTTACCTTGAACATGTCGTTCAACAAGCCTTCAGGACAAAGCTCAGCTCAGCAGAGGAAGGTGACCGCTACATGAGGTACTTCTGCCCATCTTCCACCTTTGTGAACTGGTATGGCCGTCTCAGACTCCACCGTGGTTCAGACACCTCCAGGGTTTGTAACGGATTATTTTTAAATTGATAGTGAAATTGTTTGAATTGAGGCATTTAAAATATATTGAAATTCATTTGCCTTTTCAGATTCACATTTTTTTTACTGATGTCCAGTGTTGAGTTGAGTCACTGCTCACAGGGGCTGCAATAAAAGCTGACGGCGCTGTTGTTGTGACGGCTGCATCCAGTGCAGTTACGCGTCTTGGTGCCAAGTCTTTCCGATGGTGCCATAAATGTCATCAGCTCTTTACTCGTGATTTTGCTAAAACATCAGTAGCGGCTAGGACACCTCGGCAGCGTTGACATTCCAATTGTCATGTTGGTTTTTACTCCTGTGCTCGAGACAATTCATGCGCTCGAAATGATCATTTTGGGTTCTCCGCAGACCCAAGAAAAATGCAGTTCAGCTTTTTAAAGTTGCCATAACAATCACAGGGTAAAGAAATCTTTTAAATGGAGGTTGAGGTTCAGAGGCATAATTCTGTGCTCAGGAGGGATTCGCAATTGATCTTGTGCGCGAGAGAAAGTGGGTATATTGCAGTCTCAGAAGCTGCCAGTCCAAAAGTAGATGCGTTTCATATTGCAATACAACATTTTCCTTACGACAGATGGTCCCCTTTGGCCCCAAACTCAGGCGGTGACTTTCGGGGGTTCTTTTGTTTTTTTTGTTTTTTTTTTTTTTATTTAAGTTCTTTCAGCAAGTTGAAGCCATGGGAATTTCAGCACCCCAAACCCTCCACTGAGCATTGACCTGGAGACAACATTTCATACCCACAAAGGCTGTGCCCGTGTTATGGCTACGTACAGCCTCTCCCCTGCACCACGAGCAAAGGATGCTCCCGGGCTTTTGCCACAAGCCTCAGTTCAGGGCAAATCCAAACCTCAAAGGAGGGCCATCCACACAGGTGGTTTGAATGTCCCCATTGCCCGCAGCTGAGGAGCTTGAAGCTGCGAGGGAGTGAAGCTGCAGGGGAGCTCCTGCCACCAGCTGTGCACTGGGTGAGCCCTGCAAGGGCAGCAGCGGCAGCCGCCATCCCGTCTCCTGCGCCGGCACGGCTTGTCCTTTTCCCAGGCCTCCAAATTTCCAAGTGGTTAGCTCCTGCCACCTCTTACATTTCAAGCATTTTTCATTTAATTAGCACTAAATCCCAATTTTTTCTTTCAGTTGTAATAGGCGGTATCATTTTTTTCATTTTAAAACTGAGAAGAAAAATGGCACTTTCTATATACCAAAGCATTTCAACTGGGCTATAAAACATATCCATGTAACCCTCTCTGCTTTGCAATGGAAGTGCCACTGAAAGCTGTATGGGTTGCACGGGATCTGTCGGTAAAGAAATACTGCTGCTGTCAATCCTCCTCCTCCTCCCAGATGCTTTAGTGGAGAAGGGGGACCCACCGCTGGCACGGGCCACCGGGCACACAGGGCTTGCGGTACTCCCATGTAAGACCATCACTCCTCTCCAAGAACTGATTTTTTTCCATGGCACAGAACAGTTTCCCTAGGTTAATTTCCCAGCTTAAATTAAATTAACCCTTTCATTTTCTCCTGCGTGTCTCAGCACCGTCACACAGGATAAGCTTATCCATAATTAGGGCTGAATTAGTATTCCCGGCGAAGCCGGCCTGACGTCCCCACGTCTCGCGTTTGAACAGTGGCTTCTGCTTCCAGCTTTGGCACAGGGACTGTTTAAAGGACAGTCGAATGTTCTTTGTAAATCTTCAAAGAAATATTTACTTCTTTGCTCAGCGTAGGTGTTCAGCCATGGTCTTGTCTGGGGCTTTGGTGCGTGGGGTGGGAAAACCAGCCGGGCTGGCGCCAGGGATCCGCAGAGGATTGCCCGGCCATGACATTGCTCCTTTTTGCTCGGTGGACTCCCCTTCCCCCGGCAGACCAAGGGGGTAGTGTGTACCTTGCACACCGTGGGGAGGCTCTTTGAGCGGCTCTGTGAACTTCGCAAACGAAACAAAAATTAAATTACTGAAAATAGCAGCATCCCTTTCTTTTGTACAGCCAACAGTGGAAGAGTCTTTTATTGATTTCTTCTGAATGTCAATATCACAGTAGAAACATTGCAACAGAAACAACTTATTTTTTTTCTTAACAAGCATACAAGCATAGAAAAATTTAAAATAAAACCTCAAACCTCCTGTTTTGAAATATAACTTTCAGCAGTTTGTGCTCAACGCAGAAAAGTGATCCAAATCTGCAAATACTCCTGTACATAAATTAAAACTTTCCATCGATGGATGAAAGCTCACCCGTAGATGAAGTCTAACATTCGAAGCAAAAAGTCAAAGACCCAGAACCCCCGGGGCTCAGGTATTGCTACACACTTTTAAGATAATACATTAAGATCTCTTAGAGTCAGTTTATCAGTCATTAAAATGTGGTTAATTGTTACCCTACAAGGGTAGCCTTAATGAGGAGCATATCTCTGACTGTGATGCCCAAAACCAAATTGGAGATCAGTGTGTTAGTTTATACCAGAGTTCGGGTTTTTTTCTTAGCATATGAGATGTGTGTGAATGACTTGAGAGCTCATTAGTCCTAATCTAATGCCACTTGTAGTCGGCAGAAAGCTGCATTAGCTAAGGACAGGTTCGGGACTTCACACCACGTAAGTGTCTTCACTAAAGTCATTGCAGATATCTTCTTAACTTACAAGTAATTCCAAGTTTGCGTTAAAAGTATTTACCGCTTGTACTCACAGACTGGGGTCTTTATGTTCTACTTGCATGTGTTGTTTATTTTAGGTAAGATCTTCCATTAGAAAAGGTAAGAACCAAGAAAATAAACCAATTTAAAACTCAAAACTTTAAGATTAATTAGATACACGAGCCATTATTGGGGGAAAATCAACATACTACATTGTTTTCTGCATCGACTACAAGTTTCTGCCAAGTTTTTCCTCTTACCTTAATGCTACCAAGACTTAAAATAATTCATGTCATTGGTTTTAGCAAGAAGTAGTGATAAAATTTTAAATGACTCCAAGTCTTCTGTAACCATTACAGTTTCAAACCAGCAGCCCACGAGTCCTGCTTGGGGCTCCTTCTGATGTATTATTCTCCCCAAACAAGCATGTGCTGCAACCTTCCGCGACGTGAGACCAAATTAATTGCTCCTGTTGTTCCTTGGAAACTAACATTTCTCTAATGATCCAATATCTCATTAGGCAACACTGAAACACTGTTTTTGCTAAAGAGCGGTTTGCCCAGGGAGGACCTCCTTGGCACCTGATTTGTCGTGAGCTGACAGCAGGCATAGTACCTTAAAACATCAGAAAATTGGAACTATTTGGTCTACGCGCTTCCCACACGCTAAATGGATGCTATTCTTTATATCTATTAAAATGCCTAAATAGAATGTTGCTGTTCAGCAATAACATCAAAATAAACACATTCAAGTCCATTGGTATAGTTGGCTGCGAAAATTTTCCTCTGGGATGAAATTCAGGACATACATACAACACTTTACAACGTTGGTCTGGATTATGCCATGTTCTCCCAGTAGTCCCATTCATTTCAACAGAAATTATTGAAAAATAAGGTGGTGCCAGTGGAGAGAAGCGGGGAGCCGGCCCAGCGCCTTGCTGGGGACGCTGCCGGGACATGCAGCGGGGCTGCGCGCCGCAGGGTGACGGCAGGAGAGTTACAACACGTGAAACTCCTCTGTGGAAGCTCTCCTCCAGGAGGAGAAATTTCTTAGTTCGCCGTACTGTAATCCTGCCTTGGAGAGGAGGATTAGAGGAGGATTAAGCTACAGTGAACCAAGGTCACTCTATTCCCCAGTGACAGACTTCACACAGAGATTTAATACAATTTGGAAAATACCCATTGACTTCACACGGCCGCGCGGTTACCCCGTCTTTCCCAAACCTGCCTGCCTAGACGTGACCTTAGCACCGGGAGATTCAGGTACGTGGCTTTGAGGGAGGGATGATATTTAAACTTGCTGATCTCTAAGTGCGTTGGACTCGAGGTGGCCACAGCAGAGGTGGCGTCTCCGCTGGCACCGCCGCACCGGAGACAGCCAGCTATTCCCCTGCGGCATTGCTAGCCAGAGGCGAGGTGGAGCTGCAGGGGCAAATACAGTCACCTGCAAAGGGGCACGGGTGAGGAGGAATGGTAGTTTTACCGAAACCCAAAATATAAAGATTTAATCTATTATTTTGTAAAATGGTATTCCCGCTTGCTATTGTTGGCGCCTACTTTGGGACCTGATACCTAAGTGAATATATACTGCCTGCAGCAAATAAGGATCCGGATCTGATTCTGAAAGGAAAAGTTATGCTGTAATTAAACAAACAAAAAAATCAAATATTTTCAATGTAAAATTCATTACAGGGAGATATTTAGACACCTGCCTCTTTCCAGCATCCATAGAGGTCATTCTAGAGTCTGACGTTGCTACGCAATTAGCGGGTTTCTTATCAACAAAAGGTAATTGAATATTGAAGTCACTTAAACAGCTGAGGTCTAACTCAGGATACGAAATTGCCAAATCTAAACTGAAAATATGCATGTATGTAACTAGCTTTTATTTTGGGGCAGATATGTGCGTTTTGCTATTGTGAGTGCTTTATTTTGCTGGACACTGGCAGCCAGGCTGGTGTGAGATACCGGGTAGCTCGTGAAGTTTCTCAGGATAATTACACTTTTAAATTCATGCTTGTGTGTCTCTGACTGTCTGGGTATATATATCTTCTAAAGTACAGATTACCTAGCACATTTGAGAACTCTGCGTTATACGATAGTTTATTATGAGCTACACAGTAATACTAATTGCACTTATAATCACCATAAAGTCTGACAGAAGAAATAGAGCATTTAAGGGATGGATGGTGATGGCTCAGCAAACACCGATAACCGATGAGAAGGGCCAGATTTCGTGTTGGAGCAAAGCTGACGTGTGCCGGGAGGACGTGCTGGCTGGAGCAGGCTCATGTGGGCTGGGATGGATGCTCGGGGCTGGTAAGGCCATCTCCAACCCTTCACTTGGATGACCCATCAATGGGTCTGCCCAGAGAGTACGTGCATGTATGGGGCTGCATCGAACCCCTTTGGACTGAGTGTGCTGATCCTTCAATTGATCCCAGCGGACTTTGGATCAAATCCCGGGACAGCAACCCGAGTTATGCAGTATTGACTGTTTAATATTCATGTTTCCGTGCAGATCTCATTAACTGTCCTTGCATTAGCTCCCCGATGTACAGGGTAATTGGATACTTTTCATTTTACAAAGAGAATATGTTGACCTTCAATCAAATTCAAACAGACACTTTAGGGTAAGATTTAGAAAGCTCATCCTGGAAAAAAAATGAAAATTGTAGTGTGTCAGGCATTACAAATATCTTTATTTCCTCTCTGTCTGTTTCTGAGGCTTTACTTCTGATTCAGCACATTAACACCTGCAAGAAAAGCTGTTTTCCCAATGTTCTTGGCAGATTTCTGCTCGGGATTATTTTAGATTGCAATGGTTTGCCTGGTGAGAAGATGTAAATAAACCCATAGGCTCCTATTCCCCTTTGATAAATGAATTAATAGAATAAAAGATGAAACAGTTTCTCTTAAAAAATGTTTGCATGCATTAGACAGTTGTGAAGCTTTCTGAAGGTTACTCATGCAAAAATGAAAGCAAAGTAACGTTCACTGAAGTCTTGTGATGTATTTTAACAGATTACCCGCTAAGCATCAGGTTATCGAGTTGACTTATTTTCTCAAGTCCTCCTTATGGATACCCAGTCAATTTTAAAGTGGAGCAAGGAAATATCTCCATATTTAGAAGAAAGGATGGGCCAGAACACGTCTGACCAGGCAGTAGAAATGGTGGTAGTGTTTAGCAGAGACTTCTGCAAACAGAGCTGTTACTTCTGCAATAGATTCCTGACAAGTCCAGAGCAAATGCTCTGACAGAGAATCGACTTCTGAATTGTGCGAGCCAAACACTTTGAAAAATGCTTTGTGTTGACTCAGTCAAAGGTTTTCTACATTGTTAATAAACTCAGCTCTTTCAGTCTTCAAAAGAGCTATTTCTGTGTTCTCCAGCATACCTTTGTGTTCTCATTGCAGGAATTTGTTAATACAGGAGTAATCAGTTAACTTTTACGCATTTAACTCTGATGAAAAGCCTTTCGTAGACTACAATGGGCTTTGGATCAGCACCTTAAAATTATACCTTAGGAATTAAAATGTTTTCACATAAGAAATTATTTAAGATCTCCCAGGCTAACAACGCCCGCTGGTTTCTGTCGTGTTTCCCATGGTAACACGAGCCTTTAGAAAAGAGGGAAAGAAATACCCCGAGGGAGGGAAAAAACAAGAAGAATGGAAAATACAAACTTACGAAACCACTCATTTCCCAATGACTAAACAGGGAGCGTGTATTTTCATTACATCTTTCTAATCCAGGCCACTGTTGGCAAGGGGACAGCTGCAGTCTTCCATGTGTCATCATGCACGTTGTGCTTCAAAAGAGGTTTCTTCTCCCAGGTGGCTCTTGCCTGACATACAACAGTAATTCACGAACAAATATGGGGGGGGTTGATGTTATGAGTCATAAAAAAAAATCATCCTCCAAAGGAAAAGCTGAAAGAGACTCAAGAGAAGGCTCAGCCCCAGATCTTGTGTTGCCTCCAAGCAAAACCACGTTCTTCTAAATACCAAGTTAGGCAACTGTCCTGCTGTGACAACAGCAAAAAGCAAAACTAGAGCCACTGGAAATGAGGAGGTCTCGTCTGTTGATGTGGCTCCTGGAAGATCGATTAGGAATTCTTAAAATATCTCATGTTGCCATTGAGTTGATCTCATTTTGCCTCATCTTCAATGGATGAGAACGACGGGCTGCTGGTTCCCACCCCTGAAACAGCCTTCTCTTTCTTATATTAAACAAAATGAAATTTTTCAACTTTTTCAGAAAAGTCATGCTTTTCTGAATGTCTGTTAAATCTCCCAGCTGTCCTCCAGCCTCTACAGTTCGTCTCTGACCTTTCTTAAATTATGTCATCTCTTGCAGCAGTCACAATACTGGCTCGTATTCAATATGTCATCCTCCCGCTCCCAGTACATCTTGAAGTATCACGGCATGGAAAACTATTCCCCTCCTGAATTTCACCTTTCTGAACGTGTACCATTTTCTCCCTTTACTACAGTAATCTTGAGTTTTGATTGTCTGTCTGTTTTTTTTTTTCTATTTAGTGGCATTTTAATTTTTACAGAATACTCTCTATTGCTGTAGTCATAAATGAAAATACTGAATAGAATTAAACCAAAAAGAGATCCCTGTGGATGCACATTGAATTATCTCCAAGCGTAAAAGCAACTGATGAATTAGTTTCAAAGTACAGAAAATACTTTTATTCCCAACAAACATCCAAATAATTGAAATCCTGCCATTACTGCCAAAGATCCTGTAGAGTCGGAGTTATTCACTACTCACCCAATGCTTTATTTATGCATACGTTGTGGTTCCACATCACTGATGCTAATCTGCTTGCTGAGTTCCTGTTGCCTTCATGAATGTTTGAAAATACATGGAAATAGTGCTGTGCTGATCTCAGCACTCGGACACTTCTGCCTTTGTAGAGAACTCCATAAATGCCACATTTCGGTTAGCAGCCCATGTGCAGCCCCGGACAAGAGGCTAACACAGATTTTTCCAGCTGTATTATAATCGATTGCTGGTGGAAGCCCCAGGCTTTCCGACTCACGCACAAGTAACATTTGCCACAGTAGCAATCACTCTGTCATTGCGTTCAGAAAAGGATGAGACAGAGTACCCGTATGAACTATGAATTTAGGGTGGAATCCATCTCGTTTAACTCCAGTCATTTAAGAGCTGGATGTCTGATTAAAGGAATAATCTTGCTCCCTCTGTAGTTGAGAGAGGCCAATGCGCCCAAAGGCGGTTCAACCCTGTCTGAGTTAACACCTCAAGAGGATGAATCATCTTCCTGAGTCACATCTATCACTGTATCATGTAAGAAAAGCCTAGGTGAAAAATAAGCTCCGCGTTTGGATAGTCAGCCTGGGGCGAGACAAGCCCAGCCTTCACCGCTCACTCTTCAGTCCCGTGCAGCCCGTGCAGGACAGGCTCTCAGCCCAGGCATTAAATAACCCAACACGTGTCCTTAGGGATGGACACAACATTTTTGTTTGGTTGGTTTCTTAATCACCATAAGAGCTTATTGCAAAGTTCTGCAAATGACACCGAAGAAAAAAAAATTTCGCTTCCGAATTTCTTTACTGCTTCAAAACAAGACGTGAACTATGTCATTAGCTTTGTTTTTGTCGTCTTCTCTCTCCAATTTTTAAAGCTTTGCACATAAGGCAACTGGAATTGCTACCATATTTTGAGGCAGGTGACATTTCTTTATCAGATGTACTAGACAGTTGATGACTCTAGTAATGCTCTAATTAGGTGTAGTGAGTTGTCTCTAAGTGCTGTATGAAAATGCTTAGTGCATCATTAGCTACCTTGTTGTTTACTAAATGTCTTTTATAATACTACAGGGGCCCAAATGAAGGTTGTGTCAGTGATTGCATTCTGAATTTCTATTTTTAGGGATTTATAATTCAACCATTTATTTTCACTTCAGGCTGAAATCTGGCATACTGATTCTCAGCTGAGACTAAACTTAATTACTAAATTTAAAAGAAAAGATGAGTGTGGACGGATTATACGACTGGAATGTGGGTTTTTTTAACATTAAGGGAGGCAACATTTTCTTTTTGCACAGAGGAGAAGACTTTTTTAAAGGAAAGGTTTTAAAGCCTGAGGTGCAGTAGCCTAGATCTGTGAATACGCCTGTGCGTAGGCTCCAGAGAGGGTTGTGAGGTGGTTTGGGAGACCTTATTGAGGCTTTTCAGTATCTGAAGGGGCCTACAAGAAAGCTGGAGAGGGACTTTTTACAAGGGCATGGAGTGATAGGATGAGGGGGAATGGCTTCAAAGTGGAAGAGGGGAGATTGAGATGAGATACGAGGAAGAAATTCTCTCCTGTGAGGGCGGTGAGCCCCTGGCGCAGGTTGCCCCAAGAAGCTGTGGCTGCCCCATCCCTGGAGGTGTTCAAGGCCAGGTTGGACGGGGCTGGGAGCAACCTGGGCTGGGGGGAGGTGGCCCTGCCCAGGGCAGGGGGGGTTGGAGTGAGATGGTCTTCAAGGTCCCTTCCAACCCAAACCTTTCTATGATTTTATAGCGAACTGCTCAAGGGATGTGCCTGCAGCCCTTTTCTCGGTGGTGGAGACCAGGGGTGTTGGAGGTCCCTGAGGAGGTTGGGGAGGTGCGTTGGCAAGAGCAGCCCTCCACTCTCACCTGGAGTGAGTCACACCCAGGTTGGTGTACAAATTGCCATTAAACATTACAGACTTGGTATCTGTGAGGCTTAGTATCCGATGGAGAACACGCAAAACTGACAGTGGCTGTTGTAGAAGTCTTAATTCAACCAGGCCAGCTCCTCTGTCTGCCTGACACACCATGTTGTACAGCAAGAATTAATAAATTGCCACAAATCCTAAGTTCTCACTAATGCTGACAAACAACTCCAATAAACAGTCATTACATTTTCATCATTTCGAGGGTAATAACACAATGGTTCTTTAGGTCCAGAGAAATTATTTCATTTGTGGTACATGTTGCTGGGTTTTGCACAGTGGTAGCAACTGAAAAATATTAAAGCCTTTAATTGCTCAGAATGAGGTTTGCTTTTGCTGTCTCCCACAAAGGTACAACAGAAAGAAAAGGAAATTTCGAGACGAAAGTGTTATTTTTGTGCTGTGCATCCTAAGCACAGATCACAAGTTAAACTGTGAGCAAAAATTACTTTTTTTAAAATGCAAATGTATTAAGCATTCTGGTTTAAATAAAAAAAAAGATTTTGAAAAGTCCCTAGATAGAAGGAAATGTCTGTTAAATGTGTGCTGTGATGAAAAGAATGGTTATTGCCCTATGCTAGCTCTACAGCTGCCAGCAAATCTAAAATAAAATTACAACAATTTAAAAATAACACGAAGAAATTATTGGGTTTTTACAAACATATCCAAATGTGATCGACTGCAGAAGGATTTGTGTTGCTGGTGGAGTAATTAGAGTGGCAATTTGACACATTGTTTGGCAATGTCTAATATTAGAAATATTTTGTCAAGTGTTATAAATAATCTAGAAACAGTCTGGAAGGATCATTTAATGGCTGACTCAGCTGGTGCTTCCCAGAAAAATTCTCACCAGTACATGCCTACATAGTCATTTTTTAAAAAACTTGCTTTAATTTCTTGTAATTTTGAAAGCAAATTAATCTTTGTAAAGTGGAGGACGTTCATTTTTAAAGCACTGCTGTGTTGACCCAGTGGGAGTCATTTCACGTGAGGAGGAATGACAATGTGAAGTGTCTCACCCAAAGGCAAACGCCGATGCATTGGGAATGCTCTGAGTCAATGAGGTCTCCAGTTAGAGACAGATATTATAAAAACATAATGTATAGGGAGTTATAGAGCTCAGGACCTGTCCTTCTCTCAGGTAGCAGACGTGTGGTGGTGCAGGACACTGGCCTGGGTTGGAGGGTGGTCTAGGAGGTAGGAGACCTGATCCTGCTCTTGGTTCACTTTGCTTGGCTGTGGGACTTGGGGCATGTCCTTCAGGCCCATCCATTTGTCAAAATCTTCATATCGTTACCTTCATGCGGTCACGAGACGAAGGAAGAACAAAGTAAAGGCAGAGCTGCATGGAGCATCACTGCGTAACGTTGCACGGGGAAACTCCAGGGCAGCCCGAAGCAGGTGAGACAGGAGCCGATAACCTTCTCGCACCTCATGTCTCGGGTCTCTGCAAAGACCCAGACTCACCCCAGGGAGCCTGGTGTGCTGCAGCAGGACCTCTCCGTGACGGTTCAGCGGTCTTGTGGATACGTTTTACCATTCAAAAAAGCCATGGCTGGAGATTTCGGCTGGGAAGAGATAGTACGTACAAGATCAAAAGAGCAACTATAGTTTTATTAAGAATTTTCAGTAAGTCAGTTAAACTTAGATTACATACCAGGTTAAATAACTTAATTAGGTTATTTAATTATCCATCTAAAATTCTAGATGGAACTTTCACTCATAGTCCTCTATCAATGAAAGCACTGCCCTATTCATCCTCCACTCCCCCCAAATTATGCCGTTTTAGTTTTCTCTGGTGACTTGAGTAATAACACGACAATACATTTTACAACAAATCTTCCATTATCTTTTTTTTTGTTTCAAAATAGATTTATAAAAATGTTTTTCTTAGTGTTTTCAATTACAAGAGAAAGCTGTACATCATGTGGGTGCCTCGCAGAATTCAACCGATAATCTCAGCAGTCAATTAAATTTTAAATGCTTCTCCATTAAATACTGGTTTTACCACAGTAAATAATTTAACCTGTTTCCATTTAAAAGTGTCTCACATCACAAAGTTTTCAATCTTCTTCTTTAATAAAGTCACATCATCCTATTTATTGAAACTGAAATAAAAGAACTTTTATTTAATGATTTTTTGGCTAGTGCACTCGCTGTTGGTAACTCTGCACATACATTTCCATTTAACATCTTAGTAATATGTAAAAATAGAAGAAAAATAAATTACAGAAACAACCTCACAAGCCTGAAATCAGGAGATAAAACTGAAATGCACTGACATGTTATCAAAACCCTGCATCAATTTCTATCCCGAGTTCCTATCTGAAATGTGCATCTACTTATTGCCACATTTGGTAATGACCAGTGTAATTCAAGTTACAAAATTACCCTGATATACTTGAATAACTTTCCAGAGCAGTACTGTTCAGTGTTGAATCTTTCTATGCTTTTAATTTTCTGCTGCCTTTGAACACGGGAACCTTGCTCTAACAGAAGTATCATTAAAAAATCAGTGTTCGCTGGGAGTTACTTTTCATACACGGACTGAAAGCTGAGATTTCCCCTCTGCGATCTGAAATCTGCCAGGTGATTTTAGTGATAAACTGGGAATTGATTAGCAAAGTATTTATGGATGGGTGGGAAGAGTATTCTTATCTGTCCTTTTTTTTTTCTGCAGGGGATCAAATCATCAGCAGCTCGAATTTTGCGTTGAGTACCTAAAAATCTATAGCAAGTGCTAAGGACGGGAGAAAGGACTATAAAATATGAAAGCCTGGAATTAAGAGACACTGCTGCATGCATGATATCGTGAATACCATTCACTTAGAAAGGTTGGTGGTTCCCGTCCGTGTGTGTCTACGTGTGTGCACGCAATAGGGCAGGACAATGCCAGCAGAGGGGATCGTGCCTTGTCCAGAGCAGATCAGAATAACCAATTTTTATTACCATCACCTTCTCCTCTTGTATGACTCCAGGACAAACCTAAACCTTTTTTCTGTCTTTTTTCCTCACTTCTGCATCTGAACTAGAACATCCCAAGCCCGGACAAGGCAGCACCGCAAAAGTCATAGCACGCGTCACTCTATTAGCTTGGAATTGATTGCGGCACGCGGGACGGGACGGTGCCCGTTACGATGCCTGCTGACATCCGTGGGGCTCGGCCTGCGTACAACTTACAAGTCGGGCTGGGAAAGGTCAACATCAAAAAGTTGTTTGTGCTGATTGTTAATAGAGCTTTTACAATTACGGAAATGGGCTGGAGAATATTCTGTAGGCAAGGATGTGCTGCTAATTCATTTCGTATATTTATCTCATTAATTTCATAGCGTGAGTTACGTTTTCTGAGCGGCATTCGTGCACATAAACCGCTTATCCCTCCATCATTGTCTTCTCGTCCCCTTTTTTGTTACAGGCTTCGCTGGCCTGAGATTATCATAAACTCTTTGGAGCAGGGATATGTATTTGGGCAGCATCCAGCGTGGTGGGACCTGCTCTGGATTGGGGCATTGTTGCTCTGAAAACAATACTCAGTAGCAATCTTCTGCAACATATGGAAAATTATGATAAGAGTGCCTTTAAAGCCTTTTAATTAGATATGATTATGAATATACTGTTGTCCTGCAGAAAACATTATTGAAGTGCCTGAGAAACTTCATGGGTATTGGACCAGCTTAAAGGAAACTTGCTTATTTCTAATTAGTTTGTATTAATTGAAAGTTTTTAATAAGTTAGTCCTACACAAAAAGCAAATCCTTATGTTAGCCTTCATAGCCGTTGTCCTTAGGCATTCTTCTATGGAATAATTGCAGATGAATAGAAATTAATGTTTTCCATACTTTGAAGCACTTCATTTACATTCTGACCTAAAACCAAAACAGTAGTCCTTATAGATAGAGCAGGAATTTATCAGTAGGGATGCTTTTTGGCAAATGTCATACTTCAACACCCCGCTCTGTCAGCAGAAGGGGTGTTTGAACAGGGGATCCCGTCCCTGTCTGACCCAGAACAACGCTGCTGAGCAGAACCGGGGGGTTTCAGGCACTTCACGCTGTGCACCAAGTCGCGGGGACAGGCTACTCCTCCCTTACACTTTCTGCAGTTACTAAACACTTTGCGGTAGTCTGGGTGGCAGGTCACAAAGATATCAGCAATACTATTGGAAAAAAAAAACTTTCTTTTTTTTTTTTTTTTTTTTTTTTTCCCTTCAGATTTCGCTGATGTTGGCCAAAGGAGCACTTTGGAGATGAGCAGGTTGGCTTACAGGATCATATCCTCTCGCGTTTTCTCTACAACACACCACCAGCACCTTTTTAAATTGAGCAGCAGAGGCCTTGGCATTGCGGTGGAAGATGCCAAGGTTAATTTTCACTTAGTTGGGTGGACGTTGGCATTTTGGCTCACTCCAGGGGCGCTTTTGCAGTGAAGGCCGCGGCATATATTAATTTTCTGCTTTGCTCACTGCTTCGGTCAGCCGTGGGGGGCAGTTTTGCACAAACAGGAAAAGGAAAGCTCATTTTATTGTGCTTTCATACGAATAAAAATGACTTTGCATGAGAGAAAAATGCAAGCTGAGGAGTATAAAAAGGGCAGACCGAGGAAGCAACTTGTGACAGATGTTGCTTCTGTAAAGGTAGAAAAAAAATTGAGGTTGCTCAGAAAGTAGAGCTGATGAGTAAACACTGCTAATAAGGAAAGCAAATAAGTATTTGACCATATGGGAGTAAATAAGATTCACAGGATAATCCGGCACAAGGTTTTAATAGTTTCTGTGTGCATTTTCATATGCAAGAGGGAAACTGGAGAGAGACGGCTTATGCTGGGTCTAAGAGTAGCTCTTGATCCACGCCACCATGTCCCCACGGCTCCCAGGCATCCCCATCCTCCGTGCAAGCTCTTGCACGCACCATGCCATGTAGCATGGACGTGGCTTCTTCAAACTTTGCTCCTCGTTCCTCCTGGGTCCTGGCTGAAACGTCTGTCTGGCTTCCTCCAGATGGCATGGACAGGGCAGACGCACCAGCGTCCCTTTTGTTTTTGCTATCTGACAGGGACACATGAAACCAACTGCTGAAAACTTGGTGCCAGTTGTGCTGAACAGTCATTTTTTGGCCATAAACCTCCTTGTTTTGGTGAAGAGATGTACTGATGGGGCAGAAGGAGGCTGTGTCCTGACTATGGGTTAAGTCAGCATCTGTCCCAGTGTATTAAAAATGTGTATAAACAGTTTATTGCTTGATTTCACCATCTCTGAACTCTAACTCTGCATTGCACCATATCCCATGACTGATATCTGAGCAAGGGGGATGGCATCCCGCGCTGGCAGTGGTTTGTCCCCCTCCACCCTCTTGCAGAGGTCACCTGAGGAGCAGGACACCGAGGCTCGAGCCCACACCAGCAGCCAAGGCAGCTCCTTCCTTTGATCAGTCACCTTGCTGTTCTCTTTTGTCGGTGGTGCCAAGCCGCCTCTATCAGATCCTGAATGCCAAAACCAATTTTTGAAAGATTTCCATCTCTCTAATTAATTAAAAACAACTTCTGCAATACCGGCATGTTTCTGTTCACTCATGAGAAAAGCCAGCCCTTCTCTCTCGAGCATGAAAATGGGAAGGATAGTTGTTCAAAACAGCTTCTCTGCTCCAGCCTGTTCTTCCTGAGATGGTGAGGAGATCTCAAGGCCAGCCCTGCTCCTGTGCACCGTCACACCGTTTGTGGATTTGTGGTGGTGTCACCCACACATCCCATGGGCACCAGATGGTTGCTTTTTTTTTTTTTTCCTAGGTTGGAAGGGACCTTTAAGATCATCGAGTCCAACCATCAACCTAACACTGCCAAAACTACCACTAACCCACGTCTCTCAGCACCATGTCTACACATCTGTTAAATCCCTCCAGGGATGATGACTCCACCACTGCCCTGGGCAGCCTCTTCCAGTGCTTGACAACCCTTTGGGGGAAGAAATTTTTCCTAATATTCATCCTAAACCTCCCCTGGCACAACTTGAGGCTGTTTTCTCTTGTCCCATCGCCTGTTCCTTGGGAGAAGAGCCCGACCTCCCCTCGCTACCCCCTCCTTTCAGGGAGCTGTAGAGAGCGAGAAGGTCTCCCCTCAGCCTCCTCTTCTCCAGGCTGAACCCCCCCAGGTCGCTCAGCCCCTCCTCATCAGACGTGTGCTCCAGACCCCTCACCGGCTCCGCTGCCCTTCTCTGGACACACTCCAACACCTCAATGTCTTTCTTGTCGTGAGGGGCCCAAAACTGAACACAGCACTCGAGGTGGGGCCTCAGCAGTGCCGAGTACAGGGGGACGATCCCTGCCCTGCTCCTGCTGGCCACACTAGTCCTTATACACCATTCCTGCTGCCTTCTGCCAGGCACCATGCTGAGGCTGCTTTTCCAAAAGTCCTTCAGTTTGGTAACCAAAGCTGCACGGCGGTTTTAGAGGCAGGGAAAAGGCCTTGGTTGGGTTTCCGAAATTGTCCCTTATCTGTGAGTAGGACTTCATTCATTGGAATGAAGCACTATACACTAAAAGCAAGGAAAGGACAAAT
The DNA here is from genome assembly GCF_965231255.1 of Vanellus vanellus. Classification (NCBI taxonomy): domain Eukaryota; kingdom Metazoa; phylum Chordata; class Aves; order Charadriiformes; family Charadriidae; genus Vanellus; species Vanellus vanellus. The sequence goes on along the minus strand of NC_138912.1, from coordinate 3,162,243 downwards.
AAGCAAATGGAAAATGAATGCCAGGGAAGAGTACACAAAAGTGAAGTCAAGAGTGGAGCGGTGTGCGCTCAGCGGTGCGGTTGGCTCCGCTGCCACTTGCCTTTGCAGTCTCCTGTCACCTCTTCGGGCACAAAACAAGTCTCTTCCAGTGGATTTTAAAATGTGCTGAATATAAATGCAGAGGCGTCACAGGACACGTCCAAACTAAATAAAACCTGGCGGAGGGTGTTAAATGAAAAACAAACACGTGAGATATAAGCCCTTTAGCCCCGCATGAAGCAGTGGAAGCTCCTGCTCTGTACGGCAGCCAAGCGGCACAGGCGGTGATGCTTCAAGTAGCCGTAGGTGGACACGTGCCCGATGCTCACAGCCTCCTGCCACCACCCGAGATGTACAGAGACACCTGCACCACATATGAAACATGAAAACTCCTGGGATCCTAAAACTCACCTGGATTCCGGGCTGTGCTAGCCCACGTGCTGCCCGCTGAATTGCATCACACACCACGGAGAGATAATGGCTCGCTGCTGCTTAAAGTGCATCCATTTTATACTCTTTCCTTTCTGTGGCTTCCTTCTGTTTAGCATTCACGCAGAGCCCATTAAATGATGAAAACGGCGGATTTAGGATTTTGCTGGTTTGGGGTTTGGTTTTTGTTTCTTTTTATTTTTTTTTTTATTTCCTTTTTGCTTACACGTAAAATAATTGTAATAGTCCTTAAAAGCCGTTATTCCCCATGCCGGGAAAACACTCTTTAGCCACCTGCTGTAAAGGGCATGTTTCAAATACAGCATTTTCTTTGAGACTAGTAACCCTCGCTGCTCGGTGGGTTTTGGCTGTGCAGTTGGAGCGCTGCATCGATGCTCCTGCTAACCTTACTCCATCGGTACCTGCCCTCGCGGGATGCCCGTGCTCCTCCTTGCAGCTGGAAATCCCTCGGCTCCCGCAGGCTCCGGGCATCGAGCTTTGCAGCCGGGACATCCCTGGGGACAGCTCAAGGCTGGGGGAGTCTGCAGTCCCCAGCCTAACAGGGGGTGCAACTTAAAGCCGTTGGGAAATTCAGCCGTAGCAGCATAATTTTGGAGTGTGCAAGTTTTAACCTGCTCTGAGTTCAGGTCCTGGTCAGACGGGTGGCGTGAAGATGGACCTTTCCTGAAAGACTGTGAGTGCAGTGATCTGTGCTATGGCGCGTAAGCGCTGGTTTGTTATTGCGGACTTCACAGAGAGGGAGGACGCAAACACATTTTGAAACGAATTTACTTCGTATGCAGAGCTGCTGATTTTTAAATTTTAATATCTTACCTATTTATTTATTCAAACGTCCTACCCACTTTATTTAAAACTGTCTACGGCTTGTAAGATTTTATTTAACATTTGTTCAGACAAGCAGAATAGAATGATCAACTCCTACCTTACAGTTTTTTCTTTCTGTTCTCCTGTACATAAGGGAAAAAAACCACAATGAAGAGACAAGAATTAAACCTTTTGGAGAAAATAACTTCTCGGCAGAGAATTTATTCTCCTCTCATTCTAATTGCATTGTTGTGATTGATACGAATAAGTTATAAAGTCCCTAAAGATTTACATTTTTATACAACGCGGTCATATTATAAGCAAAAGGAATGATTTAGTCATATTACTGTATGCTGCTACCGCAGGGATCCCCGGTGAAACAGGGTCTGGGGCTGTAGTCTGTACCGACAAGGAGTGAGCAAAGCGCTGAGCACTCTTCCATGACATGTCCTTGCTGCAGGTGGCCGTGTTCTCGATCCTTTAGTCTTTCGCAAAACAAAAGGGAACGCTGTGGAAGCACACTGGCTGTCTTCCAGTGCGGGAGATTTTGTGCTGAATTTACAAGAAGACTTTGGAAAGAAGATTTTGCGTTTGCTTTGTCATGTCCCACCTGGGTTGCCCCTTCCACCGAAGGATTCTTCTCTAGTCTTCTCCCACAACGTTTAGAAAACAGTAAGTTGTTGCTATTCGAATCATTGTCATTCAAATCCCTTACCTGACATTAAGAAAGTGTATTTAGATATTCTGCTGAAATAAATTTTAGATATCTGCTTTACTCCAGGCCACCTCCTTGCCTGCGAGCCCCACAGGTCACGTCCCAGGTCAGAGGAGCAGAGGGCATCGCTGTGGTCTCATCAGGGCGTTTGCTGTATCAACTGCATTTGTAACACACTGTGCCCTATTATCCTCATGGACATTCGTGGGCACATTACGATTCTCAGCAGTTATTCATTTTTATAGGAAGGAGACATTGTGGAAGAAGGTCAAAGATGATTAATAAGGGACAAAATGTCTAATAACTACACAATATTAGACAAAAATAGGAGAATGATCACTGCTCATGCTGTGCTGTTTGATCTTATTACCCTGCATTAGCAGAATCCATAATTTACAACTTTAATAAACTCCCAGCCTCTTTGGGCCAAGATATACATTGCTGTTGTTTTTATTAGCTACATAATGGGAAGATGCTTTATGCAACATAATTACCCTGCATAAGCGAACGCCTAATCACTTCTAGGAAAATTTTTATAAGCAACTAAAAGGAACAAATTCAGACAAACTACAACCTTGAGACGATGTGTTTCCACCTTCGGGTTTCCAGTGTCATAGATACTGTTGTCAAGTAGAAGTCAGTCTATCTTGGAACAGATGTTGAAGAAATGGAAGGCTCTAAGTATTAAAGTTCAATAATTATGCTCTGCGAGTTATATTTATCACAAATTTGTTCTGAAAGCCCAGAATTTTAGAGGAAAAAAAAAAAAAAAGAGAGATACAGTGTGGTTCCTAAACAAAACACTAAAATGTGACGGAGAACGCTATGTGTAATATTCCTAGCTCTGCCTGTAAATTCAGAGCATGATATAAATACTCACAGAATTCCAGAGAGAGCTAAACCTTTACCCTACACTTCCACAGGATAACTTAGAGAATCCCAACATAGGTAGGACTTCATTTCCTTACTTTCACTCTAGGATAATTGCTTGGAACTTAATTACAGCTGTAACTCCAATTAAACTCTATACGACTTTCCCTCTAGAGTTACTCCCTCTCTCGGGTGAGTGTTTTCAATCAGTCCTTTTTATTTTACGAAAAAGCAAAATTTTCAGCTAGCCCGAGGCTCTCGGTTTCTCCCTTCAGGTGAATGAAACTAAACTGCAACAAAATAAAGCCTACATGGACAGGTTTTGCACTTCCGACCAAATTGTGTGGATAACTTTCTCGGGGTAAGTATCTGAGAGTCTCATTTGCACCCCCAGTCACCTGGACTAATACTAAGATTTTGGCTCATGTTTCAGCTGATTTGGTACACTTGGATGCTGTTTTGTGAAAGCAGATTGTATCCACCCTGGTAAAAGAGCCATTCTGTAGGAAAAACTGCAACTTTGTATTTCCTGGCGATTTGAAATATCTGTAACTTGGTGCTGCTACTGACTGTTTTCGCAATTCTTCACTCTTGCGAACTCTTAGCATTATAAAAAACTAATTAGCAAATAGTATCACATTATTCGCTTGAGCGGTGGGCCAATTACTGACAATCCTACTGTTTCTCTTCACTCCTGCACCTCAGGTCTCCACTCAGCTCATCTCAGCACCTTTCTCTGGCAAATGTCAGTGTGCTTCTTTTCAGAGGTGCTATTAAAGCAGGTAATGGGATGCTAACACACGTCAGGGAGATTTTTCCATGTTGTCCTTGGCTTTTCCAGCCCAATCTAGTCTTCATTTCAACCATTTAAACTCCTACTGCCTTTTCTTATTTTGTTGGATAGCCCGTGTCTCACCACCCTGAATACGTGAACTGCTTTTCTCTTGAACGCATAGCAAACTTGAATGATACATCTTCATTTTAAGGCCCTTCTGGCCGAATCCATCCATCTACCCATCACCTCTCCGTACAGAGCCATGGCACCTGCACTCATCCCATGAACGGCTCGGACTGGCTGCTGATGCTTAATATACTTAAGCTTTTTCCTCTGCTGCAAAGTCACCTTGCTGGCCTCTCTCTTTCCCCTTACTTTTTTTTCTTCTGGGATGCCGCTAAATATAATTAATAATTATTTTATTAATAATTTAATAATTCCAGCTTTTCCGTGCTGACCGATATAATTTCATTTTTTTTCCTTGGGGCCTCTGTTTTCTGTTCTTCTTAGGTTGTGTGTTTTGAGGGGGTTAGCAGTCACTTGTGTGTAGGCCCTCCTCTTCAGCAAGGTGCACGACAAATGCTACCACTGCTGCTACTGCTGCGGCTGCTGCTATTGCTGCCGCTGATTGCCTTAGAGAACTCCCGTCTCCTGTGCTAGAGAGGGGAGGAGAAAGTGGGGGGATTTAGGAGTCACGAAGTGTCCAGTTGCAACACATAGCCACAATAACCACGTAGGCAATTCCACTGGGGCTTCTGCAAATTCTGTAGGGGGTTTCGAACGCATCTCCAACAGGCACTGACCAGCGTTTCCCTCCCTATGTGCTTTCGGCACGTAGGGTAAGGAAGTGCGTGGGAACTGCACGGTTAACTTAAACAGACCTACAATACTGGGCAGACAGAAGACAGACAGAAGCGGGAGAGCCAGGTTATACCTCACTGAGCTGCTCTTTTTCTCTTTGTTCCTTTATGTTTCACGCAGCTCATCAACTCCTGATTATTGCCTTGAGGTACGGCGGGTTAAGTTATTCATTAACTTGGGAATATCTGGCAATTTCCTCTCCTTTTAGAAAGCATATACATTTCTTCATATCCCTCTTCCTCTCCTTCAAGCTATAGCTCAGGTGTTGGGTGCACCAAAATCTCGTCCCTGTGCCTGCACGGCTGGGAGAGTGTCATGGATGGATTGATGCACTTGACCCAGAGAGAAGCAGCGATACATTTATTGATATAAACCAGGGATTTAACAAAGTTTGGTAGTAAACGCGACAGTGATTTCGCAAGATCTGATGGCAAGGCACACTCGGTTATTTACCGCCTAGAGGACAGGGTCAGACAGAGCTGTCAGGAGACCCTCCCGTTGAGTCGAGGTTCAGCAAGGACCCCTTGGCTCTCTAAACTCCTTCTCAGAGAGGAGTCTGGGTGCGGCTGGATCCGATCCTCGTCCCAGACTTGGTCAACGGTTTATGTCCAAAGGATCATATATATGCCCAATCAATCCTTTATATCACTTAGCTAAGATTTCAAAGTTTGGCATACTGTTAATCACTTACCGAGGATCTGCTGTGCCAAGGAATCTCTGAGTCTCGAGAACTAAACCTCGAGAGGTGTCCCTACCCAAGGGGGGGTCCTGGCGTGCAGCCGCCGCCGTGCAGGAGAGCTCAAAGGGCTCTCGGGCTGTTTATGGGGGTAACATGATTGACTTATAGTCATATTTGTATATGGACCACAGTACCAGAATTGCGGTTAGGTGGGCGCACTGCTCAAGTTACCCTTGGCTATTCTGTCATTGTCTCCCCAAACCCACTTTTGAGCCGGGTGCAGCCGTCACGACTAGATGCACCCGTTCATGGCCACCATGGGTGGGTGTCGCTTGGGCAGCACTACGGGAGAGAAAGGTCAGGTTGGCAGTGGAGGACTGTCAGAGAGAGTTACGCGGAGAGAGCCGGGGCTGCGGGAGCGGCAGCAGGAGAAGGACGCGGCGGAGAAGCCCAAGCCCCAAGGGGCAGGCAGCGAGCAGCAGCGCCAACCCGATCGCGCAGAGCCGGAACCGTGGGGCTCGCGGGCAAAGCCAGCGGGCACCTTCGCTGGAGGCAGAGGGAATGAGAAAGAATATGATTTTATGTTAATTGTGCAAAGCCTGAGCAGGAAAAAGAAAAATAATCATTCCCTTGTTAGCAAAGGGTTGGGTTTGCGTGCGCGGGGGTGATATTCCATAGCCTGTGGGGCCGGGCAGCGATGGCACCGACTGGTTTGTGTTGGCTGACAAATCAGCCTGGATTTAAGGATAACTGAGGAGCACCAGCAAAGACTATAAAATGATCGCATTATTCAGTTTACAAACAGAAAAAATGTGTGGCAGATGCTAGTCATGTCACTTAATGCTGCTGCCCTAAAATACATTTAGTAGAAGCTGACTAGCTCAGCAGAGTAAAGGTTATGCAAAATACGTATAGTTCAATTTCCATGCATTGTTTAACTTACTAAATCTAATTCACTTTTCCACCCACTACTTAATTTAATTTCCATGCATATAACAACTGGAATAGAGCATCATCGTGCCAGAGGCTAGCGGAAAGACCAGGTAGAGGTCAAGTGAATGTCTGTAAACCTAAACAAATTACAGAGAGCACTGATTGCTTTATTACAGGTTTTATCATCTTGTTTATAGAAGGAATAACTTTTGAAGTGATTGTTGATGATTTTAAATGTTTTCCCATTTTTTGGAGTAACAGAGCCCGTATCATGACAGAAGACAATCATAACCTCTGTATGACCTTGCAGAATTTCAGGGTTTGGCTGGTGACAAGCAGAGTAATTAAAACCGGGAAAAACAACTACAGGTAATTTATTTGCACTGAGTCATATCATGCAAATATTTTCCTTTTTGGGCTTGACTTTGCTTTCTGCCAGTAATCTGGTTTGTATGTTTTTGTTATGGCTGGTGATGGTTTGTTTTTTTGTGTGTGAGAAGGAAAGCTTAAGAGAATCCGTGATGGGTTGGTTTGCGGTTCTTTTTTTAGGAGCTGGTTTTCGGTTTGCAAACTTCGGGAAAAAATCAATTAAGGCATTTTTAGTTTTTTAGATATAAAGATATACTTTTCTCGGTTCAAAAGTTAGCTGTCATATTTCTCACCCTGAGGTATTCTGACACAAATAGGAAAATGGAAGAGTGCTGAATACCACCATGAACCTTTTAACAAAAAATGTAAACTGGTTATTGGTTACTAATGTAAAAGTTTTACATTGGTAATATTCAGTGAAACATTTGACTAAGCCTTGGAGTGAGTGGGTTTGCACCATGGTTTGAGCATCCAGAATACGTGCAGTAAGAGACTGTAAAAGAAGTATTTGAAGATTTTGCTTTGCCATATCTCCCATAAAATAAGAGATTTTATTTTTTTCAGCTGTGACTAGCCATCCTACGTATTTGCACAGGTTATACGTCTGCATAGCAGAGTCTCTCTGAGTTTCTTGGTGCTTAAGACATCCTGATAGCATGATACTGAAGGTAACCAAAGCCAGGAAGATTTTTCCCCTTAATTTAATTTTCTGCAGGCACCCAGCACCAGCCACGTGTCTTCCCTCCTGGGTAGACCGAGTCGGTCTTGGGGGACACCGCACCAGCCCAAGCTCAGAGGCGCTGGGGGCTGGCCAAGGACCCCTCCTCGGGAGTGTAGAGCAGCCCATAAGCTTTCAAAGCAAACAAGCACCTTCCCGGGGCTGTTCGTGGTAGGGCTGCACTGTCTCTGGGGGAATGCATCTCCCGAGAGGCTCCTCGCCGTGATACACCATCCCATACATCAGCACAAGAGCATCATACATTACCCGAGCGAGCTGTAGCTCTCACACCGCCTTACACCGATCCATCACCAAAGCAAGCTGTTGCTCTAATGATGTATTAGTGTAATAATCTGAGCGAGGCAGACCAATGATATATTACTCAAAAGATGGCACCATTTATGGAAGCAAGGTTCCAGGAAGATATTCAGTATAATTACAGGCTGCTGGCTGACTTTTACTGGCAAGAAAGTCAGCCAATGTACCCAGCGCATCATGGGAGCCGCTTTCCTAGCTTGGGTCGGAAATGCCAGTATTGAAAGAGGCTTTCTGTTTGTATAGAGGTAAATATTCACTCTTCCTTAGCTGCAGAGACCGATTTTTAATGCGCCCTGGTCGTTCGGTGGGAAAATCTAGGTGTCAGTTCCTCTAGGGACTGCTATTGTACCTCAAAGTAATTTCTTTTTAGGACCATGACTCTATTTCTGCTATTTTCTACATGTAGTTCCTCAGTTCTCTAATTTGCATTATAACAAGGATGAGTGTTACTTGTAATCCATCCTCAGAAACAACCTTCATTCGTTTGGCTTTCATGCTGCGTTGTGGCACTTTGGTACCTTCCTGGTGCAGTGTCATTTGAGTCAGTAAATACGGGCAGAGACTAATTTTGTTCTCTGAATTTTTCATTGGTTGGTTAGAAGTCTTCTCATTATGAGAAGAAACCTGCTTGCCAAATATCTCATATTTATAACAAGCACCATACTTTTGCACAGTACAATTTGCCCTGTTAAATCCCAAGTTTCTGAATCCCTACTCATCCTGACTTTTTACAGAGGCAAATTAATCGTATCTCATGAGAACAAAATTAAAGCATTGAAATAAAGAAAAAATGTAGGTTGTAGAAAATTTAGAAATAGGAATTATCAAGCGAACAATACTTCTTTTTATCTCTGCCTTCTGTGAGTCAGTGAACCACATTTCTGATACGGACATGGGCTTATAGGGGTTGGCATACTGCGGTGCGAGGAGAAAAATAGAGCTGAGGCATCACCTTTCCCTTGAAGGGCAATAAAATAATGAAATATCCTGGGGGCGGTTTTAGCTCCTTTGATTCTGAAAAGGTTTTTTTTTTTCCAAATAAATGTGAGAACTTTTGTTTAACATTATAATATCTGTAACAATAATTAATACCACTAGTGCTCCTGTCCCAGGTCTCAAAGTGACTTTACAGGCAATTAATCCCACGAGGTTGTAAGTATTAATGCCATCCTTTAGACAAAGGAAAAAAGAGCCTAATTGGCTGAACCAAATCCATTCAAATAAATGGGATGCGAGACCAGGGAGCGAAAGCTGGCCAGCGGGATGTGGGTCCCCCAACCCACCGCCCCGCGATGCCCCTCTCCGACGTGCCCGGCCCTTCCTCCTGCCCGGGTCGGGCTCTGGTGCAGCACAAGAAATTACTCCCACAAAGATGGGTAGGAAGAGCGTAAATCTGCCACTGTGGGGAAGGGAAGGTGGTGCTCTGAAGGAAAAAAAACAGCCTTTGGGGAGCTCGGGAGTGAGAACTCGGGCTTTGTGTAACATCGGGAACATATCGCACCCGGCGCACAAACATTTTTCTCGGAGGTAACGTCCTTGACTCCTTCCCCGTGAAAAAATGCTTCAGTGAACAATTCATCTTGTAGTTTCCTACCAGTTACACCGTATACAGCAAAACGCGATCTAAAATAAATAAATCTGATATGACATGAAGCGCAGATACAGTCTTCCTTTTCAAAGTGAAATCACAGTCTTGTTCAACCATGAATACGATTTCAAGTTGATTTTGTATCACTGGATTCTTTGCAGGAATTGCGCATTACAACACACATCAAATCAACGTGCTCTGCTCTCTGGGGTTACTTGTTAGTTACTTTATATTTTATTTGTATTTTTGCACTGCAGTATATAATAAGGTCTCTCTAAAAAAAAAGGCTGGAAAGAGAAAAGACTGATTTTTTGGTGTTACTAGCAAATTCAGCATTAGGATATATAAGGAACAGTTAAAAGACTGTCAGTTTGTTCATCATGGTTAAGGTGCTGAACCTACAGCGTGAATTATAATGCCAATATATGAGGAACACGTCAACAGTGCAGAAAACTCCAATGTTGGCTGAAACAGTGTCTTTTCTAGATCACTTTTCTGGAAGTATGATACGTCTCAGTACTGTAAGTACTTCTAGATTATCAGTTATATCAGTTGCTTGTTATATTTTTTTTCTACTTTCAGATTCTCGCCCGGTGCATTGATTAGGCAGTTATAGGCGTTTACAATGTGCAAAACGAATGCAAAATGTTATGTCAAAATTCTTCTTTCATTTAGGCCTTGTTCAGGGTCGGATACCTTTGCAGAGTAGCAAAGACAGTTTTGCCAGAAAACAAATCCCATCCCTTGTATTAAATACAAGGCGGCCACCAGTAGAAGGTCATGAACTTATCAATATTAGCAATACTCTGTGTCGATGAAATGAGGTTGGATTTTCTTTCAGCTGCTGATTTATTTTTATAGTAGTTGAAAAATGGCAAGTTAAAGGTGAGCAGTTGAAAGTACAAACACTGTCAAGCAGATTTTTTATAAGATCTCAGGTGAGCAGCAAAATCCTCATGAAATTTGACCCATCGTGGGGAAAACAGGTTAGTCTGGGCTTGAAACAACTGCCAGAAACAGTCAATTCAAATGCAATTGTGCGGTACTAATGGAGGTGGACTTCAAAGAACCATAAACAACCAACAGAAAATTAAACTGTCTCTCCCATCTTATAGCTCAAACTACCCAAAAAGGAAGTCAAAAGCCTCTGACGCTCAGCTGTTAACACCTTTTCCTCCAAGCGACCAGAGAGGTGTTTCCAAATGATGGCTACCAGCCCAAGGAGCGGTGCTGAGGACTGAGCTCTGCTGTTCGTTTCTCTATATTGTCCTTCAGCAGGTTATGCAGCCTTCTGGACAGATCCTGCCCGCAGATGGTGAGCAGACCGGCAGGAAAGGGATGGAGAGCCAAGGACGCTCGAGCCTTATTTAGTGGGGCTTTGGTGACCATACCCTTTTCCTCCAGGTGCTCCCTGAGCACCAGCTGCAGGAATGAGGTTGGTGTTGTATATGTAACACCACCAAAAAGAATTTTTCCATTAGTTTGCTGAAATTTGGGTAGAAATCAGAAAGGTGGACAAGCTGGCATCCCTGGCTGAGCAGACGTCCAGCTCTCCACGCTGCCAAGCTGATGGGCTCCCGGCTGGCAACCCGCCGCCTTCTTCCACTCTTTGATAGATGGGCTCCCTGGCCGGGGAAACAAATGGGTTTTGTCCATGGTCCAGCATAGCAAGCCTCAGCCAATCGGAAAATAAATCACAGCATGATGTAAACACTCATAAAGACTTTCCAAAACAAAGCAGGCCCTCGAGGAGACATTCTCTGCAATGTTTTTCCATTAAACATGTGTTTTGCAGTAATGAATAGACTACTTAATAGCGAATAAAAAAAAACCCAGCCCTCAGTAATCACTAAGGGGTTCCTTTGCGATCCGTTGCAGCAGGACAGGATGCTTCTCGAGCCTGGAGGACACCCGCAGGACACCCGGCATTTGATACTGCCCCGTTCAGTCCAGGTGAGGAGTGGAGAAGGAGATGCTCCTTGGGAAAAGGAGGAGTTAAACTGGGTAATTTTTGTAGGGCACTTCTTGACAAAATGCCCAATAACCGTTTCATTTTACAGGGTTAAAGTAGGTTTCTATATAGGCATATATATAGACCTAGATATGTCACTGGGTATAAGCATATATGTGTATAAGCATCGTAACTACGACGCTGTGTTGTCCCACATGGTGTGCAGTATTTCCCCGCGGGCAAAGAAGCCACCAAGAGAGAGGCACAGTGACACCAGCGCTTTAGGTGAGGTGGTTGGGAATTTCGTGGCAAATGTGGGTTTTTTACTAAATATGGAGAAGAAATCCTTCAGCTTCTCTGTTTTTTCACTCTCAAACACATAAACTTTGGTGTTGCTACAGCCACACCAAACCTACCACCGAAATGAGTTTTGCATTTAGGTGCTAATATGTGAAAGACTTGTACTATTATTTGGGCCACGTATTCATAAACAATCAGCTTCTTTACATATAATTAATGAACTTATTTACACAAAATCCATAAAACATTATTTCTTTATATTTTTCCTCAATAAAAAGCAGATGTTACAGCCCCAGAATTCAGCAAACCAAAGACACTTGGCATCAAGAGGCACGAACACCAGCAAACTGAAAGGGCCTCTCTCATACCACATCCCTGATGAACTGAAATAAAATAGGAAACAGAAGTACAATATAGAGAACTTGAAAATATTTGTATGTCCTTTTTATATAACCTTTATTTTTATACCACGTGTTTTCTACGTCTGGCAGATCAGGAGAGATAAATAGGAGAGTTGAAAAATGGAATCCTGTTGTGTCTGAATAAGTTATTTTAGGTCATTTTAGATATTTCTGAAAGTCACTAATTATAATGCGGTTCTTTTTTTTAAAGTCACAGTATTATAGCTGGCTGGAATTATAGGTGGAAATAGGTGAAATATAGTACCAGTAACATGTTAAAGTAGTCTAGAATGGGTGGTCTGCAAATTATGCTGCACAAACAGCATATATAACCACAAAAGATTTTACTAAAAAAGCCATCTCTTTAGGATGGGAGAAAAAGTATTCAACAGGCAAAAGAAGACAAAAAAATCAATGCGTTTTCCACTTCTTTTTTTTAAGATAGATTTTCTGGACAGGCACTTCATACACCAGCCACAGGGGAAGGCACAGAGAGCTCGGCAGGAGCCTGCGGAGAGCGGCCCACCGAAGCCTTCCTCGTGTTCAAATTGCTGGTGAGTGATTTTGATCACTTTTTTTCCTTAATGGTGCTGAAGGGAATTTATTTTTCAATACAGCCTCTTCCAAATTTCAGGTCTTGATCTCAGATCATTTTAATGAGAGGGGAAAAAAAGAAAAGTAAGCAAAATCTAAGTAGTGAGACCAGTGAGACTGAAGGGGAACTTAATGAAGAAATGTACAGTCTTACCATGTTGGATACTAATCTTATCATTAAGATACTAATACTACTTTGTACTACTGTTTGTCAAGCAAGTAGCTTTTATTCAGAAACGAGCAAAACTGCACTCTGTTTTATATACTCTCTACTCCACTCTCGTGAGACCCCACCTGCATCCAGCTCTGGAGTCCCCAACATAAGAAGGACATGGACCTGCTGGAGCGTGTCCAGAGGAGAGCCACAAGGATGACCCGAGGGCTGGAGCACCTCTCCTATGAGGAGAGGCTGAAAGAGTTGGGGCTGTTCAGCCTGGAGAAGAGAAGGTGCTGGGGAGATCTTCTTGCGGCCTTCCAGTCCCTAAAGGGGGCCTCCAGGAGAGCTGGGGAAGGGCTTTTTACTGGGACATGTAGCGATAGGAGGAGGGGGAATGGCTTTAAACTGGAAGAGGGCAGGTTCAGACTGAACATTAGGAAGAAGTTTTTCACTTTAAGGGTGGTGAGGCACTGGAACAGGTTGTCCAGAGAGGTTGTTGAGGCCCCATCTCTGGAGGTGTTCAAGGCCAGGCTGGACGTGGCCTTGGGCAACCTGGGCTGGTGGGAGGTGTCCCTGTCTATGGCAGGGGGGTTGGAACTCGATGATCTTCAAGGTCCTTTCCAACCTAAACCATTCTATGATTCTATATATAAAAGCAACAATTTATATATGCGATATATAAATTGATACAGGACAGTTTAGATGTCTTTGGTAAACTTTAGAAACATTAAAACAATATTACTGGTGCCTTCTCATTTCTTTTTTCATTATGTCCTGGTTTTCTTAAGCAAAGATTAATCCTTACTCAGGTTAGAAAAGAAGGAGCTGCTTACTGAGGAATTAAAAACACTAATTTAGGAAGGGAGATGTGAGTAAGTTAGGTGCAGTGTTTGTTGCTACAGGCCATGTCTTCTCTCTACTCTACTCTCCACATGCCCCAAATTTAATTTTCTATGGTTGCAGCAACTTCATTGTTTTCAAAACTAATTTCTACATCTGCTGGTTTAAGATAAAATTTGACAAGTCTTACAGGTATTAAATATGAACTTAAATATGAGAAATGCCCTGCAGACAGGTGATGAGCAGTGGGTTGACTTGCTGGAAGAGTTACACATCTGTCTCACCGTTGGCTTCACAGTGTCTCTGGATTTTGTGTTCCCCTCCACGACTGACAGCAGAAGAGCGGTGGCTGTAGCCCAGGAGGTGACACGAGTGGTGCCCAGGAGGTGACACAAATCCATGTCCTGCCAGGAGGTACCAGTATCACAGAGTAGCTCCACGTTTGAACCATGCAAAGAGTTCAAACCTTCAGCCCCAGACCTTGTGTCGCTTCCATTAGGGTAACACGGTGCAGGCAGGGCCTCGCTTGGCCGGAGCTGTGACTGGTGGTGCTGGGCAGCTGCCCACGCAGCCCGCGGTGTTTGCTGCTTGGTGATTGAATGGTAGGACCCGTGACTCTAGAAAGGCCCGTTGGTGGGCCAGATGATCTAGTGACAAAAATCACTTCATGGAGAAACTTGAACCACTTTTACATGGGTTAAATAATTGAGTTTTGCTGAGATTTACCATTGGCCAGCTGCTGACGCTGAAATCTTCTGTATTTCATAGCATCATAGAATGGTTTAGGTTGGAAGGGACCTTAAGGATCATCAAGTTCCAACTTCCCTGGCACTAGACCAGGTTGCTCAAAGCCCCATCCAGCCTGGCCTTGAACACTTCCAGGGATGGAGCTCCCACAACTTCCCTGGGCAATTTGTTCCAGTGCCTCACCACCCTCAGAGTGAAAAATTTCTTCCGAATATCTATTCTAAATCTCCCCTCTTTCGGTTTGAAGCCATTACCCCTCGTCCTATCACTACATCATCTCTCATCCCTATGTCCAGCTGGTTTTCTTCTCTTCAGAAGTCTTCCTTAGAGAGTAGTACTGAACCAGACTGTGTCTAGTAGGCACAGACTACCCAATAACTGCTGTGTCCATGAGCTGTTTCCCCGTTTCCACATCGGCCATTTGAGAAGCCTTGGGTGAGACAGGCTGCGAGAGGCCGGGGGAGAAGCCTATTGACTTCCCCACCTTAACCTCATATTAATTGCAGAGCGCGGAGCAGTGCTACAGAGTTACCCTTATATTAGAAAGTATTTTGTCCACTGGTACCACCACCCTCACTCCCCACTTGTAGGACCTGCTCAGACACCCTCAGCTGACATCCCACAGCCTCCCTACAGCTCTTTGCCAGCGGGCTCAGCGGTTTTATTCCTATTTTAATAAAGCGTGAACAATTAAATTCAACTATAACTATACGCCTGCATGTTGCTCCACCAGCATCCACAGGGGTGCTGCAGGTGCTGAGCCCCCTTTCACAGCAGAGACCTCATTTGGCATGCCGTAGTGTCCCTTCTCCATCTGAGATATACAAGTGCATATGAATTTCAAACTATTTTTTTTTTTTTAGTCAATGAAAAAGAAAAGCTTATTTTTAATAACTTTTTTAAAAAAAACTGCAGATGTTTCTAAAAGAGAATGTTCCAGAGTTTAAAACGTTTTAATTAAATAAGAATTGTTCTTACAACTTCTGTTGATAGATGGGCAGGAAGAAAATTAACTGATTGAATTAAACATTGAAAGGCAAGCTCTGATAAAAGTAGAAGAAAAATATGGATGAAATCCAACCCATAAATTTTCATGAACAATCAGAAGTGCATATAAATGAAACGATTTAGCCATGGAAAGTATATAAATTCAAGTAATCGGGATATGACACCTAAGGAGCTGGATTCGATGCCAAAATCTTTGGTGTATGCAAATTCCATTATTTTGAGACACAAAAGATTGCAAAATGCATATGACACTTCTCTTGTACGAAGCCATTCTTAACAAGTGGTCATGAAAAAGGATTGCCTGATCTGTTGGAAGTTAGATATTAAAATAAATTAGAATATAGTGTGTAATTTAAATATGGCAAACTCTAGTGGATTTGTCTGTCTTATTGGCATCTTTTGAAGAGATGCATTCAGGATTAAACCGTAATTGCTGAGATTATCTGAACTCCAACTTTAGCGTTAATTTAGTTAATTGCCACAGACTAATTGTCTCAAGCTTGATTGACCCCCAAAATGTCCATTTGTTAGCTAATAATTGTCACGCCAAATGAGCATAGATGTGTTGAGTTCAAAATAATATTTGGATTGTTATGCATGACATTTGCTGTATTTCTTTCTGTTTTGATAAACTCTGGATACTTCACGTTAGATTACTTGTTTGTTATTTCTCCCCATGTGTTTCTATTTCACTTTCTACCGCTTCTCCTTTATTTTAAACGCGGGGAGTTTATTCTAAGGTCTGGCGTTGCAGGAGAAATCGCAGGCTGATGGGTTTGGTGCAAACCACCCACCTTTCAATCGGCTTTGCCAGAAAGGTATTGTTCAAGCGAATTACTGTATTCACATCCCCCAGCCAGCCTCCGTACGCACCCCTCCTTCAGGGTTACTTTAACTCTTTTAAGTAGAGGAATAAACGGGGAATTTATTTTTGCTTGACGCAGAGGAGCTAATCCCTTTGCCATCCCCGAAAGCCATGGGGTAACAGCCGGTGCTACGAGAAGGAACGGTACTGCCCCAAATCCCCCTAGCCAGGCTGTCGGCAGCTGGGAATGGGGGGTCTTTGCTGCCACATTTTCAGCAGATACAGGGGCTCGGTATTGACTGGCAGTGATAAATAATCTAGGACCTAATGTATTTGGGGAGTTGCCTTCTTTTCTGCTGTTGTTTTGGAGCGTGGAGTGGTTTTCAAGATCCGAATTTTAAGGCGTGTGAAAGAAACTTGGAAAACTCACGGCACCGGCACAGCCCATCCTGCAGTTTAAAGCAGTTTGTTTGCTTTTCATCGATCCTGATTTCGGAAAGAGTGCTGCCCCTCTTCTGCTTTTTGCCCGGTTTGTTTGAAACGGTCGCGGTGATGGGCTGGTCTTAAGATGTTGATCTCTGGCTCTGCCTTCAACTGATTGCGCCTATTGTGATGTCTTAATTCACTTTATACAACAAAGCACTAAAATATTGACCATATCAAATGTTGAACATGCATCGTACCCGCTGCAGCTAGAAGACACACCACAGCCCACTGCTGTGGCTACTGTTACAATTTAAATACAAAAGCAGTGAACCAAATGATGCTGAGGTATAGCAGGTACACCTCAGGTAGTACCATAATGATGACCAAACTCAGATTTCTGCTTGGACTTCTCCAAGAAGAGTTCCCATGTATTGCCACATAGATATACGGGAACACCATCACATTTTTAAAAAGAAATGGAGCATAACAGTTGGAAATCACTTTGCACAAGCTGTTTTAAGAAGATACAGCAAAGCACACGTGGCAAGAAATAGGAAAGGAAGGCAGCCCCAGGTGATCATCAGCTTGAAAGAGAAACTCTGATGCAGTGAATCCCTCCCCCTCTCTAAAGGAGATGATGACGAGGCTGGGCTTGAACAGCCTTTCCCCCACCCCACCGTCCTGCACACTGATACGCAGGAGCACAGCTGGCCTGGCAACGCGTGTGCGGCTCTGCGCATTGCCTTTAGCAAGCTCATTAAGCTTTGTAGCTCGGGATACACTATACAACTCACAAACATCACTGGCAATAGAATAGAATAGAATAGAATAGAATAGAATAGAATAGAATAGAATAGAATAGAATAGAATAGAATAGAATAGAATAGAATAGAACAGGATAGGATAGGACAGGACAGGACAGGACAGGACAGGATAAAATAAAATAGAATAGAATAGAATAGAATAGAATAGAATAGAATAGAATAGAATAGAATAGAATAGAACAGGATAGGATAGGATAGGACAGGACAGGACAGGACAGGACAGGACAGGATAAAATAGAATAGAATAGAATAGAATAGAATAGAATAGAATAGAATAGAATAGAATAGAATAGAATAGAATAGAACAGAACAGAACATTTCAGTTGGAAGGGACCTACAACAAGGACCTAGTCCAACTACCTGACCATTTCAGGGCTGACCAAAAGTTAAAGCATGTTATTAAGGGCATTGTCCAAATGCCTCTTAAACCGTGACAGGCATGGGACATCGGCTGCCTCTCTAGAAAGCCTGTTCCAGTGTTTGACCGCCGTCTCAGTAAAGAAATGCTTCCTAATGCCCAGCCTAAACCTCCCCCAGCACAGCTTTGAACCATTCCCAAGCGTCCCACACCCGGATCCCAGGGAGAAGAGCTCAGCAGCTCCCTCTCCGCATCCCCTCCTCAGGATGCAGTAGAGAGCGATGAAAGAGAGAAATACTTGCTTCTGCCACGCTCCTTTGTCAATGCACCTCATCTCTCGAGGCTTTGAGGCACACAGCGGGAGGGTGGGAGGCGGACACCCTTTCCAGCGCCCAGCGGAGCGGGTGCCAGTGCCACTAGATGGCATCGCCGTCCCACAATTAACCAGACCCCCTTGGTTTTAACGTGGGAGCGAGGCAGCAGGCAAGTTTGGGATAACACAGCTGCGGCTTTTGAGGTCAAAATCCAGTTTTTGCAGAGAACTCACCCCGTTTGTGAGGTGTATCTGGGCCCACGCACGTCTCTCGCCGCTGGCGATGAAGCACACGACGGTGAGAAAAATTGCTGGGAACCGTCCTGCTGAGCCACTGCAGCATTATAAACCTCTGTCAGAGACCTGCAGAGCTACGGCAGAGATTGCTGCTCCTTGATTGTGCCATCACGACACTTTCCTCGCCCTGTGAATGCAGGGGAAATGCTAGAGAAAGGCAGGAAAGGTGTAAAAAGCTCCACGTTCCGTAACAAGAAGTCTTTTTCCCGCGGGTTAGACTATCACAAAGGAGTTAAGTGATGTTTGGGTGT
Source organism: Vanellus vanellus (assembly GCF_965231255.1). NCBI lineage: Eukaryota > Metazoa > Chordata > Aves > Charadriiformes > Charadriidae > Vanellus > Vanellus vanellus. Next base: position 3,143,852 of record NC_138912.1, on the reverse strand, counting down.
TTACCAGGGATTACTGCTTCCTAGTAAAAGGGTTTCTACAAAGCAAAAAGAAATCAGCATTAACAAATACATTATGCGTAAGTATTTTCGTGTCCTCCAGTGTCAGCTCTACCGAGAAAGGGAGAATTTAATGAGCTCTCGGTAGACTTGTAAACTTGTGCATTTAGAAAACACATGAAACAAATTCTCTTGTTTACACGGTAGATGTCTAAAACTTACAAGAAAATTCAGCCAAGCCACACTGAGGTTTGCCACAAGGCACGAGACTAACCCGAATAGTATCACTCTGCCGCTCTGCTCTAACCTCATGGATACAAACCCACGTTACACCTTTCCCTGTGGCTGCAGCCGTAGCTGTTCCGCAGACAGGCAGCGAGTAGGGAAGCAATGCCACGGACGACAAATCAGCCTTTCTGAGGAAGAGGAGCATCCATGGGCAGCCACACTGGTGATCCCCAGAGGTCGATGTGCTGCTGGATGTCTCCGGGTAATCAATCAGTGCAGGGAAATTAAATAACTTCCAGTTTAATGGTCGGGGTCAGGTTGTTTTCTGAACTAATTTCACTGAAATGGAAAGAGTATCACCCCTCCCACTCTTGAGATTTGAAGACAGATCTTCTAAAACTATGCCAAAAGTACCCGGTATTCAGACGAATACCCTGTCAGTCGTGTGAATCGGCTCTTTCTAATTTCGCAATGTGCAGAGAGGAACATTCTGTGCAAACTTTACATTAGTAGGACAATGGTTTTCAACCCTTTTCCACGCAGTGAAGGTGCAAATGCCTATGATTACTGACTGTTGGCTTGTTTTTTCTCAAGCATTTTCTGAAAGCTGGGATAAACAGGTGTCCCTTGCTGCCCGGCCTGGAGGTCAGCGGGCCAAACCTTTCCTAGCACGTTACGGTGACACAGCAAAGGGCCAGGGCAGGGGCAAAGCTGGCGGGTACAGCCCAGGAGGTCTGGGATGGCTCCGAGAGGGCGCTAAAGACAAATCCTTGCCTTGGCATAAAATTCTATGTTTGTATCTATGTATTTGTATATATATATATATGTACAAAATGGGTTGTAACACTGGTGCTCCAGGGCAGAAGCTATCCCCTAACTGCCTTCCATTAGGAAGAAACCTGATCTCCAAAGTGTTTCTCGCATCTCTGAAGCATCTGCTCAGAGGCGCTCCCAGAGAAGGCGTACAGAGAAGACCTGCCATGGGAATGCCAATGCCAGCACACTCACTAATAACATGTTTTAGAAAGAAAGAGTTCAGGCGTAAGAATGTTGAAAACGCAAAGATGTAGTGATACAGATGTATTCTCACACCTGCATTCGCAGACCCAAAATACAGATCGACAGACTAGGAATTATTTTATTTGTATGAGATGCCACCCCAAGTATTTTAGTTCTTTACCACAGATCAGTATCCCATTTATATTTACCGATATATAGCTATAGCTACTGATGAAGTCATGCCTTTTAGCTGTATTTCTGAGGAATGGTCTGAAATTTTGAAAAGGCAGACACACTCTATAGCAAAAGAATATAGAGAAATGCAATTTAAAATCAATTTTTCATCAAATCGTGATGCGTCATCTCTCAAAGATGAAAAATTTTAGATTATTTTTCTTCTATTTTAACATTGATGGGAGAAAACACAACCCAAACCTCTGGTTTAACAGGAGAAGAAGAAATGCAGAAGCAAAGTTTTTCATAGGATGTCATGCATACATTAAAAAAGTGAAAACCAAGTTATGCACGTGGTTTTTTGTGGCTGCAGTATTCCGCTAGAGCTGCACGGGTATATGGTTTGCCACGGACCGAAGCATAGTCTGGATTCTACTTAAAAGTCAATGCCAGTGGTACCAAAATAAGAAAACCCTTTCCTTCCCTTGCAACCCGGTGTGCGGGCACCGCACTCGCTGGTTTATTTATTTATTTGTGAGCACTGGTGCTGTGCGAATGAGCACCGCGAGTTTCTCTAACCATAGAGAGAAGGAGTTTAGTTTGAGCTTAAGGAGTTCAGTACTGGGAGTTCTTATGTGCGTGTAGGACCACACATGCCTCTAGAGGGTTTGCAAATGGGAAATTTTAATTTCCAAATGATAATAATTTTTGTTTCGGACTTCAAGGAGATGTGGGACAGCATATCGATGATTTCTTGGAAATTTATGCATGTGCTGGAAATCAAAGCTTGCTGAGTGAAGGGACAGCTGGGCCTGTCAGACTGCTTTACCGTAACACTACAGATCCCAAACAGGGGTGTCAGTCAGGGCAGGGATTGCTCAGATCAATCAAAGTTCAGCAATTGTTTTATAAGGTACCAAATAGGGACGTTTCAGCTTTACTGCTGAAGCTTTTGCATCTCCCGTGCAGTGGGAGCGGGTCCCCCTGTCACCGCTGTTGTAATCTCCACGCACGCCTCGAAACCTCAAATCACAAAGCCCTGGAAGCCCTTCATTTATTGCCCAGTCTCCGAGGGACCTTTCCAGAGAAGGTTTGGGCACCTTCTTCACTTCTCCTGTCCCGTTGGCCATTCCCTGCCGAGAGGAGAAGGTCTCCTGTGGCTGTTTGGATGTTGTGCCCTGGGTCGGGGGGTGGGGGATGCGCAGGGTGGGATCAATCAGGCGGCAGCTCTCACCCTTGCTGTTTTCCCAAATTCTCACCGTTTGCCCAGGAAACTTTTACCCGCGGGGGTGGGGGGATACTGGCCACGGGGGGCTCTGAGCTCTTTCCCCTCCCACACACCGACCAGCGCTTTACTGGGGATGGAGGGGGGGGAGTGGGATTTGGGGAGGGATGGAGGGCGGAGGCGGGGGCGGTGTTTCCCCGCGGGGCTGCCCGCGGACACGCGTGGGGCGGGTCGTTCCCCATTCCCCCCCCCCTCCTCCTTCCACCCTCCCGCCCCCCCCCCCCCCCCATTACCTCCCATCTCCTCCGCCGCCGGGCGCGGGTGCGGCGGCGGTGCGTCCCGCAGCCGCGGGGCGGTATTTAAGCGGGCGGGCGCGGAGCGGTGCGCTGCCGCCGGGGGCTGGCGCGGCTGCCGCCGCAGCATGCACGCCTTCGGGCCGCCCCCCCCCTCCGCCCCCCCTCCCCGGGAGATGCTGGAGGTGACGGTGTGCCCCGGTGTTTACCCCCCGGGCCGCCCCCTCCGCTCCCCCGCCGCCTCTAACCCCTACCTGTGGCTCGGTGGCCCCGCCGCCCCTTGCCCGCCCGCCGGCCCCTTCCCACCGCCGGGTTCCGCGGGTGCGGAGCGGGGTTGGCCGCCTCTCCCCCCACCGCAGGAGGGTCCGCGCCCGGTCCGACCCCCTTATTCCTACTCGGCGCTTATCGCCATGGCCATCCACAGCGCGCCGGGCCGGCGGCGCACCCTCAGCCAGATCTACCAGTACGTGGCCGAAAACTTCCCTTTTTACAAGAAAAGCAAAGCGGGGTGGCAGAACTCCATCCGCCACAACCTCTCCCTCAACGACTGCTTCAAGAAGGTCCCGCGGGACGAGGACGACCCGGGTAAGGGGGATGGGGATGGGGACCCCGGTGGGAGCATCCTCTCCGTAACCCCCCTTCTCCGCCCGCGACGGGGCGCGGAGGCGGCGGCGGGACAACGCGGGGGACCCTTCCTCTCTCTCCGCAGGCAAAGGCAACTACTGGACCCTCGACCCCAACTGCGAGAAAATGTTCGATAACGGCAATTTTAGGAGGAGGAGGAAGAAACGGGCGGAAGTCGGCGCGCCCGAGGGGGCCGGGGGCAGCGGTGGGGGTCCCGGCCTGGCTGGAGCTCCCCGGGCTCACCCAGATGCGCTAAGGCACGAGAGAGGCATATTTTTGTAACGCGTAAAATGTACATTTTTATATATGGTCTATAGCTACGGAGAGGTGCAGGAGGCATGGAGCGGGGCTGGGGGTGCGCGGGAGCGGAGCGAAGCCGTCGGGGCTGGCCGCGGCTGCTGCTTTCCCTCCTTTTTCACACTGTCCCTTCCCACCGAAACCTTGGAAAGGCTTTAACCTCCTGCCATGTGGGTGTCCGGGGTGGCTTCCTCACCTTTGCACGGCCAAGAGCAAAGCAGAGGTCCCCGCAGCAGCCCGGCCGTGCAGCTGGGGGGCCCTCACCAGATCATAGAATGGTTTGGGTTGGAAGGGACCGTTAAAAGCCACCTAGTCCAACCCCCTGCCGTGAGCAGGGACATCTTCAACCAGACCAGGTTGCTCAGAGCCCCGTCCAACCTCACCTTGAATGTTTCCAGGGATGGGGCATCTCCCATCTCTCTGAGCAACCTGGGCCAGTGTCTCGCCACTCTCAGCATAAAAATTTTCTTCCTTGTGTCTAGTCTAAATCTCCCCTCTTTTAGTTTAAAGCCATTACCCCTTGTCCTATTGCTACAGGCCCTGCTAAAAAGTTTGTCTCCATCTTTCTTATAAGCCCCCTTTAAGTACTGGAAGGTCGCAATGAGGTCTCCCCAGAGCCTTCTCTTCTCCAGGTGGAACAATGCCAACTCTCAGCCTGTCCTCACCGCAGAGGTGCTCCAGTCCTCAGAGCATCTTCATGGCCTCCTCTGGAGCTGTGCATCCTCTGGATGCAAGGCTCCTGCCAGCCTCAGCCCTCCTGGGTGGGTTAGGAGAGGAAAGTGCCAGGTTTGCAGCCTGGACTCTCCAGAGATGCCAGGAGAGATCCCGGGGTGCAGGGAGGGACAGAGGGATGTGCCCTCGCCCCTGAGCCCCATTCCCATGGGAGACCGGGCTGGTGCAGGGGGGCACCCAACCCCATCATCCTCTGCAGTGTTTTTAAATAAAACCCTTTTATTTTTGCCAAACACACAAGATGATCTTTGTGTCAGCCCGCGGAGCTGGCGGTAATGTGTGCAAAGAATTTCAGGTTTAATCGAGCATCCAAAATTAAGCTGGATCCCCGCTGAGGAGCTCCTTAATTGCTGGTTTTCCTGCTAACCGCCTTGAGGGTCGCTTGCGGGGAAGCTGGTGGCCCGTGGTGAGGGTGTCCCGATGCAGCCCGGGCTCTGCCCCGCAGCGCGGCAGCCCTCTGGTACCCACCGGCTTCCCGGGGCACCGGCTGATGGAGGTGCCTTGGTAAAAACACCTCTGTTTTACCCACGGCGTCCACACGTACATGTGGTTTCTGCATTTTTTTACACAACGTGGCAGCAGTGGGCTGCAGCCACGGCAGTTATGTTTGAGCATTTTATTAAGTGCTTCAAATGAGAGGGGTTTGGCCACCCCTACTTGCTTATTAACGCCTGGTGCCTGGTCCCTGCTTTTGTTTTCCGATTGTTTTTCTGAAGGTCCGTGAGTCTGAAGAAAACCAAGTTGTGAGCTATATAATCTGTTGCCTTTCCTTTCTGGCTCTCTGTCTCCTCCAGCGCACTTTTCCTCACTTATGGCAAAAATACAGCTTTCTTGAATAAAAAGCTAAAACTATTCTTGTTGGTGTTTACAAGAAAACAACCCCAAACAGAAACCTGTATAATCCAAACTTTGTGTGCATTAGAATGGAACCATAAAGGGAGTTAGACCAACAAAACCATAAACAAATCAAACTAAGAACCTAAAATGTGTCGGAGATGGAAATCCCTGATAGAGGGGAAGAATCATCTGTACAAGCGACATTTTCCCAGGCCCAAAATGTAATAAATAGTACTACAGAGTATCTGGTTTACAAATACTGACTTTAGTAGACCTGGAGTGAAGGAGAGAGCAAACTGAACTTGTCAGCCAATGTCCTGTGTCGGTTTATGTAGGCCAATTTCTTTTTTATTAATCTCCTATTTGAAAAAAGGCTTCATACAAGAAAAATCACTATTCTGAAATGGCTATTAAAATATTTCAGACATAATATTTTTGTTCGTGTTATTATTTTGCAGGGCTCTCCAGTAAAGACATTTAAGTTATAACTCCCGTTTCCTTTTTAAAGTGAGCAGAATCCTGTTCGATGTCTCAAGCTCTTGTTTCAGCAGGGTAATCCGTGGCTGCCATGTTAAAAGGTGCAGGGAAAGTTATTTTTGCCATTGCATTTTAAGCTGCTTTTTTCCAGATGGCTGAAGACTGTGGGGAGCAGGTGACATAGAGAGTGAAGAGGGGAGATAGCCTCGTACCGGTACCAAAAAAAAAAAAAAAAAAAAAGGGGGGGGGGGGGGGGCTCGTTGATGAATTTCTTGGTGAAAACAGCTACGTGTTTCCGTTGGCATTCAAATTTTAAAAAGGCGCCTTTGGACTGTGACATTCATTCACCAAGAAGCGGGCACACACTTTTAAATAGGAAGGATGGAGAAACTCGTGCCCTGGCAGAGGCAGAGGACCCTTCCCGAGACAGAGCAAAGAGGCTGACCTCAGAGCTGGGAAACCAACGATTTCGCTCAACCCCCGTTTCCTTCTGCTTCAGGATACGAAGTTCTGGATCCAACCGTACGGGCTGAACTCTGTATTTTCACCTTGAGATGATTTGTCCCACCATTGCAGGACCCTGAAAGTGCAGCAGAAGACAAAGAGGAGAGCCCCGGGTGGCTGCAGGCGCTTCGGCCTTTCCCAGCGTGGTCTTTGGCAGCAGCTCAGCTGGGTCCTGCGCTGGGGAAGTCCATGGGTGGCTCAGCCCACACTGCATTGCCAGAACTTTCCTTCAGGGACCACTTAAGATGATGATTCAATGTGTACATGGAGGCCACCATGTGTATTTCTTCATGCTTCTGTTGTACTCTAATTCTATTTTTGTGTATTAGAAAGAAAAGGAGAATTTTTTAAATAAATCAGTCTAATTAGAGGAGAGGAGTTGCAATCCCTCTAAGCAAAACCACTGCTTGAAGGAAGAACGGCATGAGCTAACGAGTCTCCGGCTTAACCGGAGCAGACTTTGGTGAAAAAGGGTGATGGGATGGGATGGGATGGGATGGGATGGGATGGGATGGGATGGGATGGGATGGGATGGGATGCTGTGGTCCATCCTTGGGCCAAACTCCCGTGGAAGACCAGAAACGGCCTCAGGTAGTTCTTGGAGAACAAATTGTCGAGACTGCCAGCCCCCGGCTGCTTTGCCGAGCCGTGACACCCCCAGCCCCGCGTGGCGCCGGGGGACGCAGCGGGCTGCAGCCCTGCTGGTACGCCGCCCCCAGTGCCGCGCTCATCCCCGCTGGGCACGGCCGCAGGAGGGCGAGACGGGGAGTTGCTGGAGGTTTAGGGTGAGCCATGACGTAGGGAATTAGAGACCTCTGAGTGAATGACATGGCTACTGCCTTCCAGTCGCCCCTCTCCTTGCTGCTGCCAGCAGGGACTGGCCGCAGGGCGTCTTCAAGGGTACCCCAGGGCTCCTCGAGCTTCTCTGCCTTCCTAGAGACCGAACCACAGTAGATTGGTGGCTCCGCAACTATCTTTCCTGTATGAAACGCTGCTGACTATGGCAGGTACCCTCTGCGCGCCCCTCGCCGAACTATTTCTCCCTGCAGCCCCGCTGTTAGTGCAGCGGGGTTCAGATCCGAGCCCGGCAGAAGGTGTCTGAGGGAGGGTTTGCACTTCAGCTGAGGCCAATCTCCCCTCAGCTCCCTCCCTACGCGCTGAGGTGAGGTGAGGTGAGGTGAGGTGAGGTGAGGTGAGGTGAGGTGGGCTCCTTCCTGAGAACAAGGAGCCAACGCAGGAGCTCGGAAGAGGCTCCGGAGGAACCTGTCTCCGCCCGCAATGCAGGAAGGCTGACGAGCTGAGCTTTTCCACTGGCAGAGTTCATATAAATGTCGAAAATGGGGTGTCCCTGGGTGCACGATGCCACAGCAGCTGTGACAAGCACCTTGCTGTGACACACACCCTGCTGTGACACACACCCTGCTGTGACACACACCCTGCTGTGACACACAGGCTGGATGGTTTGCTCCTGGTTTGACATGTCTGTGTGCGCTAAAGCTTCTGACACCGTTTTCTCATTCTCTCCGTATTCCCAAACACACGATATAGTCAAAGTGGTACTATGCAATAGCCAAATGACCAGGCTTAGTCTGAAAAAAAAAAAAAAAGAAAAAACCCCGCAGGAGTTCTTCTGGGTCTGTGCAAGAAGTTAAACACAAACACAGACAGCCTGCGTGTGGACCCGGCGGCGAGAGCCGGCTTCGGCGCGGAATGAGGAACGCCAGCCCTGGGAATGGGGGTGGTGAGAGCGAGGGGCTGCTAAACGCAGAGGGAAGGAAGATGTGCGCCCAGGGACCCATCACCGCAGCGAGAAAGGCCAAGGGGGCTCGGAGCCCCACACGCACCGTGGCCAATAGTCTCAGCTACGCGGCGAGTGCGTTCAGAGCATGTAATGGCATAAGAGTTTGTGCAGGAGCGGAGAGATGTCTACCATGAGTAAGAGTACAGGATGCTCTTGCAGTTAGATGTCATTTCTGATCTTGGAAGCGTTAGAAACCCGCCCCTTGCTGAAGTTTAGAGCAAGCTGGTGCCTACTGTGGTGTTAACTCTTCGGGGATGGGTGTAGCATCAAGGAAACAGCTCAGCATCTTTTCACCCATTTCCCCACAATAAACTGGCAGTGGGGTTGAAAAGGCATCACCAGCTGGGGCAGTACCCAAGCCGAACTGTGTTCGTTGTCCATTTGAGCCGGGATACACTGCAGAATTGGACTTACATTAATACATTACGGAAAAGTTCAGGAAATAACATAGTTATGGTAGCTCCTCTTTCTAGGCTGTGCTTTCCACGGGGGATGCTATAGTACCACCAACAAATAACAACAGCCTCGGCGCATTCCTCAAGGATAAGCCTATGGAAACGAGGAACTAGACTGTTTCTTTATCCACATTGAGTTCAACATGATAAAAAAGCCACGATTTCTTTACTCCAGAGCAACGTGTTGGCCTATATAAAAAAGAGAAGGGACTGTCATACAATCATAAATCATCTTTGTGGGACCAGGCAGAGATGTACTGCTTGCAGGGTTAAGCTGTGGCCGGTGGGTTAGCAGCTTATGTGCTGAACATTTAATTCCTGGACTGTGGTTTGAGCCCAGCTTCAAGTGTGAAGCCGAGTGGCTTCGGGAGGGTTGGCCTCCACTCCTAGCAGGCGATAGTCATCTTCACAAAGAACAGCCACGCATCGCTTGCTTATCGCCTTTGGCGGTTTTTCCTCGCGGGAAGGGTTGGACAAAGCTCGGGGAGTGCGGAATGAGCTCTGGCTCATAAGGGCGCACAGGGATTTTAGTTGCGTGCAAACAGTGCCCGTGGGGTGTCTGCTGAATTAACCCGGAGGAATGGAAAAGTCTGATGGCGACTTCCCAAAAGCGCATGCGGCGTGTCCCCGCAATTCGCGCCGGCTAAGCAGGGAAAGACAGGCAGTAGCCGAAAAGGGGAGACAGAGTTTTCTTTTCTTAAGAATATTCCCAAACCTTCATCTATGAATGATTTTACTGGGCTTAATTCCTTATATTTTAATTGTAGTTACATTTTAATCTAATTGCAAAAGCAATAATTCTGTAATTTTAGAGTGATTCTCACTTAGGAGAAGTCCATAGTAAAGGCAAACAGAATGTGACAAATCAAATTTATTTCTATTTTTTATTCAATTTGCCATCAGATTCAATACTTGAATGTGCTTCATCCTTGCTAAGCGTTACGGTTTCCCTGTGCTTTGTTGTATTATGACATTGCTTCCCCGGATTTTTTAATTGGCAAAACAGAACAGGGACTATTAAATTTTATATAGCTGTACTGTATGGGTAAAATCAATACATAATCTGAGCTTCCACATTCTGGTCACTGCCTTGGAGTCACCAGGGCGAGGGCTGAAGGGAAAGCAAGGCTTATGTACTTGTTACATAAAAAGAACAGAAAATTCACAGAAAACAGTGAACCTACTTTTCAGTAGGTTCCCTGTTGTACAGGGATTCACACTGCAGGAGATGACACTTCTACTTCTGGTAACATCAGAGAAAAACACACGGGCAAATATATAGTGGAAGCAGGTTTGATGTGAACGGCTCGTCTTGTAACCTGCAGCAATTCATCTTCGGTGGTACCCAGTGATGGGACAAGAGGGAACGGGCACAAACGTGACCATGGGCAGTTCCATCTCAACCTGAGGAGGGACTTCTCTCCTGTGGGGGCGGCAGAGCACTGGCACAGCTGCCCAGAGAGGGGGGGAGTCTCCCCCTCTGGAGCCATTCCAAACCCGCCTGGAGGTGTCCTGTGCCACTGCTGGAGGTGCCCCTGCTCTGGTGGGGGGTGGCACTGGGGGGGCTCCAGAGGGCCCTTCCAACCCCCACCAGTCTGTGACTCTGTGATCTCCATCCACCCTGTCTGCCTCCCCAGGCTTGTGCTGCATCCTGGGAGCACCCAGGGACCAAACGCTGCTTCTGCACATAGAGATCTGGACGCCACCGGCCCCTCTCCCCGTGCTCCCAGGTGACATCCAGCACAGCAGTCACATCCCAGCTCCCCCCAGCATCTCCCTGATGAAGGTCCTGGATTTTCCTGCTTTCAGAGGGGATAACACCCTACAGGGATGGCAAGAAACAGCGATAAATGGGGCAAGAGTGCAAACCCCCGTGGGAATCCAGGCTGCTCCGGACACTCGGGGCTGGGATTTCACGCGGGCACCCGAATTTGCCAGCGCCAGGTGTCCATCCCATGGGGTGGCGGGGCGCGTTGGAGATGCTGAGCTGCTCCGAATAATATCCTGAGGTGACTCCAAGAGCGAGACGTTAGTGGTGGAGGGGACGGGTTCCAGTAAGCGCTGAATGAAGCGTTGCAGAAGTGGTGGTGGTGAAGGGGAAACGGTAGAATGAAGTAGTGGGGAAACTGAATTATAAGAAGAACACTATCTGGTATTGGCTTTCAGATCATATGGCCGTAATAGGGACTACAGACTCCCTAATCCTGTCGGCAGCAGTAGCATTTACAATACCCCACTCCTACCTACCGAAAAAGATTAAACTGTTCTTTTCACAAGATCAAACTGACTTTTTTTCTTTCAAAAAGACAACACATGACTTAGCTGTATTTTTTTATTATTATTTTTTTTTTAAGGAAAACACTTCTTTATCACCTGTATAACCAGATAGAAGAGGGGAAGATTTTTTTTTATTTTAGGGTGACTGTTGCTGTTCTTGCTGAACGATTTCATACTATTACCTCCGTTAACAGCTTAGTTCATTTATGACTGTCAGGTTTTGATAGAAGTGATACATTTTATTTTCTTTTCATTACGGGCTTAACTTGCAAGGTGTTGCTGCTCATGCTGCGAGTTTTCCATCGTTTTGCTGAAACGAATTCGTTAATTTTTCTTCAGACTAAGAAAAGCCAATGCAAAAAATGTTTCTGCTGCTGGACTGTTAGTCACTGGCGTGGCTGTCTGATCACTGCACAGCAGACGATTGGCACAGGCTCTTTGCTGTTAGCCGTGAATTTTTAAAGTCAACTTAGTTCTTCGCTGTTCATTTCTACCAGTTTTTTATTTTTTTCCTTAAAGTGCTTTGTGAAAGAGCAATAAATTTTATCAGGAATTTTATGTAACGTCTTATAACTCTACCCTGGAGCTTCTCATTTACATTAAGACCGTTTTCCTAAAGTCTGAGTGTAATTAATGTCTATTTAAAAGTTCTTTAGAGTGCCCAAGCGTGTAGGCAAAAGAGCTTTGCTTGGAGGCTGTCTTCTAAAACAGGAGCAAGACAAACGGACAGCTCAGCTTCAGTCACTTTTTCCTCTGCATAGTTTCTGAAAGAAAAGCACCATCAAACAGCAAAACAAAAAGAAAATGACATGATGAAGTTATTTGGGGAAAAAATATGTTTTTCCTGTCAGTGCCTCTTCTGGCAGCGTAATAGCTGTGTCCATACAGAAATGTACGTACCCATGCTGAGCTTCTCAGACTATTACTGATGAGGGGAATCACTTTCAAGGACACCGCTCGATAACGCAGCCCAGGCTTTTTTTTTTTTTTTTTTTTTTTTTTTTTTTCTTAGCCCCTATAGGTTTTGGCTCGCGATCCGTTTTCGTACAAAGCCATTTATCACGTCGTGTTTGACTTCTGCCCGCTCTCTGCTCGAGTGGCCGGGGCTGCCCAAGGCGCCCATTAACTCCTGCCCCAGAGCCGCTCCGGCCGCAGGGACTCACCCCGCTCCGCTGGCTGGGAACACTTTTCCTCCCAGACGCCTTGGGGCAGACCGGTTCGGCTCACGAGGAAGACAGAAACAACCTTAAGAAGGAAGAGTTTTAATACTTTAATTAAAGGTTTCGGATTCATATGGGCAATTTTAAACTACAGGCTTCTTTTTTTTTTTTTTTTTTTTTTTTTAAATTACACAGCCCGGCCCTGCAGGTTCCCCTTGTCATCCTGCTGGGACTCGCAGCTTTCCCTTACATTTCTTTTTCACACTTTGGTTTCTATAATGAGATAATTAAGCATCTCATGGTTTGTTAAGATACAATCCATGAAAAAAAGCTTTTACAGCTGTTGATTCGGGGTGGGAAGCCAGGTAATCACAGTTTCTTACTACCCGTTACATACCACCTTACAGGAGAGATTTTCTCCTTTTTTAGAGGAAGAAATTGTTCAGAAGATCACGCCTACTAAGAATACCTTAATTTGATTTAATGTAATTCCCACTGAAGCAGTTAGATTTCAATATTTAAAGTCAAGGAGTTGCTTTAAGTGTTTCCCTGACTGACCTTATATTCTCAGTAGCTGCGTTGGACTCGTCACAAAAACTGTAACCCATGAAAATACGTAAGAAAGCTTAAAAAACCCCAACCTTCAATGCAAGCAGGTTAACAAGACACTACCCAAGTACCAGTCACCTCCATTTCTGCTGGCTTGTTGGAGCACTCAGCGCTTTTGTTGTAGGTAATGGCTGTTATTCAATGAGAGTTTCCTTTTTTCTTCAGCTGTCAAGTACTAGCCATTGGCAAGACCCTGGTAAAGGAGAAGAAATTGTCAGGTAATCCCCCCTTTTAAAGAAAAGCCTAGGCATGCAGGAGTAAAGCCGGCTGACACTAAAAGGCCAATACGAGCAGGGGCTCTCGCCAGCTGCTTGCCCAGGTCTCCTGAAATTATGCCACAGTGAAGAAAACTCGACTTTCATATGTCGGAATTCATTGATCAAAAGGCACGTGCAAGACAGCAGAAATTCTTTTCCAGGAAGGTTAATAACCTCTTCTGGTGTCCTCTGCTCACTCTCAGCTGCACCTCTGCTCATGGTCCAAATTTCTCCGTACCTGAACCATAAAGGACATCCCAGATGAGGACTGGTGTCAATATTACTGTGTCTATTGGAAATTCAAACAGATTTGGAGATCTCCTTTCCCCCTGGCTCACAGTCATCATCCAGTTGACTCTGGACCTCAGGTCCCGCTCACACATCAACATCCTCAACGTCCCTCTGAGGAACCGGCCACGTGGCCCGGCCACCCCTTCCTCAGCAGGGAGGGCTGCCTCCCGCCTGCCTGCTGCCTCCCGCCTGCCTGCACACCAGTCGGGCAGCATGCTTCTACTTTGTGAGGTAACGTTTTTAATGAAGATACTAAGGAGGCTGCGCTCTAGACCCATCCCGAAGCATCGTTAACATCTCCCCCTCATGGTAACTGAGTGTTGCGCTGACCTACCCTCCTGAGCCACCCTGGGAACATGCCAATATCACTCCAAATTTAACTCTCCGAGCTCCCAGTTCCTCATTTTACACCATTTATTGGCACTGGGCACTTTGCTTCGGTGACGTGTGGTGTATCCTCCACCTCTACAGCACACGGAATGAGGGGGCAAAGGAGGCAATATTGAGACTTTTGAGCTCTACGATGGCAGAATTACACAGCAGCGAGTGGAAAACGCTGAGTTTAGAGCCGAGGGACCTTCGCCCGCGGCTGCAGCGGGACTGGAGGCTGCTCCGGTTGTCCCCGAGGTTGGGGGTTTCCGTGCTGGGAAAGGGCAGGGGCACAGGGAAGCCTTCTGCCGAGAGAGCTGCCAGGGCCAGCTGAAATACGAAAAATTCCGGTATCCCTGGCTGTAGTGGAAGCTGCGGCTGCTGCTACAATTCCCATCGCTCACTCTGCATTTGTATTTTAAAGGATGGACTTTAACTGAGTGGCAGTACTCGGAGGCAAGGATAAATCGATGGTTTGTGCCTCAGGCTTTTCCTGTCGTTGCAAAGTGTGCTGTGGCGGGGAAAAATTCACAGTAGAATTTTTTTGAATCTGCATAGGTACAGCCCAGTATATTTCTTACTGCTGTAAATGAAGAAGAGTAAACAAGAAAAAGAGAAGAAAGCCAACTTCATACTATATAAAGCAGCTTGTATCTGGGCCGAGAAAAATGTTACCTGGAGTCTGTCTCCCCATCTGTCCTCAGAGAGAGGTTCTTGGGTTTGCTAATACGGAGGGCTGAGAGAGCTGCGATTTGCAAATCCACCCTCCCCAGTACAATAAAAGACCCATCTGGAAACCTCCCTCAGGCCCCATGTCTCATTGCAGTGGTACGGCGCTGGGCGAGGGTAGAAACAGAAATGCTTCCTGTGCCGTGACGCTCGCTCCGTGTTTAACACGGACCGGTAATTCCAGTCCTGCCGCCTCAGCAGATTGCAGCCCCCGTCTCCAAGCATGGGACAAGGAAAGACATGGACCTGTTGGAGCGGGGCCAGAGGAGGCCCCGGAGATGCTGGGAGGGCTGGAGCCCCTCTGCTGGGAGGACAGGCTGGGAGAGGTGTGGGGGTCAGCCTGGAGAAGAGAAGGCTCCGGGGAGACCTCAGAGCCCCTTCCAGTGCCTAAAGGGGCTCCAGGAGAGCTGGGGAGGGACTGTTTACAGGGGCATGGAGTGATAGGGTGAGGGGGAATGGCTTCAAAGTGGAAGAGGGGAGATTTAGATGAGGTATGAGGAAGAAATGTTTCCCTGTGGGGGCGGTGAGCCCCTGGCACAGGGTGCCCCGAGAAGCTGTGTCTGCCCCATCCCTGGAGGTGTTCAAGGCCGGGTTGGACGGGGCTGGGAGCAACCTGGGCTGGGGGGAGGTGGCCCTGCCCAGGGCAGGGGTTGGGACTGGATGGTCTTCAAGGTCCCTTCCATCCCAAACTATTCTATGATTCTACAACAAGTGCGCACTTAACTTTTATACATCCTGACACTGCTTTACATAGGAATAGAGTGTAGAAATAGTCAGAAAATGGCACCGCGTAGGGATTGCACCTATTGTGGGAAAACGTTGCTTCCTTCTTGGCTGTGCAAAGGGTTTCCTTGAGACACCGAGTCTGAGCCGTGAACACAGAAGAAAGGTGGTCAGGTGTCTGGGACACAAAGCACAATTTGAAACAGTAGGATATTTTAAACAGTAGGATGCAACCTTAATCTTTGCTTTAAACACACAAATCTGTTTTCACAGTTTGTCTGGCTTTTAATAATGACACCTCTTTAAAAACTGCATCCATTCTGGTTTTTATCCATCTAAAGTTAAATGGAAAGGTATAATTGATTTAGTGACAAACTGGTGGTAACATTTCTTTTTAGCATTCAAAAGAAAAGCAATATTAAGTACAGAATAAACCGGCAGTTTTTATCTAGTGCTAAAGAATGACTCATTAATATTTCCAGTCAAGTTTCTGCTTGTACGGTATAATGTTTTGTTGCATAACAATACATTAGTGACAAATTTTGATACTTTAATACACTATTGCCTCCTTCAACAGCTAATTACTACAATTAGCTTCCCGCGTAGTAAATTCCTTCTCCCTCCCATCTCCCAGCAGCGAGACCACAAGCACAGAGCTGAAAAATACGCTTGTCTTTGCCACTCGGTCCTTAAGAGGGATCTACAGAGGAACAACCCCTAGCTTTAATTGGGAGGATTATTTAGACACCTTTTACTTAAAGTCTGGGAACCTTGCGGAGCAAACCCAACGCTAAGCGGCGTTATATGGAAGCCCTTTTTTTTTTGTGCTCAGCCTGTGCTGGGCTCCAGGGCAAAGCCTCACTGCTGCGGGGAGGAAAAGGGGATGGCTGCTCCTCACCCTGCTAAAAACATCAAAGAATCACAGAATGGTTTGGGTTGGAAGGGACCTTAAACATCTTCTAGTTCCAACCCCCCCTGCCATGGGCAGGGACACCCCCCACCAGCCCAGGTTGCTCCAAGCCCCCTCCAAAAGATGAAATGCAAAAGATGAAAGATGAAATGCAGCACCTGATATCTGAGTCTAATGGCTCTCTACAACCGTAAACGGTGTCCTCCACACAATTTCCCCAGCCCTGCCCGCAGGAGGTTGCTGGCTCCGGGGAGGGCGGTGCGGCGCGGCGGCGGAGGCTCGTGCTGCCAGCCTTGGGGGGCAGGAGCCGTCATCTCTTGGGGGGCAGCGGAGGAGCTGCAGACCTGGACATCATGGCCCAGAATGGCCAGGTCACTCCGGATGTTTTTCCAATTGAACTCCTTCCTGCTTTTTTGCCGTGATGTTTGAGTTTCAGCACGAGGTTGCACTGCTGCTCCGCAGAATTTTCTGTTTTCTGGGGCTAATTCCTATATCACATCCTGATCCCTGCCAGATCCTGCTTCGGCCAATCCTGCAATGATTTTTAGGCTTATTAATTCTCTCTGTCATAAAGTCACAATAAAGTTATATTATACTGATGTATTTGATGAAGGAAGAGGTACAAAGCCGCGCGGGGCACAGCAAAGCCAACGAGGTCCGGCTGCGATGAGGAGCTGCTCAGCTCCACAGGGCTCACTCTGGCCACGCACAGAGTGGAAAAAGGAGCATCATCCTGGTGTTTGCCTGCAGGATTTCCTCCAAAAACGCCTGGCAGTCCTGGCTTTGTTTTCAAAAGGTTGCGTTTCCCCAAGTAAGGATGCAGAATTTGTTCATTTGTTTTGTAGGAGAGGCGGTGCTTTTTGGTTTTAGTAAAATCTCACCAGGAAGACACAGATATCGCAAAGTTGATATGTAATTGGGAGTAAGAGGGCACTTTCTAAAAAATAATGAATGAACAAAGTTTAATTGAGATGAACAAAAATATAAAAGCTTGAGCTGGTTCGTCAAGTGGCGAGATGAAGTCTCAGATGCTCTTCTGGGGGATGGACTTTTAACTAAGTATAATCTGTGTTGCAGGTACAAGATGAAACAAAATATTTGGATGAAATTAGGAAGACAATAGCCTCTCTGAACCCAGTTAGACTGCCAAAACAAATCCACTTCATCCCTCCTTCACTCACTCTTCCCCATGAAACGCTGCAAGAAATTGAAATCAATTAAAACCCTTTCGTTTAGAGTTCTAGTGTTCTTCTAGCGCAGCACCTTTAGCCCAGGGACAAGGAGACGGCTAATCCTGCTCGTCAACTCATAAACATCCACCTTAAAATCTGTTCCTTCCTTTCCTGCACCCAGTTTCCTTATTTCAGTCTTCTTGATAGCTAGAAGCATTCCTCCATTTTCTGATGTAAATTTAGTTGTAACTATATTGGAACATTTCTTTCTTCCGACAGGACAAAACTTTCCTTTCCCTCAGACAGTTCTCCTCCACCTTCCATCAAAACTGCAGTGTCTAATCTCTTAAAGCAAACATGCCATTTTCCTAAGTGCTGCAGTTGGCATTTTTCTGTACAAGTTCATGTTTACCTCACTTGAGCTTTGGTTAACAAAATAATTGTGGTGCATATGAAAACACTGAGTTTGTAAGGTAACGTTTCTCCCTTCCTGTGGTTGATTCTTGGCCCTTCTCCCTCTAGCTCATGCGTGACTGGCAAAGGCAGATAACTCACCCCTACCCAGTGCAATCCGGGGGCGCTCCTGGGGTGCCTCCTCCTCTCCTTCGGCGTGACGTACGCTTTGTCTCCCTTTCGGCCTGTTCTTGAAATGTCTTCTAATTCTTGTAGTCATTTCCCGTTTGCTCAAGTCATTTTTCATGTTACCACACGTTATACTCTTTGATGAAGCGTAGATAGATCTATTGCATTTTTCTTCAAGGAAATACGTTATCTTATCAAGGATAAGATACGTTAGTCTGGTATATTCCAGATATATTATATTTATATATTAGAAAGATAAATTAGTCTAGTATTATATTCCAGTTTCCATTTACCTTTGTATATTTACTGGAGCACTGGTTATATTGTCATCCTCATTGGACTTCCAACTCGTCATCTTTCATGTAATAACTCTTTTGCCTTTAAAATAATTTTTGCTCTATCCAGATAATTTAGGAAATGAAGCGGATAAAACATGGAGCACATATTGACTATGTTTATAAAGTTAAATAGTGCATAGCCAGAAGCACGGGAACTATTCTGGTCTTTACTGGTGCTTTGGTAAAGCAGTCCCTGGCACATCCTTGGCCCCTTGCATCAGGCCGTTCCAGTTGGCAGGATGACACTGTGACCAGAGTACAGGCACCGCCACCTACGGCTTACCTGGGGTTTGGTTTAGGTACAGCTAACAAATTGGGCTCATCACGGTGAAAGTAATTGGTGTCATAGCCCGAGTGCCAGAAACTGCAGCAAACCGACTCAATTAGGCATTAGATCATTTCAAACTGGTTGCTTCTCTAGAGATGGCAGGGTCTCTCACGCTGGAAAGAGTAAACTGTACCCACTGTAATTTGCGTTAAAAGCAGTATTGTCCACAGCATCGACATCATCTGGACAAAAAGGAGATTCAGGATGCTCCGCGCTGACCTGCGTGGATTCCCACGCCAGCCAGGGTGGACTTCTTCTGACTCCTGGGAGAGCAGAGAGGGATGGATAGGTGGTGGTGGTGTAGATCCCACTCATTGCCAATGACCTCTCAGCAGAGCAGTCTCTGTTTTTCAGATTAAACCGAGGAGTGAGACAGAAGTACGTGTAACTCCAGAAAAACACAGAGTTGAGGCGAGGGTGGTGTAAGGACTGGGTAGCAACGGCAGGATTGAAGTGCAAATTGTAGTCATGGACCAGTGCTTGAAGCAGAGCATTAATTAAGGACCTCTTGAGGGTTTTGTGGTGGTCCATCCGAGAAAGGATAAACAATGTTAAGACCCCGGACAGCAGGCATTTCGAGCCTCCCCAGAATGGACAGGTTATTTCCATGTTGGGAATCTATCAAGGGCTTAAGGGCAGTAACAGACTCAGCGATCCCTTGTCCTCTCGAAGACAGGATGGGGTGCAGCTCAGGAGGCTGGAGGTCTCCTTCATGCAGGGGAAGAGATTTGCATGAGCATGAGATTTTTCACTCCATATTGGAGCTTGACACAGATGCTGTAATTTGCAGTTTCTTTATTTCCCAAGCGTACAAAAAATAATTTGCTTTTCCAAAGTTTCCCACCGATACATTTTGGAAAGTTTAAAGTGATTTTGTAGTCTCAGAAATGTGTAGGAAGACTGCGGAGCCTTAACTTCTTCCCCATCAGTCCACATCAGGAGTGCCACGCTGCCCTTCTTTCTGGTGCCGTGTCTGTCCAGGACACCCCACTGGGTATCTGCGCTTCTCATCACTGGGGTATAACCTTACAGACAGATACGTTTTGAGTCAGAGGTTACCTAAATGCATCACATATCATTCAGGTCTGACACTTACAACGCTGTATTCTGGAAACAGTTAAAAGCCAAGAGTATAATGATGGCTTTTATAATTCAAAGTGACCCAAATCATTACGATATCTTTTACCAGTAGTCATCAATTTTCAGACTAAGTTCCAACAGTTTTCTCCTGCTGGCTATAAAATAACCGAACAAAAGGGTTTGCTAAAGGGGTGAGATATTTCATGCTTCTGAAATTTTCTCACACTCTTGAGATCCTGAAAATAATACGCACTCTCCATATTTCTCACTGCAAATGACAGCAGAAACCCATTAATTCATCTCATAAAGAAATACAGGTAAAAATTATATTCACTCCTCCCGCCTTCTGCTCAGCACGATGATGTGATGTAGGGGATGGGAATGACTCTTGAAATCCAAGATACATTTCATTGCATTTATATTTCACTGACACCACTAAAGTTGCTTAAACGAATTTCCCTTGCTGCTATGCCCACAGCCAAGCCGCTGCCATCGAAATTTAGGTCTTCTGTGTCACATCTCTTAAGGCAAAGCAGTTCTTTTGAGAGACCTGAATGATTATGTCTTGCCCAGAAGATATTTCTGGTAGGCATCAGTGAAACCAAAAATCAGGAACCTAGAAACAAAAAGTAAAACGGGTGTCATGAAATTGGAAAAAAAAAAAGAAAAAAAGAAAAAAAAGAGGGAAAATCAAGCCCTGGGAGTAGAGATGAGGCAGTGGAAAAAAAATAAAAGTCCCCCTAAAGCATCTGGCTGTGAAAAAAAATCAAGTCAGCCAAAGGCTGATTAGTAGCTGCAGTACCAGGGTGAGCCCATTAGGGATGTAACGTTGTTTTCATCTTGATATATTTTTGTGGAAGAAAATTTATCCAGGAGCAAGGATGGAATTCTTAATGGAATAAGTATTTCATTAAATCCTCTTAATGAAAGAGATTGGAAAACAATAGAGCGAAGAACGCGCTGAAAGAAATACAAATATGTAATGAGGAGCTGACTCCTTCTGCCCTGAAAATGAAGGGAGGTGACAGCAGAGTCGAGAGGACTGTCAGTTTAAATGAGGCAGTAACGGCTTCGGCTGGCACCTCCAGGGCTTCAGAAAGACACTCTCAAGATAATAAACTGCTAATTAACTTTCCCTTTCCCCAGAGGATCTTAGCGTCCAGTTGTTTTTAGCCCTGCCTAGAAAATTGGGTTTAATTCTCTTTCCTGAGTTAAATTTTCACAAGTGGGAGCGCTGAGGTGAGGGAGTGACCCAGGATTTCTCTCCAGCGATGTCCACGGGAGTAGGTTCTTAGTGAATTTCTGGGAACGGAAACTAAGAAAAATCAGCTCTACGTATTCTTTTTTAACCGCATGTCTTGCAGTACGCTGGAAGAAATACTGTGCCTTTAGGAAGTGTTTTACTGCGGAGCAAAGAATTATTTTGCAAGTGCTTCATCCCGTGTGTCCCGGCCGCACCACGTTGCTCTACGGGGCTTGGTACAGACGCGGGGGTGGGAAATGTCCCCTAAAGGAGCTTGTGCCACTCTGCAGTGATTCAAACAAGAGCCTAGGAACACTAAAGACTTAGAACCCTCTTAATGTTGTCTTTTTCTTTTCCTCAGCTATAATACTTTGTGGTTGTTTGGGGGTTTTTTGTTGGTTTTTTTTTTTTTTTAATTGATACCATTTGGGGAACAAACTTCTGGGAATAGAGCTTTGTGAGATGAGTGCTGAAGGTTGAGCCCTTGGGGTTAGGGGGATTCACAGTTTCACATTTCCTTTGCTACTGGAAATCATTTCGGTTTGTTTTGTTGTTTGTTTGTTGGGTTTTTTTTAAGTGCACCACAAAAATGACATATTTCGCATGAATTTTTAAGAAACACTCCTGCTCTGCCCATGTTCTGGGTAGGGCTTATCTCAACAGTTGAATTATGCTCGTTGTTTAGGCTGAGACAAGATGCTGGGGATTACCTCTGCCCTCTAAATGCCTTGTTCCTGCAGTTCACTATATCTTCATGATGGGCGGGTCGGAGAGGCTGAAATCTCTGACTTTCCTGGTACTTTGCTGAGGATGACAGACTGCTAAAGGATAACTTCACGGCCTTCCAGGGGACAACCATGCTTTCACCTCATTTTCAGAGATAGCTTGCCGGCTCTTGCCTTTCAGGATCATTATGTCCTATCAAGGCAGCAGCTTCTCATTTTAAAACAAATATTGTCCTTGAAAGCATCCCATTGCCACTGATAAAATGATGCTTCATTGAGTTATCTCCATAAGCACATGCCAGCAATCGCTGTGGATAAATTACATACATCAAAGACTTCTAATGACCGTACTTGGAGTAAAATTAGCTTCCTGCGTTTGCATCGTTAATTAAGCTCAACACCTCCCTTCCACATATGCTGCTTTCCCCGATAGCCTGTGCTGTCTACGAAGTATAAATTACTGCCCGTCTGCTCAGGTTCAGTTTTGATGCACGGGGTCCAGCAACACGATCCAGTTTGCACTTACTTGTTCTAGGAGAGACCTTAAGTTGACATATCTCAAGTAAATACTGAAATATTAGATGAATTAGAGCTCAGTATAGCTCACCGTACCTGGGTATTGGAAAACAGGCATTATCTGCACTGGTTCAGTGTTTCTCACAGAATATTATACACCAGGGTTGATTTGTTTGCCCAGTCTCGGCACGCAGAGCTGCTTGTGGGACATTTTACACTCTTGAAGATGTCTCAGCGCTCTTACACCCCAATGGTCTGGTCCATTTGCCTTTATTTAGACTCCGTGAGGGGAGCTTGCTTCAGGGAGTTCATTTTGGCAATTTGGGGTAAGATCTGGCACCGTACAGTGCAGAGGAAAGAGGAGCAAGCCCCGTGCACCTTGTGCACGCAGGGCACTGGCTGATGCCCGGCTCCTTCCTCCAGAGATCATCTCCCGGACAGAGCACGTAGGGGGACTCCGATGGAGGACAGTGGGGAGGAAGTGCCTGGCACCCCTTGGGTAAAGGAAGCTGAGCCAAGGGGTACAGTTGTGTCCATTTCTCTGCAAATAAGCAGTGGGATGAAAAAACTGGGCTTGCAATAAACTAAAAAAAAAAAAAAAAAAAAAAAAGTAAGAGCTTTACAGATCCCAAGTTAAAAATACTGATCTGTAGTATCTGTAGTTAATAACATATATCTCAAAGTAAAATTTTATGTTATAAATATTGTACATCAGATCTCATTAGAATCATAGAATGGTTTGATTTGGAAGGAACCTTGAAGATCATTGAGTTCCACTCCCCTGCCCCGGGCAGGGCCACCTCCCCCCCGCCCAGGGTTCTCCCAGCCCCGTCCAACCTGGCCTTGAACACCTCCAGGGATGGGGCAGCCACAGCTCCTCGGGGCACCCTGCGCCAGGGGCTCACTGCCCACACAGGAAAGAATTCCTTCCCCACAGGGAAACATTTCTTCCTAATATCTCATCGAAATCTCTCCTCATCCTATCACTCCATGCCCTTGTAAAAAGTCCCTCCCCGGCTCTCCTGGAGCCCCTTTAGGCACTGGAAGGGGCTCTAAGGTTTCCCCGGAGCCTTCTCTTCCCCAGGCTGACCCCCCCCACCTCTCCCAGCCTGTCCTTCCAGCAGAGGGGCTCCAGCCCTCCCAGCATCTCCGGGGCCTCCTCTGGACCCGCTCCAATGGTTCCATGTCTCTCCTTCTTCTTTGTCTTTACTTCTTTGCTCAGTGAATGCCTTGCCCTCTGGCCTTAAACAAACCAAAGCACTTAAATAGTAAAACTTTTTCTTTTTTTTTTTTTTTAATAACTTCACGCTCTTAATAAAATCTTGGCCCTAAAACCTGCAATTGAGACCTTCGAAGCAATGGGGCAAGGGCCTGTGCCACTGTGCCCCAGCTGTCCTCCATCACCACGTCACCACCTCGGTCCTCTCCAGCAGCACTGTGAGCAGTGACTCAGGCACCAGACAGTTCTTCTCAGCTTTGCCTTCGTGGCAGCTGGAAGTTTTCTGATAAATAAATGCTGTGCTGTGTACAGGAAAGCCCACCCCGTTCACAAAGCTGCTTCCAGAACCGTTTAACCAGAGGGTAGTAAGAGCAATTGGTTAGAAAAGAAAAAAAAAGCAAGCAAATTAAAAAGTGAGTGGAAATTGGCAGGCAGCAGCAATAAGCCAAATTCTGAGCAAATAAAAGTGGCGCGGTACCATGTATTTATAGAAACAAAAGTCGTTCCTAATCCTTTTAGAGCAGGGGCCTGCACAAATCGTTAGGCAACATCCACCCAGGCAAAGATTTATCCTTAAAGGAATTGAAATCCAGAGCCAAATATATTTAAGCTACATCCACGTATTTTTGACACATACACAACGTATCACAAGTTTAAAGAGGACCTGCCAGATCACTAGTGGAATTATAGATGTGTATTAAAATCTCCTCAGACCTGGACTACTACATCTCACTTTTCTTTCTGAAACATTACTTTTATTTTTTAGGTTTCCAGCACTATCAGAATTCTGGAATAAATGTTCAAAACCCAAAAGTCCTAAAAAGAGTGTCTCTGAGGTCAAACTTCAGCAGAGAAAATCCTCTCAAACACGTGCTAGCAGTGAATCCATCCATCCATCCACTGGTAGCAGGGCATAAAGTTGTGCTTCGTGTATTTGTCTTTATTCGGAAAGACCAACAGTGGCTTGGGTTTGATTTTTTTTTTTTTTTTTAATCAGCTGGTAGAGCCCCCGGGATTCACCTAATTATGTATAAAGGTAAGCCCTAACCATGGGGCCAGCTGTGATTCATTCTCATTTGGCTCCCTCGTAACCTATGCGAGCCTGTTCCCACCTGCTAGGAGAACAGCTCTAATTCCCATTTTCCCCCCAAATCTGATTTGTCAATCAAGCAACAAGAGGTGCTAAATAGTCAGCTTGTGCATTCTCATCAGCTATGGCACGTGTTTGGTTCTCGGCTCCTAAGGTTCCTGTGAAGCAGTTTGGTAGTGAAAGAAGCTTATTTTAGGGCGGAGGGCCTCACTGCAGGAGCCAGGGCTGGAGTTCTTCAGCAGAGGAAAGGTAAGTATATATGTCATCTTGTATGTAGCTTGTCCTTTTCCTTATTTGAAGAGCTTTTCACTACTGAGTCAAGGAACATTTGTGAATATTCAAAATATAATTCTTGGTCCAGCACAAACAAGGAGGTGTGCTTATTTCAACTTCCCAACCCGGACCAAGAATCTAAAATACTTAGTGGTGTCAGAGGTGGGTTTGCTACTGTACTACTTTATTGTGAATTGTTTATTTCTGTCAAATCTTTACTTTGGGAATCATATGATTGCTTATGTTTTTACCCAGCTCTTTTTTATGTTGCAAAAAAAGTTAGGATTATCAATAAAAGCTGCTATGAGGAATAAGGAAAAAAATGCTATGAACTTCTTATTAAATTCTCTCACTGTCTATGAGTTAATCTTGGGATTTATGAACCCTTTTGGACTAGAAACCCCAAAAAGGTTGGCTTAGAAATACATTCCTTTCACTTCCAGTTCTCCCTTTATTTTTCCATCTGGTGTTATTCTGATCTTTCCTCCTGAGCCGAAAACCCACCAGTGGTGCTTGACTAAAGGCAGTGCCCAGCCCTTTTTATGGAGGTTTATTATATATTATTCTGTGAGCATAAGACTTCTAGTTTCTATGAATGCTTCAAAAGATTATTTTTGGTTTAGCTGCAATTGTAGAATTTTCCAGCTTTATTTCCTAAGTAATTTGAAAGCAGGAGTAGAAAATATTATCAACTTGAAAGAGCGTCAAGAAAATGTGTTCTTCTTATGCAGCATTTGAATCTTCTCAAAATTTGAATGAAATGAGACAATATGTATTGTCGGGATTTCCTGTGGATAATTACATTTCTGTTGGCTTTGCTTCAATAGCTGTAAGGGACGTTAAGGAGAATTGAGGCTTGAACCTGGTTTCTGCTTCACAAGAGGTTTTAAGACGTGCAGTCTGGATCCAAACCTGGGCTCTGCTAAAGCTTGAAGATCTTTGATGGTTTTGCAGCCCTGTGCCATTTCCCTCGCCCGGTGCAGGGCGACTCTTCAATACCCACCAGCACATGAACCTCACCACGTTCCTCGCTGTGCGTGCCACCAGGGCGTGTGGCTTCTGCCACGCAACCCAATATTTGCTGATATGTTTCAGCTGTAACTCAGAGCCCACGTCTTTAGTGACAAAATGAGGTTTTGTGTGTCACTCAAAAAGCCGTATTCCTTACGGGTAACTGGAGGAGAACCAAATAGCTCTCTGTGTACAAAATATAATGTTTATATATAAGACATAAGCATCACCAAGGGTTATGCGTTCACCCCAGTGTCTTCCTGAGTGTCCTCATCCTCTTTGAGATGAGAAAATGGCTGTGTAGGTTTTGTCTGAAAACAGAAGCAGGTTTGTGTGCGGTGCAACCTCTCCGTCTCACGTACCTGGCCTTCTCGTGCAACATCATAACGTGCCTGAAGACAAATGCAAAGACATCTTTGTAAGACTTGAACGCTTTTTTTTACAAGATACAGTGATAAAATGTCAAATATTTAATGTTCCTCTGATTCCCTGTGCTTTTTGCAGTATGTTTTATGGGTCTAGTGTTGCTTATGAAATGCCTAGAATGCTATGGTAGCTCAGGGCCATAAAAAAAATTTACTATGTTTTGCTTATTACCATAAAACCCTTTTCCAGACCTTCTATAACTGTCTCCAGAAAGAAGTCGAAATATATTCTTTTCCACTTGTGAGCTCAGGAGCTCACAGCTGAAGACCCGTGACGGGATGTTGTAGGAAGCTGCCGGCATGTCTCCCAGTGATGCACCCGGACCGTTAGCGTGTGACGATTTCAGGCTCTGAACGTGCTCCACTGCATAGGGACGGCTTCATTTGTTCGCTGGGCTTTTAATGAATTCTAATAACACTGCAGCTCACCTGCGAGTGTTTCTGTTGGGTGGTTTTCCACTGCCCCAGGAATAAATCAGGATTGTGGTCTTTCCCTGAAAAAGTACTTCTGGGAGGAAGGATCTGAGTAGCGTGTGTATGGAATAGTCAAAAAATATATAGTATAGCACGCATTGGGCTGTGGGAGGCTGGCTATAAAATGCTGAACTCCTTTAATTTTCACTGAGCGCGAGGGAAGTCGATCTATCACTCCACAGCTTGTGGGGGTGAAGAGATATGAAAAGATTCCTCTTCTGGTTTGAAAGGCAGTGCTAAAAGCTGATGTTGCAGGGGAATCTAAAATTTTCTTTTTTGGGATCTGCATGTGATTTCCACCAAACTTATTTTCCATTCATCAGTCACGACTGGGCAATACTGCTTTTTGCCCCAAAAGCCCCACCGAATGATATTGTTTCTGTGCCTTTATTGGGTGGAGGAGCCTTTTTAGGAGGGCTGGAGCAGAAGCTGTTGCTCCTCCCTCTCTGCGCAGAAAGGATGCTCCTTTGATTGCATTCCAGAAAACTCCAACTATGGAGATTTGCCTTCAGTCGGGGTGGTACTGCTCCAGCTGTGTGTAAGGAGCAGGTTAATGACCAAAAAACCCCATTTTCCCAGTAGTTCATCTCGTTCTTGGATTACTCTTTAAACTAGAGCAAGCTTTTAAGAACTGTTTGGTGAGACAGTCGCTAGCACCTCATATTTCAGGTTTTAAAAGGAGGTATTTGTGAGTCATCTTAGACTGCATCTACACCTCAGTCGTTTAAACTATAAACTGAACAAATGCCAACTTACTGTCACCATGAAAACAATATGTCAGGGTATATGTTGTCACGAACAGTACAGAACAAAAGAAAGCCTTATTAAGAGATGGCGTGCCACCCATTGCAGAGCCTCTAGCAAGGTCCAGGTTCCTTAAAAAATATCATATAGCTGGAAAATCTCAGGCAAAATCATGACAGCTTGTCTTACCGCGTGGTCCTCCAGAATGATTTAAAGCTTGAAATCTGTCTTGCCTGATGTATACCAGGATTTGATTAAAAAATGTCCTGCAGCACTACTTCGTGATTGTTATTGATAGCGCAATGTAAACAATTCTTTGTTTTTTCCCCTTGTCAAAATAAGATGCCATGCTTAAATTACTTGTGCCAACGTAACAAAATACTGCCACTTGTTCCTTAGAGCTTAAAACAAAGAAAGGCTGATAAAGGGCCTTTCAGGTAGCCCATACCCTTTCAGAAAGACCCTTGAAAGGCAAAATTGGCATGAGAGATGTTATTTTAGCACCATTATTTTTGTTTCACCCTGCAAGAACCCAACCTCAGACTGCTGTGGCCGTGGGGCACATCTTCAGCCAAATGGCACAGTGCGTCTTCGGTGTTGGCTCGCGCCCTCCCCCACGCCTCAGTACTGCCTGTATTGATTTATATCTCTTGTCCTTTAACTTCTGGGCTCTGGAAATCAATTCTAAGCTTGACTAACTAAAATTAGCTTTGCGGTGCCTTCGTGGAGAGATGCTGGAATGTGCCAGCCAGACGTTGTCCTGCCTCGGGTAGGGAGGAGGAGGAAGAGGGTGGAGTTGACCTGTTTGAAGGCCTTCTTTCACGGCACTGGGTTGCTCTGGGAGGTGGAAGGGGGATTTGTTCCTGTCTCCTCCTCTTCAAATATAATTCTTAGTACTTGAACTGATTATGTTAACTCAGAGACTAAAGATTTACCACTGACTTTTTTCTTGCCTATTCCAGAGGAGATTTTTTGCTTTTTTGGACAGGTTTTGTCCTGTACCATCTATAGTGACTGGTTGGTTATGGCAGAAAGCTGGTCCAAGGAACTGTAACTGCTGTCTGTGGTGTGCTCCTGCCATCCCCAAGCAAGTGTGCTTTTTGCCATTTCAAATGCTCTGAAGGTATCACTTGCTGTAAACATTTAGACATAAAATTCTTGTTTGGCTTTTATTCCGCAGTTGTAAAAGCCATCAAGACACCTGCCTTCCCTCTCTATGGAACAGCTGAAAAGGCTTCAGAGTGTTTACTGTCAATATAATCCAAAGCAGTAATGTCATGCTGCCTTTTCACCTCTGGCCCAGGCACCAAAATACAGAAACATTACAAATTGTAAAGGAGTTCAGTGGTGTGCCCTCCACTAAAATGTTACTTTCCTTTTTCTGCTTCTGGGGTCTTGATTTCCAAGGGAAAACAGGTCGTTGGCTGAGGGTAAGCACTTGAGAGGGAGAACTTGGTTTGCTTTGCTTTACTTCATCCCAGGTGTGTTGTAAATCTGTGCGTGGGCTCCCAGGGTTCAGCTCTCTCAGCTGCACAGAGGTGCCCGGTGGCATTTCGCCCTGATGGCCTCCAGCGTGTACCAAACCCATGGGTTTCCTTTACATCCGACATCACATTCCCTATCCCTGGGGGGATGCCTGATACCCAGGGTAAATCAGATGGCATCAGCCGGTTATTTTCGGCCAACAGGACTGACCTTAATGAAGCTTAAACAGGTAGCACAGTCCCAAACTGAAACCCTGCTTTTCACAGTCCTGAGCACTGATTTGGATTTGAAGTTGCCGAATCTCTTTAGCCTACCTGATGCCGTGTGAATTGCTGTGATTTTGCTAGATATTTCTTGTTTTAGCAGCAGAAGTTGATGGATTAGCTCTGTGAACACTGGAGTCCCCAGGCAACGTGTGTGTGGGATGTTATGGTGTTCCTTAGTGGTGAGTTAGTAACCACGAAGAGGACTGAAATGGTTCAGATCTTGAACCAGGTATGAGATGATGGGGGGCGGGAGGGCATTGCTGCTGAGGACCAGAGGTCTGTCCCAGTTGCTGCCCAGCACTGGGCAGGTCTTGCCTGTCTGTCTGCAGGGTTATTTGTAGGAGAAGGGAGCAGCGTGCCCACCAGCTGCTGCTCCTGGAGACAAGGTGTGGGAAGAGAAGGTCTCAGGTATTGACTGCCCCAGACACCATCCTGTGCAGTTGGGCATGGAGCTCACCAGGGGATGGGGGAAAGCATTCTCCAAACTCCTTTTCTGAGCTGGCTTGCCCATCCCTAGCATAATAGAAAACCTGTTTTCAAGCAAAATATAACCGCTGTATACCTTGTAACTTGGGGGGCATGGAAATAGCAGCAATCAATTGAAATCCTTGAGTAGCTCCTGGAACGCTTCAATACAGCTATCAGTTGTGGATGTCTTGGATTGAGGTTGACCTGTTGCCTTTCACTGCCTGTGGCTATAGTTACTGTTATGAGACGGAATAGAAAAATGGTCTGAAAAGCCTCTGAAATGCCTTTAAGAAAGCACTGAAGAAGGAAAATTAGAGGAGATCTGGAAAATAATTGGAGTTCTGGCTACTGCAGAGCAAGTGTGCCATGTGAACTGGTTCATGCCCTGCTGCAGCCCCATCTCCACGTTACATCCTTTCTGCAATAGTAGGTGGTTGAGTGTTCTCTTCTCCCATGCCTTGGTTCTCATCTTGCTGTTTTTAGAGGTCAAACTGGTTGTACACCAGTGATCCTTAGCCACGAGGACACAGTTACTGATCCTGACATGTGGCTGCAAATCTCAGCCCACCCTAGCAAACGGGCAGCTGCCCTTGCCTTCTCTTGCTCTGACATGTGCACTTGCATGGGATCACTCATTGCAGTTCCTGGCTTTAGTTCTTTTCTGTCTGAGACAGGAGTCACTTGATGCTTAAAACTATTGATACCATGGGTAGAGCCAAGGTGAAAGAGCTGGAAAGTGGTGATAAATGACTTTCATATAAGAGCTATTTAATTTACCTCTACCCAGAGACTTCCTCTACCTTCTGGTTTTCTAGTTTCCTTAGAAACTAGGAGACTTGGGAATTTTGGTACTGATTAGAAAAAAAAATTACAGTTTTTCTCTGATTGTCTGCCTACTGAATGTAGAGCATCGATATTGAGTTCAGGACCTTGCTTCATTCTATCAAAGAATATTATAATGCTTGAAAATCATTTGTTTGATCTTTTAATTCAGCTGCTAAAGTCAGTTTCAGAATAGGTGAAGATAACTTCTAGATTGTTAAAGAAGGAAATCTGTTTTAGAGGGCTGGAAAGTCACGTTTAAAACGCTTCCCTCTTACAGATAGTGATATGAATGAGATTATTTTATTTCCATTTAGGAAATATTTCTACAGTTGCTTCCATAAAGCTTCCACTCCAGGGTAATTCTCTCCTTACTGAATTCAGATTCATCATGTCCCCAGAATTTGTCTTATTTCATAGGTGAAAAACTGAGAGTAGCAGTCTGCAGGTGCCTATGGGCTGTGACAGCAGTGTCCTTCCCGTGTCTCACCTGAGAAAGCAGTGGAAGTGGCTAATCTTGACATAACGTGCTGCACAGTAGAATTAGTTAAAGCCCGAGTGAATGAGAATTTGAAAAGGGTTTAAATGGCTCTGAGTTTCAAACGCATTAATTGAAATTCACAATGTATTCCCTTTCTGTTATAGAAGACCTGCCACCTTATATAACTGCGCTAACTTTATATGCTGATTTCTCAGAAGTGCTGTAATTTGTCTTGTGTTGTCAGCTGTAATAATGCTCTCCATAAAAAGCTCAGTGCTAACTGGGTATGGTTCTGGGTTGGCATTTCTAGCTCTCGTACTCTCCACTGCCCACCCAGAAACCCGGCAGGGATTCCACAGCCTTGGGATGCCAAAACCCACCTTCCTGCCCCAAGACTCAAACCTGCACAACAGAGAGGGATATGTGAGAAAATACAAACATTGCAGACTTACGTAGAGCGCTAAATTTTAGCTGTATTTAAAACTAGGGCCTTGCCCCAGAACATTTCCAGGCCAGCAGCGCGTAGCTGGTGTGGGAGCCCTGCCTAGAGACGATGGCCAAGACACTGTTGGAGCAACACACGTGCCGTGCTGGTGGCACAGCTCTACAGCCGCGCAACTGCGGCCTGCGTACCTCTGTCAGATTATTGTAATGATGCTGAAATGACTACCAACACACCAGGCTGCCTCCCCACCCAGCTCCATCATCTGGAACTGGCTCTGGTGACAGAGTGCCCAACGGTGGGAGAGAGGAGAAGTCATACCTAACCTGAGGCTCGCTGGAA
Source organism: Vanellus vanellus (assembly GCF_965231255.1). Lineage (NCBI taxonomy): Eukaryota > Metazoa > Chordata > Aves > Charadriiformes > Charadriidae > Vanellus > Vanellus vanellus. Next base: position 3,112,358 of record NC_138912.1, on the reverse strand, counting down.
ATGACCGGCACAGATACTGGAGAGTGTGGTAATCCCCATGGCCCAGCTCCTTGTTCGCAGCTGCGGCTTCATGCTGCGGTGAAAATATAATGTTTTGGAATTGAAGCTTGGTGACTCTGTCATTCTTTTAAGAGAACATCAGCAGAGAATCGTACTGCTTTTTTCAGGTAAGAACCACTTGTTGCCTTTGGTGGAGAGGAAGGAGCTGGTCCTGAGGAAACATCTTTGTTCAGCCCCTCGCTGCACACCCGTTCAATTACCTGTCATTTAAGGAGAAGAGCAGCCTTTCAGATCTGAAGTCACATAATCATTGCAAAAATCTGTGGGGAGAAACTAAATACCTTGGGAAGAGTTGCTGCTGACCTCCTGTATGGTTTAAAGTGCTGAGAAGTGTCTGAGAGAGGTGTCAGCGCGAAGATTAAGAGGAAATTTCCTGAGGCAAAATACTTGTGGGTCTTAAAATGTTTTCTTTGCTTTCAGAAAGTGCGCTTGTCCAAATGTTTCCCACATGGGTTGAAATACTAGTTTCTCTACAGACGGTATAATTTCATACCTGGCACCAGAGGGTAAAACACATTTCAGAAACGGGCAGGAGGAGGGAAGCTAACCTTGGAGTCGGGGGCTCTATAAATCCTGATGTTTTAGCCGAGAGAGTCTTCTGACTTTATGCTCCAGTGAGCACTATTTTAAGAACCTTTACTTACTTGTTTTCCTCTTTACCTTGGCTTTTTCTTGAAGTACCATTATATCTATTTCAGCTTGCAGTGTTATTTCTTTGTTGCTGCGGCAACATCCAAACAGACGTGCCAATCTCGGAAAAACTGAGCAAAGGTTATCAGCCAAACTGCTACTACAATGACATTCTTTTTTTTTTATTTTTTTTTTAACTGTCATTTGGAGGTCATCCAAGGAGAGGTACAACCCCATCCACAAAACCAAGGAGAATAAGAAGATGCTGTGGATACACTTTGCTTAAAGAGAAAATTTATCTGTGCTGCTCTCCCCTTCTTCGTGCGGGGGACCTGAAATCCTCTCTGTTCTTGCAGTTAATATCTGGAGGTTGCAATGGTGGAGTAAGGCCTGGAAGAATATCTTTGCTTGATAACCTCTAATGCTATGAGCTGAGGTAGCCTTTCACTTGAACATTTTTATGATGGGCCTGACCTCTCTCCTGCTTCACAGAAAAGGGACTCAATTTTCCCACCCAACTTCAACATCTACACTCAAAACTTCCAAAGATTAAGTACTCCCAGCTTCTTGAAGTGTCATACTTTGTGCTCTTGTCTATCTGGGTGCAAACAGGCCATCAGACCAGCAGCAGCAGCTGCCTGGCTTGGTTCATGGCATGCTTGTCTATGTTGACCATGCTGGAACCTCACCACCCCATCCCCAGCTCTTCCTTCCCAATTTGCAGGATGGTGTCACTGAGCAAAATCAAACACTTTGCTACCTCCTCCCACCATGGCAATAGCTGTGCCTCCCTGTAGGGCTGGTGTGGGCATCTCAGCATAGAATCATAGAACTGTTTAGGTTGGAAAGAACCTTGAAGATCATCGAGTTCCAACCCCCTGCCATAGGCAGGGACACCTCCCACTAGACCAGGTTGCCCAAGGCCACCTCCAGCCTGGCCTTGAACACCTTCAGGGATGGGGCCTCAACAACCTCTCTGGGCAACCTGTGCCAGTGCCTCACCACCCTCAAAGTGGAAAAACTTCTTCCTAATGCTCAATCTGAACCTGCCCTCTTCCAGTTTAAAGCCATTAAATCATGTCTCTGTTGGGCTTTGCTTCTCCTGGCTGTGACCTGCCTGGCCAAATCCTGATTAAGAAGCAGCCATCTCAAGCCTTGTGTTGGGCTTTGCTTCTCCTGGCTGTGCCTGCCTGGCCAAATCCTGATTAAGAAGCAGCCATCTCAAGCCTTGTGTTGGCAATTTCCTCCATACTGGACCTTAAAACTAAAAATTGTCTTTTTCTTCATAGTTGCCTAAAGAATTGCATCTCTTTCATTCCAATTTTCTGCAGATCTATGATTCTTTTGGAAAGCATTCCAGTTAATAACTTGTTAGTGGAGAAAATATTGGTGTGAACAGCATGAAGGTCTAAGACTTGATCCTCTCTGGCCTACCAGCGCATGCAGGAGGGAAGTTACATAGGGTATTGTTGCTCTATAAAGTCTTTTATGATCTCTTCAGTGTTGTGGCACAAATGTCTTGACTTGCTGTCTTGTATCAGACCAAAAAGGAATTTGTTTTGGCCTGTGGTTGCACTCAGAAATCCTTATTGTATATTGTATGATAGGAAGCTTCACGTTAGAGCTTGGCATCCAATAGCCTTTGTAGTCCCGTTTGCTTCCAGCGCAGTGACTCGGTAGTCAGGCTGGTTTAGTTCTGGGTTACAGTTTAAGTTGTGAATCTTACAAAGGAAAGTTGGTTTGTTTCTTTTTATTTGACACCTGGTTTTATAACTTACCATGAAATAAGTCAGTCTGCAAATGAATCAATGTTGTAAGCAGAAGGGTAGTGGTGTATTTACCCCCCAGTCCTTTTCCTGACTGTGTAATCCTTTGCCAGGCTGTATTAACACTTTTTTGGTTTAAGGGTATTAGCAGCCTAGTAATTAGTACCTCGCTGGGGTCACTAGAGGTCGGAGGAACAACCTTATCTGTTCCGAAATCTATTTTTAACGCTATTCCTTCATGCAGCTGAGCTTGCATGCACTCCATGTCTTGCTTTTTCACAACTATTTTTTATTTGCTCCCATTTTCTTGTATTGGCAGCAATGTTGGAGGAATGGAACGGAAAGTATTAATTTTCCCCAGGATAGTTGTAACTTATCAGTTCGGTCTTATTAAACTGACCATAAACGAGACTCACCTTCTCGTGTGCTCAGCCTTTCTTTTCATTGAGACACTATTAACCAGAAGCCAGTGGGTCTTGTTTGTTGGATGTTGCTCTTTACGGAGAAATAAGATGTTCATCAGTTTCTGAACAGCATAAAGCTGCGCCGCCTCTTGCCTGGTGTGTCACCCCAGTGCTGGAGTGCCACGGGCCAGCGTGTTCTTCACTCTTAATCACTCGTGCACCAGCTCAGCAGGTTTTTGCTGTAATCACTTTGTACTGCAAGTGCTGCATATCTGAGACCTTGAAAGAAATACTTTGGGAGAACTTCAGAGATGGTTTGGTCAAAAAATAAAAACCGCAACCCACTCATTTTGTATATGATATGCGCTTATTGTTGCTACTCCTACTAACTACCAAATATTTGTAATTGTGCCTTAAATCGATGCAGTTGGGGAGATTTAGCATGCAGGACAATGGCTTGCTTTCTTTCTAAAGGGTTTGTAGTGGGGCCATTTTTTTTTTTTTTTTTTTTTTTTAAAAAAAAAAGGCATCCAGAAGCATATTAGTGACAATGACTCTGATGTTAAACTTCAAATGACTGAAATTCAGTTACACCTTTTGGTAGTTTTCCATTCTTTTTTTTTTTTTAATTGAACAAATGGCAAATTGTAATTGGCAGTGCTGGATACATAACAGTCGAGACAAAAGCACCTATAAAGGCCCTACAGCATGTGCCCAAGTGAAGATAGAAGACTGTAGAATACCAAAACGGCTTCAAATGATGTTATTGTGCAGCCGCTGCCTGCCTACAGATGCTACCCAACACCGCAAGTGCATGTCAGTGCGCACATCACTTCTGCTCCCAGTGCAGAGCAATATCCTTTCTGCCATAGGGAACTAAAGCAGCAGAGAGCTGCCCGTGGCTCCTGTGTGCCCCAACCACTCCTTGCTTGTAGGAATTAAATGCATCAATATGCAGACCACTCCTGGAGATTAACAAAAAAGTCAAAGTCTTGACTCAAGTTGCCCTCCTGCCTGGAGAAAATGGCAAAATAAAGATATAAAATTTCTGCTTTGAGTTTTATTTACAGACTGCAGGCACCTTGAGTGCTTTACATGCAGTGTAAATCCCTCTGGAGTTGAAATGAGCCATTTTTGTACCTGGATTAATTCATTTGAATCTGCTTGTTGGGGGAAAGTACTTGTGGATTACGCATATCTCTTTAGCAGTACGTAGGTTTTTTTCAAGCTATTTTCATTAATGAAGTTTGTGTTTGCAGAGATCTGGCTCCAACTCCAAGCAAAGGTATTAAGTACAGAAAATCAAATCAGCGTGTTAACTGCACAACCAAAACAAAGGTCAAAGCCCAAGGCTGAATAATAGATAATAACTCAAACTATGTACCATGAGTGGGACATGCACACGTGTAAGTATTTCTACTTATTTGTAGGTTGAGAAGGTTTTTGAACTCTAAAAAGAAGCCATCAGCAGCCTGAGCTCTGCAGGGGCTTTGGGGCTGGTTTTCTATCATGGTTCTGGTTTGGGACTTGGAAGTTTGGTTTGCCTGTTTCTACCAGTGATAATTCAAAGCCCATGGTAGGACACTGAAAGTGCGTGCATTTTAATCCATTTACTGTGGAGAAGCTAAAGAAAGACCACAGCCAAACTCAAAACTGCAAAGCCTGAATACTTTTAGAAAGAAGTTGAGTCATACAGTTGGCTGGAGAATTGCAACTCGGAGAATACCCCTTTGAAAGCCGGGAGTTCTCTGAGAGCAAGCAGTTATTGAGTCCCTTCAATGGAAAGGTCCTAGAGAGAGACAGTAAGCCTTCAATAACATTATTTGATTTATTTCATATTTTATGAGTTTTTTTCTCTCATTCTGATGTAAAGCAACTTGAGGCACAATGGAGCGTTATGAAAAGGGAGGCTGTATCCAGCGTGTCCTGTCTATGCTCCCTCTTAGCTTCTATGGGAAACTGGAGAAGTCCTTGAATAACAGAAATATTACTTAGCAACAGCTGTACCCCGGGGTAGTGGGAAAAGAAAGGTTTTTCTTCTACATATAAGCGCTGTACCGGCCTCAGCGACTGGCAAGACTGACTGCAGACATAGGTGTGCTCTATCATTTGTGAGATCCACCTTCCCTGGGTGGATTGCAGAGCTGCGTGTAGCTCCCGTTAACTATATATATTTATACAGGCTCCCGTTAACTATATATATTTATACAGGCTCCCGTTAACTAGGGCGACAACAGGGCCGCAGCTGCCTGCACAAAATACAGCTTGGCATTACTTGCAGCGCAGCTTTGGTTTCCCATCAGACTGTGGTTTCATTGTAGGCTGCTTTGTTTCGAGTTCAGACCGAGCGGAGAGTTTTGGGTAGCGTGGCAAGAAAGACTTCTAAAGAAAAACACAGCCTGTGGGTTAATGAAACTTCAACTCCTTGTGACAGCCTCTGGCAGTGCATAGTTAAAATACTTAATCCAGTGTTTGCCGGCAGTGCTTTGCTGGGCAGTGCTCGCTGCAGTCATCCTCAAGTCTTGACCTTACGGCATTCCTCCATGCTTCTACTCCCTTTCATAATTTCCTGTGCTCTTTCACCCCTTCGCTAGACCTCAGTGACCTTTGCTATTTCTTTATTCTTCGTTTCACACTGTTGTTTATCAGAGGTTCCCGTAGGCACTAGAGAGGCACAGTGCTTTAAACCCTCTTGTTTGAGTCCTTTAGCATTTCCCTGAATCTCATGACCATTGGGAAATTCTTTATTATATATTTTTAAGCACACTGGAGAGCGTCTTTACAAAATTTAATCATAGCTCTTCTGAAGTCTTCAACATACGTGGGCACTGACGCCGGTGATACTGCTGCCTCGTACTACCTTAAAATGAGTCTGTTCTCTGAAGGGGTGCTCCGAAGTGGACTGTGGCTCTTGGGGTCAATGTGAGAGCCCATTTACCCCCTTAAAAGTATGCAGATGATTTTCAGAGGCATTGGGTTCCTTTGGGGGTTATGGCCAAGGTGCCTTGGATATTTAGTGAGGTTGTTCTGACAGTACCCGTGTCTTCCCGAGTGCCTTTAATATGCTGTTGTTTGGTATGAACCATTTGGGTTTTTCTCCTCATTTCAGCTGATCGCACACAGTTTATCAGCTGAGCTGTCTTTGTTTGTAACACTTACCTATGCACTCAAGAAAAACTATTCGGAGTCAATTTTTATTATAAAGCTGAAGTAGATTTGATATCTCTTAACAAGACATCCAGGATGGGAAATCAGCTGGAGTTCTCCTTATTTCTCCATGCCCATACATCGGAACCATAAAAGTGGCATAAAATGTAACAATGGGCTTGTAAAAGCCAACTGTTCAGTTTCTGTGATTCCCACGAGGAACCAGAGTGCTCTACAGTTCACTGGAATGTAAAATAAAAGTCAGTTGTGAGGACCTGGCTTGTGGTCTGATCAAACACTGCCCAACCTCCAGCGGAGTACGGAAACCCTTGTCAAACACTGAACATCCCCATGAACCCAACATGCTCAGGGTGGGCTTTGAAACAACCCAGCAGCGAAGCCCCGAGAACAGGGATGAGTATTAGTCCAGGACTACGGATGGTGCCTGCGGGCACATTGAGCTCGCAGCCGGAGGGGAGATCGAAGCCCGGCAATGCTTCCACACTCGGCTTGAAATGAGGCCAAACCAGCAGGAATCGGTTCATCCTCTCAGGAGGTGAGAAGCTCGGCTTTTTTTTTGCTGAGAAGTGGCAGACCTGTATTAGGTTTAATTGCTGCTTCTTGCTGAAGGGATTCAAACTTTCTCCTCTTGCCTGTCACGGAAAGCAGCACCGGGCCCAGGAGTGCCCCACCGCCGTGGGGGCCCATGGTTGGTGTGTGGCAAAGGGGACATCTGGCGTCATCTCCCTTTCTGACTGGGAAAACCTCAACAAATTCTTCCTCAGAGCGCACTGGCCTCCCTTGGAGGAGGGCAGAGCACGTAGCTGTGAGAGAGAGGAGGGACGCTAAACTGGGTTTCCTTCAGACGGAGGACAGGCCCGGATCTTGTGAAGACACAGTTTCTAGGGATCTTCAAAACTGAAGATGGATGAACACTGGCACTCAGCACTACCAATTCTAGACTAGATGTCTAAACCCATTCTCCCCCCAGTATATCTGAATTAGACAGTCTGTGCACCCCCATTTGGCAGCTTGCCTGACTCACAGTACAGGGGCTAAGAAGAAATGCAGTCTGAAATCAAGAAGATGCACTTGGCAGAAAAAAATACATATATATATTTAAAAATCTATTTTAGACATCTTTATCTGTCACTTCTATACTTGTCCATATTTTTCTTATGCTTATTGTCCCCTTGGAATGAGTTTCCAGTGTAAAAATATGAGAGTTTCGTAGTGTGAGACCTTTAAGACATGATGCAGCTTAATTTTTGCCCTGATCACATAAAGGATGGTGCTCTTCCTTTACTCAGCGCTTGCAGCTGGGCCAACATAAATTTTGGGGGGAAAAATGCACAGATCTTGAATGGAAATGTTCATAAATACCAACCATAGCAGAGCAGAAAACATGGGTTTGCCCACCTTAAGTGCCTTCAAGATCTTGTAGCTGATTCAGAATAGTTAGTCCAAATGCAGAGCACGTGGGTGACATCCTGTGTCCGAATCCCCTGTGATGGGGCCATTTTCCTTACAGACTTCTAGACACGGCAGCAGCAGAACCCTTGAGAAGGCAAGAGATCAGGCAGAGGCAGAACACATCCTTTGCTTTTTTTGTTTTTTGAGGTTGCCTATGTATATATGAGACTGTTGGCTGCTGTACATTGAGGTGTGCGCTGCGGGTTCGGTCACCCCGCCTGGAAATAAACCCCAAGTTGGAGGGAGAAGCCTGGTCCCCGTTCCAGAGCTATAGTCCCTCTGCATCACTGGAGGAATGCAAAGAACATGTGGGTTTACTTCTTACCTCTTATTATGAGAGTTGCTTTCACTTGAATTAAAGTAAGAGTCTAAGTTCCTTAGATACAAGAGAAAAATTCTTTACCCTGAGGGTGGTGAGCCCCCGGCGCAGGGTGCCCCGAGAAGCTGTGGCTGCCCATCCCTGGAGGTGTTCAAGGCTGGGTTGGACGGGGCTGGGAGCAACCTGGGCTGGGGGGAGGTGGCCCTGCCAATGGTGGGGGGGTGGAACTAGGTGATCTTTAAGGTCGCTTCCAACCCAAACCATTCTATGATTCTACTCTATGAATATCCCCTTACTTTGGTGTGGTTAATGCTCTCCTCCATTTTTGAAGAATGGTGCCAGGATTTAGGATTTCAGAATAGGAGTCCAGGTGTTCAGACTTTCAGAGGAGCTAGATATGTGAGAAATGAAACAAAAAACTTTGTTTTAGGCAGAATAAACACGTTATAAGCATTATAAGCCCTGAGCTTGGAATTCCAGGAAAAAACAATTAAAACCGAACTGTTTTGCTGGAGTTGTGTACTATTTACTAGTTCATAAACCTGTTGGAAATATTTAATGCTGCCTATAATATTATTCATAATATATTTGCCATATCTTAGCCTAAAACCACTTTTTTTTTTTTTTTAAAGTGGATGATGTTTTAATTGATTGACTCTTTCCATCTGATCACATGTAGTGTCAGGCACCATTAGGTGCTGGGAGGTTTTTACCGCTCGAAGGGGGGGGGGGAGGGAGCGGGGGGAACAGATCACTGCCCCCTCCTGACAATGACAAATTGAGTCCTTTTATTTGTTAGACTTTCAACATAAGACTTGCCTGCTATTTCTATGAAGGAATGTCCTGGTTTCAATATCTTCCTCTAAAAAGGATTTGGAGGAGGCAGCACCCCTGCAGGCAAATTCCCCATCATTGATCAGCAAAGCACCTGCCACTGGGGGAGGAGGAGACCCTGCCACCCTGCTCCCGGACAAAAGCTGCCCTTCCCGCACCATCCCAGCACGTTTAAGTACAGTCATAGATACATCCCACATTTATTTATGCAGGTCTTAGTTTGGTGTGCTGTGAAAACTAACTCATAAATGTTAAAAATGTGTTGGTGGTTTTTTTTTTTCTTCAGCCATAATAAAATCAGTTCCACTACTCTATCAGATCTGAGGGATCTTCTTTTCTTTCAACCTGGGGATATAAAACCAACCTTGGGCTTCAAGTTGTTCCACAGATGAGAATGAGAGTGCTCTTAGTCTTAATGGATGGTAACAAGTAGCTACAGCTGCTTGAGATTTGCAGGAGAGGAAAATCTTGCAAACTAAACCCTTCATGATGCCTTATGACTTTCAGATGAACACATTTTGAAATTAATCTTGGACAACAGTCCACACGCTTTGTGTATGTTTGTTGATACACAAGATGGCTTTGCTTTTCAGAATTACCAGGAAATAACGTATATGTGGACGAGAGTTTCTGTATCCTTGTAAGTGTATGGTTGGCATTTGCTAGCTTCCTAAAGAATAATTTGCTCTTTAAATTACTTTGGGCTTATGTAATAAATCAGCATAAATGCTGAAATGAAACTCTGGGGTTTATTCTTGCAAGTCCATGCCAGGGAACTTTTCTTGGAGTAAGTGATGACATCCTCTTTTCTCTAAAGAGGGATGAAGACTATTATCTACAGAGGAGGTCAATGCCCTGCTTCCTGACTTTCCTTTAAAAAACACTTTGAGGAAAACCAGAAGATACTACTCTCTTCAGCTTTTTCTTATGCCTGAGTTTATTCACCTGCTGCACCCCTCTTTGCTTAAGGACTTTAATACTCTTACATCTTCTAGTTTTCTGTCAGCCTTACCCATTGTCTAAAGCTACCTAAAAGTGTTTTGAACTTTGGGTTTCATAAAAAATATCGGAATAGTCACCCCAGAATTAACCAGAAGCCGATAATCCTTTTTGGTAATTTTTATTTTTTTTTTTTTTTTGTAATCTCCTTTTTCTTTGGTTTCAATAATGGAAATATTTCCAGATTAGAAATAGTCACCCTCTGGCTGCAGCAAAATAATTTGAATGCAGACTTGCTTGCAGCATACTTTGACATCTGTGGGCATATTTCATTCATTAGCTCATATTAAACCTAGAGGGGCTATTAAAATCCAATATACTGTGCAACAGTTTTGATCTGCAGGGAGCACTGTGATATTTGTAACAGAAGTAAATAGCATGTAAAACTCAACTGATGTGTCCATTTAAATATTGTTTTGAATGGTGCCCCTATGTGGTGTTCTCTCTCTCTCCTGTGTGAAGTGTCATTTGCAGCGAATCGCTGGAAAAAGAAAACAACCTTATTTCAAAATCCAGGAGCTGCGGACACTTGAGCATGTCTCAACTTAGAAGGCCAGGGCTGAGGGAAGCGGAGTAGCGGGAGAGACAGGGATAAGTCACCACCAAGATGGTATCAGCGAGCAAAGGCTAGTGCTGTGACACAGGGCCCTACTTATCTTCTCGTATTCATGAAAGACAAATGAAGATGGATGAATATGGGTCGTCAGCGTTCTTCTCATCCACCTCTACAGCTGTATTGCGGGTAATGTGCCATGGTGGTAAAATGGCAATTCGTGGGCTGAGAAACCCTCTTTATAAGTTAGAAACTGCTACTTGAGAGGTGCATTTTATTCAAGCTGCTCGAACTTTACAGACATCCATGGCCAGCAGAAGGCTTATTCCTGTGCATGCTTCAGTGTGGTTCCTGGTTTGTTTTCCCCTTGCTGGTTGGGAATCAGATAGCAGCATCAAAGCTAAGATGTAACCTGCAGTATGTAGCGCGACACTTTTCATTGAGCTGCTTTAGCTGTCATTTCCTCCCTGCAGACAGTTAAATCTGATAAATACCTGGGTTTGTTCTTAAAATCATAGAATGCTAGGTTGGAAGGGACCTCAAATATCGTCTGGTGCAATCTTTCTTGGCAGTCTGGATGAGATGCTCAGCACCCTGCCCAGCTGAATCCGAAGAATGTCCAGTGTTGGGGAATCCGCCACTTCCCTGGGGAGATTATTCCAAAGATGATTGTTCTCATTGTGAAAAATTTTCCTCCCGTGTCCAACCAGAATCTCCCCTGGAGTAACTTATACCCATTGCCCCTCATCTTTTCCATGTGCCTCCTTGTAAAAAGGGAGCCTCCGTCTCCTTTGTAGCCACCCTGTCCACGTCTTTTTTGTATAGAGGGGACCACAAGTGAACACAACTTGTTTCTTACTCCCAGCTTGCTGGTAAAACATCCCCTGAGACTACTGGTGTGAGGCTGCAGCCCAGCTGGCCCTGGCCAGGGCCGGGTCCCTTGCATGCCTCTGGTCCTGCCTGCCTGCACAAGGGATGGGAGCAAAAGCGTCTGGATGATAGAAAGATCAGAGCTTTTTATTTCACATTGCAAACCCTAAAGTGTTGTCTAACGCACACTGGAAATATCTGGGTGCAACGTGATGAGAGAAGGGTGAGAACAGGACCTGCTGCTTTCCACAGAGTTCAAAGTCTCTGGAAGATACTGCCCCTACTTACAGAACTCTTCCAATTCTCTAAAGAAACCGTGGTCTGTAAACTGAGCACCCAAACTGCTCATTTGGAAATCAAGGTGAATTCCTATGGCCTTAATGTGGTTAAATTCAGGACCGTAATCTTAAAATACATACCTTTAGCCCTGGGAGTTCTGCACCGTGTGGCAGAAGGGTGATCGCATCTGTGGTTCCTGCATTTCCCAGACCTTCACCGCAGCCTTAACCACAAGGTCTTTGTTTCCAATTTAGACATAAAAGTAGAGACATCTCCACCACATCCCAAAGGGTAGAAATCACGCATGTGCAAAACTGAAAGAAAACTAAGCCCTTATCTTAAATTTTTTCAGGGGCATTTGTGAGGTTTCAGGCTTACCCACCTACTGGGAAGCTGAGATTTGCTTCTTAAAAACGTGAGTCATCTCTCTGTGCTGAGAAAGAGGATAGGCAGGTTTCAATCCTTCTCACTCAGTGCTGAAATGTCTTTTATTTTGCAACAACAATGGGTCACCTTGCAATAATTTGATAGTTCTGTGGCGAAATGTTGTCTTTTTTTCTGTTAGTTAGGTGGCAAGAGCCGTGGTACTGTTTATGTTTCTGTCCCATCAAAAAAAGGCAGAGGCCACCTCTACAAGAGGGAGAGAAAAAATGACCGATAAATATTTTTATGTATTAGTTTCATCAGGCTGCACTGAATGTGTTCTCAGGACTGAGCTGTAGAAAAATGAGCAAGTTGGGAAATTGAGGAAGGGAGGGCATTTGTTGTTTCTCTTTCTCCTGTACAGAGAGGAATGGACAGGGAAGTCCTGACCAGTAACAGTGTCTGCAGATGTCTTCTGGCCAGATATTCCTGAGCTGTGATGCAGACAAGTTTTACTCGGAGAGCCTGATGAGCACATCTGACCTTCATGCATATCATCTGTGTTGAACATGGAGATGCCGTGATCTTCTAAATAAATATGTCTTTTTGGGTAGTCCCAGTATATTTATAACGCAACGGGGATCTAGCTCCAATAGTAATAGTCAGTTATATATAAATACTTGTGAAGATCTTGGCCATGGTTAATTTGTGATGTTTATAACTTGGCTTACAGGTTTTCTGAGGATGGCACTACTCTAACGGACTTATTAATTGCTGTGCTTCAGCACTTGCGCTTATTTATTCAGCGGTGTATCAGTACTGCAGTAACAATCCCATGTGATGTGTATGCAAAGGTGCCTGATTCTGCGTATTGTTACATTAGTGCAATGTAGGTGTTCTTGGGTTTGTTTTGATGTTGTTCGCTTCCCCCGAAAGATGCAAAAGTGTCTGGAGAACTCGACGGTTGAAGCAAAAGTTGCTCTTGGAGCTCTCTAATCCATGTTATCTTCTCTTTAAATGGAGGTGGGGAAAGGAAGTTGAGATTAGTGAGGATATTTTGATCCCCATCAGTTTCCCCTTACAGGATAAACATGAAAAGATCCCCATTATTGTCATGTTAATGTGTTCACAACTTGATCCAAATCCCACTCAAGTCAATGAAAGTTCCTATTCTTCCCTATTTTCAATTACTTTGCATAAAACCAGCAGAACTGCTTTTCCCAGCTCGGAAAGATGCAGCAGCTCACCCCCCGGGAAAGGCAGTTTTCGGTCACTATGCTGTAACATACTTCTGTCGGAAAGAATCAAGAGTCACATTAAGGCTTGGGAAGCGGCTTGAAAAGGCAGTTTAAAACGCTGGCAAGTGATTAATTGGGCTACTGCAAAGTTAGAGATGATACGGTGGTAGGGGGTTCCCATCTGGACAGAAACCATTAGAGATGCGCACCTACTCCGCGTGCACCCCCTGTGTCACCCGTGTGCTTTTCTACCTCTTTTATTTGTTCACTTGCCAAAGCAACTTTTCTTTTCTGTTGTTTTTGGGAGGTGGGGTGGGTGGGATTATGGAATCTTTGAAAAGTTCATCTATTGCCTCGGTAACAATTTTTAACTTGTCTTTTTATTACCTTTAATGTAAGCATTGACAGAAAGAAGGAGTTTCCTTCTAGCACAGATGGTTGAAGTCTTTCCTGCAGAGAATAATGGCGTGCATAGACCAACAATTTCCCTGTATTGCCCGCTTGCATTTATTTTGAAGAGGACTTATTATTCATTTATTTAAAATTAATAGAAATATACACACTAATGTCTGCACAAATGCTAATTAGAGATATGTATGTGATGGAACATTATTCTTTAAAGTTGTATGAGTCCTGTGAGGCAACATTGACTCTTTATGGATAATTTATTAATTCCTAATGTGCCTTTCTTCAACCTCCTGCTATGTTGGGTTCAACAAGCTCCCCAGTGCAATCCTCCAGCTGTCTTCCTCAGACCTCCTGAATGCTTTGGTCCTGGATTGTAGACTAGTTGTAGACATTTGGCCCCATGTTTTACATCACTTCCCACTTTGTGCTGCAGTCTACACAAGTTATTGGTCATGCAAGAGCTCTTCCCTACTCTCGCTCATCCTTGTTGCCTTTCTCTGAACCTTTTCTAGTACTATGTTTTTGAGATGGAGCATATCTAACCTGTATAGGCAAGACATGGATTTTTATGTAATTGAATTATGTTCTGCCATCTCTGTTCTTTTCCTTTGTTATTCTTTTTTTTTTTTTTTCTTTGCCCACCATTTGATTAGCCTTTCTGACAGCTGCTGAGCACTGAGCTGAAAACCCTGAAGTCTCAGTCCGAGTCAACTCGGTGTACGTAATTTCAAATGTGAAATGGGGATCACTTTTCCAGTATGCATCTCTTCTCATTGAAGTATGTTCCTATTCCAAGCAGTCCTCCATCCTTTACAAGATCCAATCACTAACTCCTACCATAGGTTCCTGCCTTACATATGTTATCAGTGCCAGACCCTCCCTTATGCTACAGCTACGTGACTTCCTTAAAAGCCCGAGCTGGAGAACTTTGTAAAATCTTCATGGAAATCCAAAAAGACTCCATAATCTGGACAACCTGACGTTTGCTAGACTGGTCACAGGTCAGGCAGTTTGCTGTGCTGCTGATTGTGTGAATTGTCTTTTGTGCATGGATGTTCACAGAAATCGAGTATTCGCAGTCAAGTATGTTTCATGGATCATCTAACGTGATCACTGAAGGCTTCTCCCAAGCTCTGGGGCTGGCCCTGTGGCACTGCTTTGTTTCATGTCGCAGTGTGATTCATAGTGAGGTGCAACGAGAACTCCAGATAACAGAACTCCTGGCTCTGCTGGGAGTGTCTAAATGTAAACTCATATGGATAGCTAGGTACCGCTTTAGGAAACCCTTTTTGTAGGGTAAATCATATAATTCTGCATTTGCTATTTGACACTACCGTCCTGTTGCTTCTTCTCTTTGAAGTTTGACTGTTTTCCTGTCTATTCTCGCTGGGAAATTGCTGCCAAACCCCCCTGTTAAAACAGTTTCTGTTGAAGCATTTGGCAATTGTGCAATGAAAGAATTCACTAGATGTGCTAATTTTCTTTGGGTGACTGAATATGAACCCATGATTTCTTGGCAGTTTACATGAAACGCCTTTTTTCCTTTTTTTTTTATTTTTTCTTCTCCTTGCCATGACATCTCATATATGAAACCCTCGGATTCGGTAAGGAGGCCAGAAACGCTGTGCCTACTTAGAGCATGGGCAGATGAAGGCAATGTCTAAGCTGAACCCCAAAGTCTTTAGGAAATTAAGCTGTAGGTTTATTATAATTAGTGATTTTCTTTGAAGTTCCTATAATTAGGATATCATCCGTCTTTCAGTGGCTTTATCAGCATTGACAGCTTCCTCGGGGCTGTGGACAGGCCAAGCACCAGTGCGTTGATGTATTGCCCTGTTCTGCAAAAGTCTCTGAGCATTTCCCATCGCTTCAGTTTCTCTACATTGAATGACACTTTTCTTCTCAAATAGTCCTATTTGGCAGATGGGAGCGATGGGAGATGAATCTCACCCTTAACATGTAAAAACATACACGGAAACAAACAGCCTAAATAACCCAGAGTTAATCGAGTCACCACTGCAGGATCCTCCAACATAGCAAGCGTTTGTTTTTTTTTCTTTTTTAAAACTTTCTTTAAATAGGGAAAACTTAAATGTAACAGAAGTTATAGCACTTTCTTTAAATATATCGAAATAGTAATGAAAAATTTCCTCAAATAAATAACATGTTCTAGGGTAAATTGTTCCTTTAAATGATATTATGCAAGAAATGATGTATGACATCAGAATCATATACATACAGCACAGATAATCAAGGAAAATCTATCAGATGTGTCTTAGAGCTGGTCAGAAACTTTGGAAATATGGAAAGTTATTTAACTTTTTTTACTTTTTGATCATCAGCAAACCCAAACCAAAGCAAAGAACAGAGGACAAGGGCTGTTGATATTTCCATCCAATAATCTCTTGGTTTGGGATAGTTTCAGGACAATTTCTGAAATGTTGGAAATGAAACTTTGATTTTTTAATTTTTTTTTCCTAATATCTTTCTAAGAAAATAAGGTGTTTCTTCACCAGAAAAGATTGTTTCAACACTGGAAAATGTATACAAATGGCAGAGTAATACAATTCCTCTGCGCATCTATATCTTCCTACATTGATGTTTACTGTTGAATGAAGTTCACTTTTAATTATTCACAGCTTTCTTCTGCTCTGCTGACATTAAGAATTGCTCTTTGCCCTAGAAGCTTAAATCTGAATATACCCATATTCACTCTAACATATCTGATGCTTATTCGGAGACTTTATTACGTAGAACTAGATGAAAAATACCTCTTAGAGAATGTCAGTCACCTCCACCATCACCCTGTATTTTCCTAGGATTTTTTCTTAATCTGTTTCTTTCATCATACGGAAGTCTGGAGTCTGAAAAACATCGATACTTGTTTCAGAATATTTATTTCTCCTCTATGAAAAATAGTTTTTTATCAGAGCCTATTTGAATCTTAAAAACCTGCTTCCGTGGCATATGGAGTAGGTGATCAGGTTAAACGTTCCAGCCTTTGATGAGGAAAGAGGGCTTGCCTGGATTCGGCTTCAGAGGGAGCATCCTTTTCTTTAAAGTCTTAGATAAAGAATGGGAAAAACCGCCTCACTCATGATCGTGGATGTATGCTATCTTTCCTACATCTGGGAGGTAATTAACAATGTCTGGAAAATAATTTTCAGTGACACTGCTTTATTGTTATTTGGGATGCCGTTTTTGCTCATACCCTATCGATCAAGAAATATAAGTGAATGTTGCCTTGGCAACCTTTGGGGAAAAAAGTATTTTTACCCTTTACTCTGACTGTATAAAATCCCATTTTCTCTTTAAGTCTCTTTTTCTAACCACTATTAATCAATAGCTTTGGTAGCTCTGCAGAATTCACACCAGCAGCTCTCATTAAGTGGCTTTGAACATCTTCTAGTCTTAAGTGTCTCTGGGTTTTTCGGCTGTTTTGGTAATTTATGTCTTCTGATATTGAGAACTAGGCAAGAAACCTCTTCTAGTGGTCACGTATAAGCAACCCACCACTCTCTGCTGTACCCCTCGTGCTCGGTTCCGGGGTGTCCACAGAGTTGGGGTGATGATTAGAGCACTTAAAATTAATGTGCTATTTGGGTAATGCTTTTTCTTTGATGTGGGTTTTTTTTTTTTTGTGTGTGTGTGTCTTAGAGAAGGAGGTGAAATATAGTATTGTCTTTCCATCTACAATTAAGACAGTTCTCTCTCCCCTCATCCCTCTCTTTTTCACTCTCCCATTCAAAGGAAAACAAAACAGAAAAGGGAGAGGAAAAAAAAAAAAAAAAAAAAGCAAAAGCAAAGCTGGTAGCGCAGCCAAGGAAGGAGGCTGCTGCCCTCTGATGGTTCCCGGGGCGAACAGTCAGGAGGACAGTGGCTAATGAGCACCGGAGAGCATCCCCCGTATTTTCTAGGAAAGGTCTCCTGCGCGGTGCGGAGCAGAGCCCCGCTGCCGGGCCCGGCAGGCTGAGCACGAAAGGATAACTCTGAATGCCCTGGATTATTGCAGAGAATGCTGGTTTCGTGGGCTTTTTTTTTTTTTTTTTTTTTTTTTTTCTCCTTGGTTTTCGGTTCCTTTTCTTCTAAGAGGTCGTTTTGACAGGGTTTGAGCGCCACAGATAGCTTGTGCTCCTCCAGCAGCAGACAACCATCAGCGCCTGGAGTTCACGGCCCTGAGATAACTGGGGGCATCAGGATTGCTTATAGAAATATCTGTCACCACCATCTATCACTCAGAAAAGTGAGTTTTGAGTCATCTCTTCAATGTTCAAGGAGTTGCAGCTTCTTTATAAAAAAAAAAAAAAAAAAAGAAAGAAAAAGGAAAAGATGACGAGGCTATCACAGAATCCCAGACTGGTGAGGGCTGGAAGGGCCCTCCGGAGCCCCCCCAGTGCCACCCCCCGCCAGAGCAGGGGCACCTCCAGCAGTGGCACAGGACACCTCCAGGCGGGTTTGGAATGGCTCCAGAGGGGGAGACTCCCCCCCTCTCTGGGCAGCTGTGCCAGTGCTCTGCCGCCCCCACAGGAGAGAAGTCCCTCCTCGGGTTGAGATACAACTGCCCACGGTCACGTTTGTGCCCGTTCCCTCTTGTCCTGTCACGGGGCACCACTGCACACAGACTGTTCCCCCCCCCCGGCACCCGCCCTGTCAGTATTGATAAGCGTTGATGAGACCCCCCCTCAGCCTTCTCTTCTCCAGACTGAACAGCCCCTTCCTAAAAAGGTCTGTCGTATCATGGGAATAAAACGCCCGCGTGTGTGCCAGTCTAAAGCTCTCCCGCAGGTTTTCATGCCAAGGTTCCTTGAGCTGCCTTGCCTTTGAGTAGGTGTCCCACTTAAAGAAAGGACACTCAGAGGAAAAGCTGCCATCCCGCGTTTTGCACCCAGTCGACGTGACAGAAGTTAATGTCACGGGGTGGGGGGACACCGCTGCGCTGTCCCGCGGTGATCCTGCTGTCAGGCTCTCCTCCCTCTCACCCACCGTCCAAACCTGCCGCGGGGCTGTAAGTGTAATATTTATTTTTAATTCTCTGATACTCCTGTAATGAAAAAAAATCATTACTGTGTCGGCGATACTGCGCTTGATTTAGAACATCGATTGTTAATTCTGGCAGCTCTCCTACCAGCGGAGATTTTTAAATAGCAGGAGCCGGATGACTCTTTAGCAGAACAGCTCCTGGGGGACAGGGATTGGTTTTATTGACTGAGTCTCTTCGCCTGTGGGTAACAGCAAAGCTGCGCTGGCTCTTTTTTTCGGTAATTGTGAAGTTAACTAGCTTCTGCCGTGCTGTCAAGTAGATATGCCTACATCAAAAATTATTGCGTTTGCCTGTTGCGAGCTTTGCAATGTGTCTTATTAAATGTTTTCAGCTGCTGCTAAACATTAAGGTAACTGATAAATTACCAGGCATTGAGGATCTTCTGTGTTTTCAAAGGAAAAAAAGCTGCCTTTATTCAGCATTTCTGCAGCCGCTGAATCTGGTGTAACTTTCGTCCAGTGTGAAACGTTCCAAGTGAAACGTAAAGCTAAAAAGCTATCTTGGATAAATGGGAAGCACGGCTTCTGAGGTGGGAATGTATTACCCAGTAATGCCGCATACAGTTATTTTGAAATGTCAGATGTTTCAATCATGGTCACTTTAGTAGAAGCATCCAAGTGACTTACTTGGTCAGAGGAAAATAAGTCACTTATTCGGTCAGAGCAACCAGTATGGATAGGTCAGCGTGGATTGGGAGCGAGCGGCTGCCTTGGATTTCTCCTTGGGGAGAAAAAGAAGGAAAAGAGCCATGTTATGCCCATTGGAGGGAGGAGTAGGGGGGAGCTGCTGCATAATCCTCCTCTTGTCCCTCTCCAGCTGCCAAACTCCTGGCAGGGCTTTGCGATAGCTGCAGCGAGTGGTGGGGTCCCACACGTGTGGGAGCGAAGGGAGCGCGTGGAGCACGCGGAACTCATCCTGCCCAGCTCTGTGCCTGCAGCGACAAGGTGCTGGGAACGCAGGGCGAGGTGCGAGGGAAGGGAGGGAGCACGTTGCACGCATCCTGCCCCGGCCGGCCCGGGGCTGGGACCTCGGCTGCCGGAGGGAGGATTCATCTTTCAGCTGGGTTCAGCCTGGATCCTTCCCTTGACCTGATGGGACACAGCTCCTGGTGCAAAGCAACGCGCTGCCACTACTGGCAAGTGATGAATGTGTAAAATTACCCCCGGTTTAGATAAGATGGGAGCTTGATTTTTCTTTCAAGAGTGCATCAAGCTGACAGTGCAAGCTTTTTGCCTTTTCACCTAAGGGTAAACTGCCAGAATTTGTCCTCATTAAGAGGATAAGTGTACTGAACACAGCTCCATTCATTTCAAAGGCTGTCTGGTTGGCAAGAGCCAGACCAGTTCCTTTTTGATAACCTAAAAGCTAAATACAAGCTTGGATTATGTTGCATCCTTTCTTTTTTTTTTTTTTTTTTTTTTTATTTCTTTTTTTTTCTTCTTCCTTTGGTAGAAGTGGCTGTAACCCAGATGCACAGTCACTTCTTATTGAGCTTTTGCTTCGGCAGACGGGTACCTGAATGGTTTGCCTTCCTCTTTGTTCATCCCAAGTATGTGGCTGCCAAGGCCAGCCCTGTCCTGGATGGCTCCCGAGCAGTCTGCTCCCTTCTTGGGAGACAGGTAATTCCAGAGCCTCTGGTGTTTTGTACTTTAACTTGGAGCAGATGCTTCCAAATCCAGGCAGTTTCCTAACAACTGACCTTTTCGTGGCCTCCTTATGAAATATAATAATCCCCGCAGCACTTCACAGGGCTGTTGTGGCATTTTGGGGGGAACACAGGGAGAGAAGTTGGTGGCAATTGTCTCTGTTCACCTCTCCTCCTTGCTGACCCACCGCCGCCTCTCAGGGCTGCTCTCCCCGAGCTTCCCCCGCAGCCCGGCCCAGGTTGGGTACTTCATCCCTGCAGGGAGGCGAGTGGATGCTCCTTGGGGCACCGGGGCTCGGTACCGCAGGAAACGGCCGCCTTCCTCGGCATCATCGCCGCCTCTCAGTCTCCATCAGCAGCACCTGCCATGGCATGGGGCAGAAAGTATGTGGCATAGGGCAGAGGGGGTCCTTTTGAGCTGGGGAAGGAAAGTCTTGTCTTTAATTTGATATAAAACATTCAGATGGAGAATATCAAGGTGGCCTTGGTAGGCACCTACAACTTGAGCTACTATTTATATTTGATGTATTAATTTTTTTTTTAGCGTTGTAATGATTTTGATCTGTAATTCCCACCAACACAGGTGAGCTCTCACTACCCAGTGACTTTCCGGCGACATGTGCGTCTCCCGTTTTGCAGCCGTACCTATCAGCAGGCGAGCATCAGGGCCCTTGAGACTTCCACACTGATTTTTAATGGAGCCGGGTGGTTCAGACAGGCACACAAAAGTGGGAATTTTTTTCTATTTTTTTTTTTTCCTGGCTCTTCTATGGCAATTAGTTCTTCAGTGCAATAGAAATGCCCAAGCAATGGTGAGCCACTGCTTTTCAAAGCGGGAGACCCCTCTCCTCCGGTATTATTCTATCGCGAGGACTTTATTTCTCTGCGAGCAAGTGCCTGATACAAGTGTAATTGCGTGGTGTGACGGATGCTGGCTGAGTACAACAGTGACAGATGCATGCTGAAACAGTGAAAATTTTTGCAGCCAAAGCAAAACTGGCAAATGTTTGGCTTTCCGCCACCTTCGCTCGCGGGTGCGCAGGATCCGACGGTTTAACTGCAATGTTTACGGCACCAAAAAGCAGTTCTAAGCATGGTTCTTGTCAGCAGCGGAGAGCGGATAACATCTCTTATTTTGTTGACCTACGCCGCCCCTCAAGGCTTAGAAACCTCCTTTCGGGTGTGTTTTATTTTTTTCCCCACATTCTGCCCTCATCATACTTTTAGCCGAGCGCTTAAGCAGGATGGAAAAGCCCTCTGCTCTGATCCCTTTGAGAGAGCACAGCTGCATAAAGTACTGGGCGTTTTAATTCTGAAACTTTATTTTTTGACATAAATAGTGAGAAGTCGCCTCTTGTGTCGTCTCATCCCCTCTTCAGAAATGCTTTTTTTTTTTTTTTTTTTTTTCCCTCCATGAGCATCTCTTACATCACAGGATGGTTGTCGAGCATGACTCTCAAACTCATACTGTAAAGGAAAACGGCGCGATAAAAAAATTGCTGTCCTAGCTGCAGAGGCAAGGAGCGAAGGAGCAGAAAGTGCTGCCCACTGTTTTGCACAGTGCACTTCTCCTGGGGCACGTGCACTAAGCATGATTTTGCACGATGGCATCTGTCCCAAGGTCACTTTCCCTTGGGGGGGACAGGAAGGGAGCTCCCCGCTTCTCTGCAGCTCTACAGTTGCGTGTCTTGGCGTGCATATTAAATACTAATTAAACCGGGCATAGGGATGGTACTGGCCATAAGTCACCGCTAATAAGCCCGCTATGTGGCATTTGTGTTGGGGCAAGGTGCGTAGTGGGTGGGAAAGCGGACGGCCACACCTGCTCAAGGTGCAGCTTTGCCCGTTGCTGTTGACGGTAGTCAAGGGTCTATAAATAGCCTGGAACCGCATTTGCTAACATTTCTACAGATTAATAATTTACAGGTACTGGGCTCCTGTGCTGTCTTGTGTAGGCCATGGCCCATCCTCGTGCTGCCCTGTCTGCCACCCCAGCCATGGGCGAGCAAAGGCAGCACGGACGGGGGCGGTGGTGTTGCTGTTGGGAGGGTTGGTGTGGAGGTGACCGACTGCAAGCGAGTTTGTCCAGCTGCTCACACTCCCGTCCATGAACAGGAGCCTCCAAGCCTGCCCGTGGGCACCGGGGCAGTGCCATAGGGACCTGCGGGAGAAGATCCCTAAGCAGGGAAAGGACAGCGGTAAGAATTGCAGGACAAAATGAAGCACCAATACCTTAATGACCCTTTCTCATCATCCCCAGGGTTCCTGGTGTTTGTGCTATTTAGAATAATAGAATCATGGAATTGTCTAGGTTGGAAGAGACCCTTGGGATCATCGAGTCCAACCACCTACCCTACTCTACAAAGTTCTCCCCTACACCATATCCCCCAACACCACATCTAAATGTCTCTTAAACACACCCAGGGATGGGGACTCAACCACCTCCCTGGGCAGTCTATTCCAATTTCTGCCCCTTGAGATCCAAACTTACACACACACAACCAAAACAATGTCTCTGATCTTCCCATTCAGACCCAAAGGGCGAAGCAGAAACGCATTCATAGGTGCTGGTGTTGGTGCACCCCTGTGGAAAGCTGGGGCAGCCACCACGGGGTCTGTCCTATGGTCCAGAAAATCCAGAAAGCAGGAGGCAGGAACCAGCCCCTCTGCGCTGCGTGGGCAAGAGGGCAGCAGTCCTCTTGGAAGGGTGGTGGTACGGAGAGGAGGAACCCTTCTGGGAGCGTGTTTTCACAGCGATCCCTCTGGGGAAGAGCAGAGCCATCAGGTACATGAGGTCCATTCCCATGGGACGGTGCTGGCATCATGAACTTGGGGCTATATCTACTCAGAGGTGTTTAGGCAGCACATTTACCAATGGAAACTTGTATT
Organism: Vanellus vanellus; assembly: GCF_965231255.1. Classification (NCBI taxonomy): domain Eukaryota; kingdom Metazoa; phylum Chordata; class Aves; order Charadriiformes; family Charadriidae; genus Vanellus; species Vanellus vanellus. Next base: position 3,089,440 of record NC_138912.1, on the reverse strand, counting down.
GCACTAAGACATAAAGGTAAAATCAAATTACTTTGAAGACAAAATAGGCTATTTTGTTAATTGAACTATACACACAGCTTCAATTTGAATAGAAATGATCAGCCAGGATTGTCCATATTAAATAGTCATTTTTCTTTACACCGACTCTTCAGTGGTATCCTTAAAACAGAATGACGTCTTTTGGTGCATTTTCAATGGGTCTTTCCTGTTCTTTCTTCTTAGAATATCTTGCGTGGTCATAGAAATATATGATGATGATAGAGGTAATGTTCAGAAAAATGATGAGCAGCATGATCCAATATGAATATCCGTAAGTGTGTTCAGATTTGAGATGTGTCTGTGAAATAGAAAAACATCCACGGGCCAATTCTAAAGACAGGCCGTTTTCTTCTATGTTCACAGGAAAAAGTATCATGGCTATAAGTATGAAGATTGCTAGAAAATATAAATAAAAATGTTAGAGGTGAAACTGTAGTACTATTTATGTAGCTACTTGTAAATAGTCTACTTAAATTGGATAGAATACCTGGACTAGGGAAAAGATTAATCTAATATTTTCAATCAGTAAAATATAAGGGCATTTAAAGAATTATTCTTTACACCTAATAGTATCTGCTAGGTGTTTTGACATTGGCAACTGTATTTTCTGCTAAAATTAATGGATTCTCACCAACTATTCTTAGATAAGGCCATTAATTGTATTTTTTTTTTCCCTGAATTTAGTGCTGATGAGCATAATGGATTCACCCCTTTGGTGGTTTGCAGAATGACTATTTGATATGAGCCCAAATTCATGGGGTGTGTAGTACCACAAGCGGATAAAACCCTGAGCAACCTGGTCTGCATTCAGGGTTGGCCCAGCTTTGCTCAAGAGCTTAGACTCTGAGACCCTGTGTTCTTTCCAACCCAAATTATTCCATGTCTCTGAAGAGCCAAAATGAGATGTCTTACTAGATCTCTATTTCCTATAACATTCTAAATATAAGTGGAGCTCTGTTACTTTGGCATTTAGCTAAATAATGCTTTTACATCTCTGCTTTCATAGTGCTAACAGAGGTATAATCTCTGAACATGGGTGAAAATATTTCTATTCCTTTCCTCTAGGTATACCATCCTACACGTGTTCCCGCTGAAACAGGTTGAGGTTTTTTGCAGGAGGACACTGGACTTTCCGGCCATCTGGTAGAAGAATTAGGAACCTTCAAGATACATTCATGCAGCAAATGAGACATGATTTTTCATAAAAATATGCCCGTGGCAAAATAGACTTCCAGGTCATAGCACTTACAGGGCTGTAAAAAGTAACCACAATTTTCGGTCAACACGAGGGTTTACTTTCTCACTAGTATTTATTTTGGCAAGCCCACGGTCCTTTCATTTCAGGTCCAAGCTTGCAGATTCTGGCTGATGGGCTCAGGAAACGAACAACTTTCTCATGTGATGAGACAACGATCTGCTTGTCTCAAAAGTTGAATAATCGGCTAACCTCGGCTTTTGCTCCCTTTTCTTCCTGTGTTTCAAGGAATCCACGGCTGTTTCAGCATTTATCTTTGTACGCTGTGTTAGCCACGGCTGGAGGAAAAAAGGCGGGTTTCACACCCCCACCTGTCCTCGCTATGATTAAGACTACATTTATATCTAGGAATCCCTTTCCACCAAGGTCTGATTTGGGGAAAGGCAGCTCATGGTACATGGCTCGAGGGAGAGCAAACTCCCGCTCCACCAGTGGAGCATCTTTGGACCTGCAGAGCTTTTGAAGGACAAAATGCCAAAGCTGAAGTACTCTGTAATCAGATGTCTTTAAAGAAAATTTTCTGAGTGCAAACCTAGTATTAGAGGAACTCATAATCCTCTTGAGACAAATTGAGTGTGAGAGCTGAAGTCATTACCATAGCAAGCCAAAGAGGGTAGGAAGGTGCGCTAGGAGCAGCCGGGCTCAAGCCTACCAGGTGAACGAGGGATTACACCTCGAGGGAGCTGTTTGCCAGAGTTCACATCTCTAACAACTCAGCATTTACACCTTTTGTGGCTTTTTTTTTTTTTTTTTTTCTGCTTAGGGAATGTTAAAACCTATTTTGATGTGTAAAAGTGTTTTTTAGAGAAGGAAATAATTTTTGCCGTCACTCAGTCCTCCTAACTGCTGCCCCCCGTGTTAATGCAGTTGTGGATGTACTCAATTCAGCACATTTTTCAGAAATGAAGCTAGAGAACATCCTATAGATTAGGCCTTAGAGGCATAATTTGGTATGTAGGTAACCCAGCAACAAATATGCTACAAATACCATAAAATAGTGACATAAGGTCTTAAAGAGGTTACAAATTGCACTGTAGTCACATTCAGTGCGTACTTTTCTGTTACGTTCTCGTTCTGTATTTGTCAGCTTTCTCTGTTCTTCTCGATGTGCATCATGCATGAAATGATGCTACACCTGTTGGGGCTTTTTCACGTCTGTTTTTGCTGCCAGTGAATCCAGACTCCTACTGATTGATGCTTTACTCCAAGTAAATAATGCTATTTTACTGGTACTTAAAAGATAGGTTCCAGGTATTCCAGCAGACACACCTAAAAACCAATACCAACCAAACAGAATGCTTTTTCAAGTGTTGCCTTTTATAGATATATATTTCTTAATTTTGGTATCAATGGGAAAACAGTATTCATCTGCATGGTGGGCAGAAAGCGTTGGGCACGGGACGCGTTACTCACCGCTTAAGGAATTCCAGGTGTAGACTCCAGTGGGTCCCAAAAATGTCTGGTAGGGATTACTGACAGCGTTAGTGCAGGTAAATCCAGAACTCAGAAGGGAAGTCAGTAAACTGAGAACCAGAATCACGATAACTGCAACGATCGTGCCTTTCGCCCTGGTGTCGCTCAGGTTATCCGCAACTGAAAGAGAGCGGCTCAGCATTGATACCCGGCCCTGCCAGCACAGTCCGGGGGGCTCGGACGACCTCATCGCTTACTGCCATGGTTGTAATTAAAATCTAATAACCAGAGATCTGGCTGATCTGTAAGGATGGGGATGTAGAAGAAACAGTGGGTTTGGACACGGCACACAGACCCAAACCCAAGCTGGGATGAAGGTACGTTAGCTTGAAGTAAGTCCGTCTCTGCTAGTCCTGCAGGCACGCAAACTTCCAGGTCATTGGGTTGTGTAGTAAACTGTAAATATTCTGTAAATATTTCCCCTTGACAAGGCCAGATGGAAATTTTATGCCTAAATCAGATCAGAAAACTAGGTGTTCCTCTGCCCGTCATTCCCAAGATACCTGGCAACTGCTACAGATGCCCGATTTAAAACTTGGGACCAATTGTAGATTATTTCCTTTTAATACAGCAGCAATCCCCCACATATGAAATAAATCTGACAAGGGGGTCAGCTTCTAAAAGTCCAGTAAAGCTGTTAGCCTGGAAGGGTCAGGTGCATTTGTAGGACGAACGTAACTGAGCATGGTCATTGGTGGACAGCCGAGGCATGGTTTGCCATTGAGGTGGCGTTCATACCCTGAGTGGATCTGTCTCTTGCCAAGTCCAACAGAAAAAATATATTGGTGGAGATTCTTTTGGAAGCAAGGAGCAACTCCTGCTTTGTTTTCACCAGGAGGACCAGGCACAGGGGGTGCTGTGGCTCCCAAGGGCCTGTGCTTCATGCTCACGGCTGGCGGCCCTGGGCCTGGCGAGGGGGGAACGTGGGCTCTCAGCTGCCAGCTCAGCCCTGCTCTCGGGCTGCCGCGCTCAGGGTCTCCGCTCCTGAGGCCACGTGTCAAGGAATCACGTATCTTAGCATTGAGCATCCTGGCACCTCTCCTTTTCGCTCCAGCTTACTACAGTTTGTACAGGTAGCTTGTTGCCTGGTGCAGTCTCTGTAGCTACACGCATGGCTGGCCATGTGTACTTGGGCACGTATCGTCAGCCCCTCCAGGACTGTCATCAGTCTTATTCGTTTTGCCTAAGTCATAGAATCAGAATGGTTTGGGTTGGAAGGGACCTTGAAGACCATTCAGTCCCACCCCCTGCCCTGGGCAGGGCCACCTCCCCCCAGCCCAGGTTGCTCCCAGCCCCGTCCAACCGGGCCTTGAGCACCTCCAGGGATGGGGCAGCCACAGCTTCTCGGGGCACCCTGCGCCAGGGGCTCACCACCCTCGTAGCTAAAAATTTCTTCCTCATATCTCATCTCAATCTCCCCTCTTCCACTTTGAAGCCATTCCCCCTCACCCTATCACTCCATGCCCTTGTAAAAAGTCCCTCCCCAGCTCTCCTGTAGGCCCCCTTCTAGTTCTAGTAATCCTTCTAGTTATTTGACGTGTTGCCGATATTAAGAGACGTAAATGTGAAGGCAATATGCTTAAAGTGCAATTGCAGTATAGTTGCCTGGAAATATTTTATTTTCCGTCTTTCAATTTAAAGATGGAAAAGGCCACTATAATGTGCCCATAGCTGCCTTGCCCTATAGCAAATAAGAGAACAATGTTCTGAAGCTCTATTCAAATGGGTGTTGTGGTAGACAGCCATCTGCAGGAAAACTTCCTTTTGATGCTGCTTTTAATACAAAACCATTATGGCAAAGTATTCAGTTAGTGCATAAATTGGAGACATCATAGCAGTAAAAATATCAACAAAAAATAGTAGAAACCCCATAAAAAGAAAATAAACACTCATAACAAACAGAAGAGCTATTGGAAATAAATGAAAAGGAGATCTTCTCTCTCAATTATATAATATTCCTGGTGGAAAATAATTTGTGTTTGAGGAAATGGCAGGTAAGGATGCGTTATGGAAATAGATGCAAATTTAAGCAATTCTCCTTAAAGACTAGGAAAGACAGGCATTCAGGAGACATCACTCAACAAATGGAAGTGAGCTGTACCATGCCCTTGCACTGAAGCAGCCGTCCTGCTTGGACATTGCCTAGTTCAAGAAATAAGTTTGGAGCCGAATCAGACAGGTTTGTGTAATTTCCCTCCGGCAGCCTGACTTAATTTGGTCACTCAGACCATCTGCAGGATTCACTGGCTGCAGCTATTGCACCCCCTAATCGACCTTGTTTATCTCTGACAGTGAGCCGCGGTTTAGGGGATGTCATTTTGTCAGACTCTGCCCGTTGTTAAGCCCGCCTGCAACAGCACGAGACTAAAGGCTTTAAATAAAATGCTGTTTTCATGACAGCAGATTTTTTTTTCCGAAATAAAGCAGTCTGTGCAAAGCGAAGGAACCTACAGTTACTCATCTCCTAGAATGGGATCGATAGTAACCCACAGCTGGATAACCTCTGCATCAGTGTAAAATAACCTGTTTCCAGAACAAAAGCAGAGGTTTTTGCCTTCACCAGGTCTCTCCTTAATTTTCTGTATCTTTTTTTTTTTTTTTCATCTGTAACTCTTGTATGTCAGATAGAGTTTCCTGAACTTTTACTGACCTGAGCGTGAATGACGTCTAGCTGAGAGGTTGGAGGTCTTTTCTAAGCTTGCTTATCTGGCAGCTTTTATGAGGTCTATGATCATTTACAACACATAATGATATATTCATTAAAAAAAAAAAAAAAAGAACATTCACCACCAAACAAACAAAAAAACCAAAGTGGAGTTCAACCTAGCTTTCTACTTTCCAGGAGATCCCATAGCACATCTGGAAACTGATGATAACAGTGATGAAGTTCCAGCGCTTTCCAAGCATTTGACATGTATTTTAAAAGTCAGAAAATGAATCGATTCCTCTCTGCTACAGCAGATTTCAAAGACTTCCTCGTGTGCTGTTGGCCTTCCTGGTTGCCAGTAGTCAGACAAATCCTGATTTTACAGGACTCTTTGGCCGTGCCTCTTCCTGCACCTTGCTCGCAGTTTTCAGGTGTTTGACTTTGAAACAAGCAAAGCTGTAAACAACCCCTTTTACAGGCTATTGTATTCATAAGTGGTTCCTTTCTAAGACAAATCATTAAAACGGCTAATGAAGACTCTAAGGACTTAAGTTATTACATTAAGTCTAAGTTACTACATAAGTCTAAGGACTTAAGTTATTACGTTCTGCCCGATCGTGCTGCTCATGCCCAGAGCCTCCCAAGGAGCCGTATTGATTTATGGCTCTATTAAGGTCATTCGTGGCAGTCTGTTAAAGAGGCCACCCCGACCAGGCACTCCACGCACTGTACACGTGCAGAAACCGTATTCCTTTGTTTGTCTTTTATCTTTACACTCGGAAATTTCTTTTAATGTTGTGGTTTCCAAAAGTGTAAGTTACGGCCTTTGTAAAGGCTGTTGATAATCTGCTTTTGTTTGGCCATGAATAGAAGCCAACGCGGGCTACTGCTAACAAGTACTCCGCATCCCCAGGCTATCATCTTTGATTTACTCTTTCACGATTGCCGTTCTCTTCATCTCACAGCCAAATATGACAATGCCATTTGAGAAACGCACTCAGGGTGCACGGCAGAGACCCCCAGCCAGGCCACGCTCGCTAAGCAACACATCACACTGTGACTTAAAAGGATGCTTATAGCTCCTCTTACTGCTATGTGAAACCTTAGAGTGGAGAAAGCACAGCACTCCATTCCTCCAAAGCACAGGCAATCCATTTACTTAACGATATCATCAAACAAAAGACATCTACTGTCTTAGGAGGACCCGATTATTTGAATTTAAAAATAGTATGTATGCAATTCTGTGAAGTATTTCTTCTATTTCAAGAATGTACAGAATCATGCTTAATATAAAATGTGACGATCATGCCTAGCATAGAGCCTAAAAATTAATTGCAAATCAGTCCCTTTCATCTTGGATATGTGCCCAATGAACTAGCGAGGGACGTGGGCAAATCCATATTTAGACTATTCATAAAGCATGACTTTCTTTCCGCAGCTGTTGAAGGCAAGTCCTGAAGCTCCCTCGTTTTGTTCATCCCTAAATGGCTTAAATGTGAAAATTGAGATGGGATTTTGTAAATGATAAGCACAAACCCCTCAATCTGGTGGGGGGGAAACCACCACCACCACCAAAATGCACGTAGGCTATGGCAAGAGCTGAAACCCTTTACTGACACAAGTGTTCTGTGAGTGCTTGTCATTAACTGGAATTAAAATCTATATGCCGGGAGCGCCCAGTCCCTGGGATTGGGTTGTGTTAGCTGCTGTGCAAACAAAGGTGAGACGTGTGCCCCGAATTCCTGCCAGACCGCGTCCTCGCCCTGCAATCAGCTCTCCACGGGTGGACTCCTGGTTTCGCACGGAGCCCTATTAAAATCAGCGCGTCTGCGCGCATGGCGCGAGGTCTGGGGCTTGAGCCAACTGGCGTGGGCAGATACAGGCGTATATAATCTGTTTTTATAAATGCATATCTACTCTTTTAAAAATTGCTTTGATTATTCTGATACGACCGCAAACAAACTGGTGTGAATGACTTGTGATTTTGCATTTGTGATGTCCTGATCTCAACAGGAGCTGCAGGCTTTGACGGGAACACTGCTGCGGTCAGGTTGTTCGTGCCGATATCGTTGTCGTAACGTGAACTGGCTTGCGTGCTATAGCTTTGCCACTGGGGTAATTTGGGTGCCTGATTGTACAGATACAATTGCTGTACTAAATTCAGGTGGGAAAGAGCTAGGAGATGGGAACCACCTTCGGTCTGCTGTGCTCTACCTTGGTGGCTTCCCTGGGATGGGACATCTTACAACAGCCTACCAAAATAGAAAAAAAAGAATAAATCTTAAAGTGTGAGTTATGTCTCAAAATTGGTTGATCTACTCCTGCTCTTCCAAATTTTCCTTAGTTTTCTTTTGACTGGCTCCTTTCGCACGGGTATATCAGCGTTATTGCTCTGAACTCAGTGAGACAGCAAGATATATAAAATCAGCGCAAATTCGTGATCCTTGCAACAGCTTTCACGCTTATCTACCTTTGGGCTTTGGGAATGATTTTCTTCACATCAGTAGAGCTGCTTTTGCATAAAGTTAGGTAAATCTTTGCTGAACTGCGTGAAAACAGTACTGAGTCTGTGGTTCACACTTGGTGTGCATACTTTCTGGTTTCTCTTTTGCTTTTGCTCGTTTTGCTTCTCGTACCAGGATTTTTCATGCTTGTCTTAACTTTCTCCGAGGCTGCTCTAGGTAAAACCCCTCCTGCTCCTCCCCTTATTTTTAAACTTTAGTTTATTCCCGTGTAGCATCCCTCCCCCCTTATCTCTCAGTTTTTCTGTCCTCCTTAATTATTTACCCGTTTTTATTCTTTTTTTCTTCTGTAATAATTCTACCCTTGAGGATAAATACCAAGAACTGCAGGTGCACAAAAATTAAGATCTGTTGCATATCAACATAAGATACAGCTTAAATTGAATCTACTGGATGTTTGCTGAACTGTTACTCTAATAACTTTATTTCCACAGCTCATCTCAGTGTTTTTTTGGAAAGCTATGATGACAAGGGGTCGCCTGAAAACTGCGCATTGGGTGGGGGAAGAAAGGCCTTATAAAAGATGACAAGCTATGTTGTAATTCATACTTCACCATCTAGCATAAGAAAGAAAAAAAGACATGAGCAAACATAAGGTTTGAAAATACTAACCAAAGGGTTAAGTTTGGTAATAGCATTTAAAAATGGAATGGTGTGCTTTTAAAGGAAGAAATAAAAGGAATAATGTCATTAACGTGTAAGTCCAGCACCGGCATAAAAACCGTATCTATCTAAATTATTTTTTTACACGTTTGGTTCTTTTCACCAGCCTCATAAAACCTTCTTCTATAAAGATGATGCTAATCTGATAGGAGGTGGCAAAATGTTTTAAATCAAACAATTAATTTAACATAATGAAATTAAAAAAAAAAAAAAATCCCGGAAGGTGAATTAGGTTTGTAATCCTTTAACAAAATGCTAATTGAACGTTGCTTTTTTGTTCCTCACTGAAAGCTTCTGAAAATTAAAATACATTTTACATAAAGTCCCTATTTTGTATTTTTCCCTTGTTTCAAGGCGTAGGCTAAGATCACAGGTAATTAGAAGCTGCTGTTGGCACGAACGCTACGCATTTCTATGCTTTTGGGGGGTCTTATTTTATACCACTTAGATCCCCAGATTGGTTTACAGATATTCTTGTCCACGCTTAAAGTATTATCGTCACGGATGAACACAAGGACGAGCCGCGGCTCCTACGCCCATCACCTGCGGGAGCAAGACGCCGCCATCCATTTCCAGGCATAATACCACTCACCTTGGAAAGTCTTTTCTGAAATCATAAGTCCCGCATTGACGAACTGTCCGCAGGTGCCACTAAAAAGTCCGTAGGTGAGGCTCACCGTAACGGTGGAGTTTGTGCCAGAAAAGTGAACATCGCTACTCATCCAGTGCTGGGTCGCCAGGACAACACAAATGATCACGAAAGAGCAAACACAGGTCAAAAAAGCAGATGCAAACATGCCTGTTTTTTTTTGGGACGGCATTTTGGCAGACAGAGATTTTTCCACCGGTTCAGGGTATTTTCTTCTCTTTGGTCCTGCTTAGCATGAGGTCGTTTCCTCCTTCTCGCTATCTGGGATATGCTCTCGGTGTAAGCAGAAGGTTACCCTGGTAAACTTTAAGCAAACAGCAGTGGTAATAAAAATGTAAAATAATCGAACTTTGGTCTGGGGAAAAGGCGTTGCCATAGTTACAACACAACCAGCCTGGCAAAGGCCGGGAGGAATCGTTGGCAGATGATTTATGATTGCCTTGGCGATCCGCAGATCTTCGGGTCACGGCTCTGGAGACATCTTCTGGAGCCTGACGCCTGCGGGGCCGGCGCTCCCCGCTCGCCTCACTGCTGCCCGCGACAGGTTTTACCCCCTGACAAAATTTCTGGGCTTGTTCATGCTTTTTCTCTTGAAAGGCTGGAAAGAATTCTTGCTAAATCTGTACCTAATTTGTTACGGTAAAGATTAATAAAATGTTGCTTTTCTGTTGAAATTCCCAGCTTGCTTAACAGCCACCCAACTGTCTCTTTTGAGGCCCCTTTTAAATTCTTTACGGTCTTTGTGAGAAGATGGGGTTGGTCTCGGCTGTTGGGGGAGTAAGGAGGTTCTACCTACTGTCAACAGATTATTTTCTAAAGAGTTGAAATTCTTAACGAATTCCATACATTTTCACGCAATAACTAGGAACATGTCAGGATATAGTAAAAGAGATTCCATTAGCTTTTATTTCTATTAATTATAATGTCATCATCCCATGTTATACTGAACCCATGCTTCCAGATCATCCGGAGTTTTTTTAATTAACCTGTGTGTTTTAACAGTGCTGCTAAATAAACCCATTGAGCTGTCTTCCTGGAGCTGGACTTGTTTGTACTCCAAAGACATTGAGAGATTAAAGTTTTATGAATTTGAAATGGCAAAGAATATCTTGGGGGGAGAAAATACCTGTTCTGTAACGCGGTGATATTATACTGTAATTGTTTTAGTGTTATGATTTCTCAATTCAAAACTTTAAAGCACTAATCCCATTTGATATCGATGTATTTTATCTCTGAGATGTACAACTGGTCTTTTAGATGCTATGGTCTTACGTATTTTTTTTTTTTTCAAATTATATGGGACTTTAATGATACTTTTGATGTCATTGCTTTTAAGAAATTATACGTTTTATTCATGAATAATTTATATGCTTCATATGTGTACTTAACATATGTAACATAGCAAAAATCAGTCACTATATAGTTTAAGCAATGAAGAGCAAAGGGAAGCTAATCAGCCCTTCTAAAGAAATAAGAAACAGGAGACCTGCCTCTCGTTTTCTGTCCAGCACTGCAGTTAAATTTTAACCGTAGCAGTTATGTGGTAAACCTCGTTAGACTGATCCACCCCTACAGGTTTATTAATCCAAGAGTTCTGTTCGCTGTTTAGTTGCATACAAAGAGCATAGTCTAAGTATTTATGGTCAAAGGATATTTTTAATACACCGAGGCAAAAGAGCTGTGCCGCTTGTCCCCTATGAAATATGTTTTATATATATATGTTTAAGATTGATATTTGTCTCGGTGGGACTAAATTTGAGGGAATAAATTTTCAGCTGCTGCTCAGTGGTTCCCCTTTGGCAGACTTGAAAGAACCAAATTTAAAAGAACTGAGCACCCACACCGTTAAAAATGCTGAATAACAGAGACTAAGAGCTGCAGTGGATCGCCTGTAGTTCCTTCCTAAGCAATCTTATTCAATTATTTTTAGCTTTTGGTGACTCAGCTCAAATTTTTGTGGCTCAAATCATTGAAACTCTCCTGCGGCCGGGGGAATTGCTCTGTAAATGAAACCATAATTTGCCTTTTTCTTCCCTGTCACCTTGAAGTTAATCTATTTTCTGCTGATGGTACGATTCCTTGTGTCTTCCTTTCTCATAGCTACCTAAAAAGGCATCATATAACTTGTAATGAAAACTGTAGTTTGACATGACACAGCTCATCACTTGAGAGAAAAGAGAAGAGATTGGTTTCCTGCGACTCAGAGAAAATGGTTCCCGATCAGCACCTTACGGCTCTGCCCCCACGAACACAGACTCAGCCCCGCACACCAGTCACACTGAAAGATCAGAGTGATTCGTTAATGATAATTTAAATAAATAATGAAAATAAATTCTAAGAATGAATAACTCTGATTAGGAATAACCTTCAGATGGACAGCAGAGAGATTTGCGAATCCTTTACTGTATAAAACTTCATCTCGCCCTGCATTTTTAAAGGTAGAGTACACGACTATTTCACATCTGTTTGTACACAAGTTAGTTTGCTCTAAGCGACCAGATATGTGAAAATATAAAATGAAGGCTTTTATTTGCAAACATTTCAAATACATTTATTTTTCTACATTACAAACACGCTCTTACACGTGAAAAAAAAAAAATAAAAAATCACACGGTGTTTTGTTGCTTTGCCCACAGCTCGGGATGGATGCCATGCCATCCCCCGAGGGATGCCGTCACCTCCCGAGGGATGCCATCACCACGTCCCCACGACGGCAGGCAGGGTCCGTGGGCTCGCTCCCAGGTAAGTGCGCTCAGCCGCGCTCAGCAGCAGCCGGGGAAATTCAAGGTGAAGCCACTGCAAAGTAGTTTTTGTTCTGCTCCAACCACAATGTTTAGCGGCATTTACTGGTGGCTTAAAAAATGCCACATTTAGTTAAAATTTTTCAATTAAAAAAACAACTGATAGGTAGAAAGATGATTTAGCAGTGTTGGCAGACAGTTGTGCTGATATTTGTGATTTTCCTTGGACACCACCTGTGCAGTACACCGTTGTATATCACAGAAAGATGTCACAGAATCCCAGAGTGGTCAGGGCTGGAAGGGCCCTCTGGAGCCCCCCCGGTGCCACCCCCCGCCAGAGCAGGGGCACCTCCAGCAGTGGCACAGGACACCTCCAGGCGGGTTTGGAATGGCTCCAGAGGGGGAGACTCCCCCCCCTCTCTGGGCAGCTGTGCCAGTGCTCTGCCGCCCCCACAGGAGAGAAGTCCCTCCTCGGGTTGAGATGGAACTGCCCACGGTCACGTTTGTGCCCGTTCCCTCTTGTCCTGTCACGGGGCACCACTGCACACAGACTGTTCCCCCCCCGGCACCCGCCCTGTCAGTATTGATAAGCGTTGATGAGACCCCCCCTCAGCCTTCTCTTCTCCAGACTGAACAGCCCCACGGCCCTCAGCCTCTCCTCAGCACAGAGATGCTCCAGTCCCCTCCTCATCTCCGTAGCCCTTTGCTGGGGCCTCTCCTGCAGTTCCCTGTCCTTCTTGACCCGGGGAGCCCCGAACTGGACACAGTGCTCCAGATGTGGCCTCCCCGGGGCAGAGCAGAGGGGGAGGACACCTGCTGGCCACACTCTGCTTGATGCCCCCCAGGATGCCATTGGCCCTCTGGGCTGCATCCTTTTTGTTTCCCATTTTCCACGTCTAATTGCAGAGGAGCTCAGCATCTGTGATTGCAACATTTTTGAGCTGCACTTGGCCCCAAAAGGAGTCGACAAATGTCCACGCAAGGCAGATGGATGCACAGCATTGCAGGATCAGGCCGTGCATTACCAATGTTGTCTCTACCTCTTCTAAGATGGATAAATTGTAATGGAAACAAATTAAAATAAATCTAATACAGAATACGAGACTGATTTTTTTTTCTCTGGTCACTTTGCAGCCAGAATTCTGTGAGGTGACAGAAATAGGGATTTCTTTATGCCTTTTGAACCAGGTGAGGGAAATCAGATAAAGCATCATGAATTTTACTGTAGCTGGAGATGAAAAATCTGAAGCTCAACTGAACTGCAAAATTATTGCAACAACTGTTTGGGAAAGTGCGAGGGATGTGATCACAATGCTTTTTGTGTATCCATAGCTTGTGCACTGGATTTGTACTATTCCATCTCCTGATTTCATTCTTCTCTTGCTCTGACCTTTTTTACAGCACTATTGAAAAAAAAAAAAAAAACAACCACATTTTAAATGTTGTTTGGATTTCTTCCCAGAAAGTGGCTAAATCTCCTCAGCTGAGAACTCCATCGCCAGATCGTTATTGGTTTCTGAGCTCTGACGCGGCAGCGCACTGGGAAGCATCGGAGTGACGGCCGGAAGGCGGTGCCGCCACCAGCCCCGCCGGAGCAGCATCCTTTCACACGAGCGGTCTGCAGGAACAGCAGCTGGTGGGTTCCAGCTTGAAAGAAAACAAGGTGGAAGATCCCAAAGCCACCACACTGGTCTCAAAGCAAACGTGATGAGCAAACCCCTCTGTTAAAATGGTTGCCTGCTGCGAGACCGTTCCTCAGTTCTGCCCGGTGAGTGAGCTACCTGCTCTCTCTTCTGGTATTTTGAGGCACAGCCTGTGCTACTCCAGAACATATGTACAATACACCCGTGTTTTCTACTCAGACGCCTGAAGAGGTGATGGCCTAATACGCCTGATCTTGGTAGAGAAGGAAAAGCCACACTCAGCATCTCCTCTGCTCGCCATGAGTGCTCCTCGCCCAAATGGGAATGCCACTTGCCTTGCGGGAAGGCTGCAGGGGCAGCCCTTCAAATCACCTTTTCTTGAAGGTTTTGAGGTTAAGAAATTAGCCAGCGTTAAGTTTTGATAAGAAATTAACTCTTCCTCTGGGAAGTTTATCTTCTATAACTTCTCACACGACACATTGCCAAGAGAGGGGAAGGACAGCCGTGCCTCGGTAGCAGCTCACTGAACGTCTGACCCCCCGCTCGTCCCGTTTCTCTCCATTTCCAAGTTGTAAAATGCTTGGGGGGGGGGGTTGAACAGAACAGCATAAGCCATTCTGGTAAAATAAGAAGTTTTTAAATAATATTTTGAAAGCACAGCAACATTTTCAATTTTTCTTTAACCCCACAGGTCAGTGACTGCTGTCACCAAATCAGCTGAGCTCCACTAAAGCCTCTGAGATGTCCAAGGGTATCTTTTATCCATACCTCAAATGATGACTTGCAAAACTTTTAAATAATGTGTTTAAGTGTTAAAAAGTTGCTGTCATTCATGGCTGAATAGTGCAATTTGAGTGGTCAAGTACAGTTCATGGAAGAGTGGGGGAAAAAGCCTTCTGGCCTTGTAAGAAGCAGCAAATACGGCCTTGGCAGGAATTTCGGTTGAATGAAATGTGGCTTTGAAGCTGTGTCAAGGTTTGTGACGTCTAGAAAAAACCCTGGAGGTGGAGATAGATAGAAGACCTGGCAGGGCAGGCTTTCATTTATTGCAATTTCTGTAACAATTATAAAGATATGTAGTCTTGAATATTTAAATATAGTCCTAGATACTCACAATTTTAGATTCCAAATGTAAAAATCTTAGACAAATACCTCTTTGAAGTCATTAAATGAGCTACCGCTGGGTTGTTACATATTCTCATGCTTTTGCCCAATTATCTGTACTTTAAAGAGTCTCCCCTGTATTTTTAGGCTGAGAGACATTTGCAGTTACAGAAATCCCGTGTCTGTATCTGTTATTTGCCCGCGCTGCCTCCGATTCTCTAACTTCTTCAGTGCATTTACAACTCGGGTACCAGTTTGTCAGCAAAGAGATGGATCCACTGTGCTGCTACCAAGAGCGTAGTGGCCATTTCTCAATAAATGCAGAAGCCTGGGAAATATTTGGAGAGCTTTTGTCTAAGTGAAGGAAAGTGGTAGGATCATACTCAGTATTGTATGCTTCGCTAAGACGAAAGATGCTCCTCCTTGAAACCCTTTCTCTCAAGGCTGTGACCGTGTATTATTGTCTTTTGGGTTTACAGGCACTGTATAGAAAGTAGGAAACATAATTTTATCTTACTTGATGCTATCAGGTTCACTATCGTGGTGGAAAACCTGAAATAAACCTTTGGTGTTCAGATATTGCCCATTTCCGATCGTGTGCTTTCTTGAGCTTGAAGCAGAGGAGATACTTTTCGTAACAGAGTGCAAGCAAAGGGACTATAATTGCTCGTGGGAAAGTTTCCACCGCTTCTGCCCGAATAATGTTACTTCCAGGATGCGAAACACGGGATGCAGGTGCTGGGTCCTGCCAGAAGCTGTCGGAGGTCCTGCCGCTCCTCCGGCAAATTGGAAGCAAGGGTGAAACGGCTGCCAAAGAGCTGACATTTCTGAGAACGTGTTTGATTTGTGATGGGAAGAGGGGAAAAGACAGATGACCAGCGGACTGTGAGATGGACAAAGAAAAGCCGCTGTTTGAGCTCTATCGGGCTAAGCGTGCGGACGTCTACCCGTTATCGTCTTATTTTTGCTACAGCATTTCAGTCTTCCAATGTCTTAAATTTATCTTCTGAGGAAGCAAGTAAGCTCTGTCAACGTAGCTAAATTGCTTCAAATCCCGCAGCAGCTTCGTTTTTCATCCTCTCCCCTTCCTTAACAGCAAAAATTCTCTTCAGACCTTGTCTGGAGACAACTAAAAATGGGGTTAAAGAGGGTCCATTCTTCAGATCCCCAGCTCCCAGACTTTGTGGAGTACTGATTTAGTTTTTGGATAAAGCGCTAGATCAGAGAACACCATACTATGTGGTTTTTCTCTAGCCAGCAACTGAAGATAAAATCAGCCTCAGGCTTACTGGCCCCAGTTGGCTCCAGCTCATTAGCGCATCCTGAGACGCAGCAGCGGCGTAAGCCCGGCCGGAGAAGCAGCCAGGACGTGCCTGCAAGAAAGCGGAGCTAGGAACACCGATGCCGATTAGCGAGGCTAAATTTCTGTCAGGTTGTATCAATAGGTATACTTACGACTTGAGTATAGGGGGCCGGAGCAAGAAAGATTGGCTGGGCTTTCTTTTATAACTTTATTTCAGAATCGTATAGTTTATTTAGATATTCCACTTACCTACAGAAAATCCCTTTCCTCCAAATAATCTATTAATAACTATTATGCGCCTTTTCTTTGGTTCTTTATTGTACAACTTTGGCTTCACGTTTCTTTCTCATGACTAATTAATTTTGGAAGCACAGCATAATAGAACTTTCAATTTCTACACTAATAGAAAATGTGGTAATTTTATCCGACACGTATAATAATTCCATTCATTTTATTGCTTGGATATAAGAAGTCATTTAAATTAATATACAATTTCTTGCAAATGGTTACCAGTGAGAAAATTGCTGACTTGCAGTCATTTGATCTACAAACACGTTCATTAAAATCAAACGCCTTCCTGGTACCGTGCCCATTTGCGCTGCCATGTCTGCTGAAAAATTTTAGCGTTCCACTAAATTGCTGTTTCCTAGTCAACACGATGCCAAAGGGACATAATTAGGCTCTGATTAAGTTTTCTGCAGAAGACACAAATATTCACAGATGTTCTAATATTTTGTTTCGATGGTCTTTTCATACAATCCCTAATTGCCTGACATCCTTTGGTACACTTAAAATAAACACGGTGTTCGCGGATACTGGTTTTTGAACGTAATATATACGTGAGGCCCTCCGGGAGGAGAGATTTCTTCTGCAGGGAAACTTTCTTGTTTTGCGAGAGGTGGTATCCTAGGGACTGGAGACAAAAGAAAGCAAGATGTGCCTTCAGACTCCCTCATTCTCGCCTTTCCTTCAGTAATCCCCTCCTCCCTGTCCTACTTTTCAGCCTGACGTTTCTATTCTGGGTTTTACCGTCTTGATTCACCGGCCTCGGGCAGCCCGAGCTGCCGCAGAGGTTTCCTGGAGGGGAAAGTGGGTGCAAAAGGCCTCGGAGTTGTCCCTTCCACCCCAGCCCCGGGGGGAGCGGTGGCAGGTCAATGGTCGGGTGTGCGGGAAGAGGAAGGATCCCGGCAGGCTGTCGGATCCAGACAGGGGACTCTCTGATCCCTCCAAGCGGCATCAAACCTGGGGTCCTGGGAAAGGAGGATGCCCAACCTCGCACTTGCCACCCAAGGAGCACTGGCCACTGTCGAACGCCCGGACCTCATGATCCTGCACATCCTCAGTGCTGCCTTTGTGAAGTGCAGGAAGACACAAGACACTTCCAACATGTCCAGATAGCATGTCTGGCTGGTGTAGTAGTCATGACCATGCCAGGCAGTGGAGCTGGAGACCTGCTTGAAACTTTGGCGTTAGCACACCCTAACTCATAGAGTCATAGGGTCATAGAATGGTTAGAGTTGGAAAGGTCCTTAAAGTTCATCCAGTCCCACCCCCCTGCCCTGGGCAGGGCCACCTCCCCCCAGCCCAGGTTGCTCCCAGCCCCGTCCAACCCGGCCTTGAACACCTCCGGGGATGGGGCAGCCACAGCTTCTCGGGGCACCCTGCCCCAGGGGCTCACCGCCCCCACAGGCACATCTTCCTGATAACTCATTTAATTCTCCCCTCTTTCAGTTCAAAACCATTCCCCCTCATCCCATCACTCCCCTCCCTGATCAAGAGTCCCTCCCCAGCTCTGCTGGAGCCCCTTTAGGCACTGGAAGGGGCTCTGAGGTCCCCCCGGAGCCTTCTCTTCCCCAGGCTGACCCCCCCCACCTCTCCCAGCCTGTCCTCCCAGCAGAGGGGCTCCAGCCCTCCCAGCATCTCCGGGGCCTCCTCTGGCCCCGCTCCAACAGCTCCGTGTCCTTCTGCTGTGGGGACCCCCCGAGCCAGAGGCAGCACTGTGGGGGGGTCTCCCCAGAGCAGAGCGCAGCAGAGGGGCACAACCCCCCCTCGCCCCGCTGGCCACGCTGCGGGGGACGCAGCCCGGGGTGCCGGGGGCTCGCTGGGCTGCCAGCGCACATTGGTGGCTCATGGTGAGCTTCTCATCCACCGACACCCCCAGGTCCTTCTCCTCAGGGCGGCTCTCCAGCCATTCCCCACCCAGCCTGGAGTTGTGCTTGGGATTGTCCCGACCCACGTGTAGGACCTTGCACTTGGCCTTGTGGAACTGCATGAGGTTGGCACAGCCCCCCCTCTCCAGCCTGTCCAGGTCCCTCTGGATGCCATCCCCCCCCCCCCCCCCTTCCAGCGTCTCGTCCCCCCCACACACTCCGGTGCCGTCGATGCTGAGGGTCCTCCTCCCCAGACCGAACCCCTTCCAGCAGGAGGGACTCGGGGTGATTAAACACCCGCCGGTGCCCAGTCGAGCCGGGGGAGGGGGGGGTGTGTGTGTCCCCCTCCTCCGGACCGGGCCGGACTCCCGCTCCGCTGCCGATGCGGGCGGTGTCCGCCAGGCGGCTCCGCGCCGCCGCCGCGGGAGGAGGAGGAGGAGGAGGAGGCGGCGGCGAAGGGAAATTTCCTGCCTGGCTGCCGCCGCCTCTCCCCGCCGCCTCGGGCCGGAGACCGCCTGGGCGTCCCGCGGCCGCCCGCCCCCGCCGCCGCTGCGCGGGGGCCCGCGGAGCCGCCGCCGACGGAGCCGGCGAGGTGAGCGGAGCCCGGGGCGGCGGAGGGAAGAAGGAAGGAGGGAGGGAGGGAGGGAAGGACAGACAGACCGCCCGAGCGGGCAGAGGGCTGGGGGCGGCGGGGATGCTGCGGCCGGGGGGCCGGGGCGGGCCGCTCGCCGGTCCCGCAGGTGCGGAGCAGCCCCGTCCCCACCGCCGGCGGGCGCGGAGGTTCGGCCGGGCCATGCCCTCGGCGCCCCGCCGGAGGCCAGGCCGTCCCCTTGGGGTCCACCTCGAGGAAGCCAACCCGGCGTTTGGGTGCTCCTGCCCGGCGCCGCGCTGCCCTGCCGTCCCCCGGGGCGGGCGGGGACACGCGTGTCCCTTCCCCGCGGGATGCGCATCCTCGGGAATTACCCGCCGCGGAGGGGCCGGAGGGGCGGGCGGCCGCGGGAAACGGGGGGGGGGGGGGGGCTGCGGGCAGCATGGTGTCTCGGGGGGGCTGTTAGCCCAGGCCGCCTCTCTGGGCGGTGGGAGCGTGGGGACCGGGCACAGGTCCCCGTCCCCCCGCTGACAGCATCCCCGGGAAGTCGCCTCCCGGCTGGGACACGGCGGGTGTCGCTTCCCCGGCCCCCGGCATGGGGCTGGCCTGGGAACTTCAGCTCTAAAAAGCCATTTCTCTGCTGCCAGCCCATCCGCAGGGCGTTCATCCCGCTCTTTCCGCGATGAGCGGGGCTGGGGGTACATTCAGCGTTCGGATGTATAGGGCCAACGATGGAGGGGGTGACATGGCTGTGTACAAACTCTCTTCCTTTCCCACGGGGAAGATTAGCGTTCTTCAAAACCCGTCTGCTTCGATTTGTGCCGTTCCTTGGTTTCCTATGACGTTGGCCAGCAGGTTCGCGCCGCTGACAGCGCGGTGCCCCGGCAAACGCTGCGGTTCGGCACCGAACGGTGCCCGGAGGAAGGGGGTCACCGGAGGAACCAGTGTCCGAGCTGCTGGCCGGGCGGCCTTGGTGCTCTCCGGTGGCCCCATCCCTTCGGGGGAGCCATCGGGCACGGGGAGGCTCTGGAGAGCCCGGAGCCCCTGGCAAGGAAGGCACCCGGGTGGCGGAGGTAGGTGTAAATCCTGCAGCTGGTGAAAAACTTTGTATTTTCCTTACACAGGCTGACAGGGAGAAATTAAATGAGGCTTTCATGGAAAAAAATTGCATTTCTTACTTCCCAAGACAAAGGCATCATGTGTTTTCCGCACCACCCCCCTCCCACCCCCCCCCGCTTATGTTTTTCTTTAAAATACTGGGAAAAATAGTGACAAACCTCACAAAGGTAATGTAAAGGTAACTTTTAACTGACTCCCGTTGTTGGCTGGTTTTATTTTTGTGCTTTAATTGTGGGTTGTAGGAAAGGTTGATGGATATCTGCTGTGAGATTGCACAGTGTTTTTTAATGGGGAAAGAGCGTCTCTTAATCTTTTTAATTTTTCGGTGAGGCTTCTCTCCGTGTGGCTTATTTCCATAGAGGGAGGTGGTTTGCTGTGCGATCGGTTCCATCGCTTCTAAACCACTGTCTGTGGCTGATTTGTGCAGGGCAGAGACTGCTGAGTTGAAAGAAATTACATCGCTTATCAAGCTTTTTGGTTTTTTCCCTACGATTTTATAAGCTCTATGAGAAAACTTGGAAAGTAGAAATAAAGAGGCTGAGAACTGAAAAAAAAAATATTTATTATGTGCATGGCAATCGTAGCTTCTGTGCATGTTGTGCTTTAAGGCTTGTAAAAACAAACAAAAAAAACCAAACAAACAAAAAAAAACACCAAAGAAAGGAAAGAAAAAGAAAGGAAAAAGAGTAACTTTTGATGAAAATTAATGACATTCAGCTGGAAACTCAATGTCACCGGGGGTAATGGTATCTAATTGCTGTCGATGGTGCCGGGGGCTTGCGGGGCATCCTGCCTCTGCTTTGAGCTGGGGGTGGCACTTGTGCCCCGAGAGGGACGGGGGGGGTAAGGACGGAGGTGGGACCAGCGGAGACCGTCTGGCCGAGGTCCCCGAGAGCAGCAGGGCTGTGCTGGCGGGGATGCCGACATCGCCTACGGGGGCTCTGCCTTAGGGGGAAGCGAAGGCAGTTAAGCTAGAAACGTTTGTTTTCTGAAGTGACACAAATCAGGTGTCTAAGAAACGGGGGAGAAGAAGGGAAAGAAAATAATGGGAGAAACAAAATGGTGTGGGTGTAGTGTTTGATTGCTTTAATTTGCTGTGTCTTTGCTGACAAATAAAAGAATTACCCGGGAGCTGTGTGACACCAGCCGTCCCTGCTGGCTGTGCTTCGACGAACATACTCTAGTCCTTAAATGCATTTAATATATTCTTCCAAGTAAAAGATAAAACCGGAATTCCTAGTTTAAAAGCTTCCTGTGCCCTGGAGACCTTTAATAAAACCAGACGTCTTCATATACCTCAAATCAGTGTGATGCAGCTGTTTGGACTACAGTAATTTCTCCTCAGCCTGTGAAGTGCAGGTGCAAAGATGATAATTTTAGCAATTTCGGTCCTCGTTCGCTTTTGTATCTTGCTTTCTTTCCCCTTTTCCGCTTCATATGTTTGTATTTATCTATCAGTTACCCAGCTCAATCAGGTTTTTTCATCTGTGTGAGTTAAGGGCTCTCTGCCAGAACAGCTGTCCTGAATCCCTGTTTTTCTTGGTCTTATTTCTCTTCCCCCGCCTCCCGTTGCGTTCCCGGGTTATACGGCCCAGGAGAGGTCAGAAATGCACCACGTGGGCTGAAATGATGGGAAGGTGGAAGGTGATGGGTCGGGAACTCGGCAGGTTCGAGGTCTGCGTAAGACATTCCTCTTCCAGGCGGGTTCTCGGGAGGCTGAAGCCGGGGATAGGCAGAGCTGCGCTCCTTGCGTGGGCTCCTCCGCATTCCCCACGGGAAGGGGACGGCGGTGCCTTACGGGGATTTTGAAGTTTGTATTTTCTTGGCGTCTTTCTCACAGGACGGCGTGTGCTTCCTTAGAGCAACACCATTAACACTCATTAAATAAGTTTGTTGATTGCAAGACACCTGTCATGGGATTTTTGATTCTTCTGTAAGACAAGTTGTGCCATAAGTTGGGTTGGGGTTTTTTGTTGTTTTTTTTTTTTTTGTTTTGTTTTTTTTTCAGCCATTGGCTCATGGACCAAAGCTGCAGAGCTGTGTTATTGACTGAACTAGTTTTAGAGTGCGTTTTAGGAGTACTTGGTGACCTTTTTCTCTTTCATTTAAGAGGTTACATGAAGAAAAATGGGTGGACGTGGGTTGACAAACTGCAATGTGGGAAAGAGCTGTAGGAAGGCTGTGGTACAATCCCGCCTTGTCCGCCCTATCCCTGGTGTCCTCTGAGAAGTCAGCTACGCGTGTTATCAGTAAAATGCTTATGTATTTCTTCATGTTTGAGGATGTCCTGTACATGTGCTCACCGAGATTTCGGAGCAGGTCACTTGTACTGTGGCGAAGAACAAAAAAGAGCCGAAGCAAGTGCTGATTGCTGCGTAGGATGAAAACCAGAAAGATAAAAAAGAATACGGGATGTTTGCCTCACGGATGTGAAGCCAGTCCACCCTGCTCACTGAAGGAGTGGGAGGTTCTGCAGGAGAAATTGTTCCATTGTGTGGAGAACCCGGGGAGTACGTTTGTACGGGCTTTGAACGGTATTGTCATTTTGTGAACGCGATATTGTATTTCAATCTCTGTTTCCAAAATACTCTTCAGCATAGATTTATGGCAGGGCTTAACCAGGTGGAGATCCTGTGTCTGAAGGTCGTATCCGAGCAGTTGAAGGCCGTCAGCAATGATTGAAGATGCTTTTGTGAAAAACTCCTGCCTTTACCTAGAAACATTAAGGGGAACGACTCTGTATCTAGAAGTACCTTGAAAATTTCTCAGCAAAAGCAGTTGGTGAGAAAACAGATGTTTGTGCTCGAAGGTGCTATTCCATGGGTGTCGGGGGGTTGGTAAGAAGGGACCGGCTGAGCGGTGGTGGCCGATCTCTGCGTGGGGACAGGCTGAGCTCTCGTTCCTGCCCCGAGAACGGGGAAACCGGAGCGACCTGCCCTCTGCGGCACAGACCCGGGAGCCCAGGAGCGCGCCGTCAGACCTCTGGGTGGGGGACGTGGTGCTGAGGGGAGACCTTACCGCTCCCTACAACTGCCGGAAAGGAGGTTGTAGTGAGGGGGGGGTCGGTCTCTTCTCCCAAGGAACAAGCGACAGGACAAGAGGAAATGGCCTCAAGTTGCACCAGGGGAGGTTTAGGGTGGATATTAGGAAGAATTTCTTCCCCGAAAGGGTTGTCCGACATTGGCACAGGCTGCCCAGGGCAGTGGTGGAGTCGCCATCCCTGGAGGGATTTAAAATGGTGTGGAGACGTGGTGCTGAGGGACATGGGTTAGTGGTGGTTTGGGCAGTGTTGGGTTGATGGTTGGACTCGATGATCCAACATCGACGATTCTATCATATGAAGGGCGGTTGAAGGAGCTGGGACTGTTTCGTTTGAGGAGGAGGAGGCTGAGGGGAGACCTCATCACTCTCTACAACTGAAAGGACACTGTAGAGAGGCTGGTGCTGGTCTCTTCTCACAGGTAACTAATGACAGAATAAGAGGGAATGGCTTCAAGCTCCACCAGGGTAGGTTTAGACTGCACATTAGGAAAGAATTTTTCACAGAAAGAGTGGTCGGGCATTGGAACAGACTGCCCAGGGAGGTGGTTGAGTCCCCATCCCTGGATGTGTTTAAGAGAGGTTTGGATGTGGTGTTGGGGGATATGGTGTAGGGGAGAACTTTGTAGAGTAGGGTATATGGTTGGACTTGATGATCCCAAGGGTCTCTTCCAACCTCGACAATTCTGCGATTCGATGCTGGCGATTTAATTTTTACATAAAACACAGCAATAGGGGGCGAGGTGAGGAGATTGCAGAGTATACAGTTACTGCTTTGAGTTTACTGAAAAGTGTAAAGGGCTCTTAGGAATTTTGTCTGGATTGGCAAGAGTGGTGCCTACAACGTAGGTGTAGAGAGGCATAAGAAATTGCTGCTTGTTTAAAAAGGAGGGTCTGTTGCCGTAATTGTCATGTT
Source organism: Vanellus vanellus (assembly GCF_965231255.1). Taxonomy (NCBI): domain Eukaryota; kingdom Metazoa; phylum Chordata; class Aves; order Charadriiformes; family Charadriidae; genus Vanellus; species Vanellus vanellus. Next base: position 3,065,588 of record NC_138912.1, on the reverse strand, counting down.
TGAGTTTAGAGAGAACCGGGCGGTTTAGCCGATCCTGGAATGTAAGCTGCACGCTGCATTTCGAAGAAATACATGTTTGTTTGTTTGTTTGTTTAAAAAATAAGCCATATATAAACAGTGTAGTCAGAACGGCACAACGTGGTGTTCCTGGTGAATAACGTATGTAAACTTAAACTTGGGCGCTTGCTCCGTATCCAGCGCGTACCGGGATGCTGCGGGAACCAGCAGCGGAGGAGCCCAACCCGGTGATGCCTGCGGTGAGCAGGGCTTTGTCTCTCGATAGGCATTTCATTATTGATTTCTCGATACAGTATTAATGACGGCACGATCCCTCCGTAACCTGAAATATAATTTGGTGACCCATAATCGAAAGTATTGTAAATTGAATTGGTCCATTATTAAAGAGTTCTGAATTGCGTATTCTTTGTGGAGCATCGTTTATGGGTACCCTGTACATGATGCTCGTTTTAAGGGTTGAGAGCTGTCTTAGGGAATGATTCAGATATTGCTTTAACTGATTTGCGATGTGATGCAGCAGAACTCAAGCTGAATGAAAAGTGGCTGTAGCCACCAGGCTGCTTTGTGCAGGTTTTCTGCATCCTTTTTAACTGTAATCTTATCTTCCCCCCCCCCCGTTGCCTATGCCCTTCTGCACAAGGTTTCATTCAGGTGTAGTCTTTGTCCTCACAGATAACAATGTGTATTGTATAATCCCAAATGCTATAAGGTTTAATATTTTTTTTTTAAGTGCCTGTATTTATTCCAAACTTTTTGCTGAAATGTAGCTATCTTTTAAATATATGTACAACATACCGGAAGACTTGTGTAAGCTGGAGCTGAAATGGGATACTGATAAGACTGAGATTAGGAAGAACTCGGCAGCAGCAATTTATTGAAGTATTTGTACAGGATTTCTTTTTGAGTTATTCACAACATGGAACATATTTTTAAGGCATGTGCACAGTGTTGTGCTTTTTAATTCAGTGGACTTACTGCAGGTGTAATAATTCCATCAGTGATATCCTTTTGCCTGCCAAAATCCTCCGTGTTGTCTGCAGAGGATGCCTTTGGGAAACGGGAGAAGAGATGGGAGATCCTCTTACTGATAGGAGAGAGTGATGCTGTTGGACTGGATTTGGATTGCAGCGAGCTCAGATTTTTCTCCCTAAGCGAGCCAGCCAGTGGATTAGCTCCAGTGAAAGAGCTCCCTGAACAAGTGTAGCGTTAAGGGATGCTTTATTCTGTGCTGCTGGTGCCGGCCGCGGCAGCAGACGGACGGGAGCCCTCGTCCTGCGCGGTGCCGGGGCTGTCGGGAGCTGCCTCCGCTCAGCCCCGTCCGCTGCTCACCGCCGTACATCTCCTGCCGAAGAGCCGTGCCCTAAAAATGCCTTTTTTCCTTTGACTCCTGACTCGCTGTTGAAGTGGGAAAGTGAAAAGAGCTGCTCGCAGGGATGTAGTGTTTGCCCGGGCAGAAGCGATGTGTCTGTGCGCAAAGGTGTTTCCTGGCTAAGGGGAGAAATAAAACTGGAAAGAAATCTGTTGGGGTAGTTTGATGCACGCGATGACAGCTTATTGTCACTGGAAAATGTGGCACGCCTCAGTCGGGGGTTTTTCTATCGCTTTTTGTCCCCGCTATAAAAAGGAAAACGTGCTCAGTCCTAAAAACGTAGGTTATCAGAGATTTTCTTTTTCTAATGTAAAGTAATAATTTTCAGTAAGAATGAGAGATCCAAGCAGGTAAAACCAAAATACAAAACTGTAAATCAGGTAGAGGTGCGATGAGGTACAGATTAAAAGAAAATATATAGGAGTGATGGAAGTGGCAGGTTTGGGGTTATTGCTGTTGCGAGCGGCTGTCTCATGCAGGAGAGCAAAGATGCCCCAGCAGCGGACGAAGCCGTACCAGTCGCGCTGCGGTTCACTGAAGATAACACAGACAAAGAAGGACGCAGCAGTCTCAAGAATCAGCAGGAAGAATGCAGTCTCGAAAATGCTTTGGGTCAATACTACTATGACTTTTTTTTTTAAGAAAAAAGCAAATAAGCAACTAGCAGAAGATTTACAAGGGAAGCAAGCGGGAAGTGTGTTGCGCATGTCACTTCAAAAAGATCAGGACGAAATAATTAGATAAGCTGGAGAAGTAACTTTTCTGCCAAAGCAAGGGAGTTAGATGAACTAAGAGGTCTCCTCCTACCTGTAGGTTTTGTTGCTCCGGAGGCGTTATAAGATAATTCAGAATGAAATATGCAACTGCATATTCAGGACAAGATCTTACTCCCTTGAGACCGATGGGTGTCGGCTTTCCCGATGGCTGGGTTTTTTTTCTTTCATTGTTGTGGTTCTTGAATTTTCTTCCTCCTCAGTAAAATCAATATCTGTTGTGTGAAATAACTTTTACAGAAAGCTTAGATACAATGGAGTTCATGCCGGTGCTCCTTGCGAGGGACTGATCGAAGACTAGCGGAGTAATTTTGATTACCGGCCAGCGTAACCGTAGACTGAGATGAATGCACGATGCTTTCAAACATCGCTTTGCTGTGGATGTGGTGTAACGTGGATTGTAATGAGGACAGACCAGTTGGGTGGTTTGGATAGAGCTGGTGCTTCCCTGGCCTGTGTTCTTGCCACCTAAAGGTGACGGTGCCCCATGGTCTGCTGGTGTCCTGTCTATGTATGCCCAAGGGTGGGACTGCGCTCCATGAGGTTCACACTGTGTCTTTTAGTCTGGAGAAGCTTCAAGCTCCACCAGGGTAGGTTTAGACTGCACATTAGGAAAGAATTTTTCACAGAAAGGGTGGTCGGGCATTGGAACAGACTGCCCAGGGAGGTGGTTGAGTCCCCATCCCTGGATGTGTTTAAGAGACGTTTGGATGTGGTGTTGGGGGATATGGTGTAGGGGAGAACTTTACTGTAGAGTAGGGCAGATGGTTGGACTCGATGATCCCAAGGGTCTCTTCCAACCTCGACAATTCTATGATTCTATTAAGAGAAGACTGAGGGGGGGTCTCATCAACGCTTATCAATACTGACAGGGCGGGTGCCGGGGGGGGGGAACAGTCTGTGTGCAGTGGTGCCCCGTGACAGGACAAGAGGGAACGGGCACAAACGTGACCATGGGCAGTTCCATCTCAACCCGAGGAGGGACTTCTCTCCTGTGGGGGCGGCAGAGCACTGGCACAGCTGCCCAGAGAGGGGGGGAGTCTCCCACTCTGGAGCCATTCCAAACCCGCCTGGAGGTGTCCTGTGCCACTGCTGGAGGTGCCCCTGCTCTGGCGGGGGGTGGCACTGGGGGGGCTCCAGAGGGCCCTTCCAACCGTGACCACTCTGGGGTTCTGGGATTCTTTTATCTGGGCATTTGCTGCCATAATTTGTTCCCTTCCTTGGTTCTTTGAATGAAAATTTTTGTTAGCGACTCTGACCGAGGAGAGAAAGCCCACAGAACCACGACTCGAAGCCAACGATGAGGATTTGTGGTTGAAGACCCTTTTGTGGTCAGTGTATTTGGTAAAGGAGCCGTCAATACTTCCTTACCAAGAGCTTTAATTCTTTACCTTCGGCGCAGTTTTCACCGCTGCACAGGATGCATTTTAATTTGTTTCTTAGAGGGGCAATTCACTTTTCAACCAACCTTCCTGACTTATAATTTAGTTTTGGTACAATGTGGCAATTTGTAAGCACAGCTGTGTGTAAAATCTGTGGAGAATTTACCATAACTTAAGACGCTTTGTTGTCTGGTTTGCCTGACCAGTGCTAGCCCTGCTCTGGTTCCCAGTGTGCTTCAGCTGCAATCTTTAGACTTCCAATGCTGTCAGAGTGTGAACCTTTCAAAGTGTACTTTAGTTTTTTGGTTTTTTCCCTTAACTAATTTTATTGCTGAACATGCCAATTTCTTTTATCTGTAGCTGTTTCTCAAATGAATTCCAAACTAGTTGAGCAAATTAAAGAATAAATAAGCAAACAAAAACGATCTTCTTCCAATACAACTTTATCTATTAATCCTTCACCTTGCTTACTATTTCTTTTAGTAAATTCCGCTTTTATTGTCTTTTGCCCTTTCATGTGGTCTTCCTTGCTGTTCATCCTTTGGTCATTTATTTTCCTTTGCGTTCCCAGCCTTAGTTTCTGCTGTAATGTGCTTTATATCGCTTGAGCCATGGTGCTGTGCTCGTTCCTGAGTCATCGCTGTTGACTGAAACGAGCAATGAATGATGGTTTTCATCCTGTGTTCTATGGGTTTAGAAGTCTGGGGTACTTTTTTTTTTTTTTTTTGAGTTTTTTAATTTACATTTGGGTTTTGTGAATGCGTTTGATTGTACTGCCTAATGTCCCTTTAATAACTCAACAATATTCATTTCTCGGCTACCTGTCTTCCTACTGATCTTATACAATTGGGCAAAGTGCTACGGAGAGCAAGGCTGTGGTAAAATAGCTTTCACATCGCAGAAGAAAAGCCTTTGTAAAACCGAGTTAAAATGATATATGCTTTTCTTGTTAAATACAGGGATGGGTTTAAATGGATTCACATTATCATTTTGTTTGCAGTTGTCAAAAGCTCGTTAATTTTAAGTCAAACTACCTCGCTTGCTGCTTCAAATCGCTTTTAAATTACACATGCGCTGATCAATCTTGAAAAGCCAAATTAAAAACTCAGCTGAGGGCACATTTCAAGGCCACAGACACAACGCTTAATTCTAATCTGGTTCTCACAGGCTGACCTCCCACCTCCAGCACCTCTCCGGTTCCCGGCAGAGCTGGGAGGAGAGGAAGTTGTAGCGGCTTAAATATTTCTGGGAAGGCGGGGAGGAAAGGAAGAGGTGGGAACAGGGAACTATATTGAAATGGTGACCTGTTTGCATTACTTACTTTCAGCTGTTAGAAACAAACTTAGGAAGATGCGATGTTGCCATAATTGGTGCTGTCATAATGTGTGATTATGATGATGATTATGGGGATGATTAGGGGACTGGAACACCTCTCTTATGAAGAAAGGCTGAAGGAATTGGGTCGCTTTAGTCTGGAAAAAAGTCGGTTGTGGGGGGACCTGATCAACGCTTATAAATACTTAAAGGGTGGGTGCCAGGAGGATGGGGCCAGGCTCTTTTCGGTGGTGCCCAGTGACAGGACAAGAGGTAACGGGCACAAACTTGAGTATAGGAAGTACCACCTAAACATGAGGAGGAACTTCTTTGCCTTGAGGGTGGCAGAGCACTGGCACAGGCTGCCCAGGGAGGTGGTGGAGTCTCCATCTCTGGAGGCATTCCAAACCCGCCTGGACGCGTTCCTGTGCAACCTGCTCTAAGGTGGCCCTGCTCTGGCAGGGGGTTGGACTAGATGATCTCCAGAGGTCCCTTCCAACCCTATGATTCTGTGATTCTATTCTATGATTAGTTTTTTTTCAAGGAGACTTGTTCCGATTCCACTGTAAGTCCCTCTCTCTGTCACCTGAGCACAAGGTAGCGTGAGCTGGGATGCAGAATGACGTGCGGGAGAGCTCTTGGCAGTCAGATTCTTCACTTTTTCTAATATCTGTGACTAGCAAACTGCAGAAGTTATTTAGAAGTTATGTGTATGTGACTTCAATGAGTTGTAATTTGTACCGAAAAAGCTTGAGAGTTGCTGTACCAGATCAAACTCTTTGCCCTTGAAATTTGGCCTCATTTACCGAGATCTTCAGAGGAGGAAACTTAAATAGTTTCCTTGAGAAATTACTGTAAACAGTGTTTTACATTTCCAAAGGCCCTTGGTTAGCAGTTTATTCATTGAAATGGGAGCTCAATGCCTTCCGAAGGAGATCACTAATTCTGTCTGGTGTAGCTGTGTGTGCCGTCAACACCTCCAGTTCTGCCAGTCTGCTGCTGCCCTGCCAGCACCTCTGCACACTGGTTTTTCCTCCGGTAATGTAATATTAAATATAATTTATATTTAACTATAGTAAATTTTAGCAGGTTTATTGTGCACAATATCTTTTAGATGTTTTGGTGGTTTTTTTGGTGCTCAGTCCTTCCTCATCTACCAGGCTTTTTCACATCAGTATTAGCAGCTGTAACGTTCTCATGTTGTTTTTTTCTTAAAAAAAAAAGGGGGGGGGGCAAAATAAAAGATCCTGCAGTATCTGAGCCTCCGTGGCATATTCTGTATCTTAGAAGGAGAGAAAACCACTGTGAAGGTACTGCTGGCAAAGCTGGAAACAGCTTGCACGGTACTGTTCCCTGATAATGTCCCGACTTCTTTGGGGCGTTACGCTTCCTGACTGGTATTTCGCTGCAACTGTTATTTTTTTATCACGGTCAGCCTCTGTGGGAGACGGAGGTGCCTTCTGTTCCTCTTTGGGGATTGGGTAAAAGAGAAGTGAAACACAGAGACTGTTGGGAGAAGGAGAGCACAGAGCCTGGGAATCACTGCCGCTTTCATAGAGTGGTTTGGGTTGGAAGGGACCTTGAAGATCATCCATTTCCACCCCCTGCCCTGGGTAGGGACAGGTTGCTCCCAGCCCCGTCCAACCCGGCCTTGACCACCTCCAGGGATGGGGCAGCCACAGCTCCTCGGGGCACCCTGTGCCGGGGGCTCACCGCCCCCACAGGGAAAAACTTCTTCCTCATATCTGAGCTAAATCTCCGCTCTTCCAGTTTGAAGCCATTCCCCCTGGTCCTATCACTCCATGCCCTTGTAAACAGTCCCTCCCCAGCTCTCCTGGAGCCCCTTTAGGCACTGGAAGGGGCTCTGAGGTCTCCCCAGAGCCTTCTCTTCTCCAGGCTGACCCCCCCAACGCTCCCAGCCTGTCCCTTCTCTCCAGCCTGCCCCTGTAATCCATACTAATGTTGGGAGTAATTAAGCCTATGCAGGATGCTTTGGTGCTGAAGGTGTTCCTAAAGAACGGTTGTGCTCTGTGTACTTTACTTTTACTGAAATTGGACTTGAAGATGTTTGGTTATGAAACGCTGAAAAGAGGAAAAAAAAAAAAAAAAGATTATGTTAGAAAATTCCCCCTGGGGGAGGGCTGGGATTTTTATTTCTTTAAAAGTGAAATTATCCTGCTTGCCAAATGAGATGAAAGGTAGGCAGTGCTTGTTCTTCCCCCGATAGATTGGCAAAAGAAAACATCTTTTGGGTTTTGAGACGGTGCATTCATTTACCTTCGCCCTCGGGGCAGGGTCGGACCCGCAGGGGACTCAGTATTTTTGGAGACAAAGCTCATCTTGGACTTCTTGGAGGGCGGATAAAAAAGAATCCAATTCCCGCCCGGCCTGGCTCTGCGCTGTGCCGATCCGTCCCCTCCGCAGAGAAACTGCTCAGCCCTTTTAAGGAGGATGCGGTGGGGTTTGGGGACAGACCATCCCTGAGCTCTCGTCCCCGGGGCACCCTGTTCCGAAGGCCGGGCTGCGGCTGCCGCCCCGCGGGACGCTGCCGTCGCTGGGAGCTGTAATCGGAACCGGCTCCGGAGCGTGGGAAAGGAAGGAACTATCCTGCCGGACGGCGCTTTGCAGAAATATGCCCAGCTGTCAAGGGGCCGGAGCCGGGAGGGGGGGGGTGGGTGGAGGGAAAGCAGTGTTTTGTCAAGTTTTCAGCTAGAAATGCATTCACAGCTGCGTACCAGTTCTTGGAGGTTTGTTACACGCTTTTATTTTTTGCCTTCATACCCAAATTTATATCTATGTTGAACTCTTTAAGTTTAGTGACTTCTGCGAAACATAGTCTCCTTCTTCAAAACCTCCAGGCTGGCCGGTTCTCTTACAGCTGGACATGAAGCTGTTGTCCTCTGCTGTCCTACAGCCTCGTATCTATCCAACATATCTACCCAACGGGGCTTCGGCCGGCTTTTAACATCTTAAATAATGCTGTTATTACGCAAAGCCACGTTGAAAGGTTGGTGGATTTCTCCTTATTCCTTTCACGCGTTGCTCAACGCGCAGTAGCGTTTTTCCCGGTGTTGGTGGGAGGTTCTGCCCGTGCCCTGTCCTGCTGCTCTTGACCCTTGTTGCGTGTAAGTAATTAATATCCTCATCACTGCTTGCATGCATCAGGCTTGGTTTTTATTAAGCTGCTTGCAAAATACGTCTCTGAAGCCGTCAGTGACTCAGATACGTGACAGTTGCTTCCCCAAAATACATGTGCTCTGCCTGGAAGCGAATAGCCGCGTGCTCGTCCTCGTCCCCGGGCTTTCGCCCCTCCTGCTAAACCCCATAATAACCCCCGCCTGGCTGGTAACGGAAACGTCGTCTTTGTAGCAAACGCAAAGTTAGGGCCTGACGTGGTTCAAGTGGTTTTTCAAGTATTTGGGCTGTATTACAGACAATAGCATGTCCTCATTTACTGTGTAGATGGGTTTTATTATGGCCGAGAGCCAGAAGCTGATGAGTCGAGGTCAATGGGAGAGGCAGACCGGTGGGACATGTTAATTAGCTCTCTTAGAAAAAATTGTGGTGGGATCGCTTTTGAAGATCTTCCTTTTATAAAAAGTACATTTACGGAAAAATGTTTGTGTTGTGTTTTACTTTTTAAAAAAACACTTCAACCCTCCGCCCCCTAACCCTGAAAGGGTTGTCCTGCAAAGAATGAGATGCCCCTTTGATGGGACGTTGATGCTCAGGTTCACGTGCTGCCTGATTAAGTGGGTGGATGAGTTGAAGGTCAGTGGGGAGTGGATGCTGTATCGCAGTTCCTCGCACGTGGAGCATCAGAGTTGAAATTGGAACTGGGATGTTCTGTCTTCCTCCCAGTCGCTGCATTATTCTCCTAACAGGGAGAATGAAATATGCTCTGCGGCCCCTCAGAGAGATGGTCCTCTTACACAGCGTGCCCGTGTGAACTTGTATTATTTTTTCCGCGTTTGGGAGCAGGTCCGGGGTCCAGATGCTGCGGGGGGGGGGGAGGAGGGAGGCTGTGCCCCTGCTCCCGGGCAGAGCAGGATCGGGCCCTTGGGCTGCCTCGCCGTAGTCATTTGGTGTTTGCATACGTAGAACGCTGAATTTGTCGAGGTAAGAAATGTTTATTCACACTGGCTGTGTTTTAACACTACTGCTTTTGCCGCGATCAGAATGGAAACGTGAGGGTTGGTTGGGTAAATTTTCGAACTGTCGTATCTGCATACGAGGCGTGCTGCTCTTAATGCACTTATCAACCCCAAACCTCCTCTCTAATATTGTGGTTTTTTCCAAGATTAATTTAATGTATTCATGTGTTTTCAAAGGCAAATTATTTGTGCATGGCACAGAATCAAAGCCTCTAGAAACCTAAATACACCGCTATTTTAATATTACTGGAAATCTGAAAACGTGTCTTTCCCAGCTGATAACCCGGGGCATGTGCGCTCCCCACCACTGTGCCCCGAAACTCGCAGGCTGGTTTAATCAAGCTCTGTCTTTAACTGTTAGAGAGGATCTTCTGCAGGGCTAATTCGGACATCCTGGGGGCTTCTGCCCTGTACTGGGGGCACTTCTTGTCTTTAGACGCTTGTCCTGCCTTGTCCCTCTCTCCGATGAGGGAAGGGAGCGTGGGGAGATTTACCGGTTGACTTCCAGTGTGGAGTAATGTAGATTTTATATACTGATTTGTGTCTATACATATATAGAGATTGAGTCTTACAGCTAAAAGAAACTTATCAAAGCCAACAGAACAAGACAAATAGCCTAAAATATTTTAAATGTGTTATATCGCCACTATGCGAATAATAGTGAGAACTTGATAAAATATTAGTAGACAAAGTACACGGGCAGTTTGAATGGGAATAAAGCAAGGTGTGACTGTAAGATGTGATTTGAAGCCAGACTTCAGCCTGGTGATGTTTAGTTTCCAAGGGTGGAGGGGGCTTGTGTCAGGAAACAGAGCTGTTTGGGGAACGGCAAGATGAAGGGAACAGATCACAGAATCATAGAATGGTTTGGGTTGGAATGGACTTTGAAGATCATCTCGTTCCAGCCCCTGTGCCCTGGGCAGGGCCACCTCCCCCCAGCCCAGGTTGCTCCCAGCCCCGTCCAACCGGGCCTTGAACACCTCCAGGGATGGGGCAGACACAGCTCCTCGGGGCAACCCGCGCCGGGGGCTCACCATCCTCATAGAGAAAAATTTCTTCCTAATGTTTAATCTAAACCTACCCTCTTCCAGTTTGAAGCCATTCCCCCTGGTCCTATCACTCCATGCCCTTGTAAAAAGTCCCTCCCCAGCTCTCCTGGAGCCCCTTTAGGGACTGGAAGGGGCTCTGAGGTCTCCCCGGTGCCTTCTCTTCTCCGGGCTGAACAGCCCTAACTTGCTTCAAAATGCAAGAATGAAATGGAAGAGCTGAAATTTTTAAGAAAATATTGTATTTCTTGTGAGTATTTTTCACCGGAGGGGATACAAGCACAGCTGTTGATGCCTGGTAGGCTGCTGCTCAGCCCCGACTTGAGGAGCCACAGATACCCATTGTGTTGGGCAACACCGCTGGCTCTGGAGCGCACTCATCGTACGGCACCGAACACTGCGGCTATTCACGGCGTCCCGTTCAAGGGGCTGACAGCAATCTTTATCTCTGCATAGAAACTAGAATTTTCCTCTGGGACAGAAGCAACAAAGCTCGAGGGGGAAAAATGACCGTGTTCAGCCTCGATTTGTTTCATCCTGCCAAGGGCAAGGCAGGAGCGTAGGGAGGTCCCCTCTTCCCTGGGCCAAGGCACCCTCTAGAGTTTGGTTAGTTTTTTTTTTAAATCTCATTAGGTCAAAAGAATACAATGCTTTCCTTAAAGATTCCTTGTAGTATCAGTCTTTTTAATTGTTTTTTTTTTTTTTTTTTTTTTAAATACTGTATTGATGGCAGGTGTGTTGAATTGTACCTACGGAATATAAATGCAGCTACAAAATATTGTTGTGATCTCCGGTAGAAGGAAAGGGGAACTTTTGTGGGGAGTTTCAGCATCTAAAATCAATGGTTAGAAATCCGTGTGTAAACATCAAGTACTCCTGCACTTGCTGGGAATCGGTGGCACGTCAGAAGTCGCTGCTTGGGGATTTGCAGCAGTTGAGCAGTAGCTAATGACAGAATCTCTTTAATCCTCCTGAAAATCTAATTTTCAGGGCCAAACCCAAACAAAACTCAGAAACCGCAGAGGCTTTTGTGTAATTTCTAACTCTATGTTTAAGAACTCCCAGGGGAACCTCTTAAAACCAACAGGTGTTTTCTAGCTTTTTAGGTCTTTATTGTTTTCTAGCTTTTTTAGGTCTCCCTGGAAACATATCCACAGCTGCATCACACGCCTGCTCTTTGATCAGGGTCTTTTAAAAACTGAAGCTCTTGTTTAATTGCAACACACGCTGTTTGGTAATACGAATTTGTGAAATAGCGTATCCTTAAAATAGCTTCATACCTGGGTCGCGGTGAATACGTACTCAAATTCAAGCTGTACCAGGACAGTAAGCGGTGGCGATTGCTAACTGTTGTAATAAAATTAATTTGGGGATAGTTGCAGCAGCAATCTTGTTGTTTGTTTGTTTGGTTGGTTTGGTTTGGTTTTTTTTATGTTTAATTATGACCAAAGTTAAATAATTGAGCAAGGATGATGTTTATAGCAGCAATTCCCTAGTGTTGCTGGGCCCCAAAAATAGGAGATTTCTCCGTACCGAATGCCCGTCGCCCATGTTGCTGCTGGATTGTTTGGCAACTGTTCATTTTATTTTATATTTTTCTCCAAGGCGTGCAAGCAGGTATCGAATACGTTTGTGCTGTCATGTCCTTCTGTAGGAAGAATGGGCAAACGAGGCATTGCCTGTTGATAAAGTTTCTGGAACGCTAGAATCATCTGTGTGCTTTGTTCCCAACAAACAAAGGCGGGACAATGGAGAAAGGATATTGTTATTGGGCCTCTGGGACACTACTACTGTATTTTATTTCGAAATAGCTTTTAATATTTCTGACCTGATATCCTGAGCAATGTCAGAAATTCCAAGCCGACGGCTAGCTTTCCTTGTTTTGGAGATGTCTCTGCTTCCCCCCATTTATTATATTTTTATTTTTTTTTAAACTTACGATGCAGGTTATTTTCTTAATGCCAGAAGAGCTTATCCGCCGGTGGTGCACCACTGCAGCTGAAAAAGTTCAGCAAAAATTAATTCTCAACACAAATCAAAGCATCTAATGAAATGTCAATGTCCTGCCAGGAGGTAAAGCAGAAAGTGAAAAAGGAAAATAAAGCGCGCAAATAAATAGCGTCGCAAAAGGGAGCATTGAGTATAAGGTTAGAAGATGGGTGTTGTTTGGGACTGTCTTGAATGTCTGTCCGTGAACTTTCGGCCGGGTAGGATTAAGTCTTTCAAAAATGGTTTCAGATCTTCCACTTGCACCTGAATGAAGGAGGAACCTGTGTAGTGTTGGATCCTGGAGGGGACTACAATGATGTCATGGCCTTGTGGCTACAGATCTGAATCCAAACTATTTCTCCTTCCACCCTCGAGTGATACTAGGCGGCATTATTCCTTAGACGTCTGCTAGAACTTTATTTTTAAATGTTGTTTCATGGTAACTGCATGCCCCGGGGCGGGCAGGGATGCCTCGCTCCAGCCTGAAGGGAAGCACTTGAACCGCACTTCCACACAACAGTCCAGTTTGATGCTGTCTGGGTTTAATTTAGCAGGTTTGGGGCATTTTCTGGGGTTATTTTTACAAGAGAAGAAACAACATTCTTGCTGGGAGTGCTGCGCCGCGTGGGTGGGCTGTGTCTGGGCAACGTTACACTTCGTTTTGCTTCATCTCTCGGGGGACACCTTCTCTCCGTTTATGTCTTCAATAACACGTTTACTGTTAGCATTTCAAGAAAAAAGATTCCGCTGGTTTTCGTTTGCCTTTTACAATGTTTCTCTATAACAAACGGAACGAATTTATTGCGCGTTCTCACCGAGTTAACCTCAGTTGCCGGTAGCCCGCGGGGACCCGCCACGAGCCAACTTTGCGCAGGCTCTGTTTCAGCGATACTTCTGCTACCCTCGAAATGACGAGTTTACCGATATTGTTCACAATAACGTGTGGTGTTGGGAACATACCGAGCGTATTATTGCACGGGGTTAAGACACAAATAGGGATAGATATCTGGGCTAGCGTTGCGGCGTTCTTGTGCCGTTCCCTTTCGAGGCTTAGGCTATGTCATTTTGAGAGAACAGGAAATTACCGTTAAAAGAAGAGGGTAAGGGTTGCTGTCAAAATTCGTTTTTCAGGATCGTTATAGTATTTGCCGCCTGACTGAAGAGATCTCATTGGCAAACGCAGGCTTTGGAGAAGAGGAGCTACAGAAAGGTGCTTCTCCTTACAGTAAGCGCAGGAGGAATGAAGAGAGAAATCCTTCCTTAAACGCACAGATGTATTTGCCGCCACCAGCAAAAGCGACTCAGACGTTCTGCGTGTTGCCTCAAAAAGATTAAAAAAAAAATTGGTAATAATTAGAGGAGCTTATGATGACTTGGTAATAGTCCTCATCTTCCAGCATTCGTGTTACTTCATTTCTGAAGTCTCCGGGCTGGGCTGTGGTTCTTCTCTCTGGTTTCCCCCCAGCTGGGGTTTAACTAGCGAGGAGCTGCTGAACCGGTCAGAGCTGTGAGGTCTCGGCTTCCTGACGGCCCTGAATTTTAGGTTGAAGGATGAGAACAGTCAGAGGTATTTAAAACTAGACCCCGTCGGTTTCCATCCCCCCTGTAAAGATCTCCCTGGGGGCTGTGGTTGCAGTAGGGGCCCTTCACGCTCCACAGGGAGATGTAAGAGAGGAACATGCGTGACCCAAGAGACCGCGTCTTGATTTTCCACCACGTCCCTGGAGTGCAGACAGTCATTCTTGGTGTGGCCCGTTAGTCTTTTGAGCGGTTCCTGACGTTGTTGCTGGTTTGTGGACCTGCCTGCCAGATTCCATCGCTGTCTTTGTCCCTCTGTCCCTCCTGTAGCTTCAACCTTGGAGCCAGTGGAAGAGAAGAGCACATGGACAGAAAAGGCCTTCTAAGCGGATTGATTTCTAGCTCTGTGGTGTTTATAGTTGAATTCATCTGTGTCGGTCTGTCTGACCACCACTATTGGAGGGAAAGGCTCACCTGAAAGACAGGCTCTGTTATTTCAGCCTTTTGAAGGCAACCACGTCACAAAGGGTGTTTTCTTCATGGAAAAATAGGCAGTCTGTGCCAACAGCTGGGCATAACCCTCCGCTGTTTAAGGAGCGGAAGAGTCTGGGGCAGGAGAAGAGCCCATGGAGAGTCAGGTCTACCTCTTGACTTTAAACCCTGTCACCTGGGGGCTTCACTCTCCGGGGGAAAAAAAAAAACAAAACAAAACAACAAAACCCAAACAAAAACGTGTAATATATGCATTGGAAGTTATGGGACTCTGGAGGTGGCAGGAGTCACAGTGCTGGTGATCATCCTCAGCCTTGAGCAACTCCTGGAGATCTCAGAAAATGCATTGGTGTTCATGATGTGTTTCAGCTTAGAGCTGTAGAACTCCTTCCTCATCATATTCTTGCAAAATAGTGAGAGTCCGTATGAAATCTGGCATTTTTGAAAGGAGATTTAGCTGTTTTCATTTCACCCTCCCACCGGTAGTTTTGTTTTGCATGTGGATCTCTGGTTATTTATTCAATCTGCAAACAGGAACATCAGACGCGTTCCTGGAGCCAGTAGCAATAATGACTTAAGGAAGAATGAAGTTCGCTATTTCTGTTTGGATTATCTTATGGAAGAATAGCTGAAATAAGCAAAAACTGATCCAAGTTTGAGTTTTCATCTCCCGCATTAGGCAAATAGCGGTTCTGAGTTTCTACAGGAAGGTCTTAGGATAGCAGCGTCCAAGCAAAAAAGGTCAAGTCCCTGTAGGACATACCCAGTATAGTCAACTGAAGGAAACTTTGCATAAATGCGAACATGAAACGCTCCCAGAGGGCAACAGCTTTTATTTATCCCCTCAGTGTTACAGGAAACAAACTTGGAACCGATTTCTGGTCTTTAAAGCACGTCTGCGAGTCTCTGGAGGATGCTGTCCCCCTGCCTGCGCATTTACAGGTCTCCAAGGAAGGGTCCTCTCCGGTCAGCTCAATCTGTGAAGTTGGAAGTTTCTTCTGCACGAGGGCAGAGAAAGAGTTTATTCACATCACGTTCCTTCCTAAAGAGAAAGGAAGAAAAGGCTATAGGTTAACTTGGCATCAAAGCGCATTTATAATGAAAATTGGCAATGGCAAGGGGGGGGGGGAGGGGAGGTCGCATCTCCTGTACTGCAACGTTAGGTGACGAAGTGGTCACTTGAGTCTTCCTGATTGATCGCGGAATGGTCAGGGCTAAAGCAAGGCCGTGCCAGAGCGAAGATGAAAGCGATACTTAAACGTTTCCTGCTGTTGAGGTATGTGATTGTGCGAATCCTGTTGAGGTAAAACTTAATGCCTCAGGAACGGGAGATTGTGTGTACTTCTCTGGAAGTTACCTTTCTTTCAAGCTGATAAAATTCTGAGGAGAATAAAAATAGAAATTGCCATCCACTTGACTTGTGCCACCTCATTTGGAACAGGTTTTTTAGGCGCTCTGGCTGATGGAAAAATAAATTCTTTAAATAATATTTAATGCAATCTGTCATGCTTGTGAAGTAGAGTTGAATTATATGGGCTGTGGAAGAGGGAATCGAAGGAAATAACTCGTTAACTGCTATCAGTGATGTGACGGTGGGGATCCCGCCGGTAGGCCGCAGACGAGTGCCCGCTGCCGCAGACCCGACCTGGCAGCGCCGGTCTCCGGGTTGGGAAAGGGCTTAACGCTTCTGTTTGCCTGACACTGGAAAAAACTACTCTGAAGTCTGTGCAAATGGTTGACAGTTTACTCGAGCGCTAGGCGGAGATGTCCGCAGGACCGGCACGCGGAGGAGCTGCTTTGCTGGTGGCAGTCGGTCCTTCTGGTCCCTTTATCTTCCCTCTTGCCCACGGGGAGCCGTTGTGTGAAGGAGATTTTTGGACAGGTAGAGTTAGAAACTAAACAGAGAAGACAGACAAAGGCTGAAGTAAACGAACTAACAGTGGTTTTGTTTTGTCGATCTGAAGGAAGGCTGTTGTGGGGGTATGAACGTCCTCTTCCAGCAAAAATTTGTTAATAGGTTTCTGCCTGTCCTGGGTTACTTATTCCCGCCCCTGAGGCGCCGCTCGCGGAAGGTGTGGAGCCTTGTTATTTGGGGGCTGTAAGTCAGGTCACGGAAACGTTTCCCTCTGGAGGGCCCTTGCTTTCCTATTTTATTTATTTATTTTAACCTAGATAGATAGTTCCTCTGGCTGGCTTACAGCAGGCGGGTGTGCCAATGCCAGTGGTGGAGCGGTGCAGAGCGGCCGAGCTGGTTCTCGGCTATGGAGGGAGGGGAGAAGAGACGAAGGGGGTGTGTGGAAAGGAGCCTTTCACCTTGGACGTTGGTTTGGTTGCTGTTTGCGTTCATGCCCGTGCTGCGCGCTTGTTTTCCCGACGCTGTGAGCTGCGCTTCCTTTCAGCGTGACGTTGAAAAGAAGATCCCCTATGGCTGTACGGTGTTTTGGATGGCTACGTGGCAAGCGGTGGTCGTGTCTTAGAGACACCGCATAAAGACAAAAATAAAAAGATTGAACGGGAAGAATAATAAACTAATTATTACTAACTCCGTATGAAACTCGATGGGGAGAACTGTGTTTCCATAAAAGCCTGGATGGCTGTGAAGGAGCTGCCCTTTCCCCGGGCGGTGGCAGTAGGTGCCTTGGCCGGTCCTGCCCGTAGGGTGGAGGGAGTTGGCGTTGCCCAATAACCCCAGATTCTGACTTCGATTTGTTGGTTCCCCTGGACATCCCTGTTTGAGAGCACCCGCCTGTACCACTGAGCTTGTCATGTTTGTGCTTCGTGCGACACTTTTCTCTGATTGTCCCGGGGGGACATTGCCTCGGTCTCAGTGATCCTTTCAGAATGAGCATATTGTCAAACCCTAACGGTATTTCCGGACACTGCAAAATAAAGTTGTTCTCAAGACGTACATTGTCACATGTTGATGCAGAGCTTTGTCACCAAGTTTTTGTCCTGTTAATTTGTTAAATAACTCTTTAAAACTGTTCAATAACAAATACATCTCGGCTATTTTAAAAAGGAAAGAATCCCCTATGTGCTCTGTGTATATCTCCGATTATCTTCTTAGTAATTACAATATCTCCTCCGACACAGAGGGTAAATCCAGAGCTTCTAAGGCAGAACCCTAAAATGTTTGCTGCAAACACACATCCCTTGTTAACTAGTATTTACATAAAACATGCTGACACCACTTTGGGGAGATTGAGTAGGATGCTTTCTCAGCTGTTGAAATTTGCACATGAGATGGAAGATGTTTTGATTAAAAAAAAAAAAAAAAAAAAAGAAAAAGGGTTAGCTGAATATTTTTTCCATTTATTCCCATGTGTCAAAATCAAAGCGGTGTTTCTCCAGGCGTTTTGCCCATTTTCTTTTTTTGTTCCTCTTGTTCAGTTGTTTGGATTTTTTTTCCCCTCACGGTTGGGATTTGTGTTTGTTTTTTTTTTTTTCCCCTTTTAATGGAGGAATTCAATTGCTTAATGAGATAAATACATGTAAAAATACCTTTTAGACAAAAATGAACACAATATTACTAGTTTTAGATTCTTGTTTATTTTTAGTAGTATTTGTAAATTCATTCTTTTATGGGTATAGGCAATGGTGAACTAGCGACAGCCAGTGGGAGACCTTTGAGACTTCACCAGTAACGTCCTCCTGCTGTAAGAACCGTAAGGAAAAAGATTACAGTTATAATGTCTGTTTTACTTCTACACGTTCCTCTGCCTTGTGAGTTTTCTGATATGAAGCCCTTTCCGTGATAACATTTTAGTATGGGCTTGCTGAGTTTATTTTTGAGCTGTATTTCAAAAGGCTCCTGTCAAGGAGGAGAACTCCCAACTTTCTTAATCAGCGTTGAAACAACTTCATAAAAGCATAAAACAGAATCTTATCTTTTTTTTTTTTTTTTTTTTTTTTTTTTATCCCCTGCAGTGAGAAAAACCCATTCCCTTTCTCATTTCTTTGTTTTTATTTGCTCCGTGTGGCTGCTGGTGCTTCTGGCCACTCAGAAACTAGAGCAAAATCTTTTTTTAGAAACTAGAGCAGAATTTTCATAATAAACCTGATCTCGTGCAGATCCAGAGCCTCCTTTGGGGGGAAGCGAGGGAAGGAAGCTGGAATTAGGGAGGGCTATAAGCAATGTAATTTCAAGGATCCATGTTCTAAAAAGCCTCCACGGATTTGCTACTGCTGCCTGGATTAGGAAGCCCTTTAATTTGCTTTTAATTAAAGTGATTTTCATTTATTCTGTGCCTTCTTCAAAGGTCCCAAGGCACCTTACAAACTTGTGATTATATATATATATAAAAATGCAAAATCCATATTCATACAATGCTGAGGTTTTGCGTTGAAGTTAAGGATGAAAAAGAGTTTTACCCTCCTTTTCTCTTAGTATTTTTAGAACCTCAGTTCCCCATTACAGTGCAACTTGTAAAGCTCTCTAGTTGTACGTTTGATCTCAATGAGATTGCAGTCCAAAGTGTAAACATTGACCTTCCATAAGTATCTTATCTGTAGAATATATTTAAATAGCCAAGGCTTTATTTTTACAACCTCGTTAAGTTGGAGGAAAAAAATCATGTAAATACTTTTATTTTTTTAAGAAGAGGAAATGGACCTGCTGCAGAAAATGCCAAAACAAAACGCTATGAAAATGATGTATTAAAATGGAAACTGTTATATAGGTCGTAAGTAGAGTTAGGTTATGCTAATTTGCTTTTAAATAGTTGATCTTAGTGTAATATAAATATTCAGAAATGAAGAAAACCCTTTCCTAAAGATGACTGTACTGCACTACGTTTTACTTGTGTATTCCACAATAACTACCAAAGAACAGAAGAGATAGGGTCATCGGCTGGGAAATACCCATATCGTAAATGACTTTTGTGGTGGCTTCTTTCTTTTTGGTTATTTTCTGTGGCATTAAACCTGATGATCAGCGCAGAAATTTGAAGAAGCACGTGGAGTAGTATGGATAATACAGTCTCAGGGAGGAATTTGATGCCCCAGCAAAGGTGAGGTAACGGAGCTGGTGGTGGGAGAGAGGAGCAGCAGAGGGGGAGGCTGGAGCAAGGATGCACAACTGCTGAATTTGTCCAGAGACCGGAAAAGTTGCTTTTACGTTGGTTCTTTTTGCTTTGGAAGAAGCATGAACTGTAGTGGCAGAGATGCTAAGATACTATTTTTTTTTCATGCTCGTGAGTTTAGACAGCTCCGAATTAACATTGGGACATTTCGTAACGACCCCGCGGTGAGGTGGAGGCAGTCGTTCTCTCTGTGCTTTTGCACGACGCAGGCAGGCGTACAAATTCGTGAGTATTTAATATGCGGTAATTAAAATGGAAAAACCAGAACAAAGCCCTTAAAAGCCATTTAGACGTATTTATTTCATCGTAAAATCGTGTCTTGAAAAAAAAGTGTCTTCTACTGTCGAAGAAGAAAACCTGAAACTTTTGCTTGTTTATAGAGCGCCAGAAATTTCGCTGTCCAAGTTGGGGTAAGCAAAATGCCATTTTTGACATTACACTGTTGTTTGAGGCTATTACACCAGAATTGTGAGCAGCATACTTTCGTACAATACCAGTTTTGTTTTCTAAATGAATACAGCAGTGTTCATTCGTACGGGGGAGTTATTCGCGGGGAGTTCACAGCACTTGCTCAGGATCGGGGAGGAGGGCAGATAGCTCTGCTCAGCAGTTTGACCAAGGATGGGATTTTTTGGGGGGTTTATGGGCGTTAACTTTTGAAAGGTTAGAATCTTTGCGGGGATATCTAATGTACAATTGAAAAAAAACAACCTGATGGAATTGTCTACAGCAGGTCCCATTCTGGAGCCTGTTGGCAGACGTCTGCTGAGGCTGTCCAGGTAGGGTGGAGGTGGTGCTGGTGAAGGCATTGTGGTTGAGTAGCAAGAATGGGGTGATCCTGGGGAACAACTTCAACTTGCAAGATTTCCCTCCCTAACACTTGAATGATTCAGTTTCTGGCTTTTTCTTGTGTGTTTGGTTTTCTTCCATCATTATTTCCCAAATCTGTCCCCCATCTCCTGCTCTACAGTCAAAACCATAAAGTCTTGGAGTTATTTCCTGGTATAACTGGTCAATAAAGATGACTGAACATGTGAAGGCTTATATTTGGCGAAGCATTAGTGAAACACGTTGTAAGGCAAAGTGTCTCCTAAGGGCCGGTATGCCTCCCGTGTCCTCTTCCGTCCTCTGTGGCTTATGGTGGCAGTGAATTTCTGGTGGCTGAGCCTTTCTTCAGACCTGGAGTGGCGTGTTTCCAATGAGAAGTCACTTGCAAACTCAGGCCTGAGCATCCGTGCATTTCTGTTTTCTGGAAAGACACGTCAGGCAGTAGAAAAGTTGTATTTTTAAAAGTAAGAATGACAGTTGCAAAGTAAAGCTGCAAAGACCCTTCATTTGTCTTTTTCTTGGTTTTAGCCGACTCTTGACGTACCTAATAACCGTCTTACGAAACCACTGCGTTCTGTTGCTTTGTAAATGGGTTATAATAAACGACTGGTTTGGGAGTTTGTTCATCTGAGACCAAGAGACATGCTGCTGCAGGGCGACTTTCTTGTGAAATTGGAGGCCGTTAAAGGCGACGGACTTGGCGGCAGCTATCCACATTCAGGGCCGGTTTATGCGTTTGTGGTGGAAACCATAGCGATTATGTATTTCCAGTGACTTTGCCAGGCATCTGTATTGCATCGGCTGTGCTTCATTGTTTCATTTGGGCACAGACGTTAGAAAAATGACTGAATGGAGTTATGTAAAACTCCAGTGCAAATTGTTACGCTCTTTGAAATGAGGATGGTGTCGTCTTGTTTTGGCTCCGGGGAAGTGAGATGAAAAGGGCTTCCTAGAGGAACATCAAATACCGAGTGTGACCCCAAATGCTTTGTGAGAGCTCGCTGCTCTCCATCCCTTTAGTAGTGCTACCACCACGTGGCGTCGCCGTCAATTACGATCCCCGGGGAAGTGGCATTGGCGCTGCGTGGAGGTGCCCGTGGGAGGGCCTCAGCGTCAAATAACGTCCATCATGCCGGAAATCCAGTTGAAGAGATGTATCCTGCTGTCCTGATGTGCTGCTTCAGGACCAAAGGTTGTAGAGAAGTGTCTGTATATAATGTAGACTTCGAGGACAGCCTTACGGGCTTCCCGCAAAGCCGTATTTACCGCCCTTTAGGCAGCGCAGTTGTATTTGGAAGGCAAGGGGAAGGTGTGCGGAGGGGAGATTCCTGAGATAACCCACGTAACTGCTGAGGGTTTTGGCTGGGTCAGGTCTGATGCAACTTCACCTCTCTGCTATGGTCAGGAGTTCATCTGTGAGGTTCTCCACATCTTGGATATGCAGCAAATGCTTCAAAGTCATTGTCATCTTGTTTGTGCAGGAAAGGAAGTTCCTCAGTGAGCGCAGGGTAGAAGACGTTTTCATAATTACTGTTCTCAAATAAATTTAGGAAATACTCGTGACTTAACTTGACAATCCTTGGAAAACCTAATCTAAGGCCCGGCTTTCCACAGAAGGTTGGACCAGGTGGTCTCCAGAGCTCTTTGCCAACCTCAGCTTTCCTATGATCAATATTAAAAGCACTTGGCATATTTGTTCCAGGACTTGCAGCCTTTTCAGTGGATGCAATTAATTAATTTCAGGTGGAAAGGGGTGCTTAAAGAAGCCTTTGGGGGGCACCTATTTCAAGGTTCTTTTGGTTTTGTTGTTTTTCGGGGGTTGTTTTGGGGTTTTTTGGTTGTTTTTTTTTTTTGAGAGGTGGGGAAGGGAGGCCTTTCAACGCAGGCATTAATGCAGGGTGAGTAACCAGCATATTAGAAATAAATGGAGTTGCACACCCGCCAGTGAACATCCGAGTTGAGCTGTTTGTATTTCTGCTGCGTTGAGGTGTAGTGACATTTGCGAGTTCGTCTCTCTTGAGTGCTTGCGGCAAACGGTCAAAACATTCGTGACAGAAGTCTGCTGCAATAACTGCAGCTCTTAAAGCATTTTGTATTCATCAAGAAGCAATTTTTGTTGTGTTTTTTTTTTTTTTTTTCCTGTTGTTTTAAGATGTGGTACAGGAGTTGGATGTTAGTCAACGTAGTCCTGATTTTATATTCTGTATACATCTGAAACATCCTAACAAACATCCTTTGTACATCAAAAACATAGAAGGCATGCAAAGCCTGACCTTTGAGCACGGCGCTTTTTTCCTGTTTACCTTGGCCAAGACCCTTACAAACAAAAAAAAAAAAAAAAAAAATTTATTTATTTTGTCGTGAAGAAGACTACCCAATAAGTTTACATCTGTGGAAGCTTATGTAAGGTGGATAGTGAAACTTGGCGTGTTCTGCGTGCTCTTGGCCTTCCGGGAGCTCATTCGGGACTCTTGTGGGATATCGTCGTCTTATCGGGGGAGCCCCACGGGATCCACATGAAATGACTGCTACTGCGCTTGAGCGGGGAGCAAACTCTGAAGTCTGATTTGCTCAGCAGCTGTTCCTCGTTTGATCTGAACAAACACGAGAGCGAAGGTCTTTGTATGTATTTTTTTTTTCCCACTGGAGACTGTTCAGCCGTGTATTCCTACGTAAGATCTCTGCCAGTGACCTGGATGACGGGATGAAGCGCACACTCAGCGGGTTGGCAGATGGCCCCGGTTTGGGAGGAGGGGCTGTCGCGCTGGAGGGCAGGGATGCTGCGCAGAGGGGACATCAAAGAGCAGGAGGAACGTGGCCTGAGGAGCCTCCTGGCCTTGGCCAAATGCAAGGGCGTGAGGACGCAAAGTACAAGTCCAGAGGAGAGCGTTTGCAGGGTGCGGACTGAACATCAGCCTTCAGCTCCCCAAAGGCAGGTAATGAAGAAGACGGAGCCAGGCTCTTCCCTGAGGTGCACAGTGCAAGGACGGGAGGCTGTGGGCACAAGCAACTGGTTATATGGGGGCAAATTGCGACTGGTTATATGGGGGGAAGAAAATTCCCCGTGAGTTCAGTCCTCTGAATGACCGCGGAAAGGGAATTCGCATCTGTGTACAACTCCGACTGCACCCGGGTACACACCCCCCCCATTATTCCAAAACACTGGAGACCCTGGCACTTTTTATGATCAATTTGCTTAATTTGTTCCTTGTTGTTAATGATTATGATTAGTCTAAGAAAGTGTTTAACATGTGTGTTCGGGGTTTGTATTGACAGAATGGCGTAGGTTATCCCAGCAGGTCTTTGTGCTGTCCTGTGGGACTGCGCAGCTCTGGTTACAGTCATTCATTGAATTGTATTTTAAATTATTTTTCATGAAGTGCACGTACTGTTATTCCTCTATTTTTAGCCATGCTGTTAGCTGGCGTAATACTAGAAATCAAACCCAATTCTATTGATTCAGAGGAAAGTATAATTTTACGTTCATACAACACTTAAAATATCAATGCTTCTAACAGACCGTAGGGCAAAGTGAGAGCTCTGCTTACATCTGGCAAGGGTTGTTTTCCTGTAATGCACCTCCTATTAGTATGTTCGACTTAGTAAAGTAAAATTCTGTTGTTAAAATCATCATGAGAGTCCATAGTTAACGATTTCTTGTTTTAAAGAAACTGAGAAGGGAATCCATATTTCCATGATAAAAAGACAAGGTGTTCGAATACTGGTCACTCGCCGCCTCCCATCCTCTGGAAAGAGCTCATCTTCTTGAGCCATCCCATCACGGTAGTATTTATATTAAAAATAGTGCTGTTCCAAGCCCATTAGACCAGAAAGACTTTGCAAAGGAAATAAGATATCTACCTATCTAGGTTTGTGTGGTAGCTATTATACGTGTATGCATACGTACGTGTATCATAGCTATGCATATAGGATAGCTTACACACGGTTTTACTCCGTTTGGAATTTTCGGTCTTGAAAAATAAGTCAGTTTGGGTCAGGTTGGTACAGTTGCCTCTTGCAATACATCTACTTTTGTGTTTTTAGTGATGCATTTTGCATATGTGGATGAGAATGCACTAATTAAAAGTCACAGGGTGGTAAAAAGACATGGATCTTTTAATGATTTTCTTCGGATCTTTCTGTTGAAGCAGGGAAGGGTTCCCCTCTGCCGAACAGAAGGAGGAACCTCTGCAGGCGTCAAGTATTGAAAGAAAATTTATTTAGATTTAGATCTTCCTAGAAGGAAAAGGTTGGGAAGCTGCATGGAAGGGTACGCAGATAAGTTTCAAATTAATTCTGCTGGGGGAATCATGTTGGTTTAGAAGGGCGGATGATGAATGAATCGCTAGAAGAGCTCCTGTGGCTTCATTTGGGCAATATTTAGCGAAGTGCTTAATTGTCTGTGCTGGGAGGTGAGGGGACACAGTTAGTGGGCTACAGCGGTAGTTCTTGGCCATCGCAGCCGACTCCCATGGGTACAGCGCGTGGTTTAATGGAGCATCAAAGCCTCTGCATTTGGGTCAGAAATCACTAGATAGCTCAGGGCAGCAGCATGCCTGGGGACCTCCTTGCTCCGTAGCTGCTTCTGCAGGTGGCTTTGCAGATTGTAGCTGGACTTGTGCAAGGCGTTTGACACTGTTGCACATGGCATCCTTGTCTCTAAATTGGAAAGACATGGATTTGATGGATGGACTACTCGGTGGATAAGGAATTGGCGGGATGGCCACAATCAAACAGCTCGATGTCCAAGTGGCAACCAGTGACGAGTGGTGTTCCTCAGGGGTTGGTACTGGGACCGGTACTATTTAACATCTTTGTTGACCACATGGAAAGTGGGATTGAGTGCACCCTCAGCAAGTTGGGTGATGACACCAAGATGTGTGGTGCGGTCGATATGCTGGAGGGGAGGGATGCCATCCAGAGGGACCCAGACGGGCTGGAGAGGGGGTCCTGTGCCAACCTCATGCAGTTCCACAAGGCCAAGTGCAAGGTCCTACACGTGGGTCGGGACAATCCCAAGCACAAATCCAGGCTGGGTGGGGAATGGCTGGAGAGCCGCCCTGAGGAGAAGGACCTGGGGGTGTTGGTGGATGAGAAGCTCACCATGAGCCGGCAATGTGCGCTGGCAGCCCAGTGAGCCCCCGGCACCCCGGGCTGCGTCCCCCCCAGCGTGGCCAGTGGGGCGAGGGGGGGTTGTGCCCCTCTGCTGCGCTCTGCTCTGGGGAGACCCCCCCGCAGTGCTGCCTCCAGCTCGGGGGGTCCCCACAGCAGAAGGCCACGGAGCTGTTGGAGCGGGGCTGGAGGAGGCCCCGGAGATGCTGGGAGGGCTGGAGCCCCTCTGCTGGGAGGACGGGCTGGGAGAGGTGGGGGGGGTCAGCCTGGAGAAGAGAAGGCTCCGGGGAGACCTCAGAGCCCCTTCCAGTGCCTAAAGTGGCTCCAGGAGAGCTGGGGAGGGATGCCACAGGATGGGAGGTAGTGGTTTTAAACTGAAAGAGGAGAAATTTAGATGAGATCTGAGGAAGAAATGTTTCCCTGTGCGGGCGGTGAGCCCCCGGCGCAGGGTGCCCCGAGGAGCTGTGGCTGCCCCATCCCTGGAGGTGTTCAAGGCCGGGTTGGACGGGGCTGGGAGCAACCTGGGCTGGGGGGAGGTGGCCCTGCCCAGGGCAGAGGGGTGGAACTAGGCCATCTTTAAGGACCCTTCCAAGTCTAACCATTTTGTGATTTAATGATTGTTGGGGTTCCTGACAGCACCGTGAGCCACTGGGACCCCAGGTTGCAGTGGGTTGGTCTCCAGGGTGGGGTAGAAAGCTGGGGACCTTTTCAGACCCAGCAAGATCTTCTCTAGATCTTTTTATCTAGTGAGTTTAGAGACAACCGGTTCTGTGTATAGTCAGTATTTTCCCCATTTTACCAGTTTGCATTGCTCGTGGTTGAGTGGTATGATATCCTTCCCCGAAATCTGACCGGGAAATGTTAACATTGACCAAACTGAATGACTTTAAACCTGCAGATTTTGTCACCTCCCTGTTTATCCTTTTTCCAGATCCCTGAAGAATGGCATTTCTTTTCTTTCTGTTGTCCAGGCGCCAGCGCAGCTGCTCGTGAAACACCGTTGTGAAAACCAGTAAGTAATTAGAGCAGAAAGAGTGAAGGGCAGAAGAAGCGATTGACCTGCTAGCAGGTCTTCACCGGTGTCCTGTGGTTAAATTACAACGAAGTCGAGAACTTCAGTTTTCTGGTTTCCAAAAATGATCTTTTGGATGTGTCCTCCATCAACAACGTTATTCTTAGTGATTACTGTTTGTGAAATAAGGAGGGGAAAAAATCCGGCGTCTTTCCATTCCACCTAACTTCCCATTTTTTGTACTTACTTGTGAAGCAAAAGTTTTGCTTTATTATTGAAGAACAGAGATGTACGTTGTTTAGAAAATACTCCCTGCGGGTTCATCTTTCACTACTGCAAAGGCACTTTAAAGAAGGCATTGCCTTTTCTCAGTAACGCATCTTGGAAAGTCATTTAGGGAACAAATTGCCAGATAATTGGATTGGTGGTAATTGCATATTAAATTGATCTGCTGTTGAGAAAGATGCTGAAAATGAACTGTTCTTAATCATGATATCAAAATATTGGCTCTGTTCTATTAATTAGCGTGCTGTGAAATATGAATTTGTTTTTTTTCTTCTAAGGAAGTAACTTAAACTGATCTGGTTTGCTTTTTATTTTCACTTAATGCTTTTAGCTGGTTCCCTGAAAGAATCAGTTCTGTGCCTGTGTGCCTGAGAGGGAAAACGTTTCCAGGAGGTCGATGAATGCAAACACTGACAGTTTTTTCCAGAAAAGAAATTTTGAAGTATATCTCAGGATTTCGTGCTGCTTTGCCAAAAGATTTGTCTCCTTCTTTCAACACCGCTGTTTTCCTAAGAGTTGCCCACCAGTGACGGCACGCGCTTTGCTTTTGAACCTCTTGTTAGCAGCAAAACGTCTGCATCGGTCTGTCATTGTACGGCTGCGTTTTCTCTCGCTGACCTGGGCAGAGCAGGGGAGGGCTGAGCAGCCAGGAGATGCAGAAAGGCAAAGAGTTTGGCTCTTTCCATGGAGTTTTAAAGTTTTCTTGGTGGGTTTTGGTAAGCTTCTGTTCAGACATGGGGGGGGGTTCATCTCATAGGATGGTTATGACTTAATTTGCTCTTCTCGCACAAATGCGTTTTCCTTTATAGTCTTTACTTGACCCGTGGACAAAAGGACTCTTGGAAGCCAGTGTATTTTGATTCTATATGTTGTTGGGTTTTGGTTTTGTTCTTGTTTTGAAGTGCTTTTTTGCAGAGTTGTATTGACTTAGTATTGACCTAAGTTTAGTTACCGTCAGTTCTGTTGAGAATGAGACTTGGCTCTCTGCTCTCCAGCAACCGTCTTCAAAAAAGCAAGACAGTGAAATAGGTGCAAAATCAGTTGTGGAGCCTGGAAATGAGTTAGAATCCCATTATTTTGTCTCATTTATTTTTCAGCAACACGGCTGTGGTTCTTTGGTGGCTTTGCAGGAAAGGTGTGCGGTACATTTGAGTATGAAGGGAGAAGAAGGGATATGATTTCTTTTGAGAATTGCCACTTCTGATAAGGCTAAGTTTTATGAGACAGCTAAACTTGCGCTCAATTGTACATTAATGATTTCAGCTGGAAAAGCAGATCATAAGCACAAAATATGCATGCCACGGGGCAGGTTTTTGAAGCTAAAGCCTGACCTGATGGGAAAGGAAGGGATGTGTTTCAGACAGACTGTGGAGCTGCTGGTAAATGCAGCTTGGTTCCGTTTCTCCCATCACTGCGGTATGCCGTGTAGAGGATGTATCTATATTTATTTATTTATTTATTTATTGCTGTTGACAAGTGTGTGAGATGGGGAGAAGCCCTCAGCACCCCGTCAGCATCTCCTCTGTGGTTGAGGTCTCTGGGATAATCCTGACCACCGCAGGAGCGAGCGGTTCCGGCAGGCATGCTGCGCGCGGAGCTGTATGAGCACGTTATCCTTGTTTTCTCCTCTTGACGGAAGGGGTTGACTTGAGTCTAGCAAAATCGGAGCTACCCGTTGTCGGTTTGGCAGCTGCCGGAAAGATTTCTTAGCAAAAATTCCGTTCGGCTCTTCTATCTAATGAGGCCTCAAGTTCTTCAGCATTTTGACACTTCGTTAATTCAATTTTTTCTGTCGCCTTTCTGAATTTCCCGCAATTAGCAATTGCTAACCGTGTCTAAAGAAAAAGACTTTGTTGTTGTAGTTGTTACGTGAGACACGCAGCCCCACGAAGCACATGGATGAACTCTTCCCTCTCCTCTTCCCACCGCCCCGCTCAAAACGAGCCTGAGTTACACCCTCAGTTGGTGTGGCTTCCCAGAAAGCCCTTGCCTTGATTTTGGGCATCTAACAGGCTTTAAATTAGCTTTGTCCGCTCATGGCGCATAGAATCACAGAATCGCTGAGGTCGGAAGGGACCTTTAAGATCATCAAGTCCAACCATTACCCTCCCCTGACAAAACCACTTCTAAACCGTGTCCCCACGTACCCCCTCTGCCCTTTTTTAAACACCTCCAGGGATGGCGAATCCACCCCCTCCCTGGGCAGCCTATTCCAATGTTTAATAACCATTTCAGTGAAAAAGTGTTTCCTAATATCCAATCTAAACCTCCCCTGACATAACTTGAACCCATTTCCTCTCGTCCCATCACTTGTCACCAGGGGGAAGAGGTCAGCCCCCACCTCTCTACCCCCTCCTTTCAGGTACTTGTAGAGGGTGATAAGGTCTCCCCTCAGCCTCCTCTTCTCCAGGCATGGCTCTTGGTTCTTTCAAATTCCCGTAAAAAGACGGTCTTCTGGAGCCTGCTGAACTCTGAGAACAGAATATGGTTAAAATTACCCTGATGGGGAGATAAAAGCCTGGTTGTTTTTTCCAAAGGTACCCTCTGTCTCAGGTTTGCGCGTCTTTTTTCAAACGGGAGTTTTCTGTTCTTTTTCCTTCCCGTGAGATGTTTCCCTGCACGCGTGGAAAAAAAAAAAAAAAAAAAAAAAAAAGCGGTTGGGGATGGGCTTTGGAATTGAATCTCAGGCAAATAGGTTGCAGGAGCCCCCTTTTGGGGCTGGGGAGCCGGGGCGCGCGGGCGATGGGAGCAGTGCAGCAACGCCAGCGGGTGACGGGGTTGAAAGGAGTTGAGCCCCAGTTTCCCAAGCTTGGGTTTTCCCGCGGCAGGGGGGAGGCAGCCGGCGTGGGGGGCGCACTGACGGTCTGCTTGTAGGGAAGAGGGGAAACTGCAGCAAAAAAGTTGCCCGTAACTTCCCCTTCCCTCTTCCCCCAGTATTTGTGAGTAGAGTGGGACGAGACTGAGGGCTGTATATTGAGTATTTTGTTTACCTATAGCAGAAGTAGATTTTCTCTGTTATTTCCTGGGCCAGAAGTACATGGCCCGGTTCTCAGTAGCTGCTCTGTTAAAAAAATTTAAAAAAAAAAAAAAAAAAAAAAAAAAGAGAGAGAGGACTTGACACTGTTGTGGCTTCAACCGGTCACTGATCAGCCGGAACGTTTCCTTTTCCAGTCGCAGGAGGAAAATTTGGATGTTATCACATGGCTGGAGCCTCTCAGGTTATTCCATTGACTCCGAGGGATGAGCAGTTAGCACATGCTAAAGCCGCACGCAAGATACTCGGCAGTCGGGGTTTCCGTCACCGGGCTGGGACTATACAAAGGCACCGAGTTTATTCTATAAAAAAAGCTCACCCTTTTTTTTTTTTTCGGCTGATTATATTCCAAAAGACGAGTTTGCCAGACAGCCGCATTCAACTGATCGGGAAAAATGGATCCCGTGGGGCAGCGGCGTTTGTTCTTGGGCGTCTCTGCGTCGGTCGGAAAGCAGGTAAATAAAAGGAAAATCAAAATATTCGGGTTGTGTAATGCGATTTAACGAAGCGTGGCTGTATTTCTAGATTTGTGTCGCCTGTGGGACCGCGGGGGGGGGGGAAGTACAGGAGATGCTGTGTGTCTCTGTTCTGCCGCGCAGGGGTGAAGCTGCCCCGGTGCCGGAGGAGGAGGAGGGCACGGCTGGGGCTGCCGGGGGGCAGCCGGGGACCGGCAGGGACAGGGGACGGGACTGGGACAGTGGAAACGGGGCTAACGGGCGGCTCTTGCTGAGATGTGACACAACTAGCACATTTAGACTGAAGGACTGGAAATGAATCAAAATTACTTTTAGTGGGCTGTCCGTTGATTGTTTAAAATACCCGAAATGATCTCTGCAGGGCAAATAAATTTAAATAAATAAATAAATAAATAAATAAATCAGGAGGGGGATTACAGAACAACAAAATATGAATTACTCGGGTGAAAAGAGTTGGAAATATAATTTGGCGGGTCTCCTTCCTTAGGCCTTTTGGGCCCAAAATGTACATGCGTGACTCGTCTTTATGAAGCCGGTGCTACGGCTTGGGCTTAAAAGTACAGGGGAGTATTTGTGCTTTGAGTGATCGAGGTCCAGAATGTACGGGGGGGGGGGGAAAAAACCCCAAGAGAGTATTCCCTGGACCAGGGAACGCAGAGAAGTAGACAGGTATTTGAAGCATTCACTGCTATGAAAGTTTTCTTCTTTTAGAGAAGTTCAGTTGTTACAATGTGGTAACCGATTACTCAAAATATAAGGTGAAAATGCAAAGCAAAGAAACAAAAAAAAAAAAGTAAAAATATTAGTACCTGTGCATTTGCAAATTATACTGCTTTCGTACTGGGGATTTCGGTGATGCTATTTTAAGCCTGTTTCATCAGAAAGGGTTATTAGAAGGAAGTAAGGTTGACTAGTTTAGTTTCATATCCTCTGAAGCTAAAACTGTCATTTAAGTAATTTTTGAGTCCTCCTGTGTCTGACAGAAACTAAAATTAAGGTTTGTTTTTTTTTTTTTTTTCCTGTAGCCTAAGGGAATCTGAGCTTATCTGAAAGTTTTGGAGTTGTCTTATTAAAAAGTTACTGTTTAATTAGCTGTATCATACTGACAGTGTGTTTTCATTGTCAGAAGAAGTAATGGGAACATACTATTCCGATGCTTAAAAATCTGGCTTGAAACTTGTAAAATTGCCTTTCTCGTGAACGTTGCAAATTCTTTTCCATACGAAAAGAAAATCCATATCCTGAAATGAGCCTTGAGGTGTACGGTACCTATACGCAGGTGCTCGGGCACTCTGCGGGTAATTGGAAGTATGGAGAGGGGGTAAATTTTGGAATAACAGATTATTTCTGCCGTATTCCCTGGGAATAGCCCCAGAGCAGCCGTGCGCCACGCAAGCATCTGGGTTGGATTAGCGACCCCAGTGTGTACGTATGCACCGCGTCTGGGACCTCAGGACCCCTCAGCATCCCCGGAATCCCGTGGGGAGGGACGGAGCCGCTCCTGGGAACCTCATGTCCTGTTGGCTGATGCTCCTCCTGTGGGGTGAAACATTCTCCCCCCACAAACCAACCCCTGCTTGTATCTTATCCTCGACGTCTGATGTGGAATAAGTGACTGGAATGCCACATCGGCGGATAACGGGACGCCCAGGCTGTCTGAAGCGCAGGGGAGTGTGTGTTTGTGCATCCTCCACGTGAGGCTGGGCTACCAGCGGGTTCCCAGTAAGCAGAAGCAGATGGCTCGGGCAGACGCAGAGCTCTCGCCAGCTTCCTTTTTTTCAGAGGATGCCATAATAAACACTGGGGCGGGGAAAAAAAAAATCTTTTTTTTAATTAAAAAAAAAAATTAATTAAAAAAAAAATTAGAAAAACCCCCACGTTTTTCCAATGGGAGAAGCTTTCCTACCCTGTTATTTTGGGGGCTGCTGGTGGTGCTTGGCACCGAGGGGCAGCAAGGGCAGGATGTGTGCCTGCCAGGCGGTACCGGGTTGTAGGCTCCGCTCTCGCTGTTGTCTGCTCTTGTGGTTGCGAAAATAAAGCTGGCAGATTTGGAACTGAGTGTCCCGTACAAATGCTAAATTTCTCTTTTTTTTTTTTTTTTTTTTTTTAAAAGTTAACATACTTCTTTACTTCCAAAATAGAAATATAATTCTCTTTGATCTTAGGTCCAGAATGCAGTCTCAGCCCAAAAAGCTATTCCCATGGTAACAACCCACATTTGACCAAGGGGTGTTTTCCACCGAGTAATGTTTTTTGGATAAAGCAGGCCAGCATCTTAAACATGATGGTCAAATCTACAACTTTGTTACGTGTTTCACTCCCAGGAGGTTCCAAAACGAGACCCTCTTCTGTATTTTCTACACACGGTGTCTTAGAGAAAGCTGTCAGGGGCTGGTGGGAAAACACTCTGCCTTTTTTTATCCCTGTCCTCAAAGAAAAACATTCCTTTATGCAAGAATCCCACTTGCAGAGCGAGGAAGAGAAAGAAATGTTTTTAGAAATCCTTGCAAAATTATGTTGTAGTGAGCTGTAACAAAATCTGCTGTAAATACCCCGAGCAGCACACACAACTCGCTTGTGTTAAGTATTTCCCGAGAGTGTGCTTCTGTATTATTGCTATTCTTCTTCTTCTATTGATCTCTCACAATTTTTCTTCTGTTCCTTAGTAAATGCAGGCGAGAGTAGCAATTCTTTTTGAATACCGTGTCTTGAAAAGAATTGATAAGTATTTGAATGCTAACTGGCTGTGGCTGCTCGGTGCTTTGCCAGGGATTTGAGACACAAGTACGTGTTACCAACGCTTAACGCCATCAGGAATTCTGGTGGTGGTTTTAAAACACGTTCAATAACAAAATATCAGTTTATTCTGCAGAAAGCATGACAGTAAATGCATACTGCGGTTGACACCGGCTGTCATTGGAAAGCGGATATTATTTAGGTTGTTTATTTGTAGGCAGCAGGAGTGATGACAGCAACCCATAGGAAAATCAATAGCTGCGTTTTCCATCACTGCCTCTTGCCAAACTGCTACTCCTGAATGAAACCGCTTCAAATTAGCACCTGGTTGCGCATGTCTTTGTTAATTAATGTTGTCGCTATCTGAGCAAGAGAAAAAGTGGACTGGGGATTAACAGGGGATGGGACAAATGGCAGAGGTAGGAGGGAGGACTGCTGGTGGCTGCGTCGTGGAGCATCGGCGATTCCAACCCTGGTGTGCCGCAGCCCTGGGAATGCAGGAGGGGTCATCCTATGGGCTGAGAGAGATGGGGGGGGTCAGCCTGGGGAAGAGAAGGCTCTGGGGAGACCTCAGAGCCCCTTCCAGTATCTGAAGGGGCTCCAGGAGAGCTGGGGAGGGACTTTTTACAAGGGCATGGAGCGATAGGGTGATGGGGAATGGCTTCAAAGTGGAAGAGCGGAGATTTAGATCAGATATGAGGAAGAAGTTTTTCCCTGTGCGGCGGTGAGCCCCTGGCGCAGGGTGCCCCGAGAAGCTGTGGCTGCCCCATCCCTGGAGGTGTTCAAGGCCGGGTTGGACGGGGCTGGGAGCACCCTGGTCTGGGGGGAGGTGGCCCTGCCCAGGGCAGGGGTTGGGACTGGGTGGTCTTCAAGGTCCCTTCCAACCCAAAGCATTCCATGATTCTATGATTCCTCCCTGCCAGCCTCTGCTTGGGCTTTGGGGAAGAAGTCTCATCATCTCTTGATTTATTTCTCATCCTATTTTTCCCAGTTCCCGTGCATCTGCCAGTTCCTCTTCCTTCTAAGTGATGCTTTCACCCTTACTTTATTGCTTGAAATTTACTGCTTGAAATTATCTGCTGATTAAACACTCCATTGCTGTTTTTTGATTGAAGTCCTGCCCCTGCCAACCTCTTACTTTTCTTTTTCCAAAAAGAAAAGAAAAATGTTGGGAAGGACTTAGGAGGAGGTTCCGCATGAATAAGCAACGGCAAACTGTCACCTTTTGGCCCCTTCTGCCGATGCTGCCGTGGGGAGTTCTTGTCCAGCCTGTAATTTTTCTCCCAACCTGAGTTGAAAATGGACTTTAAACCTCTGATGCAGTGTGATGTTCGTACCTGCGAAGGTCCCAGAGGAGCCCCCAGCCTTCCTGCTGGTACCAGAGTTGCCCTGTTTTCTGCACCGAACTTTTCCTGCCATGGGTCTTCCTGATTTTGTTTAAATACACGCAATTACAGCTGTATCTCAGAAACCCTCTGGCACCCATCTGCTGCCGTGCAGTGCGAGTTTTTCCTTCTCTTAGTCTTGTTTACACGTGTTGGAAACGCGTTTTTCTCTTTTCCTTCACCCCACTCCCTTCAAACCGTATTTGAAGCCGGCGAGGCAGTGGTTTACTGCACTAAGGGTCAGGCAAAAAAAAAAAAAAAAAAGAGAGACTATAGCAAAAAGAAGGAAGAACTGTCATTAATTGTGGAAAACAAGCACTTTTTGAAGTTCATTGGGGTGTAAACGAACTTACGTCGCACACAGTAGTGGCAGTGAAACCGAAGAAGCCATTTGGTAATGGCGGCGAGGACAAGCAACTCTCGAGACCCAGACTACCTCGGATATTTTTGGTTGTTCCTTTAGTCATCAGCTTCCACTTTTGTCTGTGCCAGGCACCGGTGGGAAAATACAGCAGCTCTTTTCTCCCGAAGGGTCACGCTGTTCCGAGGAGATGTGATCTCTTTTCCTTCTTTTTTTTCACAGAGGGAAAATCCAAGTTTTTGAGCTCTTAGAATTATTCTGGCGAATACTTATTCCCACCTCAAAACTGTGAAGTTTCCTTCTTAAAGTGTCACCTTTTTGAGAGTTACGAGATAGGTGTTAAACAGGTCTGAGTTTGAGCTGAAATAGTGAACCACCGCTCATTATAGGGAGCGGAGCGGCTCCTCTAATGACTTCTCTCCTGCCTGGACCGCAACGCTGGGCAACACCTGGAGATGTGCCTCCATCTTCTAGCAATCTGCTGGGGGTTGTGTGGAATTGGGTTGCTACCAAAAGTCCCAGGGAACTAAACCGCTCTTGGCAATTTCCAGTGGACGATGGAATTGCTTTAAAATTCCTTTAAAAACTTGGCGGAATGAGGCCCGGTGTTCTATCCAGGAACCGCCTGGTTTATAGGTCTCCATGTGGTTCTGCCTTCTTGCGTGTCTCTTGAATGCGCTTAATGAAGCAATGAGATCATCAGGGGAAAGCAGATAGTGAAAATGTATAGAAAAGTTGTAAAACTCCTCCTTAACTTCTTTCTTTCAGGAAAGACATTCCGCTAATTTTTGAGGGGTCTTGTTAACTGGAGGCAAGACTGTGGTGCTTTCCTGGAGCTGGTGGTGTTGGCGTGAGCATAGAGGGGAGTATCAGGAGGAGGGAAGAGGTTCCTGAGAGCATCTGCAGACCCAAGGGAAGGTTGGGTTGACCACCTTCCTTTTCCTTCTGATGTTGATTTGGACGATGCTCATCTGTTATCGTGTTAGCGACAGTCAAAGCCGTGGTGATGGTGGTCTGAGTGAACTTCTACAGGGAATTCTGCTCATCAGAAGAGTTTGATTTAAAGAGCGGTTGTATGCAACAGCTTTTTGTAGCTCCTTCAGTCTACAGGTCAGTGTTAAGGTGATGAAGAGTAAATTCAGTATTTTAGCAGAAAGTCTCAGGAGCTTGGACCCTGATGGGGTCAATGAATCGGGGCTGAAGCTCTCCCTAGCTGAAGACCTATATTGTGCTGTGGCTTATCTGCAGTACAATAATCTCTGTAATTTTTAAAGAACTTTGCTATTTTTCTCCACGTAAAATTTTTCAAAATAGCTTGAGTTTGCTGTACCAGTTAATGAACCCGTACTGACTATAACCAGAAACGAATGGGAGCAAACACCAATCACGGCTAAACCCGCACGGGAATGGAGAGAGGAAATGGCAGAAACTCCCTATTTCTCATGGCAAGCTGCAGCAGCGACCGAATAGAGTCACCTGCGGTCCAAGACCTGAAGCAAGCTTATAGCTGGCAGGGGAAGTTGGGATGAAAAGGAGAATGTCACGCACAGAATCGCGTACCAGGTGTGTTGAAGTGGTATAAACGAGGGCTGGAGGAAGCAGAAGCTTTCATTTTCATTTGTTCTCAGTCTATGGGGTCAGAAAAGACCTCGGTATTGTAAATTAGGGAATATCGACCTTTCAGGTGGTTTGTCATGATGATAACCTTGTACGGTGTTTGTCTCCTTCGGAAAAGGGGATGTGATGTCCACATGATGTTCATCGATGGTGACACTTACCGTAACACAGCCGGTGCACGACTGAAATACAACATAAAAAAAATATTACAGTTATTCCAAAATAACCATTTGGGCTTTGCTCTCGGGATTGGTGGTATGTGAACATATGTTTGCCGTCAGCCTGGCTTGAGCGTGAAAACCTTAATGTTTCAAACAAAGCGACTCTTGTGGGCTCGAGGGGCGGCGTAGCAGCAGCTTCTTGAGTATTTTCCCAACAGCATTTGCCGTACCCCATGATTACCAGCATATATCAGGTTATCATTTAATTACGTGTGTGGCTGCTGTGTTAGCCGCTTTGCGAAGGGTGCTGCGCTGCTCCGCGTGCAGAAGTCGCTTTGCTCAGCGAGGCAAAGGGGGGGTTACGCCGAAGGTCGCTCGGGCGTCTGCGCGTGGTGCTGACGGTGCTGGATGTGCAGGATAACCTCAATACACACTTTTACGGAATCAGGGAATTTTCAGAGTTGGAAGGGACCTCTAGAGACCATCCAGCCCCACTCCCCTGCCAAAGCAGGATTGCCCGGAGCACATCACTCAGGACCGCATCCAGGCGGGTCTTGAACATCTCCAGAGAAGGGGACTCCCCCCCTCCCTGGGCAGCCTGTGCCAGTGCTCTGTCACCTGAACCGTAAAGAAGTGTTTCCGTGTATTTGAACGGAACTTCCTGTGTTCCAACTTGTGCCCATTGCCCCTCGTCCTGTCACTGGGAACCATTGAAAGAGCCTGGCTCCATCCTCCTTCAACCCACCCTTTAGATACTTGTACGCCATAATAAGGTCTCCCCTCAGCCCTCTCTTCCCCAGGCTAACGAGTCCCAGCTCTCTCAGCCTGTCCTCATACGGGAGATGCTCCAATCCCACAATCATCTTAGTTGCCCTCTTCTAGCTGACTTCCACTGCGTTGATTTGACCTCTTTTTAATTTATTTTTTAAAAGCGAGCAGAAAAAGGAAAGGAGGCAGGGTTTGTGTTTTTGTTGTTTTTTTTTTATTTTATTTTATTTTGATTTTTCAATCTGCCTGTGAAGCCCCCTCGCATTTGTATTCGGAGGATATATACATTAAACATTCCGGTTTGTTGTTACGGGGCAGATTGGTGCGAGTGACACGTTGCTGCATGGAACTGCACACGCGAAGCAGCCCATTAAGAATGCGTAATCAGGTTTAAAATCATTAGATATTCTCCCGATGACTCCACTGGTGTCATCGCATTATTATGAGAGGAAGAGAACAAAATGAAAACCGCAGCTTGTTGGGGTTTTTTTTTGCTTTGTAGGTTTGGTTTGGTTTGGGTTTTTTTTTTTTTTTTGATTTGTAAATTTGTAAGTGTGTCTTGGCACGCAATTATTTGAAGTTGGGCATCAGGAATTGTTGGAGAAGTTAGCGCTTACTCTGCCTTTTCTTAATTTAAGGAAATATTTTCTACTGAAGAGGTGTGGCCGTGGGACGTGACGTAGTTTGTGTTGTATTTTTCATTTTGGACTTTACAGCCTGAAGGATGAATGCTTTGCAGACGGTGGGGGGAAATGTCTGTGTACATATATACAGGCGCTAGGGCAGTATATACAGTACGTATATCTCGAAGCGGCCGTACCTGCCGGATGTCGCGGAGGTTTGCCCCGGCTGCGATTCGTAACCTGCGGTTTGCTGCTCTCCCCAAATAGTCCCATTTAGGAGCGGATAAACCTGTCAGTAAATCAGACTGCGGGCTGCTCGTTGCCCTTCCATGGGGGATAGAGCATCTTTGGGGAGCGCAAACCCCCTGTTTTACTCTTCCAGAAGCGAAGACAAATGTAGTGGCCCACTGATAAGAGGCTTTGCTTCTCCTGAGTAAAGCCCTATGGGTGACGGGGCTTTGTGCCTTTGTCTGCCCGAATTTATGAGTCGGAGCCTCTTGTCCTACACGAGACCTCTTAGTAATGGCGTGGGCCAAAGCCTTCTGAAAGGAGGACACGTGCTGCTTGGGGTGCACCAAGAGCAAACCTGACTGGCAGTCAGTGTAAGGCGAATAATGGGAATAAATGCGCCTCTTGTTCCGATTCAGCGGTAACTTTGCTGGACTAAATGGAGACCCTTCACAAGTAAATATTTTTAGTGTGTCCAAGTTGCACAGAACAGCAGGAGCGATGCGGACCTTGTCTTGTTGGTGGGAAACCAGAGGGTAAGAAGTGAACGGGGGTTAGTTTCCTCTCTTTAGAGGTTTAGGAAAATGTTCCTACTTGAAGCCTACGTGAAGCCGCTGGAGAGAAGTCTCCAGTCAACCCGTGCTGCAGGGGCAGAGGGCTCTGCTTGGTGGCACTTCCCTGCCGCTTCGTGTATCAGCTCCCAGCAGCGCTTGTGACACCGGCTGGTTGTGGCTCTGTGGTCCTGCCCTGGATGCCCCAGCAGAAGACGGGGCTTCGCTGGGATCCTGAGGGGACAGGAGGTGGTGGAGAACTGCACCCTGCCGGCCAAAGGGCTCCTCTCCCACTCGGTACCACGGCCAGGTGGGATGCTACAGCAGCTCTACTGCAACATTGCCATGGCAACCAGCGAAAATAAGGGCCCCTTCTGGGAAAATGAGAGATTTTCAAATTTTTGTTGCAGCCAAGAATTATTATTAGTGTCTGATTGCAGCGCGAGCACATCCCTGTTTCAAAGCCCCTCGTCAATAAAAACAAACGGCAGCGGCTATTCCTCTGATGCTCAAGTGAAGGTACTTGTAAGCCTGTACTGTTGGTTCAGGAAAAATAAATGGAATTAAGCCAAAAATATAGAAGAAATACAGCTTTAATGACACTTATAAAGCTACTAAAGGCAGGATTAAAAACTAAAAAATTCTGCCGCAGTCCTCAGTTCTGCGTGTAGCCCCCGTGAAACTGGTGCACATCCGTGTATAAGGCTGGGTGTAAAATCAGGACACCTTGGTTCGGTAAGTCAAGCTGAAGGTCCGGTTTTTTGGTTTTCGTTTAAGGCACTGGAGGAAGTAACCGTGCATCCTGTCATTTTGTGAAGGCGGGAACAACCCTGGTTTTAATATAGGGCTCCTTTGCCAGCCCTCAAGGTATCAGTTCGCTCTAGTTCTTTATACACAAAGCTCTGAAATTGTGGGGTTTTTTTAATCAGGAAGTTGCTAAATTATTTAAACTATTTAACAAAGCTCGAAAACATGTAAATAAAAATGGGGAATTTGGTAATTACAAAAGAAGTGTGCTGTTGAGTCAGAGCTTATTTTGCATAGAATTACCATTTCAGTTCAGTTTCTTAGCTAGAGAGGACATATGTAAGAAAATACCATATGATATTGCATATGGCATTTTAATAACACCTATTTCACATAGCTTCTGCTTAGCCGAACCGATAAACGTGAAATGTAACATTTCAAAGACATCTCACCACTTCTAATGAAAAGCTAGGGTAGCTTGGCAAGCTAGACCATGATTTTATTTTATTTTATTTTATTTTATTTTATTTTATTTTATTTTATTTTATTTTATTTTATTTTATTTTATTTTATTTTATTTTATTTTATTTTATTTTATTTTATTTTATTTTATTTTATTTTATTTTATTTTATTTTATTTTATTTTATTTTATTTTATTTTCCCTTTGAGCAGAGGGGTGAGTCCCGTGCAGAGGGGGGTCTATTGCCCCATGAGCACGGTTATTCGTCCATCAGTTCCTCCCAAGCTGGGTCTCCGTGCCGTGCCGTCACGTAGCAGGGCTGTGCTGGGGCAACCTCCTTCCTTCTCATCCTCCTTTAATCACAGCTAGTGACAGCTCCTTCTTAAACATGGGTTCAGATGAAGATTAGGGATCTTTTCATGTTATTTCTGGCTCCTGCATTTTAACTATTGATCGGTGTTGATGAGGGAAGGGAGAAGAAAGGAGAGTAGATGGGAGCCTGCGGCCAGCAAATGGGGAAGGCGTAGGAGATAGGAGTGATCCATGAAGACGCTGCCCTGCTTGGGTTTCTGGGTGTCTATTAGAAATGAAGGTTTAGGTATTTTAACTGATAAAAGTTGATTTTATTTTGGTTTGTAATATCGGTGTGGGGAAATACATGGGTCTTCCAATACCCACCGGGCTGGATGGTTGGAGTCTTGGGTTTGTCTTCTGGCTTTACGCAACCTGCTGGTGTGTTGGGGTTTGAAAGCCTCCATCCGTACGGGTTGAGGTACTTAAAGGCACTCAAAGTTGCCCCATGAAATTTGACGAAGTACCAAGGCAGCAGACTTCAGATCTAAGATACAGGGTTTTTACCCTTCTACAAGTACCTTCATACCTGATTTGAAGACCTGATGTGGTGTCTCACACATACGATATTTAGAAGTAAATATGAACTGTTTTTAAATTATAGATATGGATACTGTGAATTTCTCTGTGGGAAAACTACTCTTCTCATAGAAGCATTAGACTTTGAGGGAAGCTGCTGAAATATTTTTAGCCCTCTGCATAATTTGGGAAGTACTGCTTCCACTGTAATGTATAAAAAGAGTTCCCAAGATTTACTGTGAATTCGAGAAGTAACAGGCAATCGCCACTCAGAAAAACATACTAACTTTTTTTTTCCTAAGTACAATCTTAGCATTAGGTTATTTTCAAGAAATACATATTTTGGTCCATTAAATCTGCCTTTCCTAAGGTGGAGAACTTGGAGTTGGCAATAAAGACCTGACCTCTACCCCTTTACTCCCATTATTGACATTTGAAGCCTGTGCCGGTTTTCCTCTGTTTGTTTATACATGGAAAAAAGTTGACAGTGGGATCGATCAGCTCCATATGCCATTTCCTTCCTGAAAAAGTGGAATGTTTGTTTGGTTGGTTTTTTCCCTGAATGTGTAGATAGAACAAGTATTGAATATACAGAATTTTGATCATTCAAACCTATTATTTTAAAAATTATCGTTGCTACTGTGATACTAAAACCAGGCATTAAGTTGCCTTTTTTGCAAGGTAAACGGTCACTTGAAACATACATAGACAACTAAAGAATATTTAAAAATACAGAATTGGAAGTTCTCAGGTTTGATAAAACAGTGGTTTGACTGAATGATACACAACTTGTGCATCTCATGCTCAGCTGCACAGATTCAGCCTTGGCTATTACTTGGGCAAGTAATACCTAAGTAAATAAAACCTTTTCCTTTTTTAATCAAAAGTCAACATGGTTGAACCCTGCCCAGTGTTCCCATTTGCAGTCCCGTATAGTTCCCTGTCGTTAAGAGATGGAGAAGAGTCTCTGGCCACATTTCTAAAAGAAAGTTATTTAATGATTACTGTAATCTTAGGTTGTACAGCATTGGAAGAAGCAGGTCTCCAAGGACACTTCACAAGTGTGGTAGTGGTAGATATTAGACTTTGCTCGAGTGCTTAAAGTTACTTTTTTTTTTTCCAAAGAACTGTTCTCACGTTAACATCAAAATGGAACATTTTTCAGATGATCTTGAACGTCTCTGAGAACGCTCTGT
The DNA here is from genome assembly GCF_965231255.1 of Vanellus vanellus. NCBI lineage: Eukaryota > Metazoa > Chordata > Aves > Charadriiformes > Charadriidae > Vanellus > Vanellus vanellus. The sequence goes on along the minus strand of NC_138912.1, from coordinate 3,024,001 downwards.
CAATTTGCAGCTGAGTCCTCAGAATTATTCTGGATTATCACATTACTGGTGGGACTATATAAAATACATGTTTAAACCAGATAATTTTAATGCTTTTGGCTTAAATTTCGAGGGCTTCGCTGGGTTTGCATGAAGAATTTCAATAAATATTTATTGGCTGTATTAGTTTGAGTGGTGAGAAAAATGCGGTGATGGGAATGGATTGTAATCCTTTGGATAACAGAATGGAATAGAAAAGTATTACAGGCTTACCGCTTCCATTGTCAGGAGCGTACGCATATTAGGCTGCTTTTCCCAATACGATACAGGCTTTTCCCTAAGTCGATGTACGTGTTGCATATAGGGAATCCCTATTTTGGGGTATATCCAAGTGTATTCCAGCAGATGCGTTCAGAAATTCTGCACAGCTGCCGTTTATTCTGAAGTTATTCACAATTAAAATGATAGAATTGAAATTCAAATAACATAATTGAGTAATTTAAATGTGGTCACAGTGAAAATAATTTTTTTGTATGGTATATTTATTTATATACTGGCTGGATGGCCATGTCCAGAGAGTGGTGGTAAATGGAGTTAAATCCAGTTGGTGTCCAGTCACGAGTGGTGTCCCCCAGGGATCCGTGCTGGGGCCCGTTCTCTTTAATATCTTTATCAATGACCTGGATGAGGGGATCGAATGCCCCCTCAGTAAGTTCGCAGACGACACTAAACTGGGGGGGCATGTTGGTCTGCTTGAGGGTAGGTTGGCTCTGCAGAGGGATCTGGACAGGCTGGACAGATGGGCTGAGGGCAATGGTATGAGGTTCAACAAGGCCAAGTGTCGAGTCCTGCACTTGGGTCACACCAACCCATGCAGCGCTACAGACTGGGGGCGGAGTGGCTCGAAAGCTGCCTGGCAGAAAAGGCCCTGGGGGTGTTGGTGGGCAGCCGGCTGAGCATGAGCCAGCAGTGTGCCCAGGTGGCCAAGGCGGCCAACACCATCCTGGCCTGCATCAGGAATGGTGTGGTGAGCCGGACTGGGGAAGTGATCGTCCCCCTGTACTCGGCACTGGTGAGGCCTCACCTCGAGTACTGTGTTCAGTTTTGGGCCCCTCACTACAAGAAGGACATTGAGGTGTTGGAGCGTGTCCAGAGAAGGGCTACAAAGCTGGTGAGGGGTCTGGAGGACAAACCTTATGAGGAACAACTGAGGGATCTGGGGTTGTTTAGCCTGGAGAAGAGGAGGCTGAGGGGAGACCTTATCACCCTCTACAACTACCTGAAAGGAGGTTTTAGAGAGATGGGAGCTGACCTCTTCTCCCTGGCGACAAGTGATAGGACAAGAGGAAACGGGTTCAAGTTATGTCAGGGCGGGTTTAGATTGGATATTAGGAAGCATTTTTTCACTGAAATGGTTATTAAACATTGGAATAAGCTGCCCAGAGAGGTGGTGGATTCCCCATCCCTGGAGGTGTTTAAGAAAAGGGTAGATAAGGTGCTTAGGGACATGGTTTAGAAGTGGTGGTGTTTTTATCAGGGTAGGTTAATGGTTGGACTTGATGATCTTAAAGGTCCCTTCCAACCTCACTGATTCTATGATTCTATGACTCTATATTTATGCGGAGCTATGCTGCTGTGCAAATGAGTATTCAAGTGCCTCCTGTTCAAACGACCTGGCGATAGCCACGTACGTTCACCTGCCTTGTAAGACAACAGATTGCCCAGATCAAAGTTTTTTTGTCCTCATTTAAAATGTAATCCTCTCCCTTTTCCCCAGCTTGCTTTGGTGCCTGGCTTTTCTGGTACGTGTGATACCACCTTATTGCCGAATAAAACTTGACTTAGTTTCAGATAAACAATGTACTTTGTGTTGATTAAAAGGAATTAAAGATTATAGGTGTGTAAAGACAAATACAAATCCTGAAAATGTCTTAGAAATGAGTGTTCGTGCATCACGAAAATATTCTTTGACAGTTATTTATATATAAAGACTCATTGTTTTGACGGCAGATTTCATTTCGATGAAGAAACGAGCCACGAAGCTGTACTTTTGGACGCACATACGCGTTTTAGAAATGACATGGGAACATCCTCCTTTTTCGGGGCCCATAGCGAAGTTGGGTCCAGCACATTGCAGTTCAAAACACTGGTGTGCTAAAGTTTCCAGCTGTTACATTTCGGGGGCTCTTTAATTTCTTTGGGATTAGTTTTGTTTGTGTATTTGAAACACTAATCCTTGCCTTTTGAGGCAACGTCATAGAATTATTGAAGTGCAAAATTTTTCTTGGAACCATCTATTTAGGTAGCTCAAATGCCAAGAGAGCTAAACTGAAGATTTATCATTTAGCACTGTAGTTACTGTTGGAAAAAAAAAAAATGTTAGCACCAATTGCCACAGATACGCTTTTAGGAGGAGGATCTGAGCTTCGCTTTAGCAGGTCATTATGCCTACCGTACTGTTGTTCGGTTTTCTGAGCCAACAGGATATAAATATCCAGGAAGGAAAATAGAAGGTCAAGTGTAAACCGCTCACATCAAAGGAGGCCATCCGGCATCTTCCAGCTTTCATTCTGCACAGCTCTGATGAGGAAAACATATTATTTTTAATAATGCAAACAAAACAACCAAAAGAATTCTGAATTCGCCGGGGCTAGGAATAGGAGAAGGTGGGAGTGAGGAAGCGGGTGGATTGAGGAGTGTCGGGGATGCGGGGTGGTACAGCCCAGGGGCGAGAGCGGTGACTGACACTGGATCCTTATGCTGGATTTTCCTGGGAAGGGTTTTTTTAAGCTGTACTCTTTGATACAGCTGTTAACGTAACTGAGAATGTGCCATGTTAAAGCGTTGGGGTTTTTTTTGCTGCAGATAATGCTTATTTATCTGAGGAAGCTCAAAATGTTATGACACCCGCATGATTGTAAATGCAGTGGAAAGAGCTTATTTTCTAAATATAGAGATGATATTTAATTTATAATTCTCTCCTCTTCTTTGGGGCAAGAAAAGCTCACTCTCCTGCTCAAGTTTCGGAGTCGGTGAATGTGACTACCGAGTGCGTAGGCAGCAGTGTGTAGAAGTCATTTGTAGACACGGAGGCTATACAGAAATTTTCTATGCTGTTCTCCTGCTCCGCTTAAATGCTGTGTGGTTCTGAGGGTGGGAAATGCGGCAGGGCGCACCCGCGCCCAGTTTGGAAACAGCACCCAACTGGAAGGGTGGCGGGTAGACCTGATGGCTGTGCTGCCGTCCGGAGGGACCTGGAACCCGATGGAGACGTGGACCAGCAGGAACCTGGCGGAGCTCGACAAGGACACGCCAAGTCCTGCCCCTGGGGAGGAACGCTGCTGCAGGAAGGCAGCTGGAGGAGTGCCACTGCATATTTAAACCTGCTTTAGGATCTACTTTTTTAGAGCTGCCATTTGGTCAACTAACGCTATGCATGCTTGGCTTTAGCCCTGGGTTGCACATCAGCGTTTTAAACCCCCCTTTTTTTTTTTTTTTTTTTTTTTTAAATGGGAGGTCTTGCAAAAATGGCTGGCATTTAAAATTTGGCTCTGTGTGTGCAAATGGTCGTTGTGGCTTAATGACTTTGTGATTCTTTTTTTTTTTTTTTAGTGATATTTAAAACCTGCAGGCAGAACGCGCGCGTGCAGTGTACTGCTTGTGTTTGAGGTGGAAGTAAAACCCATGGGAAGGTCGGTGGTAATGAGCTGCGAGGTCTGCTGTTGTCCAGGGGAAACCTTCTACATCCCCCCGCCAACTCCTTTGGTTTTCTTGACGTCTCTTGGACTGAATGCTCCAGTGGTCCTGTAGGATGGCAGTCACACAAAGATGAATTAAAGGTTGACAGGTCCGCAAGTGCTATAGGTTGGCTTTGCTGAAATGTTTATGGTTGCTCTTGCGGGCTTTCTTGTTCATAGATTTATGCATTTCAGACAATTTGCGCCCTTCGGCACAATTGTGTCCTTTATGGATGCATGACGTAGTAGGCTGAAACGTTGCATAGTCAAAAGTACGAGATAACGTAGCAATCAGCACTTCGGAAGTAGGTCTAAAATAGGTGAAGTGTACTCTTTTCAGAGTATTCAGACAATATGAGCCTTGTGAAGGCTGTGCAGTTATCTTGCATATTTATGAGAAGACAGTCTGCCCTTGCTAACGCGGTGTACGGTGGGACTTCCATAGCTGTGACGTCTCTGAGACCTCATCAGATCTCACAAGCGCAAAATTTGTGGCATAAATATCTTGTTTTAAGCAGCGGTGAGTCACCTGCATTATTTTTCCTTAAGGTTTTCGAGAAGAACCTTGCGACAGAAGCTGAAGTGTCAGTAGCTCACGATAAATATAACAGTTCACCAGAAGACCTATTTCTGTATTGAAGGTTGCTATTTATATTTAGGTGGCATTGAAGGAAGAAAAATCCCAATGTAATTATTTAGTGAAGCCATCAGAGCAAAATAAATAACATGTCCCTCGTCGCCTGATCTAATGACACGTTTTATCAAAAGATGCAGCAGCTCCGCCGCAGAGAGATTCCTGTATTTTGGGTAAGTAGCACAGTTTTTGGAGAAGGCGGGGAAGCCATTGACCTAAATACGTGTTTATCTGAGAACTGTTCCATTACAGGGAGGTTTTTAAATAAAAGCCATCTTAGTCTTAGTCCTTTAAATCAGTAGAGGTTTGGAGATTTTTAAGATTACAGGACCCAGTAAATTTGCATGGACTTTTCTTGCATTATTCGGTGTTTATTACACAGTTTCTTTAATAAACTTGCAATTTGTCATTGTCTTGGATGGTCATATATTAGTAACGTGAACTTAGCGTGAAGGTGTAGAACAGGTTTAAAGTGCACCATTTTAGACTGAATGTCATACCGCATTTTCATTATTTTCTTTTTAAATGGATAATTCAGCAGAGATGTTTTTCTGCCTGTAACAATCCAAATTTCTTTAGGGCTCAGAAGCACTAGGCAGAGAAACATTTTTCTTTACTCATGAGATGCTGTCAATAATTTTTATGTACTCTGACCAGTGATTTTTATGGTGTTTGTTTTTTTTTTTTCCAACGTTCTCGCACTTGTAAGTGGTATCTCTAATGTACTAAAGAGGCTGCAAACGTACCCTCTGGTGCGTAATTATTATTATTTTTTTTTTTCCACTTGAACTCGCTTTCTGCTGCCTGCCGGCCGCTCTCCCCGGTCTGAGCTCCCCCTCCGCGACCTGCCCTGCTGGCGCGGGCTTTGGAGGAGGAGCGGTGAGCGGGGAGGTAAGGGAGGGCTGGAAAGGAGGAGGCAGAGGAGCGATGGGGGCGTTTGCGAAGACCTTCTTTCTTCTGCAAAATGACAATACGAAAAAAAAAAAAAAAAAAAATCAGAATATCAGCTGGGGGTTCCGTCGTTGCCTGCTCCTTCCCCCAGCGTGAAGAACCATTTGTCATAGGGGGCACGGCTGTAGGATGCTGTTTCTAGAATATTTATGAAGATGAAAATGAAATGAAATAATAATTTCAGCAAATTGTGCTGCCTGCAAAGACTTTTTCAGCCATCAAGGGCAGAGAGAGATATCTTGGAGGCAGAGTCACTTTTTTTTTTTTCCCTTTAAGCGTGAATTGAGCGGAAAAGGAGCAGAGGAGTGCGTAAGGCAGAGACTTGGGCTGTCAGAAGGCATCCCGTCCTGTGGATGTACGGAGAAGAGGTGGATATTTGGGGGCAGAAGTTCTGTCATGTCACTTCAAGGAGAAAAAGGGAAAACCATGCAGCCATCAGCCCTTATTTAAGGAAGTCTTTCTGTTGACTTGCGTAAGAAATCACGAACTTGAGGCTGTACTCGGTAGTGCAAAGACGAAGAGCTGCTCGCAGGTACCAGGAGTCACAACCCTGATTTTTGCAAATATGATAACCGCAGCACGCTATAGACCTCGTCTTCTACTGCCCAGCTTTGTTTCTGATTAATTACTAAGTGGTTAAGTTCTCGCCGATCAGTGCCTGAGGCTGTGTCACTGCTGGATGGAGAGCGCCAGCGCTGCTGCTGGATTTTTTCAGATAGGAAAGAAAAAAAAAAAGCTTAATAGTGTTCCAGTAATGAAATTTATATTTTCGTTCAGAAGGAAAAACTTAGAAGCCATCCAGCATTAGACCAAAGAAGTTACAGAAGAAGAATTATCTGTGTGCTTCTTGATGCATAAAGGCTTCAGCCTTAAGGTTTCGGCCTGAAGTGGGCTGCTTTGGGGCAGATTAATTATAGAAGGAAAATGGCCTTTTTTGAGTTTGACTGTATATTTTGAATTACAGTTGACGATGTAAAATAATTTCTCTAATTAACAGAGTTTAAGGTTTCCAGTCTTAAGATACTGGGTGCCCAGGTGCTCCTAAAGGGCAGGGACCTCAGTACACACTGACTTTCTGCATCTGCGAGAGCCCTAGTTCTATTTCTATTTCTAGTAAATTTGAGATGAAAAGGTAAAATATTGTTGCTGTTGTTGACCTACACGTGCTCTGCAGTTTGTCATCAGTACAGCTCAGGGGCTGACCTGTTGGAGAGCAGCTCTGTGGAAAGGGCCCTGGGAGTCCTGGGGGACAACAGGATGCCCACGAGCCAGCAATGTGCCCTGGTGGCCCAGAAGGCCAGTGGCATCCTGGGGGGCATCAAGCAGAGTGTGTCCAGCAGGTGGAGGGAGGTCATCCTCCCCCTCTGCTCTGCCCCGGGGAGGCCACATCTGGAGCACTGTGTCCAGTTCGGGGCTCCCCAGGTCAAGAAGGACAGGGAACTGCTGGAGAGGGCCCAGCAAAGGGCTACGGAGATGAGGAGGGGACTGGAGCATCTCTCTGCTGAGGAGAGGCTGAGGGCCGTGGGGCTGTTCAGTCTGGAGAGGAGAAGGCTGAGGGGGGGTCTCATCAACGCTTATCAATACTGACAGGGCGGGTGCCGGGGGGGGAACAGTCTGTGTGCAGTGGTGCCCCGTGACAGGACAAGAGGGAACGGGCACAAACGTGACCATGGGCAGTTCCATCTCAACCCGAGGAGGGACTTCTCTCCTGTGGGGGCGGCAGAGCACTGGCACAGCTGCCCAGAGAGGGGGGGAGTCTCCCCCTCTGGAGCCATTCCAAACCCGCCTGGAGGTGTCCTGTGCCACTGCTGGAGGTGCCCCTGCTCTGGCGGGGGGTGGCACTGGGGGGGCTCCAGAGGGCCCTTCCAGCCCTCACCAGTCTGGGGTTCTGTGGGGTTATATTGTAATCTGCAGGAAAAGGCTGAGCGATTTAAGCCCTTTGTTTGGGAACAGCCGGGGCTGGCCAGCTGCGAAGTTGGGTAAATCCAACTCGTACCAAATGAGATGTTCTGCTGAGCGAAGACTTCTCTTCAAAGTGAACACCAGTTGTCCGTCAGAGCGGGAGGAGGAGAACAAGGTGGGGGCGTGTGTGTTTTGAGTGAAACGCCTCTGGATGAGAAGAGCACAGTTGGGACACGTGGAAGAGGCTTTGGGAGCCCAAGAACTGCAAAAGCAAAGGACTGTTTGCTTCCTCCTGGGGCAAAGCTTCACGAGGAATCTCTGTACGTTTATACTCGGGGGGTGGTGGGGGGGGGGGGGTTGGTTTTGCTTTCCTAGCGACATTTATAGAAATGTAGTAAAAGTCAAGCTGGAATCCTGGGTCAGCTCGAGGAGAGGGAGCGTGGTTTTCCCTAGGGATAAAGCATTGCATCTCTCTCTGCTGCATCACAGAATCCCAGAATGGTCGGGGTTGGAAGGGACCTCTGGAGATCATCTAACATCCAACCCCCCTGCCCGAGCACCTACAACACGTGTCCAGGCTCTCCTTCCTTTTTCTTATATTTATTCAAAAAAAAAAAAAAAAAAAGATATTTAATTTTTTTTTAATTTTTTTTTAGGAAGTTTACTGCCGTTGCGCAGTGCTCGAACTATACTTTTTAGATGACTTATACAAAACTGAAAAAATCTCACGCCTTCCGTGCGGTCCTGGTGCGAGGGGAAGCGCTGCAGTCGTGCCTGGGCTGGGCCGGTTCCTGGGCGGCGATCAGCAAAGCCCTCGTTGCTTTTCACTTGCTGCCTGCACAGACATCATCTGTCGGTTTGGGCTTTTCTTGCTGATCATTCTTTTCTTTGAAGTGATTGATAGCTTTTTAGAGGTGTAATCTTACATTAAAAAAGTGCAGAATTTTGAGTCTTGACTGCTAGAAACGATTCATGTTAATGTGAGCAGCTGCACGCTCTGTGCTGCCCTTCAGAGATGCTGAAGTACTTTATTTATCAGATTCTGTTTTCTTTTTTTTTTTTTTGTCATAATGGGTTTTATTTTTCATTTCCTTTTAAAAGGGAGTTGACTGATTTTTGTCCAATGATCAGAACTAGGAAAATATTCTCTGAGCTCCCACTCACTGAGGTTTGGGGTTTTAAAAGAGTATGTGGCCCCCGTTAGTAATTTTGAGTGGTATGCAGGTGTCCTAAATGGAAATGTAAACAATTTAAACATTTAAATTGCGCCTTCCTGCCCTATCCCTCACTGCCTCATTTTTCTCGTTCTACGAAAGAGGTTAATTTTTGGCAGAGTGCCGGAGGGGAGCGGTGCCCGGGCTCCGAGTAAGGCACGTGTCTCAGGGAGGACATTTATCCAAAGGGATGGAAGTGATTTGGGTTTCTGTTTTAATATCTTCCAAGATCTTTCCGTTTCTCCAAATCCGGGACCAGCTTAAAGTTCAAGAAGGCTTCAGACTTTGAAAGATGCTTCAAGGACTTAGCTCAGCCCAATACTGTTTTCTTGGGTTTTCCTATATTTTCCCAGTCCAATGCCGATCTGAGCTGAGACGATGGGAAACTCAGTGCATTCCTACAAGATGGTTTCAGCGGTGGATTGCCTTCACGGTCGGCGTCGGTGTTTTGCCATCAGAGACGGTATTATGTGGAGGAGGTGGGAGTTCTTGCTGCAGCAAACCTCCCCAACTGCTGCAGAGCACAGAGCGCTAGAGAGCTTCTTACTAATGTAATTTTTCGATCTGGTGGCTTTTCCAGCCTGCATCAGCGTTTTCCTCGTGGGGTTAACTTTTTTTTTTCTAGTTGTTCCTCTTTTATGATACTGATTCTTCTTTTTTGGACTTGAGCAAAGATAAATCTTCTCCCCCCCGCCAAGAAACCTTAATCTTCTGTTGCGCCATGAGACATTGCAGATAGCTTATTCAGGAGGGATTTTATTTTCTCAGTGCAGAAGAAAAGCATGTGTTAACGCTTTCAGCACTGTTCCTGGCGATGCTGAAGCTGTGCCTGGGGGATGCAGGCACTCAGCATCCCCGGGGATGCAGGCACGCAACGTCCCGGGGATGCAGGCACTCAGCATCCCCGGGGATGCAGGCACGCAACGTCCCGGGGATGCAGGCACTCAGCATCCCCGGGGATGCAGGCACGCAACGTCCCGGGGATGCAGGCACTCAGCATCCCCGGGGATGCAGGCACGCAACGTCCCGGGGATGCAGGCACTCAGCGTCCTGGGGATGCAGGCACGCAACGTCCCGGGGATGCAGGCACTCAGCATCCCCGGGGATGCAGGCACGCAACGTCCCGGGGATGCAGGCACGCAACGTCCCGGGGATGCAGGCACGCAACGTCCCGGGGATGCAGGCACGCAACGTCCCGGGGATGCAGGCACTCAGCATCCCCGGGGATGCAGGCACGCAACGTCCCGGGGATGCAGGCACTCAGCATCCCCCGGGATGCAGGCACGCAACGTCCCGGGGATGCAGGCACTCAGCATCCCCGGGGATGCAGGCACGCAACGTCCCGGGGATGTTTCCCTGCTGTTCCTGTGGACAGGTTTGAGCACGTGCATCCCTGGGACGCAACGTGGGCTCTGAGACCTGCCTGCACAAACCGTGCTGCAGGCTTGGGTTTAACATTTCTAATAACTCCGAGGCTTGCTAGTTTAATAGTAAATGCACTTTCTATTTATTTCTTGAGACTCTAGGCAGTGAAGAACTTTACTATCCCTAGAAATTTGCATTGTTAATGATCTTTTTTTGAGATAAATGACTTATTAGCAGGCTCAGAGCTTAATAATGGATGAGAAAATCAGATGCATTTCATGTCCCAAAGCCTTATTTTGAATTAAAGCTGCTGCTGTTGATACCATAAATTTAGTTATATTAAGTAAATATATCTTCTAACTTAGTGAATGTCGCAGGAAAAGAGAAATACTGAACCCTGGTGACAGGTGCTACAATATCTGTGTACTGCAGGCACAGCTATTGCTGTAGTTCTTAGTGCAGGGGGGCTGGAAGAGCAGAGAGCTGCCATCTCTCTCCCCAGCACAGTGATGTCTTTCAAATAAATAATTGGGAGTATCGGGCTTTTGATGACTGCTCAGCAAGCAACTAAATATGAAAACAGATGTTACCCTTGAATCTCTGTGCATGTTTCCGCACGATGTTAGTAAGATACGACACCAGTCACAAAGCAGGTGTTACATGAAATTATCTGGGGCGTAAGTTCAACATCTGGCGTAGCTTGCTTCATTAGTTTTGTAATTGTTTCTCACGCATTTAATTTGCCGCGGAGCCTGGCTGGTCAATGGGAAGTGCTTTTGGTTGGAAGCTGCAAATTTTCCCAAGTAGCACGTGGCCGTCTATTTCCTTGACCTTTGGGTTGGTTGCTGTTCTGCTGCGACTGCTGTCGGTCGCAGGAGACTATTAGATTGTATGAAGGATAAATATTGCGGGGTAACTTTTAGTAGTTAAAGTTTTAGTGCTTCTTTGTAATCCATGAACACCTGGAATGCTGTGTTCAGTTTTGGTCCCCGCTATACAAAAAGATGTGGACAGGCTGGAGAGGGTCCAGAGAAGGGCCACCAAGATGAGGAAAGGTTGAAAGACCTTGTTCAGCCTTGAGAAAGAAGGCGTAGGGGAGACCTTATCACCACGTTCCAGTAGTTAAAGGGTGGCTACAAAGGAGATGGAGACCCCCTTTTTACGAGGAGTCACGCAGAAAAGAGGGGGGGTTACGGGTACAAGTTACTCCTGAGGACATTCTGATTGGACCCAAGAGGAAAATTTTTCACAATGAGAACAATCAGCCATGGGAATAATCTCCCCGGGGAAGTGGTGGTTTCCCCAACACTGGACACTCTTAGGATCCAGCTGGGCAGGGTGCTGGGCATCTCATCCAGACCGTGCTCGTGCCAAGAAAGGTTGAACCAGATGATCCTTGAGGTGCCTTCCAACCTGGTATGCTATGATCCTATGAAAACTGGATATATAGAGAGAGAGATATAAATTTACACACACACATTTCCTAAGTGGAAGCTGCAGAGGAAAAAAAAAAAAAAAAATGCTACAAAGAATATGGATTTTTGCCTGTTGTCAACTGCAGTGTGTGCTGTTTTGAAGTTGATGTTTTCTGTGAGCCCCTGGGATGTACAGAGGGAGCGTGGTCCTCCGCTTGCCTCGCGTGATGAGTGGCTTAGTTTGAAGATCAAGAACTCCTGTTACTTTAGCTTTAAAAAAATAATCCCCAAAGTGCTATTTACGGTGCTGCTCTCTTGTATTTTGAAAGACTGGGGTTCATGCTGTTGTCGATGTTTAGATAGAGCTGACTCGGCGTGAGGAAGCTGTATCCAAACACCCCTGGGGAGGGGTGTTCTCCCGGGGCTGTTTGGGTTCCTGGGGGTGGGCAATGCCCAGTGGCTTGGCGGTGGTCGCTCTTTCATGGCTGGCAGAGGGGGTGTGGATGGTGCATCCTTGCTGTTGACATGGGGGCCCACGTTGGCCAGCTCGGAGATACGGACGTAGGTCTTAGAATCATAGAATTGTTGAGGTCGGAAGGGACCTTTAAGATCGTCAAGTCCAACCATTAACCTACCCTGACAAAACCACTTCATAACAGGAGCTGCGAGGTTTGGGCATGGTTATAGAAAATACTCTGCGCTTAAAGAAAGGGGGGAGCCTGGGGTCGTGCCTTGGGGAGTGATGTCTGTTTAGGCGTTATTTCAGCTTGAAGAGCAGATACCTGTCTGTAGGACAGCGAGGTCCGGAGCTGCGCGAGCTCTGCCGAGGAGGCTGCGAAGAAACAGTCCTTCTAAGCAAAGAGAGGTGTGGGAACCCACCTGCAGTGTGTGTGTGTGTCACCTGCAGGCATGGCCCAGCTCCTCCTGGCCAGGCTGGGTCGGGTACCGTTCCCAGCCGGAGGTGCTCTGCCCTGTGTTTACTGTCCGCTCTGCGGTCCCTTGCCTGTGCCTGCTTTGCAGGACGTGGGCACCTCAGTTTCACCGAGGTTGGGCTCTGCCTGTGAGTTTGACCGTTAAACTGGTTCAGATTTACTTAAAAAATAAGCTTTCCTTCCTTCTCCCTCTGTTTTTACCCTGATCGGTGCGCAGTATGATGTATGGTTGTGTTGGCGTAAGTAGGAACAAGCGGGGCGGTAGGAAGACAAAAGGTATAAGAAAGTGTAGAGCCGTGTGCTATCAAACCCTTTGTGTTTTGAGCAGCAGTCAGAGGCTGATACAGCCCCTCCGGCATTGCCTCCGGGCTGTGCCTGCGTGTGCTGGGAGGAGGAGGTTTCATAGGGTCACAGAATAATTTGGGCTGGAAGGGACCTTTAAAGACCATCTAGTCCAACCCCCCTGCCATGAGCGGGGACATCTTCAACCAGACCAGGTTGCTCAGAGCCCCGTCCAACCTGACCTGGAATGTCTCCAGGGATGGGGCATCCGCCACCTCTCTGGGCAACCTGGGCCAGGGGCTCACCACCCTCAGTGTAAAACAATTTCTTCCTTTCGGTTTTGGCAGCTCCGTGCCCCGGTGAACGGCTGGCGGAGGGTGTCAGCCGCGTTCAGATGTGGTGCAGAGCAGACAGTAGTTGTAAGCCTTGAATCGCGTTCGTACCATTTCTATTTCTCCGGTTATACAGTTGCTAAAAATTGATATTGCTGTACGTGGGAAGCAGCTGAAGGCTTAAAACCAAGAACTCGTTCTGCTCATGGTACGTGTCAGACACGTTAACTGCAGGGCAGGGGAGTCCTGGGAAGGATGCTGAGCAGGGAGGAGGACAAGTAGGTTACCTGAGGCAGCTGGTCTGAGCAGCTCTGGAGCTATCTCCAGCGGTAAATCAGGGGAAGGAGCAGTTCCGAGCTCTCTTCAGCCGTGCCAGCTTTGTGGTGGGGCTGGAGCTCCTGACCCGTCTCACCAGTGAGCTGACCTCCCACACCAGCCAAGGAGAACCTTTACTATTAACTGTAGTGTTGACAGTGTCCATTTCAATTGTCAGCTTTGAAAAAATACTTCTATTTTAAATTTTGCCAAGTGATGGAGGTGACCCTGAACAATACGCCCAAGGCTTGGCTGCTTACCTCTTCTTCAGCGGTCACAACTGGTTGGCCAGGTCAGCTCTGAAGAGCGTCTCTGGTGCTGCCTCCTGCCTGGAGGGGCTGAGGGTTCACAGTGGGACGTCGTAGGGCTCTCAGCCACTGAGATCCATGGACCTGGAGTGGTGGGAGCTCAGGTGGACGTCGAGAAGTGGAAGAAGGATGAGGAGCGAGCTAGTGCACCGGTCACGCACTATGGCCAAGACTAACAACGGCACTGAAAACAGTCTCTGAGTTTCCCATGTCCGGACACACCATGAAATCCACCTTTCATCTTGGGAGCCGGAGCGTCGCTTTCACTGCGGGGACGTTGTTTGGGGTTGAATTTCTGCAGTGCGAAGCCGCGCCGGGCTTTGGGTGTAGGCAGAAGGTTTCCCGGCCCTGCCGGGCTGAACAGCTTGAAGCCGTAACACCGCTACCTTCCTTTCGGTGTTACACCTGCTTGATGTGTTAGGAATGAATCCTCAAACATCCAGATGTCATTTTCTGCTTTCTCTGAATATGTAGACGGGGCACGCACTTGGGCTTTTGTTTTTCCCCTTCCTCCCCTACTCTCCTCCAAAATGAAATACTTTGCTGCTGAAAACACAAGCGTTTAATCTGGCCATTATGCCATATATAATTCTTCCGTATGTATTTTCCATCATATATAATTAGCTTTCGTTTTCAAGAAGCAATTTTAAATATTCATATAGATCTATTACAAGGGAGCATCTGTATGATAATATGTTTTCTGCGGCAGAAGAATAAAAGGACCACTGGGACGGAACAAAAGGCAACTTCTCAAGTTAATTGTAAGATTTTATTGGTGTTTCACTCCGTTGCTCGAGGGTTTCTCCTGCGAATCAATCGCAGGCTGCCTAATTTATGTATGAGCCCCGGTTGAAAGGCACTGCAGATTGATTTGCTGACAATGCACGGGGAAAGGTGACCCTAATTTGTGGCTTCGGTCTCCAGCACAGGCCTGTCGGGAGGGAGGGATGCTGGAAACCTGCAAAAATGTAAATGCAAATTTTTGCGTTTGCTTGAAAGGTTCTCCATACCTATTCAGTAAAACGCAATTAATTTGGGCTATGGGTAGCAATTGTTTAGTGTTATAGAGGATGTTAATGAGACTTTAAAATCAGTCGAGGTGTTTTTCCTGTAATGATTTTTCCTGTAAGGTTTTATAAGGAAGTCCTGGAACTTTTGTGTTGGTCGATGCTGATTTGTTGGATTAGTGCCCTGAAAGCACTGGTCTGTTTGATAAGTCTCTTCTCCTCCTCCGCGTTTCTGCGTTAATGAATTCACTCCTTTGGTGAGCTCGCAGGTAAAACAGTAAATAATTCAAAATAGAGCCTTGCTGCGGAGATATTTATTTACCGAAAGTGAGACCAAGAAGGATGGACAATGAATATTTATGCAGCGAGAGACAAATTTCGATATGAATTAGGAAAGTAAAATGGCTGTGGCGTAGACCTAATGGCAGACAACGTGCGCTTTTAAAATAAGCCAATGCCTCTTCTTTCCTTTTCGCCGCAATAATGTTCTGTGCTTTAATCTCAACTCAGTCTTTCATGGCTCCGCTTGGCTGATGGGCAGCTGTCAGTGTTGGGGCTGCTGTGAGCATCCCCTGGGGACCGTGGCGGTGGTGGGGCGGGCTGGGGCCTGGGTGTGTGGTTGTGGCACTGGTGGTCAGGAGTCACAACTGCCCTGCCAGGTGGGCCACCACCAACCCAGGAGTGACAACTGCTTCCTTTCTGCATGCTGCTCTGGGCCACCGTGCCACGAGGATGGTGACGGTGGCCTGAGGGTGGGCTTCCTGCTGACTCAGCACGGGCGTCCTGCCTGCGCTGCCCGTGCCACCACTGCCCCTCTCCTTCACAATGCGCTGGAGCTCATCCTCGTGACAGGACGAGGACGTGCCACCACTGCCCCATCCCTGGAAACATTCAAGGTCAGGTTGGATGGGGCTCTGAGCAACCTGGTTGGGTTGAAGATGTCCCTGCTCAGGGCAGGGGGGTTGGACTAGATGGCACTTAAAGGTCCCTTCCAGCCCAAACCATTCTATGATTCTATGACAGATTTGCCCAGGCTTTTCAGTTTAAAGTTGTATCTCATTATCTGGATGTAATTTCTTCTGGCTAAGTATCTCTCTCTAAACTTCAAAGCATCTTTTAGGATTTAGCCTCTGATGTAGAATTTCTAGCGATCTGGAGTAGGAAAGGGATTGACGGAGCAAGTCGAGGTTAGCAGTGAGAGCCCAGGCAATTTATAAACCTCCCCCGCCAAAAAAAGGACGAGGCCTTTTCGCCTGCGCTGTCTTTGGGTAGATTGGCTCCCCTCCGTACACTCCAATAGCTGGGGTTATTCCGATGCTCGTGAAAACGCTCTCCTGTGCCGGGGCAGGGCTGGCCCCTCGCTGATTATATGCTTTTCTATATATAAAATTGCGTGGCTGGCTCGTGATACTAATAACTATTTCATAAATTCTGCGATCGGCGGTAGTTAAAGCATATGTTGCTCGCTTTCTGGAGGTAGTTCCGCTAATGACTAAGAGCAAGGTGTAGTTCTTAATTTTCCTGCACGCAGCCCGGCGCTGCGGAAACCGCTGCTGCGACCGGGCACGTTAGCAAAAAGGAAATGGTGAAAGTGGTCATAAAAAAAGGGAATAAGCCCGAGCTCAACGGCACGGTAGAAGTCAGAAAATGGGCGATCGTACGATGGAGGTTCACGCTGGAGGATGATCTGACGAGCCCGCAGAGATACTGCGATTTAGATGCTGCAGACGACTAGTTCAGCTCTTCCCGTAGCTCAAGGAAGACTTTTACGGCACCTTTTGTGCTTTGTGGGGAAGCAGTGGGTCGAGAATCGCGCCTGCCTATGGAGTCACCGGCTGGCGCGCGACGCGAGCACGGACCGCGGGTAAGGTGAGGTTATCGGGGCGGTGACACCGGGACGCGCGCAGGTGGAGCGATGGTGGCATCGCGCTCCAGGATTTGCTGTTCTGGTTTGCGGTTTCTATCTCTTCTGCTCCGGCTGAAGCTGTCGTGCGGTGGAATTTGGGCTCCGACCTGGCATTGCAGGGCAAGGTCGTTAGCGCAACGAGGAGCTCTCTTCCCCAGAGCTGCACGGTGCTGTTTGGGGGAAGGACCGGGCGCTGCAGTTAAGACGTGAGGGAGAGAGTTTTTTTTTTTTTTTCCCCTGGAACCAAAAAGAGAAGAATCAACTTCTCGTGAATTTTCTGGTTTCTGAAAAGACTTCTGTTTTTGCGGAGTCGATGTCGTTGTGCTCCTTTGCAGCTTGTTCCTTCACGAGGTGGCTGCGAGTGGCTGGGCTTAAGTGTCACCGATGGAAGCGGTCCTTCAGGGGCTGCCTACGTGAATGCTTGAAGGTAGGTGGAAAAAGGTATGGAAGAGCGGTGGCTTAGCTCTCCTCCCCGGCCGAGGACGCTCAGTGCCTGCCCTGCCTGGGGACAAGCGGGGAACGGGCAACCCAGCCCAGCAGGAGCCACGCCGCGTGGTCCCAGGGGTGCAGGGAGGGGAACCCGGGCTGCGACACGGGAAGGGCAAATTCGCCTTTGGATGAGGGTTAGGTGGGTGGCCTGTGGGAAATCCTCATCTGAGAACAGGCTGGAGCAATCTCCAGGTTTGCGTTTGGGAGCTCGCAGGGGCCAGGAGGCGTCGTGAGAGCGGGCGGAGGGCATTACGTGAGCCCACTGTGGGAAGGAGACGAGGAGACGCTGGAGGTTTCCCAGGCAGGTCAGCTTAACTCCGTTTCCAGGAAGAATACCGAAACAATTAAATACCAGTAACCCCCTGGAAACTGTTGGAAAGATGTGTAGGGAGTGACATGTCCTGTCAAACCGGGCTTTTCCCGTGAGAGTGTAACGCGCTTTATGGGTTTCAGCAGAACCCGTAGATGTTGTAGTGGGGTTTCGCCCCTGTCTCAGAGACGATGCTTTCTCAGAAGCACATTAGGAAAAGATGGATGCGATGAAACCAGTGCTTTCAGAGCAGCTGTTAAGTGGAAAAACTCTACCCTGAAGAGTGCAGGTGTGTGGCCTTCACAGCAGCCTGGATGTTGTTATGTATTGTGTCTATTAATGGCTCGGCTTGCCTGGGAAGGATGGGATTATGGCACTCAAAGCAATTTTGACTAATTAGGGCAACGTTGTGGAGGGGACGGCATGCAGATACGGAGCAGTTGCAGAGGCTGAAGCAGGAGTCATCAGCGGCACCGTGAGAGTGGCTGTAGTTTGTCTCCATAGGAGAACTTGGGAAAGGACCTGTCTGATCCATCCCATGTCACGATGCGTAAAATATATGACCCTATGAGATAGTGAACTGACGGTCCCTCTGCCTTTTGGGCTGGTGAGGGCTTACTCGGAGCATCAGGACTTCGGGAAGGATCTTGGGCTGAGAGAGTCCAGAAGAGAGTCATGAGAATTGCTGGGGTTTGGGAGCGAGGTGTTTGGAGAGGCTGAAAGAATTGCTGCTGTTAATGAGTTTGCAGAAGAGGTGATTCAAGGGAGACGCCTGTCTCCAAGCGTAGGAAGCTCCAACGGGAATAGTTTGTAATCCGTCTCTCTGGGTGGGCGGAGAAGGAGCAGTGGGCTGACTCTACACAGGGAAAATAAATTAAAAAAATAAATAAATAAATAAAAAGAAAAAGTGAAGGACTGGAACAGAGAGCTGAGGGATGCTGAAGAGGAGGAGATTTGGATACGCGCTTCCGACTGAGGTGCCAAGAACAGGGTGGGTATAGTCGGTCCGGCCCGTGGGGAGGGAACGGCCTCGGGGACTTGTCAAGAACATTTTTGCTCCGCCGTATTATTGAGCGCTTTACAGCTGTATTGGTTGTATTTAGGATTAATCCTCTTGTAGTTCCGTAAACACCTAAATAAAACATGACTCATTTAATTTATAACACTGAAATCATGGGAGTTGTTCTAACTTCCTCCTTAATGATTTAAGCCTCAGTTTATAACATAAGAGGTAGGAATCTTTTAAAAATATTATTATTAGGGGATTTTTTTAGTTAACATAGGTTAACTACGTGGGCAGGTGGGTTTTTTTTTTGTTTGTTGTTTTTTTTAATGGAAGGAACTACTGGAATTTTGTTTATTTTTTCAGGAATATTTAAACACTTTTCTGTACATTAGGTAAGAAAATTGCAAAATAGTCTCCTCAGTGCATTG
This sequence comes from Vanellus vanellus, assembly GCF_965231255.1. Lineage (NCBI taxonomy): Eukaryota > Metazoa > Chordata > Aves > Charadriiformes > Charadriidae > Vanellus > Vanellus vanellus. Next base: position 3,005,489 of record NC_138912.1, on the reverse strand, counting down.
ACTTTGGAACTATAGCTCCTGGTTATGGCAGTCTGAGCTTCACAGACAGACATCCATAATGGTGCTCATCACATCTGAAAATAATGCTGCATCTACCAATAGGGCCAGTCGTTGCATCGTCAGGTGGGCAGCTGTTTTATAAATTATAATTTGCTTGCTGGCTTCATTGAATCATGGAATGGTTTGGGTTGGAAGGGACCTTGAAGACCATCCAGTCCCCCCCCCCTGCCCTGGGCAGGGCCACCTCCCCCCAGCCCAGGTTGCTCCCAGCCCCGTCCAACCCGGCCTTGACCACCTCCAGGGATGGGGCAGCCACAGCTTCTCGGGGCACCCTGCGCCGGGGGCTCACCGCCCCCACAGGGAAACATTTCTTCCTAATATGTCATCTCAATCTCCCCTCTCCCAGTTTAAAGCCGTTCCCCCTCATCCTATAACTCCATGCCCTTGTAAAAAGTCCCTCCCAGCTCTCCTGGAGCCTCCTTAGGGACTGGAAGGCCACAATAAGGTCTCCCCAGAGCCTTCTCTTCCCCAGGCTGACCCCCCCCACCTCTCCCAGCCCGTCCTCCCAGCAGAGGGGCTCCAGCCCTCCCAGCATCTCCGGGGCCTCCTCTGGCCCCGCTCCAACAGCTCCGTGTCCTTCTGCTTTGGGGACCTCCCGAGCTGGAGGCAGCACTGTGGGGGGGTCTCATTGATTAATTATACTTTATTTATTCCCGTTAGTGTGGACTGGCTCACCCTGGCTCAGTTTAAATCAGTGCTGGTCTCAGCCATAGCCAGGGCAGGCGGATTGTGACTGCTTCAGAGGTGCACCCGCTGAGCCTGTTGGTCCCTGCAGAAGCTGGTCACGTAACTGCAAACACTGGCAAAAAAAGTTCTTTAAAAAGTGTTGGTGAGTAAATGTACATCTGTGAGAGAGAGCATGTATCAGTCATCCTAACCTTTTTTATCGCAGCATGGAAATACCATTCTGAATTCGAAAATAATTTTCATATCTCTGTCTCTCTGAAGTTGTGGTTCCTGCTCTCTCTTATATCCCCTGTGCCCTTTTCCTGATTTTGAATTTCTGCGATATGCAAACTGACTGTTCCAAGTCTGACCTGTGCAGTTTTAAATATGATGTCCCAAAAATCTTCACAGCCTTTTTATTGCTTCGTTGAAAGCCACTCAGCACAGCCTGAAAAAGAAGTTTCTCTTTTTTTTTTTTTTTTTTTTTTTTTTTCCCCTTCATTTCCAGAACAATGAGGCTGCAGATAAACCAGATATGTAATACACGAGCAGAATACGCGTAGTTTTCCAAAATGAAGGCTGCAGGCAAAGTTCGTTATGTTCCTGGTTTTAAACACATCTAGATGTGTTTAAATACAATTTATCACATCGCGTATCTTTGTAACTGCTTTGAGTCTAATCCTGGCCAGCGATAGGACCAAAAAACCCCAAGCAAATCGGAGAAAACAGATCACCGTCATTCCCAGCGCCGCCGCCTCCTGCGCTGGGGTGCGCTTGTAGAACCCGATTGATTGAAAACTTTCTCACCGTTTTTAACGCGGCAAATGTCACTTGGGTAATGGTGGCACGTCAACCCCGCCCCGGGTTCTGAGACCGGCTCATAAGACCCACAAAGGCAGGTAGGAGCAGCTATCCCGGGTCAGTACAATTTAAAAAATTATTACTACAGAAGCGGTGTGTTTTGTCTGTGGGGTTATGTATCTTTAAGCATAACTGTTTTGAACAGATAACGTGGTTTTCTCTATAAAACCTCATTAAGCCGTGTGTGGTCCATGAACGCGCGTGCCCTGCAGATCGCGAGCGTGCTGGCCTGAGAAACTGGCCTCGGCCACGTCAGAAATCGTCATTTCTCCACTGTCCGCCGTGTATTTTTGTCATACGCGTACTCTGTGCTGCATGTGCTGACCTCTTCTTACATGAAAATGAAAGCAAATGCAATAATTTGTCTACCTGAATTAGAGATGAGGTGACGAAGCAAGTAAGACAGTCTATCAAGCCTGATTACTCTAAATGGGAAATCATTTTTGTTCAGTTTAATTGGTCCTTTGCCTCACTCAATCTCTTGCGTGTAAGTGATTATTCTAATTTGTATTTTTGTAATCTAATTATTTCCATCTCCTTTAAATGATCTTTGTTGCAGGTATCCGTATAGAATACAGGAGGAATTGTTATTGTCAGATAGAATTTTTTGAGCAGTCATATTAAATTACACATGATTTTGAATGCTAGATATTTATCCATAAATTCTCTTGCTGTTGCTGAAGAGGTCAGAAAGCAAGCTTTTATTTATTCGTACAAAAAACCCCCAACAGCGAGCGTGCTGCAGACAGTCCCCTAAAAAATACGTTTTTGTGATGAAATTTAACTTTTCATCGCAGGGTGGTGGTTTCTGCCGTGCCTCTGAGGGACAGCCACGCGGCACCGCGCGCAGCTGAGTTTCGAGTGACGTTTCCCAGGCAGAGCGGTCCCTGCCCGAGTTTCTGGCCGCTCGCTGGGCTGCGCTGAGCGTCCTTGTCTTTTTTTTTTTTTTCCTCTGGATTTTAGGACGTTGTCAATCTCTGAGGCAGAATTACAGGGATTTGAAGAAAGAAAAGGGGAAAGATACCTGATTTTTTTTTTTTTTTTTTTTTTTTTTTTTTTCCTAAAGCTTCATTTTAAAGCAGGGCAAAACATGGGACTTTTACCAAACTCCTGGAAATTGGATTTGGGGCTTAAGGTATAACTCCAAGAAACAAATCGTTATCGGGTGGTTACCCCAAACAAGAGGAATACTGAAAAGCTGTTTCCAGCTGATGGCCCGTGCCCGAGGTCCTGCTGCTCCACAGGCTTTGATGCCAACCGCCCAAGGTGGGGACGGCGACGGAGAACATGACCTTTTGGTCGGGGGGTGCCGGGACTCAGCGCTACCCTCCGCTGTTATATTGAGTTATCTTAGAATCACAGAATCGCTGAGGTCGGAAGGGACCTTTAAGATCATCAAGTCCAACCATTACCCTCCCCTGACAAAACCACTTCTAAACCGTGTCCCCACGTACCCCCTCTGCCCTTTTTTAAACACCTCCAGGGATGGCGAACCCACCCCCTCCCTGGGCAGCCTGTTCCAATGTTTAATAACCATTTCAGTGAAAAAGTGTTTCCTAATATCCAATCTAAACCTCCCCTGACATAACGTGAACCCATTTCCTCTTGTCCTATCACTTGTCGCCAGGGAGAAGAGGTCAGCTCCCATCTCTCTAAAACCTCCTTTCAGGTAGTTGTAGAGGGTGATAAGGTCTCCCCTCAGCCTCCTCTTCTCCAGGCTGAACAACCCCAGTTCCCTCAGTCGTTCCTCATAAGATTGTCCTCCAGACCCCTCACCAGCTTTGTAGCCCTTTTCTGGACACGCTCCAACACCTCAATGTCCTTCTTGTAGTGAGGGGCCCAAAACTGAACGCAGTACTTGAGGTGGGGCCTCACCAGTGCCGAGTACAGGGGGACGATCACTTCCCCAGTCCGGCTCCCCACACCATTCCTGATGCAGGCCTGGATGCCGTTGGCCGCCTTGGCCACCTGGGCACACTGCTGGCTCATGCTCAGCCGGCTGTCCACCAACAGCCCCAGGTCCTTTTCTGCCAGGCAGCTTTCCAGCCACTCCACCCCAGTCCTGTAGTGCTGCATGGGGTTGGTGTGACCCAAGTGGAGGACCCGGCACTTGGCCTTGTTGAACCTCATACCATTGGCCTCAGCCCATTGATCCAGTCTGTCCAGATCCCTCTGCAGAGCCAACTCACCCTCAAGCACACCAACACGCCCCCCTAGCCTAGTGTCATCTGCGAACTTACTGAGGGTGTACTCGGTCCCCTCATCCAGGTCATTGATAAAGGTATTGAAGAGAACAGGCCCCAGCACGGAGCCCTGGGGGACACCACTTGTGACCGGACACCAACTGGATTTAACTCCATTCACCACCACTCTCTGGGCACGGCCATCCAGCCAGTTTTTTACCCAGCGAAGAGTACACCTGTCCAGGCCACCTGTCTTGAAGTCCATCTTTCTGCAAGCTCCCGCTTTCCCCCCGTTCCTTTGGGGTGGAAAGGAGCACTTCTTTTTCCACTTATTTCCTAGAAACAGAATTCAGAGCAATAATTTTGTCTGAAATGCCACAGTAACGCTTTCTTACCCGCCTTGTGACGTCACGCCGCAATAAAGTCCCAACCAAAACCGAACTCATGAAAGAGCTATTCCAGTTAAACTGTAACTGGGCGCTGCCGGGTGTGCTAAGGTTGGTCGGCGGAGACGCCGTGGGAATGGCAGAGCTTCAGGAAAGAGAAAGTCGCTGTGGTCAGCCCAATGGGAGCCGAGAGCTGCTCCCGGTGCCCGGGGTTCCCGGCCGGGGGGGACACGGCACCGTGCCGGCTCGTCTGCTCCAGGTAGGACAACCTCGGCACGCTGTAGGACACGGACTCCGGGGATCAAGGCGCTCTCCAGTGGGACCAGCTGTGTTTGTGGGGGGGAGGTTTCGGGTGAAAACAGGCGGAGCAAAAGGAGAAAAGGTAGAGAAAGGGGAGAGGGTGGCCTCCCCCCTTCCCTTTTTTTGGAGACATTTTTTGCTTGGTTTTTATAAACTTCTTGGGCGGGGGCTTGCTCTTGGCATGGCCAACGTCCCGGGTGCCAACGCCTTTGTCAGCCTACAGTGACAATGCTCTCATGCCTCTCATTTTTAATTATTCTTTTTTTTTTTTTTTTTTTCTGAATTGATAACGCTTGCCCTTTAGGAAATTACTTTTTTAGCACTACAAATCTGGGCCATGACCTGAGCTACATGATACTACAGCCTGGGGGGGGGGGAGGAACCCAAAACCCAACAGCCAACATCCTCTCCACCATCCTGTGCGTTAGTTGGGATGTTCCGCTGTTTTATTCCTGCTTTGGGAGGATGCGGGGAAGGGGTACCCGTTTCACCCTTTGGGAAGCACCTTGTGCCTCAGCCTCCTTGAAAGAAGCCACACGGCCGTAGCGATGCCACGCAGCGCGGCAAAGGTTTTATTAGCCTGTTTTCTTAAACCCCAGGTTTTACTCTTCAGGGCCAGATGAGAATTCAGTTCTGCAGCCGGCAGAGAAAATTGAGCGTGCGTACTAATCTCAGAATCCCCGAAAATCACGCCGTTTTCTCCCCTTTTGGGGAGCTGGGGCTGCGCGAGCGGCGGTGGCGGCGCTCCCGCTGCCGGGCAGAGCTGTGCGCGGGCTCCACGCGCGCCCCTGCAGCACATCCTTCCGCCGTTGCGTCGGATTTGAAGTGCTCTGCCTCTTTGCCGGGATTTGAGTTTGCTCGGCAATTTTGCGGTGAATCATTTTGTGTTTGTTTGCGTTGGGGTGTCAAGTTGGCTGTTGGACAGAGAAGCGTTTATCTGTAACAATGCCGTCTGTTAAAACTGGTTGTAACAGGAATCTCTGGCACCTTTTTGAGGCTTCAGATAATCAGAAATAGGTAAGAATCCTTCACTACAAAAAAAATATTGTTCCGCAGAGTTAAACTTTAAGGTCCCGAGCCGTTCACCCACGTATATCCATGAAATAAAGGCCGGAGGTAGTAGGATATAAGTAAATAAAAATGTGTTTTATCCCATACGGTTATGAGAGCAGTTCCTATTTCTTTTTCCAGGCGGGCAGCAGCGCCCTTACAGCAGAGCTGTGTAACAACAACAGTATATGTCTTTACCTGGCTCTTGTCCTTTCTGATTATTTTTTTTTTTTTTTTTAATAGACTGTATCATGACACTGTCCCTACAGGAGGGTGGAAAATGCTGCTGTGCCTGTGGCGGTGGGATTTTTTATTTAAAAAAAAAAAATAAAAAAAATAAAAATCAGGTAGTTGAAGTCCTGTATGCCATGTACGTAAATATAAATACAGAGGAAAGTTTGCAGTGGTTTTATGGTATTGCAACTTGCTCGCCTCCCCATCCACCCCGGTGTGAAGAGCAGTGTTTACTACTGGGTCGTGCTGAGCTCCGTCTGCCTGAGCATCCTTGCGTCTGCTGCCGTGCTGCGGCACCTAAGGCTGCCGGAAGGCTTAATCCTTCTTTCTTTAGCAAGCAGAAATAAAGTGCTGCGGCCAAAAATGAGATGCCGGAATTTGCTTAATCTTTGTCGATGTGTTCATTTCTGGTTAAATTCCGGGGCATCCACTGTATCCTCCAAGTTATCCTTTACACGTTCAGGAGAACAGACGCGGGAAGGATGATCTGGTGTGGGTTTTGTACCTATAAAACCCCCATAGCGGTAACTTTGTGAGAAGTGTTGACGTTCTTTGCGCTTTCCAGTCTTTTGGAAACCTGCCAGCACTTCAATTACCATTTTATTTATTTTATTTTATTTTATTTTATTTTATTTTATTTTATTTTATTTTATTTTATTTTATTTTATTTTATTTTATTTTATTTTATTTTATTTTATTTTATTTTATTTTATTTTATTTTATTTTTAACGAGCTGGCTGTGTTTTCATGGTGAGCGCCGCAGTACCCTTCGGCGAAGCCGCCGGGATTGACTACCCCACCGGCCGGCGGATTTCAGCCGCCTTTGCCGAGGGTGTTAAAGCATTAAAGTTGGCGAAGTGCAGCGTTCAGCACCTCGTCCCTGGCAACGCCAGCCCTTTCCCTGTTGATTCCGCTTGTGGTCTGGCTTTATTCCATATTTCCGAACCCTTCTTCCTTCTTTTCCCCTCCCCTCGGTTTACGTGAACTGCCGCTGCGTCCTTTGAGCTTCCAGCACACACCAGTGCTTTAGAATGGCAACTTGTTAAATTTTGGAAGGTTATAGATCATGCTAAATACAATGTACCTTTGCTGGATTTTTATAATATGGATCGTTTCCAAAATTATACCAAATTCCACTGGGGGTGTTTGTTTTGCTGACCAGAAAAATTCCCAATGACTTGTAGGTTTTTAGGGCCGGTGATGGTCTTAAATTTGGGGGGTCGTTTGTTTTTTTTTAAATACAGCTTGGTTTTTTTTTTTCCCTACTACATCTAAATATTAATTTCATACTTGGCCCTTACAATGTTGACAAAGTAGACAAGACTGAGAAAATACATTTGTTTAACTCAGCCCAAGTAGTTATAAAACTTCACATACAAACTTCACGTATAAAACTTTATAGCCCAGCTATAAAACTTCATATAGTTGATAGCAGTATGGTCCCTTGCTGTGGTGACTGTCATAGCAAACCAAAAATGGGTTTGATTTTATTGCGTTAGACCTGGCTAAAGTGATTTCTTGAAGCTGGAGCGTTTCGGGGTGAGGGGATGGGTCTGGTGCCGACAAAGCTGGGGGGCAGTTGTCAGAGCAGGTCTGCATGCGCTGGTAACGCCCATACGTTTTGCAATAAGCTGTTGGGCATAATTAGTCGTCTGCTCCTAAGAATGACTAGTTCAGGGTTAACCTGGCTGTCGACTGAGCCTGTTAGTGTCAGACAGGGAGGCTGCTTAAACGACAAACAGTAGTAGAAGGAATTGAACGAGTCAATCTGTCAGTAGGAAGCTGGACTGGAAGAAAAAAAAAAAAAAAGGTATTTAAAAAAAATAGTTTGATGCTAATAATATTTTTTTCTTATTCTTTCTTCGCTCATTATTAAAGAGGAAATTTTTAGTGCAGCCCGGCTTGAGACTATTTGTAATTATTGACTAAGTATGTGAGACTGACATTTCCAGCTTTGTACAGGTATCTAATGGGATCGCATGGCAGTTATTGCAAAAGCCTGTTTGATTAAAAAATCAAAGAATTAAGATTCTTCATGATTGTGTTTTCTCTAACGCTGTTTTGAATTTTCAAGTGTCTGAGGCATCGCTGGGTAACTATGAAATTAAGATTTTGATTTAGTTTGCCAGGTACTTCTTGCAGAAATGAGGAATTTGAACCTTTGTCCAGTGCTGATCAAGAGTGGAAAGCAATCTAATTTAATTTCTTTCAATGGAACAGAACCAAACCAGATGGCTTATTTGTTTTTTCTTGATGCTATATGTAAAAACGAGCACGGGTTTTTTTATCTAGATCCATTGAGCTTCCAAACTGTAAGAAGGGGAGCAGGAATAAAGAAATGCTGTTGAGTGTGTGCTCCCCTGTAAAAAAAAAAAGTTTTTTTTCTCAAATATATTTTGTCTTCTTACTTTATGTTCATTTTTCTTTCTTACTCCTACTTTCTCATAGCACTTAGAATTTAAAATCGCATCCGAGGGGTAACTCATAGAAGGCATCCTGCAGTTTCTTCGGGAAGGGGTTACCCACAGCGTGCTTTAACCGCTCTCCGCGGGCAGAAGGGCTGCTCCCTATCGAACAGAGCCTTGAAAAAAGAAAACAAATAAGGAGCTGTAAGAGCAGCTGAGATTACTCCCTGCCCTTCCTCTAAGGGTCTGTGTGCTCCCGAAGGCAGCAGCAGTTTCTGGTGCCCTCGCTGGCAGCTCCCGTGCCCGGCTCGGCGAGAGCCTTCCTGCTGCTCACATCCCTTCAAAGCACCAGAGAATTCCTTTTTAAGTCTCCTTTTTTTAAAGATTCCGGGTGTGTGCTGAATTTGAATTTAGTCCCAGGTATCACGGCAAGGCTGGGAATAAGGTTCGCTTCTGAGTACCGCACGTGAGGGTGGCAAAAAGGTGGTGTGAAAGTTGCTGTTAGAGAAGTTTTGTATACGTTCGAGCTTATCCAGAGATTATTTCTGGTGGATTCTCCCAATTTACATTGAAAGGAAGGATTTTTCTACTGGTTATTCTAATGGCCGCCAAGATCCTGGATTTTTTTGTCTGTTTTCATGCAGTAGTATAAAATGCCCTGTGGAAATTGCAGTATTAAATACATTGTACTGAAACATCGGGGAGCTTTGTTGTGCAGTATTACGATGGTTATAATTTTAGCAATGGGTGTAGAGCCACCGTCTGGATGCGTTCTGCCATTTGCGAAATACAGGGAGTAATGTTTGCGTGTTACGCCGAAGAAAATATATTTAAATCAAGCAAGACTGGCTAATGGCTGAGATGGCAGCCTCTTACAATTAATATGTTCATTAGAGCCTGGATAAATGCACCGCAAATTAATAACAAGGTTTATTTTTTCCACATAAATCTTGATTTAGAAGGACTAGAGTATTTCCAGACGAGCTCATTTATCTACAACTATTAATTTCCCTGAATTTCTCTATAGTCTTCGAAGCAGCAGCATGTTCTCATCACGCCTTTTATCTAACCGTCTCTACGCTGGAAATTATTTTCTGGTCTCACGAAACCTGAAATGCTCTGTTTGGAAGGCTTTGGTGAAATGCGTTATAGCTGGCAGACTGGGAGCACACGTGTTCCTCCAAAGGAACGTGTCTCTGAAGCGCCGTGCGTATGTCTCCAGGAAAGCCAGGTGGGGTAAGGAAACTCCAACAAGGGTTCGTGACAGTTAATTTAAACTTTGTGGTTGTTACTGGTGGTAAAAGCCCACCTGGTCACCGGTCGGAGCCCCGCTGCTCCTCCTCGGGCTCTTTGCAGAAGGTATAATACGTGCAGCTATGGCAGCAACCGCCAAAAATATGTGCCCGATTTCTGATGTGCATTTATTCTCAAGATTCCATCTACTGGTACTTACGGTTTTTCGTCTTATATATCAATATAAGTGCCGCCCAGACTCCATGCCTCGGTGTCCTCAGCTGCTGTGTTTTACTGATGCAGAGTAGTTTTTCTGGCCTGATTTCTGTTGTTGTCTTTGAACGATGGCTGAGCGTTATCCTCCTGTTCTTGGATTTAAAACGTTCTTGATGAATTCTTAATGCGCACAACTGGCATCTTCCTTTTCCCTCTGCGTCAAAACTGAAAGTTAAATAAGGTAATGGGAGAGTATAAAATAAGTTTTAAAACTTTCGTCATCTAAAGTAAACATTGCTTTTTCTTTTAGCTTCGTTCTGACATGAGGAAAAAACGTAATGGGAATTTGACCTGAGAATTGATCTTTCGCTTTTGTTTTCCTTTAGGTCCAGGATGGAACATTCCTGCTCGCTCCTGCTGCTCTGTGTTAGTTTTGTGTTTGCGCAAGCTTTGCCGCCCAACGGAACCGCATTACCACAACCAACAACAACAACAAGTAAGGACATCGCTTAATTTGCGGGAATGGGAGTGGGTGTGGAAAGGAACTTCGGGTGAGGTCACCCTGGTGACATAGTCCTGGATGTGTTTCCAGGACTTTAACCCCACTAATGAGCTGCTGATCGTGCCACGCGACCTCTGTATTTGATCTGGGTAGGACTGGTAGGACTGGTGCTGTACTCGTTACTTTCTCTTTCCCACGTACGGGAAACGCGCAGACAGCCTGGGGAGAGGTGGAGAAGCACAGGGCATCTCCTCCTGCCTGGGCTGCCAGCTCTCCACCCCCCAGCAGCTGCCAGCGCCGAGCTCCAACGTGATGGGATGGGGTCTCAGATCGTACGAAATAAAGACATTATCAATTAGACGGCAGGATGAACATCATGAGGATCTATGGTCTTTATATGTGTTCTGGGCTTTCTAATGATACGAGCTAAGGCAGGACTTGAGGAGTTGGACAACAGTGCAGGTGTCCTGCGTAAGGTTAGGTCAGGTGAAAAATGGAAAAGCCTTTTTCAAAGGCCTGAGAGCAATCTTCTGCTCGCCGGTCCACTGCAGCATCTTTTATTCATCCTCATTTCTATTTTTGGAATTTCTTCCTCTTGCTTCATGCCCTCCTACAACTACATCCTAACACATTACGGTCCTGGAGAGGGGCTCGTTCAGGTCAAAGAAGGGTTTGTTGGGCTTTTTTAAGATATGGATTCTACCGGTATGTGATGGGATGATACATTTTACTTGCACACGTCCTTATCCTTCCTAACCCTAGCTAGCCGCCTGCGATAGCGCGCGGTGTTTGTCAGGCAGTGGTTCCCCCTCTAAGGTGGTGGCAGTGCATGAGGCCACGCTCATGTCAGAGGGGGATTTCTGAAGGGATAGCTGCTCCTTCCACTCGGTTGAAGGGAAATAAAACTGATCATGTTCCGCATAAACAGCGTGGTGAAATCCGGCCAAGTTTTTAGGTGACTATTATTGACACCCAGTCTTTAGAGGGGGGTGTTTTTGTGGGTGGGTTGGTTGGTTTTTAAACTGCCTGTGAACTTTATACCTCTATGGAAGAAGAGCCAAGCAACAATCGAATGCCAGGCCTGCCTGATGGCCGCTTTGATTGGTTTGGTCCTTAGTTGTAGGAATTTAGGTGTTAGGCGTTCGCTTTCAGAAAAAAAAAGGGGGGGGAGGGGATGCCATCCAGAGGGACCCGGATGGGCTGGAGAGGTGGGCCCATACTGAACCTCGTGAAGTTCCACAAGGCCAAGTGCGAGGTGCTGCACGTGGGTTGCAGCAATCCCAAGCACAACTCCAGGCTGGGCGGAGAACGGCTGGAGAGCCGCCCTGAGGAGAAGGACCTGGGGGTGTCGGTGGATGAGAAGCTCACCATGAGCCGGCAGTGTGCGCTGGCAGCCCAGCGAGCCCCCGGCACCCCGGACTGCATCCCCCCAGGGTGGCCAGCGGGGCGAGGGGGGGTTGTGCCCCTCTGCTGCGCTCTGCTCTGGGGAGACCCCCCCGCAGTGCTGCCTCCAGCTCGGGGGGTCCCCACAGCAGAAGGACACGGAGCTGTTGGAGCGGGGCCAGAGGAGGCCCCGGAGATGCTGGGAGGGCTGGAGCCCCTCTGCTGGGAGGACAGGCTGGGAGAGGTGGGGGGGTCAGCCTGGGGAAGAGAAGGCTCCGGGGAGACCTCAGAGCCCCTTCCAGTGCCTAAAGGGGCTCCAGGAGAGCTGGGGGGGGCTCTGGATCAGGGAGGGGAGTGATGGGACGAGGGGGAATGGCTTTAAACTGGAAGAGGGGAGATTTCGATGAGATATGAGGAAGAAATGTTTCCCTGTGATGATGGTGAGCCCCCGGCGCAGGGTGCCCCGAGAAGCTGTGGCTGCCCCATCCCTGGAGGTGTTCAAGGCCGGGTTGGACGGGGCTGGGAGCAACCTGGGCTGGGGGGAGGTGGCCCTGCCAGGGCAGGGGGGTGGAATGAGGTGATGTTCAAGGTCCCTTCCAACACAAACCATTCCATGGTTCTATGCAAATCTGAGGCTGGAGAGCAGTGGAGGTGCAGCTCAGCGCTGCTCTGTCTGGGCACTGACAGACCAGGGTTAGGGGAGGTCTGTGTGGCATTAGTGATGACAATCTTAATGTTGTTTTGTTTAGGCCTTTTGAAATAAATAACATAAATAAAAATTTAGATAAGTAAAAAATTACTAAGAAATGGCTCTGCTGAAATAACATCAAGTAGTTCCAGTGCCCTACTCCTGTCTGGCACCTGGAGCAGTAGAAGAGCAAGTTATTAATATGGGTCTGAATATGTAAGAATATGGGAACTGGGAAAGGGAAGTAACTTGTTAGTTTTATCACTTCCCAGAATTTTAATAAGATTAGTAAAAAGGGAGTTTCTCCACAGATGCTGTTCATCTTCAAAGCTTAATTCAAAACTGTGTTGAATTTAAGTATGGTAATATGGAGAAGAGCAATCTTATCATCCGTCTTTTAATTAAATCTTAATTTCAGTGATACGATTTAGAAATGATTAGTACGACTAAACTGTTTTTTTTTCCTAAATATCAAAGCCTTCATTACTTTGCAGTGAGAAGCAAAGAGTTTCATCTGATAGACAAGTACGTGCACGCCGAAAATGTATCGCTATATAGAAAGTTCGAAGATAATAGGATTATCAAATATGTGTGATAGCTGTTGAACTAATACAGTATTTTTGAATACAAAAATAAAGATTGTTTTGATTAAAATATCAAGAAAACTCCATTTAAAAGAATACAGAAAGAACTGAAGAATACCAAAAAAAATTCAGCTTTCCTTTTGCATGCTGATTTGATGAAGGATCCAAACCGATAAGACGCTTTTGATTCTGAAAAGAGCAGTTATAAGTTATTGCATGTCGTTATTTTGGCTGACTTGATTTTTAAAACATTTGTTGAATTAAAATGTTGGGTTTATTCTTATTTTAAGCATGGATACCTAATCTGTATGGCTCAGCTTTTCAGCACTAGAGCCATTTTGCTTCCTACAAGAGTACCACAAAACTGCTACCATAAAATTTCCCTTTCATTAAAATCAGCATATTCTGGGGTTTATTGCGCTGTCGTTTACTGGAGAAATTGCACCGCCATTTACTCGGAGTATTCAACTGTATTAAATAAATTTTGAGCCAGCAATGTGCCCTGGTGGCCCAGAAGGCCAATGGCATCCTGGGGGGCATCAAGCTGAGTGTGGCCAGCAGGTGGAGGGAGGTCATCCTCCCCCTCTGCTCTGCCCCGGGGAGGCCACATCTGGAGCACTGTGTCCAGTTCGGGGCTCCCCGGGTCAAGAAGGACAGGGAACTGCTGGAGAGGGTCCAGCAAAGGGCTATGGAGATGAGGAGGGGACTGGAACACCTCTCTTATGAAGAAAGGCTGAAGGAATGGGGTCTCTTTAGTCTGGAAAAAAGTCGGTTGAGGGGGGACCATGCTTATAAATACTTAAAGGGTGGGTGCCAGGAGGATGGGGCCAGGCTCTTTTCGGTGGTGCCCAGTGACAGGACAAGAGGTAACGGGCACAAACTTGAGTATAGGAAGTTCCACCTAAACATGAGGAGGAACTTCTTTACCTTGAGGGTGGTAGAGCACTGGAACAGGCTGCCCAGGGAGGTGGTGGAGTCTCCATCTCTGGAGACATTCCAAACCCGCCTGGACGCGTTCCTGTGCAACCTGCTCTAAGGTGGCCCTGCTCTGGCGGGGGGGTTGGACTAGATGATCTCCAGAGGTCCCTTCCAACCCTATGATTCTGTGATTCTATGATTCTATAAATACAAACCAGTATTTATTTATTTGGATTTGCATAAATAAATGTGTATTTCACGTCGATTAGAATTTTATGCTATCAAATATTTGTGACAGACTATTTATAGATGGTACTGTCCATAGCATTCCAATAATTCCTGGTTACTCAATTATTAATTAGTTAGCCAGTATTAATCACAGTCAGGATTCTTTTACTTCCTCTTGTATTTTCACTTGTTACGTAGTTTAAATGTGGTGGAAGCACCCTGGCAGTTGCAGTAGTTAAAGCTTTTAAGCCCTTTCCAAATGTTTAAATTTCTTTTAGTGTTTACTCGATGAATATTTCATGGCTTTCATGCCCATCGTTACAGTTTCTTTCCACTACCGATGTATTAACGTGCGGAGGTAATGAATTTATCAGATGAGCGGGAGGTTGAAAGGCGGCACATGGTGCGGCTTTTGATGCCCTACTTCTTGCTGGTTTAAACTTTCAAGAAGTTAGTGGGTGTCTTTGAGGATAACTGAAGCAATGCATAGAAAGAATGAAGTCTTGCTATACGATAGCCAGGACGGGACCCAGAGATGGAGACTTTCACGCTAGACTCGGGGTGCTGCTTTCATGTAGAAAGTGGGGCATCATAAGAAAATCGAGTTTTGAGGAAGGATGCTGCCTCGTTTTACTTAGTATTTAAAAGCCAAAGGGATGCTTTGCTGGTAGATACTCAATTTCAAGAAGTAGTTTGAAAAGCAGAACTTCGTAAATAGGTGGGTTTGGATTAGGAGTTGGACCAAATGACCCTTAAAGGTCCCTTCCAACCCACCCCATGCTGGCATCGCGGTGGCAAGCGGGGCTGTGCTCGGTCGGGCTGTGCGGCGTTCGGCTCCAGGATAGCAAACGCAGGCGCGATTCTTGCATTTGCTGCTGCTTGCCTTCTCGTGTACTGCAGGCTGTGGGCACTGGGTTCTCCTCCTTACCTGTCTTTGCCCTTTGCCCTTTGTTTATTTATTTTTTTTATTTAATTTGGGTTCGTTTTTCATATGTCCCGAACACATCTCCCGGTTATCAGCTGTGTATCTCCTTCCCCTCCGCAGTCAAGGCAGAGGGAAGCACAGCGATTCTCTGCAGGGTTGGGGTTTTCTCTTCCAAAAACAGCGTGAGAGGGCTTAGTCTGGACTTTTGGGATATCCCTGTTGGCAAGGGTGGACTTCTCCTGCCCAGTCATCGCAGCACAAGTTCAGCCGGGCCCCAAGGGGACAGGGTGGCTGAATGAAAACTGAGAAAAGAGGAGAGTTCTCCTTTTGTTGAGTTAACTTGGAGGGTTTCGGTGTATAGAAGGCACACACTGATGTGCAGGAGGCTTAATTATTATAAATCAAGCGCTGTTAAATCTGAACAGAAAGTTCAGCGAACAGAAGTTAAGCACTTGCAGAAGTTTTCACAACAACAAAAAATAATCTAAATGCTGTGCGACTCGCCCAATCCAGAAATTTCAAAACTGCCTACGTCCACGAGAAGTGCTAAGGACTACTCAAAATGCATCACTTGAGTGTGTCTTCACCTCAGCATCAGTCCATCCAAATGCTGGCATGAGGACAGCCTGTGCCACACGCGCATCTGCACTGTGAGTAGCATCCCGGTCCCCCCAGCGAGGTGGTGACTCGAGCGGGTCTCTGTCCCGCGGCTGTGTGTGCTTTGGTGAGCTCTGCCGCTCCTTCCAGTTGTTCTCGGTGGACTTGGAGAGAGTTACCTGCTCGGTGGGGCACGGGAGGAGCCTGGAAGGACTACAGTAAAAACTGAAGATGCTTTGTTGCCTTTCGAAACATGAACAGGTGAAGGAGTAATATGGAAGATAGTCAACACTCATGCATGATAGATTACCCAGTCTGAAGTATCCCCTAAATGACTGTCTGAGGTCTTGCATGGCCACCAGGCAGGCTGGCTGCAGAAGCTGATGCAAGCTGGACTGAGCTCTTCAGTAGAGACGTGCCTAAGAGCTCCTGAATCCCGCACGGGGGGATGCGTTACTCTGATAGAAGTTGGGTATAAGTAGCAACGTTACGGTGAACTGGGAAGCGTTGGGTTTTGCGCCTGCAGGTGACAAAACAGCTCTATTAAAATTTGACCAGAATTCTATTCATATCTGTATATTTTATAAGGTGGCACTATTTAAGGTTGCGTGCGCTGTGTTTGCCATGTGACGGATAAGGTCCGCGTCAAGATGTCGTGATAGCCGCTCTTCGTGTGAAACAGGTGCCGGAGGAGGTCGGGGTCCTTTGCACGGCTGGATGTCAGAAACAACAGGTCTGACCCAAAACAGAGGCACATGTCGCTGCCCAGAAGCCTCTGTGGTCAGATTTGACTGAGGACTGTTTAAGGGACGTTTGTGTGTCTGCTGAAGGGACAGCAGCGACGAAGCAACCAATGATAGGACAAGGGGTAATGGATTCAAGCTGGAACACAAGAGGTTCCACTTAAATCTGAGAAGAAACTTCTTCTCAGTGAGGGTGACAGAGCACTGGCACAGGCTGCCCAGGGAGGTTGTGGAGTCTCCTTCTCTGGAGACATTCAAAACTCACCTGGACGCCTTCCTGTGCAACCTCATCTAGGTGTTCCTGCTCCGACAGGGGGATTGGACTAGATGATCTTTTGAGGTCCCTTCCAATCCCTAGCATACTGTGATACTGTGAAGATGCACCCTGAAAAAGCCCCACTTGTCATCTAACCCAAATAATGGGTGAGAGCAGCTTAGTTTTACTTTTGGAGAGGTGGACTGTTAAGTTCTCTGTTTTTTGAAAAGAAGTTCAGACCTGTGAATAAATAGAGCCTATTTTGGGACTTCTGTGCTCAGACAAGCAATATCTCGTCTGTTCCTTGTCGATCGCCAGAATAATTTCGGGTACCTGACCTGCTGTGTAGGGCAAACCACGCACCTCGCCTTCTCAGCTTGCTTTTGTGGAAGGAGAAAAAAGTTGTTTAATCACACTTTTATGCATGAGACGTTTTACAGTTCAGGTCCTACTTGCAAAGGAGCCGATCCAGGGCTGAAGAAACTCAAAGTTTGGGAGAGAGTGTGGAGGGAGGATCACGGGGCAGTTACTGGTGTGCACACACTGCTGTTAGTTCCCTTTTTTTTTTTTTTTTTTTTCTTTTTTTTTCTTGTGGGTGGTTTTGTTTTTGACACATACGGAAAGTGGGAACATCGTAACCCCGAAGGAAATGGTGATACGTTGCCAGAAAGAGCCCTTCGAACGGCTGGGCCAGCGGGACGGGGAAAGGAGCTGGGAAGAACCTGTGAGTCAGCCTCAGCGGGTGGCAGGGGAAGCACGAGGGGTTGCCACCAGCCTCCTGGCGATAATCCTCCTCTCTTGACAAGATGAAAGTCACTATTTCATTGTATTTCTAAAAAAAAAAAAAAAAAATATACCCTCGGGATGATCTTTTTTGCTTGGCTGCGAATGGAAAGCCCTGTGGTTTTGGACCGCAGCACTCGTTCTGTTGGAGCAGTGGAAAATATTCCCTGGCAGTGGCTGCAGTAGAGATGTGCTTTAGAGGACATCTGCCTCTTCTGTGTGCTTTTGCTCATATGTTTCAGTTGTCAATTTTTGAATCAACGCTGATTAAAAAAAAAACAAAACAAAACAAAACAATATTTCAGGTCTGTCTTCCAGTCTCTTAAAATCCCACTTAATATTTAGGTGGTTGTGTTGGCCAAAGATCCTTCAGCCTACGAGTCTGCCGTGGCCTCAGCCCGGTCACAACTTTTGCTTAGAATTTTTGGGCTCCATTAATAAAATTATTGATGCAGGTGCTGAAGAAAATGCAGGTAATCAATGAAACTGTTTAAAATCACAGCGTGCCCTCCACGCAGGCTCTGCAGAGGTGGAGCCATTGATGTGCTGCTGCAAGGCTTCGAAAACAGATGTGCCCGTGTACAAGGAAGAAGGGACTGTTTGTGGTTTTTGACCTAATTTCCTTGTGAAATGGTAGGAGGAGAGGCGAGAACTCGATGCAGAGAGTTGCATGAGTCATTGCAGGGGTGTCCTCTCCTTAACTAAAGAAATGTGGACAGTAGTCTGGCAGGAGGTGGAACTTCTCCTGGGTTGGATTGAGGCTTTCTGTGGTCGTCCGGGAATCAGTTTTCCAAAGACACCCCAAAAACATCGGTTCTTCTGAAAGGAAGAGACGGGTGATTTTTGTATTGTGTAATGAACTGAGGGAAATTTTTATTCCCTCGTGACTCAGACTTGCTGTTTTCCTCCCCTTGTGTCATGGCTCTTGACACAGAGCCAATGACGAGAACTGACACAAAACCCCCGAATCCCGGAGGATTCCGAGACATTCAGTCTGAAATTTCTCAGCTTCAGAAGTGGGCTGAAGTGGCTTGTGTGAAATGTATACGTATATTCTTGGTTTGTTTCTTCGTCGTACCTCGGTTTCCCCGCAGAGCGCAGTGTTTCTAAATACCGCGCAGAAATTGTTACGCTCTTTCTGGTGATGCGCGTTCAGCCAGACGCTCCTTCCAGCAGTGATTTTTCTGAACCCGCCAAGTGATGGTTTCTGATTATAATTTTATCGTGCCCGGCACTTTGCTCTTTATATACCGCTTGAACGTCAAATTTCAGGTATTTTGTTGCCTTCCCTTTCTTTTGTACTGTTATGTTGACTTGAGATAACGTTCTTCCCTCGGATGCCCCTGGTGCCCCTGTGCCCCTAAAGGAAGTTTTTCTGTGCCCTGATACCCTGTTTGAGCATCCAGAGAGTTTCCAGCTGCTCGCAAGATACAAACCAGCACTCAAATGGTTTTGCAGCGATCAGTTCCGGGCGGTCGGTTTATCCATTTGAGCTCCTCTGGAATACTGCAGGTGTTATGTACTCCTGTATATTTACCGTAATCTTGTGCTTTCCTGGCGATTTAGGTCGAGGCGTGTGGCAAGATCTCGCCAAAAAGCCTTTGCTGCAAATAAGCAAAACGAAAGAGTTGAGGGAAGTGTGAATGCAAGAGGTGTTCGGAGAAATCACTACTGCGCTTCTCGGAGACTGCTGTAGGAACGGCGAAGAACTCCTTAAAAGTGTGTAAATGTAGTTTAAAAAGAAAAAAAAAAACCCAACGCACCACCAGCAACAAAATTTGCTTCAGTTTTTTACGAGTGTACGTTGGTGGAAGACTTATAAAAAGTGCAAATGAAGGAGGCTGAGGAAGGCTGGTGTGGTGGTGGGAGAAACTGGGAGGGGACCCGACCCCCAAGGGACGGTCCCGGTAGATGCCCTAAGTGTTGGCTGCTGCCTCGGGTGGCTCCTTTGGCTGTAACTGGGGAAAGATCTGCTTCTTTCAGTATCCTGTGGCATGGGCAATTAATTCCGGGTGTGAAGGCCTCATCCTTCCCTCTTCGCAAGGTCTCTCCCACCGCTGTTACGCTAACCCGGATTTATTCCTCCGGTTGGACAGAGGAACAGGTAGCGGGGTTGTGCTTTGCTTGCTGAAGGCTAAGGCCGAGAGTTTTGCTTTTGTAAATAAAACATGGTTTTTTTTTAATGATTTCAGTGTGTTACATATTGAATTGTTCAGTAGAATTAAAAGGTTACAGAGGCATAATGAAACTAAAATATAGAGTGACATACATAAAACCACTATTAACAGAAGGATGAGACTCGCAGTTTATACTAGATATAGGAAAGAGGTATTTTTTAATTTCCATTCTGAGTATTTGTTAAAAGTCTCATTATTCCTACGTGTTCTTATACATATATAATGTGATATAATATAATGTGATATAATATAATGTGATATAATATAATGTGATATAATATAATGTGATATAATATAATGTGATATAATATAATGTGATATAATATAATGTGATATAATATAATGTGATATAATATAATGTGATATAATATAATGTGATATAATATAATGTGATATAATATAATGTGAAATAATATAATGTGAAATAATATAATGTGAAATAATATAATGTGATATAATATAATGTGATATAATATAATGTGATATAATATAAGCCATAGAAGACAGTGCAGAAGACTGTCCCCTTCCCCCTCCATCACGTGTGCTCTCCTGCCTGGGCCAGCCAGCAGCAGTGCTTCGGGCTGGTAAATGAGATGTGTTTAAAACACCGGTTGTATCTCTGAGGTCAATAAAGTCTCTACAAGGGGTGGCTTTCTTGGGCGATGGCTGTCTGGCTGAGAAACGGCTGATGCGTATGAGGGTACTGCGGCAAACCTTTTGAAGGGGCTTCAAATTTAGCTTAATACCTTGTAGCCTTTAAATTTACTCTAACTACAGGCAAGTTCTTTGCTGAACCAGTCCCTCCAAAAAAATACCCGTGATGTTCTCAGCAGCGGGTAGTTTGGTTGTGTTTTTGAAGGGGGGGGGGGGGAAGAGAAAGAAAAAGAAAAAAGAACTTTCAATTTCAGCTTTGCATATAATTCAATAATTTGTGATGCTTTTAGTAAGTAGAAGCAGATCATTGCCTAGAACCGCGGGGGTTTTGCCACACCGAGCGCAGTTTCTGCACCACATTAGGCAATCCGTGTCTAAGATGTCTCACGGCGGCTGCGTTCAATCCACAGACTCCACAGAGGAGAACAATTTACACAAGGACCTGCTGACTTCGATGCTCATTCTGCTCCTGGTCTTCATCATTTTCATTCTGTTGGCTGGCTATTTTTTCAGGTAGGTCTGTGTGGAGCTGCTCGTGCAGAACTAGCTCGGTCTTGTTTCGATATGATCTAACGAGGAAATGAAACGCGTACTTATGGTGAGGCAGGAGCCTCCGTCGCAGCGTGGGAGGAGGGTGCCGCGGCGGTGGTGGCTCTCGCCGTGAAGATGAACAGAAAGAGTTTCTCCCGAATTACATGGTCGGTAAAGACTGCTTTGGGAAAATGCTTCTTGCCTTTCGACACGGTTCCACAGATTAACGTGGGGTGTGCGTTTCAGGTTCAGAAGACATAGGAAAGCTGTGGTGACCTCCGGGGACAAAAAGATGCCGAATGGGATCTTAGAAGAACAAGGTATGGAGGGGTTGGCTTTCCTTCTCGGTGTGAATTTTGTTTCTGTATGCACACGCTTGTTTGCTAATTAAGAATTATTCAGTCATGTTTGCTTTTTATTTATAAGTTATAGGATTGTTATTAAAGAGAAAATAGGGTTGGTTTGTTTTTTTTTTTAAAAAAGGTCCATATTTATGTGTATATATAATCTTAACTTTCAGTTGTTGGTTTGAAACGATTTTCACTTTAAGTTGCGATACAGCAAATGTTTCTCGTGCTCTTTATCTATGCTTTATTAGGAATGCCAGCCGAGATCTAGGTTTGGGGCGCCGTGACCTTTGTATTTAGAGAAAGATTTGCAATATTTCTACCTAAAAGGGGAAACAAAAGGTCCTAAACTCTTGGTGAAATTACGGGCTGGTTCCTGAGCGTAAAGCAAAACAAGCAAGGGGATGAGTCGGGGCGGCATTGTAAGCCTGCGGCACGAAAATAAAACCCTCTCAGGAGCTGGAAATGTTTTCCACTGACTTTTTCAACCTGCTGGGTTTATTTCTGTTGGCGGGGAGCCCTTCGGGTGGGTTGCTCTGTGGGGCTCAGCTCAAACCCAGCAAATGTGGAGGGGCCGTTCGTTTCTTGCTTATATTTTAGCCGTAACAAAGAGGGGAAAAAAAAAAAATTAACGACAGAAAGAATTACATCTTTGTGCGGGTTCCGCATGGCTACGCGTGAACCGGAGAGCGGGTTAGCGAACACGGTGGCAGTCAGAGAGAAAGTCCGACCTCTAAATATACCCGTCACCTTCCTGTTCGGTCGGGGCTGGAGCACAGGGACGCCGGCGAGCGCGGTTTGGTGGCCCGGCCCCACGTAGTGCCCGCGGGCCACGACCGGTTAATGCAGCCCCCCAGGGGGCTCTCCTTTGCGAGTGGGAACCGTCGTTATCGGCGTGATGGGAAGTGGTCTGCCCTTCTGGTTGCCTTCGGTTGTACATAAAGCTTGTCTCCACCAAGCCGCGGGCTTAATCCCTCCGCTTCTTCCAGCCCCTCCTGCCGGGCAGCCCGCGGGGATGCTCATTTCGGTTCTGAGGTGGCCGGTTGTATTCCTGAAGGGCCACGGAGGCAGCGGGTGAAGGTGTCCTGGGGCTTTATTTCCCTACGCCAGCCGAGGTCTCGGTGGCAAGAAGCGCCCGCAGCCGTCCCCGTACCAAACTGTGCCGGGACTGGGCTGATGCTGGGGTGATGGGGGCAATGGAGAGCGACGGCGACAGCTCGTCTTAGCGCGGGGTTTTCTGTTGTCTGCCAAGTTAAAGATATTTTTTTATTGTGATTAATATTCCCCCTGCACAAGCGAAATAATCTAGCAGCATCTCTTTGGTGACAGATGCTAAAAGCCGTCCCTGCGGTCCCTGCCCCCTGGTACGCTCTCCGTCAGCAGGAGGAACCTTCTCCTTTCCTAAATAAAACTTGGTCACATTTTAATCCGGTGACAATACAGAAATCATTAATTTTACCCACAGTGGCTCTACTTGAATTTATTATATTCTCAAAGCGACTACATGGCCTGTGGTTTTATTTTTTTGGTATGACTTAAATCAGCTTCAGCACCGATTGAAGTCTTATGCGAGAAGTACGTTTTGCCATCTTCCAGCATAAAAATTAATTTGTCGTTGGAAATTGTTGGCTTGTTATCTGCTGCTCTTGACCTGCCTTTAACACGTACTTTCCTTGTACTGACAGAACAGCAACGGGTGATGCTGCTGAGCAGGTCTCCCTCGGGCCCGAAGAAGTATTTCCCTATTCCAGTAGAAAATCTCGAAGAGGAGATACGGATGCGATCAGCGGATGAAGGGAAGCTCTTCCGGGAGGAGTTCAACGTAAGTTCTCACGCGTGGAGCGGACGGCTGCCCGGCAAATGAGAATGCTGGCAAATATTCCCAGTTCTTTCGAAAACATTTGGTGGGCGATGGTGGTATCTCGGAGCCTTGTGCGAGCGGGCTGGTGCTGTTCGTACACGCTGGGTCGTGCGTGGGGAACCCTTTATCTGGACAAAATCTGGAACGTTAACTGCTTTAGGATATGGTGAGGCCAAATTGGTAATATATAACCTGTTTGACACATGCAGACATTTAAAGAAGGTCTTAAGTGTTTGCCTGAATGCTGGAGGAGAGGAAAATTGAATATGAATCTCTTTCGCGTTGATTTTCGTGGCGGTGGTGGTGGGTTTTTTTGGGAGTCTGAGTGTCTCACCTCTATGGGAAGTACTTAGAGGAGCAGACACGCTGTGGCCTTTAATATTGCCCTAGTGAGGTTTCACTTTTTTTTTTTTTTTTTTTTGGTAATCTGACCTTTTGCTCTTTGCTGTCAATCCACCTCTTCCCGTTCCGCAGCACCCTGTGCCCTAGCACATATATTTCTATGAAGTACCTCAACTTTAAGGGTTTTTCGTTAAAGCGTTGCCTTGGTCAGAAAGGAGATTTTCTTTTCTACCCATAAGCCACGCTGCAGTCACGAGTGGTCGTATGGATGAGTCTTAACTGGAGTCTGTGGTGAGCTGCTACAAAGCCGGTTTCTATGGAGAAACCCGGTGCGATGAGTCTGCTCTCGCCCGTCTGCGTTTGGGGCCTTTTCCATACTTTTATTATTTCTTTTCACTTCCCTTAACAGCAGAAGCGAGCTGCACGGAGCCGCAGCTGAAATGTCAAATAGGGAGTTGTCAAAGCCGATGCACGCATTGATTAGACAGTCTGTTGAGTTACCTTCTTAATTGGTGGCATATTTATATCTGCAATTTGTTTGATGGTATATTTAAAACACGTAATTTCTTTGCCTTATCAGGGAGGGGGCATTGGGGAGATATTTATCAAAGTCGACAAAATGAATGTGAAAACTAATTTGACGAGATGCGCGCTTGTGAATTTTGACTCTCTTGATTAATTTGTCCCGTGGTTAAGGAGCACAACGAGCCCATCTATTTTTATTTTTAAAACCTGCTGTGTTGGGATCATTTTCTGCCCCACGCTGCGAGCGGGTGAGTTTCTGCCTGCACACAAGCGCTGAGTCTGAAAACTGGGGTCCGGTCCCCATAAGTGACCAGTCTGAGCAGTGACGGGGGTGGTGGCGCAGAAAGTCTGCTGGATGCTTTATGTGGTTTGGGGTGGGTTTTTTTTCCTCGCTGTGTCTCCTGAGGCTGCTTGCGTGGATGAATGAGCTGTTTGCTCAAGCCTGAGAGGGAAGGAGAGGGTGAAAGACGGCTGAGAATCAGAGTGATGGATATTGTAGCATAAAGCAGGCGAGCTGACTAGCGGCAGTCTCTTACTGCAGCTCTGGAAGGAAAGGGGTTGAGAAATCGGGACCCTTCAGCACAAAGACACCCGTGTGACAACCTCACCTTTAGAGCATCCTCAGCTCCATCCTCCCACCGGCTGTACCTGCCCCTCCAAGCCAGAGCTGCCAAATCCTGCGGGTTTTTGGATGGGTCCGAAGCCGCCCCCTTTGCGCAAGCTGTTGGATTTGAGCAACCTGGGCTGGTGGGAGGTGTCCCTGCCCAGGGCAGGGGGTGGAACTGGATCATCTTTAAGGTCCCTTCCAACCCAAACCATTCTATGATTGTATAGACGGGAGGTGCTGAGCCGTGGTGGAGCCCGCCTGCAGCCCGGGGCTGGGGATGCTCAGCTGGTGGGATCTCTGCCCACTGCGGTGTTTGCTTCGCACAGCCTGGTCTAACGTGTCAGGGGTCAGGCACCGCCGGGAACGCAGATACAGGGTCTCCATTGCGTACTTGAAAGAGTTTTAGGCCAAAAATGGTGAGTCCTGTGAGCCCGCGGTGGCCAGGCACGTGCACCAGCCAAAGAATCATAGAATGGTTTGGGTTGGAAGGAACCTTTAAAGATCTTCTAGTTCCACCCCCCTGCCATGGCGGGGCAGAAGAAGTTAGGTCCCAACTGATTTTTGTGGTGAAAAGGAAAACAAGCAAGCGCTGCTAGATGAAGACATGCAGCGGATAGAAAGGATTTTTGAGGATAGTTCTCATAGATTTGTGTGCCTAACGGGTGTTCTTCAATACTTTTGATTCTGTCTTTAAAGCCCAAATTACCCTTCAGAAGTACTGTGCGCTTGTTGCACTTGTACACTAACCAGGATAGCAGAGGCTCCTAGAGTCTCAGAATAGATTCTCACGTGCTTCATTTTTTTTTATTATTTGATTTCTTTGTGAGCACAGAGCACCAGGAAGAATGCGTTCTTTCTTCCCAGGAAAAAAAGACAAAAATTAAAAAAAAAAAAACCAAAAAACAAAAAACCAACAAAACCAAACATACTCCTTTCTGTATGGTGCCTCCAAATAAATCTTATCTCTCTTTGTCATCTGTAATGCAAGATGAGCTGGATGTTTGAAGTTCGTGGTGGCTAGCTTATTGCCTTGATCCTCAGAGTAATGCCTGAAAACCGTCCTGTAAGAATTCGCTTTTGGCATTTTAATTTTTGACTTTCACTTTTGAAGTTTTAATTTTGACTTTTGCTTTTGAAATTTTAATTTTGGCTTGAGATGTCCCTGCAGTTCGTTCAGTGGGAAGAAAAAAAAAAAAAAAAAAAAAAAAAAAAAAGAGAGAAAACGCGCCCATGGCGGGGTAGGTGGAGCCCCTCGGAAGCGTCAGAGAGATGTTAGCATCCCTGCGAAGCGGGAGCAGATAAGGCTGCGGTGGCAGCGCATGACCCGGTGCCACCAAGACTCATGGGCTCCTCGTGATTCGCGGGGTGCCGGAGAGGACGTGATGAAGCGCGTCCTCGATGAATCGCATCCTCGATGAATCACATCCTCCCGTCTGAAGATGGGTGGGAGCGGCGAAACGGGCCATGTCCTTGCACCGGGGCTCAAAACCTGCTTCACGCCGGGCAGTGGGACATTAGGAGGTTTCTGGGGAGACGTCGGGGCCTGGCAGGAGGAAGGAGCAGGGACCGGAGAGATTATTTTGCCAGAGATAATTACTTTTCATGCGTTTTTCACATGAAGATGCAGAATTTATATGACTATTTATTGGGAATTGGTTGCCTGACTTTTGAAGTTTGACGAAATCGCGTTTGAAGTGCTAATTATTTCTTCTTATGCAAAACATAAATTAAGTTTCTGTGTTTCCTAAATTGTAAATGCATTTAAATTACAAAAACACGGTCTTCATTCAAATAAGGAATTAAGCAGCTTTCTTCTTCGACTCTTTTTTTTTTTTTTAACCTTCTCTCTCCTTTTACTTACATTCACAACTTTAAGTGAGATTAAAAAAAAAACAAAACAACCGACAACCAAACCCACAAATGCACAGTGCTGTTTCCTCTGTGGTGGAGGAGAAGTCCTCCCCGCACCATCCCCCCTTTTATCCTGTGTCACCCTGACGACAGGGATTGCTGCTTTTTGGGGGAAATTCCAAGCCCTGCTCTCTGCCCGGCTCGCGGGGATAGTTGCTTTAAGCTGTACAGTCGATTACCGTTTTTTTCCCTTCCCCTCCGTGATTCAGACCGGGCTGTGGGAGGTAGAAGAAGGGTGGGAGAAGGTGGTTGTGCGTTCCCAAACCGCTGGGATTTTACCTCCGTGGGATCCAGCCTGCTGACACTGGGGGTTTTGAGGAGTTCAGTATAAGAAATTGAATGAAATTTGGTTCTCGCTTACACCATTTGCAGTGAGGGGGCTGCTGAAAGCGGAGGGCAGGAGCCTCGTGCCATGTCTTTTGATGGACAGTGCCTTTCCCGACTCTTCCCTTGTCCCGAGCTCTCCGCACAGCCCGAGCGCGGCGGTGGTGGCATCTCAGCAGCTTCTGCCGTGTCGCTGGAGGGCCTCCACCTCGAGCACCTCCTTGTTTTCATCTTCACCCTCTTCTTCTCTGTTTTTTCCTTTCCTTTGATTGCTCTGCAAGACTTTTTTTTTTTTTTAAAGCTTGACTAAATTTATCTGCAATCTCAGATCTTGCTGATTACTTGCAAAATTTGACTTGTGCTCGTACAGCGACTTCAGAATTGGGATTTATTTTTTTTTCTTCCTCCCTTTCCGCCAGCACTGGGCCCTCACCTGTGGATCTCGGCAAGATGTTTGGTATTTAATGGTCTTAGCCGTGAGCTGTTAACAATCAAACTCCTATTTATGTTATTGAACCAACTGTGTTTGCTAAAAGTAGCTGCCGGAGCCGAGCTCGCGGGAGCGGCGCATCCTGGCGGCTGGGTCACGGCGCTGTGAATCACCGCGGCAGATGGCAGCTCAAAGCAGCAGCGCAGAGTTTAACAATTTTCTAAATAACTGTGATCTCGGGTGGAAAAATTACTTATTTTTCCAAAACTGCTGAACTCCCGTTTTCTGTAGTGAAATCTGCCAAGACGTGGTTTCCTGTTATAGAGTAATGAAAGTTATTGCGGGGGAAAAAAAAACAAAACCTAAAATATGTTTAATTCTGTTGGATGCAAGGCAGTATGTATAAAGGCAGTATGTATAAATGCAGATTTTCCCCGAGCCACGCGCAGTCAGGGATTAGCTGTTTTGTAACACATTAACTTTTATATCTCTTTTTTTTTTTTTTTTTTTTTTAGTCATTAACACCTGGATACGTGCAGGGAACATTTGAAATGGCAAATAAGGAAGAAAACCGGGAGAAAAACAGATATCCTAACATCTTGCCGTGTAAGACATTACCTTTTCTTTTAAATCAGATAATTAACTCTGGCACTGAGCGTGTGGGTAACAGTGTTGATTTGCTGAAAATACTCAAGTGGTATAATTTCACTGGTCACAAATGTTCTTCATACGTTGTACGTACAACACCGCTCTGTTCCGTGACACGTCTCTGGTATTGATCATCTCCTCTTAGGTTTTTCTGTAGCGGTTATCAGGTTCCCTTAGCTCTTACGGGGTTCTACCAAATTACAGGTATGTCAAGTGGATATTTCAGTGTCTCAGGTTAGTTTTGGGCAATCAAATACGGCAGATTTGGGGTTGCCGGTGTTGTCGGGCTGTGGTCCCGGTGACCTCCAGGTGTGGGAGCAAAGCGAGAGGTTTGCGGAGAGTTTTTTGATGAGAATGAGGAGCGACGCAGGAGAGCGCTGGGTTGGGAAGTGCCCGTTCAGCCTGGCCTCCCGCTTGCGAGGACGCCTAACGTTATTTCAGACTGATTAACGTGCAAATGCGTTTGTAATGTATTTTCTTCCAGATGATCATTCCAGAGTGATTTTGACCCAAATCGATGGAGTCCCACCTTCAGACTACATTAACGCGTCGTATATAGATGTAAGTCGACAGTTGGCCATTGTTGGCCAAACTGCAAACTTTGTGAATTAAATAAGTGGGTTTTTTGCTTGTGTGCGTTGCATTTCATCTTTTAACTGCTATGATATTTATTTCCATAGGGCTATAAAGAAAAGAATAAATTCATAGCAGCACAAGGTAATTTATTCTCATTTCTCTATTCTGTACATCTGATGGCTGAACGCCTTTAATTTTAGATGTGTTTTAAAGGTTATTTTCAGCTGCAGATGGTCGCCAAATGCGAGGTGGGATTTAGAGGTTACGGTTTAAATGGAATTTAAGTGAGCCTGAGGTAACCCACTGCCTTTAGACCCACAAATAGTGCTCTGAGCAGAGAGACGCACCTTCCCCCTTCCACCCCCGCTTTGCTTCTCGTTTTTCTTTTTCATCTATTTACTGGGGAGATTGAAAAATGATGTCTCCTGATGATACAGTCAGTCTACGTGATCTTAGTATTTTCACGTGAATTCTTACGGTGTATTTAGTCACAAATTCGGGGCACTTTGTCACTGCCATCCCGGGCACAAAGCGATAGCTGCCCCCGCCCTTCAAAAATACCCCTGTCCTGCCCGGCGCGACGAGCAGCTCTCCGGCAGCCGTTCCCTGTGGGCACAGGTACTGTTGGACCTCGCCGTGGGGGAGACCTGCAAAGGAGAAATCCCGAACGATGCTCCTGCCATATTCCGCTTAAAAGGGCATTAGTAATATTTCAAGAGAGGAGGTATCTGCTAGAAATGGAGATTTGAGTGCGTATGATTCTGTATAAGAAATTATGATTTTTTTAATTTTTTTTTTTTTTTGAGAAATAACGTGGTATATTCAAAACCTGAGCAGTCTGTAGTAAACATGGATCTGGGTGGGCACCCAGTGCTTAGGGCCTGGGGTGTTCCTGCTGGTCTCCATCACCCCTCTTTGAGCAAAGCTGTCTGCTGTCTGCAGGACCGAAGCAAGAAACAGTTAATGATTTCTGGAGGATGATATGGGAGCAGAAGTCGGCCATTATCGTCATGTTAACCAACCTGAAAGAAAGAAAAGAGGTAAAGAGCTTTCAGTTTGCTCTGGGATGCTGCGACGAGAGCGTGCTCCAAAAGTAGTTGTGGCTGCTCAGCATCTGGTCACCTCTCTGACCACTTCCTTCTCCAGCCCCTCTCAGCACAGCTGAGTTTCTGCTCATAAATGTAGTTTGAATTTCCAGAATACAAAGTAATATGCGTAGATCTCAAGGAAGAAAATTCTGATGGTTAATTTTGTCCTGCATAGCCCATAGCTGAAGGCAACTTTTCACGACTTGGTTTTTGTCGCAGCGTAAGGCTGTGCTCGTGGGTGGGTTTGGTTAGAAATTAAGATAAAAACTTTATTCATTTTTCTGAGAGTTAGGTTTCAAAATTCCTTCTGGCATATAGAATCATAGAATCATCTAGGTTGGAAGGGACCTTTAAGCTCATCGAGTCCAACCATCAACCCAACACTGCCCAAACCACCACTAACCCACGTCCCTCAGCACCACGTCTACTCAGCTTTTAAATACTTCCAGTGATGGTGACTCCACCACTGCCCTGGGCAGCCTGTGCCAGTGCTGGACAACCCTTTTGGGGAAGAAATTTTTCCTAATATCCACCCTAAGCCTCCCCTGGCACAACTTGAGGCCATTTCATCGTGTCCCATCGCCTATTCTGGGGAGCAGAGACTGACCCCCCCCCTCGCTACCCCCTCTTTTCAGGGAGCTGTAGGGAGCAAGCAGGTCTCCCCTCAGCCTCCTCTTCTCCAGCCTCAACACCCCCAGGTCCCTCAGCCGCTCCTCATCAGACGTGTGCTCCAGACCCCTAAACAGCTCCATTGCCCTCCTCTGGACACGCTCCAGCGCCTCAGTGTCTTTTTGGGGCCCAAAACTGAACACAGCACTCAAGGTGGGGCCTCACCAGCGCCGGGTACAGGGGGACAATCACTGCCCTAGTGCTTCTCCCCACACCATTCCTGATACAGACCAGGATGTTGTTGGCCGCCTTGGCCACCTGGGCACACTGCTGGCTCATGTTCAGCTGGCTGCCCACCAACACCCCCAGGTCCTTCTCCGCCGGGCAGCTTTCCAGCCACTCTGCCCCAGTCCTGTAGTGCTGCATGGGGTTGGTGTGACCCAAGTGCAGGACCCAGCGCTCGGCCTCGTTGACCCTCATACCATTGGCCTCAGCCCATCGATCCAGTCTGTCCAAATCCCTCTGCAGAGCCAACCTACCCTCAGTCAGACCAACGCTCCCACCCAACTTGGTGGCATCTGCAAACATATGCACGTAACAATGAAAAAAAACCCCAACACTTCTTTCTTGTGAGACTGATGCTGTTCCTTCCTGTCCCCCCATTCTGTTGTGCGAGACTGTCTGTGCGTACTGGCTGAATGCTGAGACGCGCGCGACAAGCATGAAACAT
The DNA here is from genome assembly GCF_965231255.1 of Vanellus vanellus. Lineage (NCBI taxonomy): Eukaryota > Metazoa > Chordata > Aves > Charadriiformes > Charadriidae > Vanellus > Vanellus vanellus. The sequence goes on along the minus strand of NC_138912.1, from coordinate 2,974,928 downwards.
TGAACTTCATTCCTGTTAAAACATTAAGGAAATGTACCATCAGAAACGTAAAAGATGCTTTTTAAATATTTTCTTATCCCCCGAGGGGACAGTTTGCCACGCTGAGCATGTTACATCCTTATTTGAAATACATATAAAGTCCTCAAAAACTTACGCCCAATAAAAAAAACCTTGTTTCCCTAGTGGTTGTGGAGGTGAGGAGAGAGAGAGAGGAGGCAGAAGCCACCCAGTGCCAGAGAGCTGGGCTTTTTTTGCCCCTCCAAGGGCAACGTCTCCTGTCAAGAGAAATATGGGGGTAAGCAGCAGGAGTTGGCCTTGGGAAGGAGATGAGGACACACTGGTGAGACGTGATGTGCTGTATTGCTGTGAGAAAGTTGACCTTCATAGCTATTTTGTGCATTGTGCCCAGAGAGGCTGTTGAGGCCCCATCCCTGGAGGTGTTCAAGGCCAGGCTGGAGGTGGCCTTGGGCAACCTGGGCTGGTGGGAGGTACCCCTGCCTATGGCAGGGGGGTTGGAACTCGATGATCTTCAAGGTCCCTTCCAACCTAAACCATTCTATGATTCTATGATTTTTAACAATAACGGAAAGATAGTTCAGATACTGTCAGCTCACTGCAAGTATGAGAACGGACATTCCTTGTCCGCCTCTTCACGGGGGTACTTCTGCTTTGTCTTACTGCAATTGTAGAATTGCTTGATGAAGCTCAAAAAGCAAAGGCAGTCCATAAGAAGAGCCCATTCCCAGTACGAGAAGCCAGAACTGTTAAATCTGGATGTTCCTGATGGCTCAAATGAGGACTGCCTCGCATTTCTCACTGACGACGCCCAAAGCTTTAAAAATAAAGAGTCAAGACATCACAGTCCCCACAGTTAGGCACCCACTAACAAAAAAAAACAAAAACAAAAAAAAAAAACGAAAGCTGTTTAGGTCTGGCTAGGTTAAAAAACAACTTCAAAGCTTTTCTCACCTTCCCTGCATAAAATTAAGCATCAATAGCACAAGCAAAGTGTTAAAGCTGTGTTGTGCCAGATGAGAAACTCTGCATACTCATATGCATACTTATGTACGCAATTTTTCAAATAACCTCACTGTTTTATGAGTGACCGACAAGTGTTAGAAAACTCACTGTATGTTTGCGCAGGAAAAATGTCATCAGTATTGGCCTGACCAAGGGTGCTGGACTTACGGAAATATCCGCGTGTCAGTGGAAGACTGCATAGTTCTGGTGGACTACACCATCCGCAAGTTCTGCGTCCAGTCGGTAAGTAACAGTAATGCTCGTGCTGGGTCTTCGTTTTAATTTTTAAAGCGAATTGTCACGATGTCAAATATTTGCTTAAAAGAAATTCAGGATATGAGTTAAACGTATTTGCAAATGGAGAAAGGTGTGGCACCTCCCCTGGGCAGGGGAGAAGCTCTGCAGGTCCGCTACAGTTCAATGGATTGCCAGAGGTTCTGCTCCATCTCTTCTTGCCTATAGCCAGGGGCCGCGGGAAGTCATTCCTTGTGACTGCCAGGGAGGGAGCACACGAGCAGTGTCTTCACCTTTTTGGGGGGGAGATTTGGGAGAAATGAGTGTATTTGGATATATTTGGACATTGAGATTCTGGAGCATGTCCAGAGAAGGGCAACGGAGCCGGTGAGGGGTCTGGAGCACACGTCTGATGAGGAGCGGCTGAGGGAATGGGGGTGTTGAGGCTGGAGAAAAGGAGGCTGAGGGGAGACCTTGTCGCTCTCTACAGCTCCCTGAAAGGAGGGGGTAGCAAGGGGGGTTGGTCTCTTCTCCCAAGGAACAGGCGATGGGACAAGATGAAATGGCCTCAAGTTGTGCCAGGGGAGGTTTAGGGTGGATATTAGGAAGAATTTCTTCCCCCAAAGGGTTGTCAAGCACTGGAAGAGGCTGCCCAGGGCAGTGGTGGAGTCACCATCCCTGGAGAGATTTAAAAGCCGGATAGACGTGGTGCTGAGGGACATGGGTTAGTGGTGGGTTTGGCAGTGTTGGGTTGATGGTTGCAGTCGATGAGCTTAAAAGTCCCTTCCAACCTAGATGATTCTATGATTTGGAGTAGCCTGTGGATAATAGCTGGCCAATGGCAGCCGGCGTTACAGCTTGGTTTCTGTCGTGTCCTTGGTCTCTGGCACAAGTTAAAGCTTTAGATCACAAGAGAGGTGGTGGGGATGACTTTGCTCTTGTCCACAGTGTGTAGCCTCGCATGGGCGCAAATTGCTAGAGGTCCTCACCCCCTAAAGGGGAGGGGGGCTGCTGTGTGTGTGGTGCGGCGACTGTCTAATTCAGGTTGAAAACTGAAGACAGTTCAGGCTCGTGTGAGGTGATAAACCACGTATGGCTGTGTAGAACTACATGGAGAGCTCAGAACCCCTCCAATTGTGGGTGGATTTGTTCAGCACTAGTTACAGATCCCGAACTGCGAAGCAGACTCCGGTGATCGAGCGTGCAGATCTCTTTGGTAGGACTATGACGCTGATAAGGCATCGCTGATAAGAATGCTCAGAGAAGCTGTGCTCGGAAAGCGTAGCGGGAAAGAAGGAACGGTACAGAGATGTACGTGCGGTGGACAAGCTGAAGGGCTGGGACGTTTATGAGTGGACCCAGCTGCCTTTCACTTCTTGATCTCTGCTGAGTATGTGTTTGTAGGGCTTGGTTAGCCATTGGCAAGGCGACCTCACCGAAGCACTTGGCTTTCTCCAGTTTGAAAGAAACGGCCTCGACGCTGGCTAACAGGCTGAAAGCTTGGGAGACATACGCTTTCTAACCTCAAGGATAGCTTGAGGTGCTCAGCGAAGTCAGGTGAAACGATGCTGAGCGCTGCTGTCCTTGCTTCTGTCGCCTCTTCTCTTGTATTCTTGAAGAGATCACGGGCCCGTGGGCAGCTGGCCAGGGGTGGCACAGCCCCTCTATCGTTATTCACTCAGGATACGGCAAAAGCTCCCATTTGGCATCTCATAGCGATGCAGGCCCGGAATCTTTGGACTGAATTTTGTGAGCGTCATCTGAAGCCTCTAAAAGAAGTATCACGAGGATTTTATGAGTGAAAAAGGATTTAGGATTGAATCCGTTATTGACATAAACAGAGAGTCTTACTTTTTGCAGTCCAATCCTGGGATTATTCCAGTTTTCCCTGCAAAGATGCATGTTAATAATACCTAGTCATTTTGCTCCGTGATTGTATTCTATGTACACTGTAAACTACTAATCCTTGAGTCAGGCCTTAAGTGTTGCAGGAATTAAAGTCAAACACAACCAGAGCAGTTCGTTTATAAGTCTTTGCATGAAAAATGAGATGTCAAACCCGGAGTCTGTGTGTTCTCTGCAGCTTCATGATGGTTGTAAAGCTCCGAGGCTCGTTACGCAGCTTCACTTTACCAGCTGGCCTGATTTCGGGGTGCCTTTCACGCCTATCGGGATGCTGAAATTCCTGAAAAAAGTCAAAACGTTGAATACTGCCCACGCTGGACCAGTTGTGGTTCACTGTAGGTATGTACGTGCTCTTCAAACCGTTCTCTTAGCTTAGCCTGGAGTTACATGTATAATATCAAGGCTTAATGTTAATTTTCTCTTCATAGGCTACGAAGTCTTTGTGTGTGTTTATGTGTGTATATATATGTGTACACACACACACACACACACACATATATATATAAAGGGCAATAATATGCTAAGCTTTTTGAACTCCCAGGGTAAAAACAGTTGGAAAAGATCCACTTTAATACTCAAACAGAAGTCGTTGTTTTGTTGTGTTGTTTTTATTTTTTAATCCATGAGTGATATCCAGTGTTTGGTAGAAATATGTTCTTTGTCAGAAAAACAGACTCGTAATACAAATCTGTGACCTTTGCCACAAAATGCCCCTCTGAGAATTCACACCCCCCCTCCCGCTTCTCCCACAATAAAATTGCGGTTTGCTATGTAAATTATCCATTAAATGCCTAGAAAGTTTTGAATAAAGACTTGCATTTAAGAGATTTAAATGCTGCAATTTTAAAAATGCGCCGCAGACCAATACAGAACATATTCCCACTCCTTCGGTCACCCCCTCCCCAACTTCCCGCTATTAAAGCCTTCTGCTATGAACTGTTTGAAATCTTACGATAATGAAAGCACAAACAAACTCCAAATCAGTTTTAAAAGAATAATTATGATCTCTATAGCAACCGTAAGCTCAGAACTGAGCAAGAAATGTCTTTTCAGGAGCAATTATCAGAGCGAGGGTAGAATGAAAAGGAAAAATAGCAGCTTTGTCTTTCTGGGTCTTGTTTTTAAGGAAATAGTTGTAGATTCGTGTGTTTGTTTCTTTTTCTCGTGCTTGTGTCAGACATCCAGAAATACCCTCTGAGAGCCCTCGAAGTGCATGCCGTTGAAAAAGAGCCTGTTTGTCCTGAGCAAGCCAGCCTTTTTGTGCCTTTGTTGCCATCCGGACCTTGCCTTGCTAGGCTTCATCTGCTCTCCCAGGTGTCACACATAAGAGGCTTAAAGAAAAGCATTAAACAGAAAAAAAAAAAAAAAAAAATTATTTTAGTAGTCTCACGTAGTCTTTCCTTCGCGAAACCCACAATATTTTTATAGCCCTTTGCCGTATGTTCTGCGGAGACTCGTACTGCGCTTGAGCTGTATATTTTGCCCCGACAGGAAATTCTGTACTGAGTTTAATCAGCAGAAGTAGAGACAAATTAGAGGAAAATATAAAATATCTTAATAACGGATCTGCGGAGATTTAAAAGTAATGGTCCAACGGAACGCGGTAACACCGTTATGTGTCAGTGCTGGGGGCCAGAGCAGTACTTCAGCTGCGCTAGAAATAAAGAACGAGAGAGGTGACACTTAATTTCCGTTACAGTTCAGGATATGACACTATTGAACTGTTGAAAAAAAGGAAAGGGAAACTCATCGATAGTGTGTAACCATCCGTTTTTAGCGAGCTTTTATAAAAACATCACCCAGTCATTCTGAGCAAAAACTGCTCCATCGGAATCTTTTGGAAGTTAGTAAAAGGCGAATTTAGCATTTGGCAGTAAAGGATTGCAGATAATAAAAGGAGGAGGGGAATTTCTGCCTAATATTTTTTTTTTCCAGAAGTTTTCAGAAATACGTTTTTTCAGTGAGCAGAGAGCTACGTCGAGGAATAGCTGAGTAAGGGCAACCCTGGAGGAGGATAAGGATGGATAAAGTCAGGGAATTTCCAAGGCAAATGTCAAGGTTGGTGCAGTCATCAGCTTTAGCAGGAGCGTGCGGGGATAGAGGTGAGCACTGATCTGAAGAAGGTGACCTTTCAGAGGCACGGGGCGGGAACAAGGATGTGTAAGAAGGGATTGTGTCTGCAAAGGGAAGAGAAGTGGGGAAGCGAGGGACAGGCTGAGCGCGGGGTCGGTGGGTAAAAGCTCACAGGACTGAGCAATGAAGGACAAGAGTGAATGGGCGATGAGCGACCCATGCTCAGGGGTGGCTTCCAGGACGTGTCAGGAAAAGGAAATTCCCTGTAAACCGAGAGTCAGGGCAGTATGACTCGAGGTGGACTCGTCCACGGTGGCAGAGGTCAAGCATGAATGAAAGGAAGCGAGAGGGCAGGATGCCTCGGTCACCGTGGGGTGGAAGCTGCGGTGGTGGCCCGTGGTCAATGGCCACAGAGGGGCCAAGGGGACCGGTGGGTGGGAGCGCCGGACCGGGACGTGACTGGGCGAGGAGAGAGGAGAGCCTGCCAAACCGATGACTGAATGCAAAGGAATTTGGAGGCAGAAGGTTATAGTGGGCTTGTTGACTGTGAAGAAGTTGTATGACATTTCGGTGGAGGGCCATGGTGCTCCATGGGTCTGCTCGTCTCCGCTGTCCCTCCGGACCTCTACAATAGGAGGGCTCCGGGGCTTTGGTTTCACATGGTGTTTGTTGTTCAAAGCGTGTGCGTGTGTACACATGAACTAAGTCATATTATGCATGCGATAATTTTTTTTTTTTTCCGGTGTTATTTAAAGCCTGATGTCCCCTGGCTGAAAATTGATGCGTGTCTTTGGGCACCCTGCGAGGGAGGAGAGATTTTTGTCGTGTTTCAGGAGGTGTTTGTGGACACTACAGCAGGTGCTGTACAAAGCAAGCTAAGAGAAGGTTAAAGGAGAGCTATTAATGCCTAGCACAGGATGCCATGCCCTTTTCCTCTGAAAGGAAGAGCCCGAAGTCGCAGCGTTGTGTAATTTATAATGATCGTGCTCCCTCTCGTGGCTGTTGAAGGAGATAGATATATAGATATATATTTTAAAAAAAAAAAAAAGTTTTTTGGCATGGCAGTGTTAGGAAGTGTAGAACTTGCAACAAGTAACTATTATCTAATTGGCATGTGACAGCAACCATGCAGAAAAGAGCTAAAAAATAAGAAAAAAATCCTTAAAATTTCGTCTTAGACTGAATTCTTATAGTTGGTCAGCACAATTTTTTTCCAAAGGTCTTTTCTAATATGATTTTGATCTCATCATTGTCGAGCGGTTAAGAGGTGACTTTTCACGTTAGCGACAAAAAATGGTCAAAGTTTTTATCGTTGCTAATATAAAAAAGGCAATTTGGTTTTTCACAGTGAGTATTTCAGTCCAGCATAAACAGCGTAAGTTCGACCTGTGTCATTGCTGTGGCGATTCCTGCAGACGTGGTAATTCCATCAAGGTTTTTTGTTTGTTTTTGTTTCCTTTTCAAGCGCTGGTGTGGGTCGCACGGGCACGTTCATCGTTATAGATGCCATAATAGACATGATGCACGCGGAACAGAAAGTGGATGTTTTTGAGTTTGTTTCAAGAATCCGTAATCAGCGTCCACAGATGGTTCAGACTGACGTAAGTGGACTTCAATCGGTTGAAATGACAACTTTTCACTGTCAAAGAAGCATATGCTCCTGTATTTCCACTCTGATATGCATCCCAGTGTGTCCCATTCGGTTGCACACCTGGATAACTGGAAAACGCACAAAGCCCAGTAGATGGACGGGGGTTGGGGAAGACGATAGAGGCATGTTAGGGCTGGGAAGACCACCATAAGGCACGGTATCTTCGGGTATCGTGTCCGGGTTTCCCCATGCACAAGAGAGCGGAATTTTAGAGAATGTGAGTGATACAACAGGAAAACTCTGATTTAGCTTAAGGTATATTTTGGTAATTAGTAGATTCTACCCCAAATGGGCTAGATGAAAGGGCCAGAATTCATCGTTTCTCTTCCTTGCTTTGTAGTACGCTTATCCACCTCTTTCTTTGTTCCAGATGCAATACTCCTTCATTTATCAAGCCTTACTTGAATACTACCTCTACGGTGACACCGAGCTAGATGTGTCATCCTTAGAAAAACATCTACAGACATCACACAACGCGGCGCCAAACCTTGTCAAAATAGGGCTCGAAGAAGAATTTAAAGTAAGTATGAAAGGCCTGCGCCGTAGGATTTCGAAGTGCGGAAATACTTGAGCCAAACAGACCCTTCAAAAGCAGGAAGAGCGTAACCTTAAAAGAAAAGGTCCATCAATACGGAACAACTTGTTTTATTTTGCGGTAGCTGTGAATGGGTCCTGCGGAGTCGGTGAATGGGGCCTTGCCTAACATCCTGTTCCGCAAGTGCTCGTTCAAAGCTACGTCGTCTTACGGACCCTTTCCTATATGCTTTCTGTTTGTTTATCAAAGAAAAATGGAATTATTCTTTCGGTCTGGTAGGAGATGCCAGATCAGATAATGCTGGAGGAGGGAGCTGGCTTATGTGCACCTAATTTGCATCTCAGCGGGATTGTTAACTCAGTCGTGGCTGATGGCAGAGAGAATTGCAGAGAATTGCCCCATCTTGTGTGCAATATCCAGACCTGTCAAGGAAAAACAAGCATTTCCGTGTGATGGAGAAACCCCAAATGCAGAAAGCAACCCCACTGGCAGATCAGTGTTCTAGTGGGAGGTGTCCCTGCCCGGGGCAGGGGGGTTGGAACTCGATGATCTTCAAGGTCCCTTCCAACCCAAACCATTCTGTGATTCTATGAAAATAGACTTTATTGTCCCGAGGAGATAGTTAGAACTTTTCTATGACTTTTGCTATGCTAAAATGTTTATTCTATATATAGGTCTAAAGCATTAAATGACATATAGGTGTTAAGTGGACTTCTCCCTTTCCTTTAAAGGATTAATTTAATCAGAATTTAGGAGCTGGGAAAAGAAAACGATGTGAAAATAAGTCTGATGATACAGCAACAAGTTCAAAAATCAAAAGGGAATGAAAATGTCGAGTATTGTACTTTTTCCAGCATTTCTAAGTTTGGGTTTGCTGTCCTTGTGGCAGCAAGGCCCTGCGTTACAGCGCAGGGAGCATCGGTTCGTTCTGCCGTGTGTTCCGCGAGGCATTTACAGGGGCCAGCAGCACTGAGCCCACCTACAGCGAAAGGGAGTGGGGCCGTTGTACCCGGTATGAGTCTCCGACACGATGTCTGTTGAAGACGGTATCACAGAGCAGCTGAGAAGTGATGTCTCAGAGGTCGGGGTTTCTTTTTAATAGTTTGTTGCCAGTACTAGAGATGTTGCTGGAATTGAGATACGCTGCTGACGCTCAGTACCTGGCAAATACAGCAGAGTGCCCGAAGATCTGCTTGTCGGTTGAAAACTAAATTAATTTTAATGTAAATTGACTTTATATTAAATAGTTGCTGAAATGCAACTGTGTAACTGTGATCGTTATCAGGTAAGTCCCACCCCAGCAGAAGCAGCTTAGTGTTGTTGTGTTATCCTGTGTGTAATCTATACTATAAATAGCACTGTTGGGGCAAGAGCAGTGTCTGTCTTCTGTGTCCCGGGAATGCTGTCAGCACAAACTCAATAAATAATAAGGAATTTCGGTCTCTTCACTTGCAAAAGTTTGAAAACGTGTGGAGCCGAGTAGGAGGGTTTGGTGCGGGGCAATCGGTACACTCGTGCAACCTCCTTACGCCAGGAAGAGGGCGGTGCGCCGCGGGGGAGGCACTAAAGGGCCAGAGCTTTCATACGCGGAACAGGGTTGTAATAATAGTAACATGAATGAAATGAGTACGAATACACATTAATTCGGTTTGCGTTTTGACCGTAAAGGAAGTGAAGTCCGTAAAAGCGAATTTTTTTCGCTCCTTGAGAACAACGTGGGAACGAAAAGGCTGTCGGCGCAGCGCCCGGCTGGCCGGAGAGCCTGTTGGCAGCGCGGCGGCTGCTGGGGCTGGAGAGAAACCGGGGGGGGGTGGGGGGTTGGAGGGGGGGGGTTGGAGGGGGGTGTGGGTGTGCCGGTCACTCTGCCTCTGCTTACCCAAGGGCTGGAAAGAAAAAACTAAAATTAACACGAGAAAAAGGTGTGCAGAGCTTTTTCTCAAAAGGCGTTTTCAAAAGTGGCTAATTTTATGAAATTAAATTTCCGATGGTCAAATTTAAGGAACTCAGATCTTTCCAAAGGGAACAGATACTCTGTGCTTCTGAAAGCCACCCTCAGACAGTCCAAAAACTGCCTTGAAAAACAAACAAACAAACAAACAAACCCCAAATGTCAAAATCTGCTGTCATTTTACAGCCCTTAATCTTTATTGATATGCTCTGGTCATGTGTTCCGATTCTTAAATATTTATCAGTATGAAAAAATTACGTGACTGTTACTCTTAATGACATTTTACAGACAGGACAATGTCATGGCTTTTGCCTTGCTTTGACCGTGTTACTGTTTTGTACCCGATAAAGACACTTAGGAACCCGCTGAGTGCGGGATATGGTGAGCGAGAACCGCTTCGGGTCCAGGGAGTTCTCATCCTCGCTTGTGTGTTTCATTACAGAAGTTAACGAATGTTCGAATAATGAAAGAAAACATGAGAACTGGCAATCTTCCAGCAAATATGAAGAAAGCTCGAGTCATCCAGATTATCCCATGTAAGAGATCTGGTTTTTATACGGAGAAACAAGCGCTATAAGTACAGGATTATCCTGAGGTTGTCATATCTATAGGTTGACAACCCCACACCGCGTATCGGGACACAGCTCTGTTGGGATAATTCAAGAATAGAGGTCCTGCCCAGATTTGGAAATTAGAATTCTGCAAAGTTTTAACTTCTCTGCCTGTGAAATTCAAATATTTTCAAAAGCAGTCATACTGTCTAAAGTGGTAGGTTTGGGTTTTGCTTCCTTTTTAGCTAGAACGCATTTTTTGGGGTGTTTCCTTTAGCCCTCCCTTTGGTTTTGTCGTCCTTTTCGTGAGCATCTCTGCTCTAAAGTTTCTAGCGAACGTGATGATGCAAACAGCGGTATCCTCTCCTTAGGAAGTGTAAGGCCGTTATAAAGTGTCTGCAGGCGATTTAAGGAATTGTTTTTTACTTTATCGATGTAAAATGCGTTACGATCAGATATTTGGGGAGACTGAATTAAATAATTCGGCAGTTTCACCTTTTAAACCAACCTATTTTCTGCGTGTTTCCGTGCATAGTCTGGAGCAGCACTGTAAGATCTGCACCCGAAAATGAAAGTTTCAGACCTTGCTGGGCATATCCTGTGTCAATGGAAAAAAAAAAAAACAGCGGGGAAAACTGGGGCCCTCCTCCACACGCTTACTAAATTCCGGATAAGGTCTCTGAGACACTTTCAGAGAACAGATTTTGTTGGTTTTGTTCTTGCACAAGTGTAACAGTGGCGCAGTCAACGTCCACTTAGCAAAAGTAAGACTAGACTTTTTTTTTTCCCCCCAGATGATTTTAACAGAGTGATTCTGTCAATGAAAAGAGGGCAAGAGTATACAGACTACATCAATGCTTCCTTCATAGATGTACGTATACAAATTTTTCATGTATTTAAATTGCGGGTCAAATATTTTGCTGTTGCTGATAAGTCTTTTTAAAGAGACAATCAACTCGGTTTACAAAGAATATCAGAACATAGAACATTTCTTTGGGTTTGGCTTATGAGTTTCCAAATACATTACTTTTCTGGTGTTTTCAATTTCAGTTTAAATGCTTGTGTAATTTGAACACTCTTGTTGTGAGATTTATAAACTAAGGTTTTTATTAAATTGTAACAAACAAGCAGCGAAACAAATTAGCTGAACAACTACCATCCCAGAGTTCCATTGCCTGTGTTCAGGTTAATGGATATGAGTATGTGCTCTCGCGACTTAAAAGGGAAAAAAACCTCCATCTTTAGCATGGGGAAAGGCTGCCATAGTGTTTGGGAGCCAGGGTTTACCTGGGCAGACCTGCCTTAATTCCTAACGTTGTTCCCGGCTTCTTCTTGGAACCTGGGCAATACCTTCCACTGTGCATTATTTTTATCTAAATATGAGAATTAATTATATCCTTAAGCAGTAAAACCTCATTAGTGGTTGAGGATTGTGGATACTACCGCCGTGAAGATCCCATCAGTATGGAGATAGAAGCGTAGCTCAAAAACTGAGTTAAATGTTATCAACTGCAACTATTTGCTTTACTCTAGAATGACAATCTCGTCGTGAAATCCTTTCCGTTACCTGTTACCGCAGAATTTCATCCCTCCAGCCATGACTGTAAAAAGTTGTAAAATAAAGCTCAGGATTGACAGCCTGAGAGAGGTGGGGGGGGTCAGCCTGGAGAAGAGAAGGCTCCGGGGAGACCTCAGAGCCCCTTCCAGTGCCTAAAGGGGCTCCAGGAGAGCTGGGGGGGGACTCTGGGTCAGGGAGGGGAGTGATGGGATGAGGGGGAATGGCTTCAAACTGGAAGAGGGGAGATTTCGATGAGATGTTAGGAAGAAATTCTCTCCTGTGGGGGCGGTGAGCCCCTGGCGCAGGGTGCCCCGAGAAGCTGTGGCTGCCCCATCCCTGGAGGTGTTCAAGGCCGGGTTGGACGGGGCTGGGAGCACCCTGGGCTGGGGGGAGGTGTCTCTGCCCCAGGCAGCAGGTTGGAACTAGGTGATCTTCAAGGTCCCTTCCAACCCAAACCGTTCTGTGATTGTGAACCTGGGGGACTTTTTTCCTGCGTTTCTGGCAACAAGCAAGTGCTCAGTGTCACCACATCTGCAGTGTGCATCACATTGTCAAGCAGCGATCTCCTCTCCGGCCATCACCTTCCCTCCCGCTTCGCTTGTGCTCACATATGGAATCATAGAATCATGACAAAAGGCGTCCTGGGCTTTCTCCGCAGGGCTATCGGCAGAAGGATTACTTCATTGCCACCCAGGGACCGCTCCCGCACACGGTGGAGGATTTCTGGCGGATGGTGTGGGAGTGGAAGTGCCACACCATCGTTATGCTCACAGAAGTTCAAGAGAGGGAGCAGGTACGTGTCCCACAGCTCCAGAGCAAAGCAGTTGCCGTTGACGCCTGTAAAATATGAGCATTAATATCAGATAAACGATTTGTTGCCTACACTTTCTGATGATACGAGATTATTTTTTTTTTTTTTGCCTTTCCTAAAATGAGCTCTTGCTTCACTATTCGGTGTGGGCCAATGGTGCTGCTTTTGCTTGAATTGTTAGAAAACCCCCCAAAACTACTGAAAGTTGTGGTTCCTGAAAGGGCTCCGGTCGCATTAAAATCACCAAATTTATAGGGATGCCTGACGTGGAACAGCGGGTTGGGATTTGGGAACAGCTGGATAAAGCTTTTGTGAAAACTTCCCTCCCTGTTCTGCCCATGTAAGCACCAGTGGCTTATTCTGAACCTCTCCTGGTACGTCGTTAATTAATGAAGAGAGTCCTTTATACCCTCCATGTGCTGCAGTTTGAAGATCCAGGGTTCAACGCTGCGACCGGGGTGTTTTAGTGCTGTGGAATAGTTTTGTTGTTGGGTTTGGGAGGCTCTTTAACAACATTGCATTGCTCTCAGGAGTTACTTATTTTATTCAACTCTGGTTTAAAGCAGTATTTCCCATCTCTGACTCCTAAGCCCTTTTCATCTTAATAGTTTGTATTATATAAATATCAGTGTATTCTTGGTTATTAACCTTTTCATTGCAAAGTGTTTAGAACGCATTTCTTGCGCTGTATGTCACCGCCTATAGCAGGGATTTCTGACGCCGTAGATAACTGGGAAAAAAAAATTCAAGGAACGTTTACCATTCTCCCTCAATTTTGCAGGAAAAATGCTGCCAGTACTGGCCATCAGAGGGCTCTGTAACTCACGGAGAGATAACCGTGGAAATAAAGAATGACAGTCTGTTAGATGCCATAAGTGTAAGGGACTTCCTAGTTACATACAGTCAGGTAATGTTTTTAAATTACGTGAGTTTTTTTTCATTTGAAGGCATTTACTACTATGGTTATTATAACTTAAATGCTGGAATTTCTATCTGAAGATAAATGCGGTTAATCAACATTCAATGTTATGTCAATCAAGATGAAGCTTATATGAAGCATTTTTGCTTAAAGCCCTACGAAAATTCTGGTCAGTAAAAGGTGTCCTAGATCAGAGTGGGCTGTGGGTTTTTTTTTCCTGTTTTATTTTATTTTATTTTATTTTATTTTGGGGCTTTGGGGTTTTTTTTTTTTAATGTTTTGTTGTTGCTGTTATTCTTCTATTTTCTCCCATCTTCCACATATTTATTAAAGAACGTTTGATTCAATATTTTTAAATCCTATGAAGCATTTTAGGAGCACGTGTACTTGCCTCTGCCTACCAGCTCCTCCCTTATGTTGCTCTGCTGCAGGCACGATCTGCTCCGAACCTGGGTTTGATCTTCTGGGCGTGCATCTCTTCACCCACTGCGTAGTTTCTTTAGGATCTGATTTGCACTGCTCTTTTTGAAAACCAACCAAAAAAATTACTTGCAGTTAAGAATATAATGTATTTAACTACTTCTTGCATTGCACAGAATTTATGCACTTAAATACTTGGCACATGCAAAGCGAAAGGACTTTAGATTTAAAGGACTCTGTGGTTCCTGAAGGAGGAGGGTGGTGGATTAGGCGTGAGAACACATTGTGCTTCACAAAGCAGAGAGTCCACGTCAATGTGTTGACTTCTGTGACTTTGGAACGTATTTAAAACTCAAGTAGCAGTGTTGTAGGTAATATCCAAACACTGGCACTGCAATCCAGCATCGTTAGAACTGTTTGCTGCTGCAGATCTAAGAAATCCAAGTAACTTCTGCGTTGTGCCTGAGTCCAGCTGGACTACATCAGTGATATTTGAAGCAATATTACGTTAAAAGATCTGCTGCAGAGCTGGGAGGAAGGAGGACCGACCAAGCCTTTTTCTTCATAAGGCTGACATCTTCCAGGCTTCCACTACAAACAGTGTCCTGAAACTTCGCATCAAACTTGTTTACCAGATGTCCCCTATGGTGGACACGGTGAAAGCCCCTCGCATCAGCAGAGACCTCGTGTTTTCAACTCTCTGTGGCTTGCAAGACGAGATATAGATATAGATACATATATACGCTACATATCATAGAATCATAGAATGGTTTAGGTTGGAAAGGACCTTGAAGATCATCGAGTTCCAACCCCCCTGCCATGGGCAGGGACACCTCCCACCAGCCCAGGTTGCCCAAGGCCACCTCCAGCCTGGCCTTGAACACCTCCAGGGATGGGGCCTCAACAGCCTCTCTGGGCAACCTGTCCCAGTGCCTCACCACCCTCACAGGGAAAAACTTCCTAATGTTCAGTCTGAACCTGCCCTCTTCCAGTTTAAAGCCACTCCCCCTCGCCCTATCGCTACATACCCCAGTAAAAAGCCCTTCCCCAGCTCTCCTGTAGGCCCCCTTTAGGGACTGGAAGGCCGCAGTAAGACCTCCCCGGAGCCTTCTCTTCTCCAGGGTGAACAGCCCCAACTCTTTCAGCCTCTCCTCATAGGAGAGATGGTCCAGCCCTCGGATCATCCTCGTGGCTCTCCTCTGGACACGCTCCAGCAGGTCCATGTCCTTCTTATGCTGGGGACTCCATAGCTGGATGCAGTACTCCAGGTGGGGTCTCACCAGAGTGGAGTAGAGGGGCAGAATCACCTCCTTTGACCTGCTGGCCACACTTCTGATGCAGCCCAGGATACGGTTGGCCTTCTGGGCTGTGATTGCACACTGCTGGCTCATGTTGAGCTTCTCGTCAGTTGGCACCCCCAGGGCCTTCTCCTCAGGGCTGCTCTCCAGCCATTCCCTGCCGAGCCTGGATTTGTGCTTGGGATTGCCCCGACCCAGATGTAGGACCTTGCATCATCATGTAGTAAAATTGCCAGAGCATTAAGGTTGCATCCTTTATAACAGAATCATACAATCGTTTGGGTTGGAAGAGACCTTTAAGATCATTGAGTCCAACTGTTAACTGAACGCTGCCGAGTTACCAGTAAACCACATCCCATAGTGCAGTAACCATGATGCAGCCATGGGAAAGAACAAGCAAAAATCTCGGGGTAGTTAAACTAAAGAGTGCATCCAAACTCTGTGCATCCAAATCTGTCTGGAGCTAACTGCTGGAGCGTGGTATTAATACCTATTTGAGCTTTTAGGGGTGCTTTTAATCAGCAAGCGTAAAGATAAGGCAAATAACGGTTAATGTTTCAAAGTAGCAGGTGGTGGTGTGCAAAGATGGGTGCGTTTCGGGAGCTGGGTTGTTTTAACGGCATTTTGGATTTGGCCTGTGCATTTGGCCTGTTCGCAGCCCAGCGAGCCCCCGGCACCCCGGGCTGCGTCCCCCGCAGCGTGGCCAGCGGGGCGAGGGGGGGTTGTGCCCCTCTGCTGCGCTCTGCTCTGGGGAGACCCCCCCGCAGTGCTGCCTCCAGCTCGGGGGGTCCCCACAGCAGAAGGACACGGAGCTGTTGGAGCGGGGCCAGAGGAGGCCCCGGAGATGCTGGGAGGGCTGGAGCCCCTCTGCTGGGAGGACGGGCTGGGAGAGGTGGGGGGGTCAGCCTGGAGAAGAGAAGGCTCCGGGGAGACCTCAGAGCCCCTTCCAGTGCCTAACGGGGCTCCAGGAGAGCTGGGGAGGGACTCTGGGTCAGGGAGGGGAGTGATGGGACGAGGGGGAATGGCTTTAAACTGGAAGAGGGGAGATTTAGATGAGATCTGAGGAAGAAATGTTTCCCTGTGGGGGCAGTGAGCCCCTGGCGCAGGGTGCCCCGAGGAGCTGTGGCTGCCCCATCCCTGGAGGTGTTCAAGGCCGGGTTGGACGGGGCTGGGAGCAACCTGGGCTGGGGGGAGGTGGCCCTGCCCGGGGCAGGGGGGTTGGAACGAGATGATCTTCAAGGTCCCTTCCAACCCAAACCTTTCTATGATTCCATGAGGAAAGCTTTAACCATTGCTACTCAGGAGAAATCATCTTTGAGTGTATCCTTAGTACTGCCCAGAGGAAACAGCTTTGCCAATCAAAAGGAACATTGTAGGGGGAAATCATCAGCAGAGTGGATGGGGAAGTTTAGAAACCAAACTACCAGCTCTGCATGACCAATATATTACGGGCCAGGTTGAAACCAGCCCCCTCTACTATAGCGGTGCAAAAGTTCTGCTAGGAACGGTGAAAGACGAGTGTTTCCATCCTGAAGTAAGCACTGGATAACCGTAGTGTCTGCGTGCACACAGGGTAACCAGGAGAAGCAAAGCAGGCTCGTTCGGCAGTTCCATTTCCATGGGTGGCCAGAAATCGGGATTCCTGCGGAAGGAAAAGGGATGATCGACCTGATCGCAGCTGTCCAGAAGCAGCAGCAGCAAACGGGCAATCACCCGATTACGGTGCACTGCAGGTAGGACTCGCTTCTTCTTCCCACCATTAGCTGAGGAACCGGCGTGCGTTTTCTCCAGTCTGGTTTCTTTTACGGCAGTTTTTCTTCGTGAAAAGCAGTTTTTCCTTGTGTAAAAAAATAAATGAAAATTAAGAAATACAAGAAAAAGATTGACAAAAGGCAAAACTAGGGTTACATAAAGGATTTGTGACTCGGCTTTTGCTAAATTACCCAAACACTTTATGGCTGACAGGAAACAAGTGCATTATTAACTTGCCGTGTTATAATTTTGCACCTGAGTTTTGCTAAACGCTGTGATTGGGAAGGTAACGCTGTCGGTTTATTGTTGTGATGTGTAACACACCCCACCAATATGGTGCTCAAATATTCTCTTGGGAACAAAACGCTGTTGGTTCATACAAACTATCAGGAGAATAAAATATATTCCTAATATAAGCAGGAGGCAAAATGAATCCCTGTCCTTGAAAGCAGAAAGAAAACAGTATTTACATTGATGCAAAGAGTGTATGACTTGAGACATGATAACTAGAATATCTCTTTGTCCTATGCCAGGTTTTTTTGAACAGTACTTTTTTTTATTGCAGCATCTTTTTTTTTTCTTTTTAAGAGGTAAAAATAGGTTTTTTCCTCTGTTTTTTCAATGATACTTTTCAGAGCGAGTTTGTTTTAATCAGTCTTTTAAATTTGTCTTTTCCCTTTACGTAATACACGATGATTTTTAAAAAAGCAGCCATAAAGCTAATATTCTGCCTTTGGCTAATTCAGAACTCATACCTTGCTTTTTAAATATTTTAACCTTTATAAATCAATAAAGCCTTTTCTGTTTTTCGGTCAATACAAAGCCAAGCTGACGGTATGCAGGGACAGGGTCAGGAGGGTTCCCCATCCCCGAGAAGAGAAGTTCCTATGGTTTGGTTTGGTTTCTTAAATAAGTTATTAACGCACTCGAGGGCGATGATGACATTTTGTGTTTGATGCTGCGATTTGATGAATTTTAACAGCCACTTCTTTGGAATTGCTAGGGAGTTAAAATTCTGAATGATAATTGAAGTGGGTAAAACATCCAGGAGTTCTAGCTAATAAAATAAGAGGTAAAAGTAACTAATGTCTTTGATATGTACAAATTAGATGCGTAACAACGATCTGAGGTACACATTGCTTCTGCTTTTCCAAGTTTTCAGACCTGCAGACTCTCCAAAGCCTTAGCTTAATCATTTGGCGTGTATTTAGAATCACAGAATGGTTTGGGTTGGAAGGGACCTTGAAGATCATCTCGTTCCAACCCCCTGCCCTGGGCAGGGACACCTCCCACTACACCAGGACCATTTGTACTAGATTTTTTCTTTTTTTTTTTTTTTTTTTTTTTCAAAAATCACTGCAATCATTATAAAAAGGATTAAACAAGAAAATAACCCCCAAACCACACAACGTATTCCAGGATTTTTAATGTGGAGAATTCTCTCCTGCCCTACTTGGCACAGCCCGTCCATCACAGCTTTTGCGTTGCCTGAACTTCTCCCTGAAGTCACACTTGAGTCCTCAAATAGCAGTGAATGGAACTTTATGAAAAATGAAACACATATCAGGTCTAAGACTGATTGTTTCCAGAGTGTTCACATGAACTTGTGAAAACTTCTGTTCATCTTTTCCAACTATTAACAAACAGTTTAAGGAGCTTCTAGAAAAGATCATTCTTGAGTAGAGTCAAGACATAAACCTAAATGGTTTGGAAGGGTTTTGCTAACTGTGTTGCCAACAGAATCCAAAGCCAAGCTGTTTAAATTCCCAACTCCCATCTCTTCCAGTATGAGTCTGCAGCTGCCTTCTCTTCAGCTCACGGCTCCCCGCGCTTTTTCTCTCTCCGCCGTCCCCTCCTTTCGGCACGCTAACAGACCGTGCCAGACTGCTGTGTGAGTTAGAGATCCCTTCCTACTGTCTTTTGCCCAATCTTTGCCCATTCTGCGCGTCCTTTGCCTTTGAACTTTCTGTCTCAAGAAACGAAGTTTGGGTCAAATTTAAAACTTATCTTTTTTTTTTTTTTTTTTTTTTTTTTCCTAAGGGAGTTGCAGAAAGAGAAGCAAGTATGCACAGACAAGTGCTGTGGTACCATGAGACAATACATATGTTTCTCTTGCATTTCGAATGCAGTTTAGTTTTCCATGCATCCATTCTAAAAATTCTTAAAGTAATTTAAAAAAAAACCAAACAAACAAAAACTTGTACGGGCTTTTCAGGATTTGCTAAAAGCATGTTTTTGGCAGAAAGGAGAGTGAGTGTAGCACAAAGAGCATTAAAAATGCAGTGCAGAGCAATGTATACCTACATCTTTTAGGCATAAATGAATAAGCGACGTGTGTGATGATGTGTGTGCGCAGATTTACTTTATGGCTTCATGCCCTCATCTTTTGATAGTCGTTGACCTGTTCTGAAACGCATCGCTCATGGGTTACTCCAGAAACCACAGATGGCTGCAGGAGATTAGCTAATTACAAATACTTCTGAACCCTTTTAGATTTTGCATTTGTCTTTAATCTGATAAAAGTAATTGTCTAAAGGGAATAACACATCTAATGCATCGTACCTGTTCGTTTTTCCTCCAAGACCTTTACTGTATCCAGCTGAGGATACGTGCGTTTCCACTTAATCTTTTCCTAAGGCTTGTGCCTGTCATATGTTTTTGTATTTGATAGAGTAGAAGCAGTGACTTGTGTTTACAATTCACCTATTTATGGTTAAAACACCTGAAAACTTAAAGTTTCATAAAATCTGTGTTTGTCTTATCTAGCAGTCCAGTGAACCTTCCACTCCGTCTTACCACTGATTGCCCATTTCCCAGTCCTGTTCTGGTTTCCGTAACTATTCCCTACCAAACCTATTGGCCTTCCAGTGCACAGCCACTGTTTCGTTGGGGTCAAATAGTCCCTAATTAGTGTGATTAGGAGAGAGAAAGAAAGCTCTTTTGTTAATTTTATTTTTTTTATCTCTAGTGTTAGGCATAATAAAACAGATAATGACTGAAATGTATTTCAGTTCCACGGAACTGTGATCTGAAGCAGATACAAGGACAAAATATACTCAGTGAAACACTCTGAAACAAAAGAACCTACAGTTACCCTGGAGCCCATTAGGTTGCTTATTGTCGTCAAGATAGAAACAGAACAGTTGATTTTAGTTCCTTGTATGTGCTATGGCCTCATGTAGTCTTGCTTTAGTCTGTCCTTATATGGATACACCTGTTTCAGAATTGGCTTGGATCCGAAGAGCTATTCAAATCATTACAGTTGGATAGAATCATGGAATGGTTTGGGTTGGAAGGGACCTTGAAGATCATCCAGTGCCACCCCCTGCCATGGGCAGGGACACCTCCCCCCAGCCCAGGTTGCTCCCGGCCCCACCCTCACAGGGAAAAACTTCTTCCTAATATCCCATCTAAATCTCCCCTCTTTCAGTGTAAAATCATTCCCCCTCGTCCCATCACTCCCCTCCTTGATCCAGAGTCCCTCCCCAGCTCTCCTGGAGCCCCTTTAGGCACTGGAAGGGGCTCTGAGGTCTCTTCGCAGCCTTCTCTTCTCCAGGCTGACCCCCCCACCTCTCCCAGCCTGTCCTCCCAGCAGAGGGGCTCCAGCCCTCCCAGCATCTTTGTGTCCCTCCTCTGGCCCTGCTCCAACAGGTCCATGTCTTTCCTATGTTGGGGGCTCCAGAGCTGGAGGCAGCACTCCAGGTGGGCTCTCCCCAGAGTGGAGCAGAGGGGCAGAATCCCCTCCCTAGGACATTGTCCATCAAATTGTCCAGAGGAGGAGTAGGAGTAATAATAATAATAATGATGATGATGATTATGATGATAATGATGCTTTCATATCTGTCCACCACGCAGAAGTATAAATCACACCCTAATAGAAAAAAGTGGGTTTGGTGGCACAGTGCTTCTTTGCATCATCACCAAGTTTCGCAACTCAAAGGTGAAAGGTGGTGTCCTCCCCCATGACGAACACAACGGCAAGCAGGGTGTGGGAGCACCAAAAGTTGTCTTTGGGGGAAGATGACCGCAGCTCTGAGTAAGCAGCTTTGCCAGTGCGTTCTTTGGGTCTCAGGCTTTGGCTGAGGGCGTTAGCGGAGCTGTCGCTAACGAGCCTTTATGGGTCCCAGCCTGGCTCCCGGTTAATTTCCGTTAATTCTGGCTCCCTTCTGGCATAGCTGAGGTGCCAAACTAAGCGTAAAAAAATGAGTAGAAGTTGGTTAATAATAATATTTGCCTATTCTATGTCACTGCTATTTCTCTTTTAAGATTTTTATCCTGCTGTACGCTAAGCAAACGTGTTTCCGTTGCAGCGCCGGCGCTGGAAGAACAGGTACATTCATCGCACTCAGCAATATTCTGGAACGAGTGAAGGCTGAAGGGCTCTTAGATGTGTTTCAAGCTGTGAAGAGCTTAAGACTGCAAAGGCCACATATGGTGCAAACACTGGTATGATATTTAACAATCCGGATCCTTGTCAAGGGATGTATGTTTGTAAATATTCTTGTGGGAGGAGAACAAAGGGGTTTTTTTTGCAGGTTGAAATAAATTATGTATGACGGCTCTGTATGTAGAAGGTATTACCAGAAATCTGGGTTTTTTACAGTTTTTTTTTTTTATAGTATTTCTAAAAATACAACTTGGCTAAACATTCGGCGTCTTTTAGGAACTAGAGACGGTTAAAGCAAAATCTTTTGAGTGTTGCAGGTGACACAACATGAAGCAAATGCCTTTTAAGCTGTTTATCGGTTGTTCTTTCTTACTTTAAAATGTCTGGGCTTAAATTGGCTTGGAGTTAGAGGGAGAAATGGCTTTGACTGGTTTAAAGTCATCTACAAGTAATATGTGAAGCTTTCTCCAGACATTCTTCCCTGTTGAGTAAGCTCTGAAAAAAATTGTTGAGAGGTATATATTTGGAAAACTATATAAAAAAGCTGATATTTTGTATTTTGATAGCAGCTTCCACTCTGTGATTTGAAACTTCTTTAGAAACGGTTACCTCAAAACACCTTTTTTCGGGTAGATGTTTTCTCCATACTACAGCTGGGAAGAAAGGGGCTGCAGAAGTAGAATTGGCTTATCCGCAGTCACACTGAGACAGGGATGAAGTATTTCTGTCAGGGTTCTGGTGCTGTGATTGAATAGAGTTAGTTAAGGCTGTAGCTGCCCCAGACGTTCCCAGCTGAGCCTGCGGAAGGGCTTCTGCTGAACTCGGCTTTCCAGCACGAGGGAATGCAGATGCCAATTCCGGTTATCACCAGTGTTGTTACAGTTTTGGTACCGCAGCAAATCGTGTCAAAGGCGTTATCAGCACGCCGAGAAGATCGGGATGCGTCCCAGCATCGGGATGCAGAGGAGCATCCCGGCAGGCTGGCGTGGGCAGCGCGCGAATCCACTGCGGGGAGCCGTGCCGAGGGCAGCTCCGGTTCACAGGCGGGAACATAGACGTTTTTTAATGTTCTATACAGCTATAGTTACACCGTCAGAAGTTCTATTGTCCCCTAGTTTCTGCTGTAAAGCTCCTAAGAGGGAGTTAAAGAGCCAGGCTCCCCGGGAAGGCGCGGGAGGACAGCCGGGGAACAGCCAGGTACAGTAAGCTGCTTAACTGAAATGAGAAGAAACATCTAAGAATTGATTCAGTTTAAGAAGTATCGCCTAGAAAGCTTAAAGAAATCTCTTTAACTGGGCAACAATCAGCCCGTATTTGACAAAAGAGCAAGGTACCGTTGCTTTGATTTAAAAGATAAGTAGAAATCAGAACAGGCTCATCCTCAGGTGCTGGGGCAAGGCATGGTCCAAGTTAGAACATGTCACATTTACTTGCAGAATGATTTTCTCCAATGTAGTCGTATGATGCAACCAAAGCACATTTTGGTATCTTTTTATTGTTTTTCAGGAACAGTATGAATTCTGCTACAGAGTGGTACAAGATTTCATCGACATATTTTCGGATTATGCTAATTTCAAATGAAAACTCCTGCCTTATTTTTTAATTTGTCTGTATAAATAGCTGTATATTCTGTTAATTTATTCCATGTCATTTTGATTGTTGACTTTACTGTAAATAGGACCTTGTGTTTGCCCTAAAAGTTGCATTCGTTGTACAAAGTTATTTCTTAAATATAAATATCTTCTAAAGCGAAGTATAATGTTCATATACAATATATCACTATAAGACGGTATAGAAATCTTTATTCTAAATAACAGTAAATTAATTCTTGAGGGTCTATTTCTTTGAATTTTTCCACTTATAAATATTTATCAATAATGTTATCTCCCCATTCTTGAAACCTTACACAGGTGATTTATATTTAATTCCAAAAAAAAAAAAAAGTTAATTGTGGTACATATGTTTAAACTAAACATGTTTTGTAGCTCAATCTTTCTTGACTATGAAAATAGATGTTTATTTGGGGACGCATTCTGGTAACCCGCTCATGCTTATCTGTAATTTATGTCACAGATAGTCTCGCTGAAGGCAGAGGCTGTTTGAGCAAAGTGCTGTTAATGATAAAGGTACCAGAATATGGCACTTCATGTGTAATAATGTACAGCCCAACTGAAAAATAGAACTGCTTTTAAAGTCTGTTTTTAAGAACCTCCAGGTTGGTGGCAGTTCTATTTGGAGTCTTACTGTCAATAAGATAAAAATCAGTATAAATACAGATTTGAATTTTTGATTTAATGTAGCATTCCAAGTCCATTTTTTTTTTCTTTCCTAAATATTACACCAGCTTATATCAATTTAGAAAGACTATAGTGCGAGTTTACCGCTATTTTGCGTATCAGAAGAGTCTATTTTGCAGCACATGAACTTGTCTACTTGAAGAGGCTTTATAGCCATTGTCAGAAATGGATATAAAGCTTCTCTGTACGCATGGCAGAATGTCCCACGTCTTTGAGAAGAGGCAAAGGAGGTGAACTCTTCTTTGATTCAACTCAACAGAATAATTAACCGTATTTGCTAAAATTTTGAAAAAAAAAAAAAAATTTTACTAACAGTGTAATGCTAGCAACATTAAGCATTGTAGCAAAAAGCTCCTCTGCGTTCTTACCCTCCCAAATACATTATCGAAAAGGGAACGATTCCTTTATCTAAAAGGGGTATATGATTGTGTATATAGATATATTTTTAATGAAAGTACTAGTGATAATATAATTGGTGAAATAAAGGTTAAAAGTCTCTATTGTAGCCCTGAACAGGATATGCTTGGGGGTTAAAAAATCCAAAAATCACAGGGCATCCGAATGTTGAATAATTAAAAAGTATATCTTTTCCACTCTTTAAAATGCATCTATGAATTAATGAGCACAAAGTATGTGAATATGTACTTTAATTACATACCTAATATGCAATAGTTCTGTCTTGTCCACTTGGTTGGGGTTTTTCAATGCAAACATAAAAGCCTTATTTAAAATAAGCAACTTACACTGATCGTTTCACTATTGCTCTTGCACTATTTTATCCCGTGACCGTTCTTCATTTCCGATGAGAAATAGCATTATACTTTGTAACAGGGTGAGGAGAGGGGACGGCGTCCGTACCTCTCCTCTCATTTCATACTGAGCGGAAAAGGCGCCGTTTAGAAGTTTCTAAGCCCACTCTTCTGCACACTGCCGTTTACTGCTTCTTGTCTTCCCATCGATGCGCTTCTGTATTTATTTGTACAGTAAATTATGCACTTAAAAAAGATTGTTTAAAGTCTAAACCTTTGTTGTGAGTTGCTATTAGAAGATATGCTCGAGGCGCAGAAAGTGCTGAGCAAGGGGAACAAATGCTAAGTACGTTTATGTTCCTGCTGCGCGCTAAGATTTTACCAAATTTCCAAAAGCCATCAAATAAATTCGCTATGGAAACCACTGCAGTGAGGTTTGCAGTATGATCGTTTGTAGCACAGGGAGACTCTGAGGGGTGAAATCACGACAGAAAATAACGCACAGGAATTCCCACCGTTTTCCAAAGAAACACGTTTCCTGGTCCCATTCGGTCCCAACGTCGGGATCTTTAGCCTACATTTGAAAAAGAATTTGTCTGTGGGACAGCCTTTCGGGTCCCTGAAATAAAAGGTTGGATTAAGAGGTAGCTCCTCAGCGCCGTGGCAATGGTGTGTGACGTTCGGGGGTCCCATGGCCCCCCGGGGTAAACCCCGCCTGCCCGCGGGGCAGAGGCAGCGCTCCGCGGCTACAGCAGGCGGTAGGATGGAGCTAAGCTGAAACACCAGATACTAAGTGGGTACTCAGATTTTACTTGCTAACTATGTAAAGATATCTAGGAGGAAACAGAAGTACCTATAATATATTTCAGAAGTCACAGATATAGCTACATAATGACTTTTTTTTATAATTTGAAAAGCTCGCTTTCCGGTTCTTGCGTTGGGTCAATAGGCTGCTCGTCGCAGCAGCCTGGTAACTGGGGAGCTGTATCTTGATACAGATATATATGAATTTTCTTTTAGATTTTCCTATGTTGCATGGAATGACTTTAAAATGCCAAATAGTCGATTGGAAGTTGTACATTCTGATCTGTATGTGGTTTTGGTCACTGTGTGACTCGACTGTCTGTTCTCGCGTGTTAAAGACAGGTTCCAGTTCACCCAAGCATTTAAGCGTTCGCTTTACAGCATCTCTACGCCACAAAACAATGGAGTACCGCAGGTTCTGTGTTCCCGAAGCAATCCCTTAAGTGCTTTGCTGAATTGGGCCTTAATGAAGAATGCATACTGTAATTACCAGTGTTTTTTAGGGTATTTTTACGTATCGGTTTTTTAAACTTTTCAAACGAGCCCGACCGCCTGTGTTCAGTATTTTGAAATGTTTTCATTTCCCTCGTACCATTTTTAATGTAAAGTTATTGAAACTTTTCTGTATAACCAAATTGTATTTAATTTGTCAAATCTTTATAATATATGTATGTATTATACAGTTTCACTATTATTATTTTCTTTTATTACATTTATAATTTGATCTTGCTGTGTTTTTAATGCCGGTGAATGTTGCTGAATTATTTGTATATGCAAATTGCAAGATCTAATACATTCTGATGCAAGAACAAAGCTTCTTTTTTATTCTCAAACTGCATTACTTTCTTTAAATCTTTTAATTTCATTCCTGTACCGTGTGTTCATTTAAATTAAGTATTCTAAAGGAGTTGGAATCCATTGTCTGGATAAATAATTTTGCAGTACTTATCCGCAGCTATTTGGAAGTGATATTCAGATTCAGGTCGTAACTGAAGCATTGCGCCTACAAAACGCATATAAACTCACGACGGCGATCAAAAGGCCACGTCTGCCCGACGCTGTATTAATAGGTAAGACCTGACAATGCCGAGCTTTGACGTGACTCGGCCCATTGCAGCCTTCCCTTTTGAGTAGAAACGTGCTGATTCAAAGTCCGTCCCTGCAATGCCTCGGCAGCGGTTATTCCTCGGGTCTATTCGCGCAGCGCCTGGCACGACGGTGCTTTGCTCTTCGCTCCAGCCCTTCCTTCCAGCGAGGAGCCGGGGCTGTGCATCCTTGGAGAGAGGCGGGGAGGAGCGGGGAGCCCGGCACCGTTCTGCGTGGCAGGCGGCTCGGCGGGGAGGGGGAGAGGGTCTCGGTCCCCGAGGCAGACGGGCTTTCACGAAACGGGCGGATAGCGAGAGGGGAGAGCGCTCGCTCAGCACGTGAAACCTTCTTTTGTATGTGAGTTTTAGTAGCACTGGGGTATACTGTGGTATCATACCAAGATAAAAATAGCAGCTTAACGTTCAACTCTGTCGCCCATCGTTAATTGAAAGCCCACCCTACTTAACGGCAGTTCCTTCATTAATTTCAGCAGGCTTTATATTGGACCTCACGTGCCAAAAATAATCAAGGTGGCCCAGTCTCATAACAAGTGTCAGGAGATATTTGTGTAAACCAGGAGTAAGTATGCCGAAAGATTCCAGTCTGATGTCAAGCTAATATCACTGAGATTTGAAAAGACTGAACTTTATTTGTCAAGTACGATTTAATGAAGCAATATTACTGCGTTTGACCCCTTTCCCCCTGTTTCATCTGGTACACCTGACACCTAAGATTTGGGAGGTACCTTTTCAGGGCGGATAATTATCTGATTATTTTTTCCGAACTTGTTTGGGAGAACTTCTGGTTTGCCTGTCCTCCCTGTGCACTGTGCTAACGTTCAAGTATCGGTGCTTGGCAATCGCGCTGCTCTCAGCACAAACGGAACCACCCAGGAATAACCACGGCAACGTGTTTGCCAGTAGTAACTTCACTGAAGTGATGCTTTCTAAAGATATCAAGCATGTGCATCCTGAAGAGATGTCTTTGCTTCATCAAAACCATCGATTTACTAATCAGGAACTTGCCTGCAGAGTTTTAAAAACAGGGATATAGCACACTGAAATACAGAGCCTCTAGGAAATTAGCGTGTGGGAAAATATTGCTGTTTCTTACTGTGACACTAAGTGGTACCATGTTAAGAGTCATCTTTTTCATTACATGTAAAAGCTATTAATTTTGTTTTTTATAATTCCGGATGAGCGGATAAAATATTTTGTGTGACTGGATTGCATACTTTTAGCAGACATCAAGAAGCACAGCTTGTTGAGCCCACTGGGAGTTAACTTTGTGCGAGGACAGATGCCTTCGTGTGGTTTCAGAAAATAGAAGCATCTCAAGTGTTAATCGGTTATTAATTTATCATTGGTTAATTTAAATAATTATTGATAACCATAATTGTTGATTACTACAGATCTGCACAATTTCTAGTATAATGAGGTTCTGCCTAGCAGTATAGTAGAATCACCATTTTTAGGTTATTCAAGGTAAATAATGGGGATTACAAACTGAGACGAAGAGTGACTTTCTTCCCATGTTCACCTTAGTGCACTTCTGTTGGTCTGTTTCTGTATTGAAGATCAACAATAAAAAGCATCTTTGTTACCATACAGCCAACCGTGGTGTTTTTGTTAACAACAAATCCGAAGTTGCAGAAAGGACTTGGGATCACTCGATCCTCACCTCCGTAAAGCAGGTAACGTGGCTGTTTAGATACCTCCCTGATGATAAAGTTTTCACGTGTACCTCCAACATCCCATAAAAGAGATTTCGGTGAGGAGGTGACAGTATAATTAAGATCCAATGAGTGGAAGTGTTTTTCTCACAACAGATACCATCTCTTCTCTACTATGTCCCATTTTAATGACAAATCTGTAACCAACAGAAGAATCATAAGACTCTGGTGGAATACAGAAATAATACAACTATACAGAAAGTATGAAACCTGTATCTTTTGCAGTCTTGTTTATATATACAGATTCTATTTAATTACCTGTAAGAACTAAATTTTATCATTGTGCACTTCTCCAGCGATTAATTTTTCTTGGCTCATCTGATGAGAATGTCCACATGTTTTTTGCGGCTTCTAAACATTCCTAAGAAATACCATAAATAGAAATACCATTTTGCTTCTTTATCGAGTTTTTGCATTTTATGTCTTGTGATGCTGAAGATGGTTATGGTTTTAGAAACTCAGCTTTTAGAAAAAACACACTTTCATTGTAAACTGACCAAGAAATATATTTATTTTAATGAGTTATTTAAACAATAGAAACTACGCGAGATCAAGAATGTGTTTGTTCTGGCTAGGGCATATATGTCAAGTCTAAGCTATGTTTTCCTTAACATAGAAATTGTTTGGTGTGTCTGAGAATTTTTCAAGCAGTTGAACTTCACCGTGAATGTTCTTCATCTTGGATATTAAAGGATTATGTTGTAATTTAGATATTTTAATAAGAGCTTTCTTCTAATGGCTTTTTATATATTTTCTGTGCTACTTTGCACAGCATAGGAGAATTACTAAATTATTAATCAAGTTGGGACTTTGCCAAGGAAGTTCTTTCACAAATAACCATTTTTTTCTTTCACCTGTTTCCATCGCGTTCGGAACTGTTCCAGTGTTTTCATCAATGTCCCACACAAACTATTTATAAACATCGAAGAAAAGATCTGGGATGTGACTTCATGCCAGTTGGGGAGACACAAAGAAAGCGAAACTCAACCAGTCTGGAAGAGCTCGAGAAGGAATTATTTAGCACAGTTGCAGTAGTATCAGACTATGAAGCTGAGTTTGTGCTCGTGGTGATCTGAGGCCAGCAGACAGGGTGCAGCAGAATGGGCCGCGGGCCACATCTTTTATGTTTCGGTACAACAGGCAGTGAGTGAGCAGCCAAAGGGCTGTCCCGGTCCTGCTCATGCTCTCTGTGAGAGAAGATTACGTTCCTGTCTTCTTGGAGACACCAGTACTGTCTTAGTCTCTGTGAAATATATATATTTAAATTTTTTTTTCATTTTATTTTGTTACTCTGCTTCAAAATTTTATACAAGTATTTTCTATTTGAGATTTTTATGGTAACCATGTAGTAGCCTGTGGATCAAGTACAAGCCGTTTCCCAGGAAGCAGCGTGTGGAATAGCTTTCCTCCCTTATTAAGAGTACTGCGTACTGTAATAGAGGTGGATGTTATTTGCTGAATACAGCGGAACCTTGCCCCGGTCATAATAAATAAGGATACAAATCACGAACTCTTACACAAATAGGAGATGAGCAGAAGGACTGAATGGGCAACACAAAATCCCTCTTATGGGTTTCTTTAGGATTAAAAGTGATCCGTTGAAGTTAATGGCAAAATTGCCTGGAGTAAGAATTTTGTTCCCAGGTGAGAGGGTTTTCACTATTTTGGTGTCCAGAGTGGTCACTGATACGTTTCTTGGCGAGCAGTACGCTTACGTGTTGTTTGAGCAGGTCTGTAACTTTGTAATTGGCAAGTCTGTTATAAAGATATGCCTGGTTTCAGATACGGACTACAAAGAATTAATTTACATTTAAAACCCAGTGTATTTCACCATGACATTGTGTAGCTTTCCTGTCATCTTTCCGGGCTTTGAAGGCTTTATGTGAAAACTGCCTATTAGAAAGCTGGTTTTCAAGATGAACTTTGATTTTTGTGAAATGCAGAAGATTTTGCTTAAAAATATTAGTGCTTCACATCATATACAGAAGTTTTATCCTTTTCAATTTCTTTCCCGTATTAGTTTGTTATACTGTGTTCTTTCACCACTTAAAAGAGAGAGAACTGTATTATTTCAAAGTATTTATTAAATGTGAATAGAAACCATTTTGGAAAACATATCCCATTTGTTCATAAACTCATAGAGCTTCCTCACACATAAAATAATTTGTCAAAATGAGGTTCTGGGTATGAATACAAGCATTCAAAAAAATCTTAGGTGCAACAATGTGTCAGTGCAGTACATCATTTTAAGGGAGGACATCTATTGCAAAACATTAAATTTTCAGAGATTCATCATGCAATAACTTACTAATCTCTAGGCTTTGCTTTACACAGTGTGAATAGCCTGAAGTATGTATTTTTTTCAGTGCCCAATAAAAAATCATAAATTAAACCAAATTGATAATTCATCATGACAGTGCGACTGAATTCACGCTAATCTACATTAACACTGTTTTGTTAGAAGTTAGCAGTTTAGTCATCGTTTGCCAGGTATAATTCTGTCTGAACTGTTTCAGTTTTGGCAATTCTAGAAGTCTTATTGCGATTGTTCTGTTTGTACCTCTTCATTTCCCTGCTGTGTCTTCTGGATCCACTGGCCAACTTACAACCGCACTGAGAGGGTGCTCATCTATACTCAAAGGTAACACTGTTTTCTAAAAAATGGGGGCCGGTTAGCGGTGATGGCCTTTCACTAATACTGAAGTTGCTGCCTGAATTTAGTGCCTTATTTACCTAATACCTATATGCCTTATAAAAGCCCTAATCCAGTAAAAGCTTTAACTGGAACTTGTGCTTTCTTAGACTATCAGTTAAAAAACAGTAGTAGTACAAATCTGTGAGAAATAAGCTTCGTTCATTCAAGTGCTTCCAAACCACCTGCTCAGAAACTAGAACAAATGACCTTTATAAGGATCTTCATGTGAGGAATTAAGATGCCGTTTTTTCTAATTCTCTTTATTTTGTTGTTGCTCTTGTGCTCTTGGCTCAAGATTTCAGCCTCTGTACACTTTACTGATTAGGGGCCTTTTTCTATTATTGGGCCATCGTATTCTACTGATAAGCCTGATCATTAAGTTGACAGTTTTACTTCAACGCGCACGCAGATGTATTTGTCAGCTTGTACTCCTAGTAAATTAACTGTTCACAGATACAAATTAACCTAACAGAAAATTTAAACCTTCAAGAAAATGTCATTTTTCCCTCCTATAGATCTACCTTTGCAAATATTTGTGTGTCTACAATTTGAGAGCACTGCTACTCTTGAAGACAGATTTAAAGGCATGCCGAAACCCTTTATAATAACTTGCATTTTCCTGTAAGTATTGCTGTGTTTGCAGAGACATTTATCACAAAGGATGTGACAGGATTCTGTGCGGTAAGTGCGCTAATAAACCACTGTATGTCATGCCAGAATATATAATTATTGGCACACTGCAATTTTTTTTTTTTTGTAAACTCACCAAAGCCCCTGTCAGCATGACAATGCCCATATAACAATAGCAGTAAAGTTGCTCTTTTGCTGTCCAGCTCAGTTTGATCAGATGTGGGCTAATAGAGACTGTAATGAATTAAGCTTTCAAAGAGTTTTACTGGTATAAAGTGTTTGGTTGAGATACATTGTTCAGGTATAAATAGATTTATAAAGAACCCCAGGAAGGATCTAACTTTAATCTGTTTGTTGGCAATGATACCTAGTGTTAGAACTCTGATTTTTCTGAATGTTTGCATCTAAATACAGGTGTCCAGTAGCAAAAAGCTATCGTGACAAGCTGAAGCTATGATACTGAGGTCATGACTTAATATGCTGAACTAAATTAAAACCCCACCAAAGTTTATAAAATAGACTTCAGAGTAATTCAATTCAAAGAAAAAAAAAAAAAACACACAACAAAACACCAAACCATTTAAAAAGCTGCTTACATCTAACTGTGTCACATCTAAAGTACCTTAAAGTCACCAAACCACATAAAATAGCATTTGAGGCAAACTAGATAATTAAATAAAATAGTAGTAATATCAAGGGATATTACTCACAAAGGAGTTCTGCTTTGTGAAAGATGTGAATAGTACAATTTTATCCCTTGAAGCACAAAAGACTGGATGACCTTGTAAAAGGCCTTTCTCCCTTTGTACCTCTTCCCTCCACCCATGCACGCATAAAACTTTAACTTGGAATTAAGGTCACCAGGTTCCATATCTCAGTAATGCATACTTATTATAAAAATAATAATAAAAAAAATCAGGCATCACTCAACAACCTGTTTATTTTCCCTTGGAGTTTCCTCAGCCATCCGGGGGGCAACCTTAAAAGTGTGATGTTGGTTGAAAGAAAGGAATTCAGTGAAGCTGTTTTTGCTGTAGATTAGTTATGGTAAAAATAAGGTTTGCTTTTTGAAGAAGTCTGGTTACTGAAATGTTTTAGCTTTATATGTCTTTGATAATATAGTGTGTATCAAAAATACCATGCAAGTTGGAACCCACTCTGCTCCTTCAGGATGTTTTTCTGTGGTCACCTTAAAAGACAAAAACCAGGTTTAAGTGTTAATTACCAGTTTATTTTTGGTGGCTAGGAAATAGAGGGAAAGAGTATCAGAAATTCAAATTTACTTATGTAAGTTACGCAGGGTATATTTTAAATATGATCTGTAAGAGTAAATTGCTTCCCCCCCCCCCCTTTTTTTTTTTTTCAAATTGTTCAGAATTTCTGGAAGTACTTTGGTTTTGTGCTTTTTTTAAAATTTCTTTTCTGTTTACATCTCCAGCAACAGAGGTTAATTTGGCTTAGATCTTTGTGAAAACACAGCTTGAAAATGAGATTTTAGATAGTCTGAGCAAACTGATGCCAAAAGAACAGTCTTGCTCCCTGTGCCCCTCATTATTAGCCTTCCAGGGAGGGAAAGCGTGTTGTCACCTGAATCTTCATGCGCTGTCTGGCAAATCTCTGTTCCCTTGGTTTTTAAGCCCTTTCCTATACCGTTTCATGGTGATGAAAACAGCACCTTCCAATCTCTTTTCTAGAAGTCCAAAAGCGTTCGTGACTGCCTTGGGCATCAAAAAGAATGAGAAAGCGAATAAGTAGCTTGCTTTTAAAACTTAATATTGTGCATCACATAGAGGAGACTCTGGAGAATAAAATGAGGTGGTTTGGGCCTCTATTTTGTAATTTCAGATCACCGGTACAAATGTTCAAACTACAGGAAGAACTGAACATAGTGATGGAAGTTGCATAGTCTCGCAGCATAATCTGCTTTTTTTTTCACAAATTTTTAAAAGCATTTTTAAAAGATGTCCTGTGTATTCTGGAGAGGGCTATGGTTAAAAGCCTTTCCAACGTGAGAAATGTTTCTGATCTGAGATTATACTCAAAGGTACCTTCCTCTCCTTGGCTATTTTCAAATGACGGCTTCTTATTTTTAATACCATGAGATTAACTCACTGATTTGAGATTATTTTAAATTTATACAAACACATGATAGCAATATCAAAAACATAAGCCCGATCAAGGATGAGGAGGACGATGATATTGGATTTGTCTAGGAACAGCACTTTCTATCTTTGTGTGACTGAGCTAAATGCTGGTTACTTGCCAGTTGTTTTCTTTTTTTTTCTTTTTTTTTTTTTTTTTTTTGGTTTTCCTCAGTCTTCAAATACAGAGCAGCACAGTGTTTGTTGTGATTGTCTTAGTGATTCTCAAATTTAAGTCTGGACGCAGTCCTGAGGGATGTGCTCCGGGCAATCCTGCTGTAGCAGGGGAGTGGGACTGGATGATCTCTAGAGGTCCCTTCCAACTCTGAAAATTCTGTGATTCTGTCTTAGTAATGGATTCCTGTCAGGGAGCGGAAATGGAAATCAGGTTTTGTAGATAAATGAAGGTAACTAAATGGCTGATTAAAATTGACTTAAAATTCTAGTTTCGTTTTTACGGCTGCTTCCTCCCTCCCATCCTTGCTTCTTTTTTTTTTTCTCTCTCTTTTAAAACCCTTTATGTTTAAGAATATTTTAACCTAATTACCAAAGGACTAGTGCAGAAAGCAGGTAAGAGATTCCTAAATTCCTTTAGAAAACAGTCACATAAATTACGCTGAAGTGATATAAAACTGACTCTGGACCTTTTTTTACTGACTTAAGGTGTTCTGTTAAGGTTCAAACACCGTTCGTAACTACAGAGGAGCATATTTGGGACCCAGCTGACTCCCCTCCCTCACAGAGGCGCTGAAGAAACCCGCCTAGGCCCAAACCTACACCTCTCGGGGGAAACTCTTGTGCGGGCGGGCGGCAGGTTGAGGCTGAGGAGAAGGGTTTAACCCGGCGGCGCTCACGGGCAGAGCCGCCCCGGAGGCGGGAACGGCGGCGCCTCTATTTGAAATCAAACCGCCTCCGCGCTCCCCCATTGGGTGCTCCGCGCGCTCACGTGATCTCCCTTCTACCAATGGCCGGCCGCCGCGCGCCTTTTCGAAAAAAACAAAAAAAAAAAATCCGGTCCGTGAGTTTCGGCGGCAATCTTCTCCTTCCGCCAAGCCGGTATCGGTTAAGGCGAAAAGAGTCCGGCCGCCGACGGGCGCTTCTCCCGGTCGGCCGGGCTCGGTGTGTCACCTCAGCCATGGCGGCTGTCAGCGGGTGAGGTCGGCGGCCGTTCCGGGGCTGTCCTTACCGCACCCGTGCTCTGTTTCGGCGCGGCGCAGGGATACGGTCCGGGGTGGTGCGAGGGTGCGCCGCGCGCGGGAAGACTCAGTCGGCGCCGCGCACTGACAGGAGGGGCCGGCCAGGCCGTGCCGCTACCGCCATTTCGGCCCCTCAGCGGGCTGCCAGCGCTCCGCCTGAGGTAGGAGGCGTCCAGGCCGCCGCTGCGCTCGGGGATGTGGCGGTGGGGGAGCGCGGATTCGTGGGGGTGAAAGGGCCGCATCCGCCCGGCCCGATCCCCCCTCGCCCCAAAGCGGGGATCGGGCCGGGCGGACGCGGCTCTGGGGGGACTTGGGCCGAGCTGCTCCCCTCAGTGGCCGTCTGCTTCCCGGCAGCCATTCTGTCCTAATAGCGGGAGCCAGGGAAGCACTGGCCCCGGCCGCCTGGGCGGCTGTGGGCCATCCCGCTTGCAGACGCGGCCGCACGGAGCTTGGGGTCGGCCTTCGGCTTCCGCAGCTCGTGTGGTGTTTTTCGCTGGTAGGAGGTGGTGGCAGCTGTGTACAGGGCACTTTAGGTAAGGAAAACTGAAGATTGTCGTTTCCCCGTAACGTACAGGTAAAGGCTTTTCTTAAGGATGCTGTCAAGTTTGTCCTAGGGTGTGTTTTCTTTTTCCAACAGGTATTACCTCGTATGAAAGTCAGCAAAAAAAAAAGTTCAGAAGGATCGTTCTTAACTACATTAGGTGCCTTGGTTTTAGCTTGCTGCTTTGAAACGTATAATATTTGATAGCGTAGTTCATATATGCTTTTTTGAGAGTTGTTTATATTTCGTGGCACGCTCCTATTTATATATGAAAGGAGTAGTGTATCTGGCTGTGCGAGCGCTGTGGGCTTGGGCTTTGTTTTATTTTGCAAGCTAAACGCCGTTGCTTCTCCTTTCCCTGTACGTGCAAGCACGAATGCACTTGCCACCCTCTCAGCTGTACCTGCAGCCTATCACCAGTTCCTAGCAACCGTTAAACTTTCAGCCTTCTTTTCAAGCTGTCTTCCTGCGAGTGCCCCATCGTGGTAATGCCATATCCTCCTTCTTCAGGACTCAATCAGTGACTTTGTCTTTGTTTACTTTAAAATCCAGTCTGAGGACTGCTCTGGCGGGGGGTTTGGACTAGATGATCTCAAGGGCTCCCTTCCAACCCTGACCATTCTGTGATTTCCGTGTAGGTAAGGGAATGTGCAATATCTAAATTTAGGTGAGGAGGAGTGACTATTTACGTGAAAATAGTTCTAAGTTGCTTATGGGATGTGGTATACGTTGTCCCTGAATCTTTGCAGAGGTGCTGATGGGTAGCAAATACCTATTACGTATGTAAAAGTAGTATAATTGAGTTTACGTGAACATGTGATGACTGCTTTTGCCACCCTGTATAAGCATCAGTTTTTCCAAATATGCAGTGCCTTCAGCTTCCCGTGTATGATTACAGTGGCTGCTCATGGTAAATACTTCCCAGTTTTCTACACAGGCAACAAGTAAATGGCACTGAGATTCTTCTGCTGCATTGATGTACTTTGATAAATATATAAAGCATTATTTGGATGAGTAATTTTGACAGTCTTTTATAGGTAAGTTTCCTGAGATTTGAATTTGAAGATGCCGCTCTTTGGGAACATTATTGTAATTAAACGGAATGGGACTGATGGAATTAGTTTTCCACTTACTGCAAGTTCTTGTTTATTTGGAAGGTGAGAATTTGAGTACTTGCATACATCAAAGTAATGTTTGGGATAATTTTCCTGCAAATTATATATTTTAATACTTATTTGCAAAAATAAATGTTTGTTGATTTGTGAGTGATGTTCAGGGGAGGGAAGGCGATACTGGACTAAGGTTAATTGTAAGACTAGAAAGATGAACTTCATTTTTGTTACCTCTTTTTGTCCTCTCCTTGCCAGAACTGCTATTTTTTGTTAAAGTTTCTGGCCAAAGGATATCTAGGGAAGGGATTCAAAGTAATACACAGTTGCCAAGCAAGTGATGGTATTCTTTTATCCAGAAGCAGTTTCCAGATAATTGACTAGTGAAGAGAAGCATGGTACATGGCTTGTATTTGACTGTCTTCATTACAGTAGTGTTCATCTCAATTTTAAATTTTTTTGGTTCTCCAAAACCTCAGTAATGGAATACATCAGCCAATATACAGAATTAATATTAAAAATTAATAAGAACTTACACCTTCTTCTCCAATCTTGAAACTCGCTTTGACTTACACAGTTGAGTGATAGTGGGTTTTGAGCTTGATCCAGCTATTTTACATTAAAAGACAAAATTAATATATCTGAACGGTATATGTTAAGATTTGACTAGGTGATCTTACTACAAATAGGCTTCAAACAAAATGTTTTTACTTCTCTTAACTAGGTCTGTTCAGCACTTTACTGGCTGATAGATTTATTCTATAACTGTAATTATTCAGTCCAGAATCAGATTCCATAGTGAAAGTCTATAGGAGGCACTCCAGTGTCAATAATACTGTTCTTTGGCTTCAGCAGAGGTGCCCAGACAGGTGGTACAAACATTAATTTATGTCAGCTACATCAGTGAGAGGTGTCAGGTACTTCTGTGAACACTACCTCTAGTATGACAGCTGATATGTTTGCTGCCTAAGACCCAACAGCATGTCAAAAGCGTAATGAGATTAGCTTGGGGAAAAAAAAAAAAAAAAGACAAAGTCTATACTCTCAAAAACACAGCTTTCACTTACTAACAACTTCTAAGAAGGTAGAAGTGGCTATCCAGGTGAGACCAAAAGTCCATCTACCCAGTATTCTGTCGCTGAGAGGGATTAGTAATGAACACGTAAGAGCAAGCTTAAGAGCGCCTGCTACTATATTCTAAAAATATTGCACAGGTCTTTGGCAGCTTGCAAGTCAGGAAACAGGTAATCTCAAACCACCAGATATCTGGTGTAGACACATCTCTTGACTCGTGAACTGCTTTTTTCAGAATTTTGGTATTTCATGTGTTTTTCTGGTATGGATTCTCTAAGGTAGAAGTGTGAGCTCCTGTTATTTTTTGCCACAGTTGAAAGACTTAGGTAGTTCATTGTCTTCATATTACTGAATTTAAGAGAGTAGTGTGATGCTGTACAATTATTAGCTGAAAAGTTGGGAAATGACCTAATTGTATAACAGTCAGATTTTTCCATCTATTGTGTGTCTTGAAACTCAAATTGTATTTTTACCCGCAGGAGAACAGAATGTGATATTCGCATCCAGTTGCCTCAGGTCTCAAAAGAACATTGTAAAATTGAAGTAAATGAAAACAAGGAGGTAAGATATACATATTTTAATGATATACGCATTGCATCTTTGCATCTCAGCAGGCTACTGAAATGTTTGTTTTATTTTTAGGCAATATTGACTAATTTAAGTACAGTAAATCCTACGCAGCTGAATGGTGCTTGTTTTCAGCAGCCTGTACCTCTGAAGCATGGAGATGTGTTAACTATTATTGATCGTTCTTTCAGGTAAGTGGCAATGACAAACTGTTAACGCCTCGATCCTAGAATGTGTTCTGTGGGCAAACAATGCAGAGAGCTTTGTGGACGCCTGCTCTTATTGGTGGCTGAAGATACAGAAGATGAATGTAGATTAATGGGAAAAATTAAAATGTCATTTTACCATCTTGAGAAACAGAAGTTAATCTAGTTTATTTCATATTTCTTTACAAAGTATTAGAGACCTTTTTCAGAAGGCAGCATTGCTTAAAGATATATTTGTTCCCACCACTTTTATGTTACATTAAGCTAAACCAGTAAAGATAGAATTGTCTAGAGAGATCATTTTGATTTTGTTTCAAGGGTAGTCAGTTTTAGGGGAAAACTTAGAAGTATTTTGATGTAGTTAAAGCCTTTAAAAGTGTTATCTGTGTATTGTTGGGAGTGGACAACTGTTGCTAGGCTTATCTTAATAATGGGAATTCAGTCATCAGCTATTTGACAAAAATGGTAGTCTTAATTTTTAATTGTTTCTTCCAGATTTGAATATCCTCTCCAATCAACTCCAAGAAAGAGGCGTTCTAGGACTATAAAAGATGAAACGCTGCAGGTAATTTTGTGGCAATTTGTTGCAAGTACGTTGGTATTAGTAGTGATACGATATTCTGTTTCCTTGGCCTGTTTTCTTATTAGGAATAATTTTTCAGCCACAGACTGTCTTTCTGTCTGAAAGTACAAGTAAACTCCTTCAGATAAATACTTTTTAAAAAATTAATAATTTATTAATTTTAGACTTGCAGTTGCTGGTAGCAGGTAATTAATAATCTATGATGTTACTAATACAGGTAAGCTATTAAAAATTAATCCTTAGTTTTTTCAAAGAGAGGGCGGGATGCAGGAAATACAGAGTACGGACATTGGATATTCTTGTACTTTAAATGAGGAAGTTTACCCTAGAGAATAAGCATTCATTTTTTTGAAAATAATAAGTTGTTCTATGAGCTAGTACACTAATGTAACGTTGGAATTGATAAATATCAAACTAAACCTATCTTTTAATAATTTATTTTCATTAGTTTCTTTTTTTTTTTTTTCTCAGCAAAACTTGGGTGTGTGTGTTATGTTATAGTTCTCTTATTTAAATAAAGATCATCCAGTAGGTCTGGTAGGAAGGCAAGATTCAAATATGCTTGTATATTTTCTTATGTACAGCTGCATTTAGAGCTAATAATTTCAATGATAAAACAGGACTTAAACTCTTGCCTTCTAGGGCCTCAAATGTGTATTGATGAATGTTCTTAAACTTTGAAATATTCTAGGATTTCATTTGAATACTCTTAAGGCTCTTTAGTAAACAATGCATATGTTTTTATAAATCTAGTGGTTTTTCAATGTCCAGTTGAAAGTTAAACTGTAAAATATTTGTTGCTCTGCTGTAATATTGTACAAATTTACAGGTTCTTCATGTTCAGCAGGTGGCAGAAGAGGAATCATTACACAAACAAACTTCAAGACCTAAAAGTCTTCGTGCTTCAGGTTGGTACCTGGTTTATGGGGAATTTTTTTCTTCCCCCTTAACTGCATTTATTCCTAGCATAAGAGGAAAAACAAGGTTGGAAAAAGGAAAAGAAATGTATTTTGAGACTTTTCAATCTGAGTACAATACATCTTGTTATGTCAGTCTACTATCTTACCATACTTAGATGCTGTGATTTACCAAAGCTAAGTCCTGCCAGGAGAAATCCGCTTAATTGCATCCTGACAAATGGGCAGTAACAGTTAGCCTGGAATTGCCAAAATCCAAATGTATTGCTTTAAGTGAGTTGTGCAAATTCAGTTTATGAAGATTGTGGCTGAGAAAGGAGTTCAGTACACCAGCTTTGCAAATGCAATACAAATGTTACTTCAAACTGATATGTTGCCTATTACATTTTACTTTTCAGCAGTATCAAATATAACATGGCAATTTCACCTTTGTGATTAAAATTTGCCTTGCAGTTCTCTGTTGACCTAGAAAATATCTAGATCCCTTTTGAGCAAATAAAGCATTATCTCATGTATTCTTTCCCAGTAAGAAATTGAAACCGGTATAGTTTTAGACATATATAAGAAGGGTTAATTTTGCTGATTGAGATAATAGTTCACAATAGCTGTTTTGTGTAGGCCCAGTAAAAAATCTTCTAAGTCTGGGTAGTTATAGGCCATGGACTGGTTAAATGGCAGGACTTCAACTTCGCATCCTTCTTGTTTTGAGTAATGCTACTTTCATGGGAAGATACAAGGTTTCTTAGATGGAGACTATTTATCTACAGACAGGATTGGTTTTTGTGGAGAATGTTTGTTCCAGTGCAAAAAACCCATGGTATTTCAAAGTGTTCCATTTCAGTGTGTTGTTGTAAGCGCATGTAAGTTGTATTCACAGGATTTGGGTAATAGGTTCCCCAACACTGTCCTACAATACAACAGTCTTTGCTTCGTTGTTCTATCAACTTTAATGGAACAACTTGTCAGCTCAGTAAAGAAAATACTGACGTACTTGTCTGCAATTGGGTAAAAGTTTTCATAGAAAGATCTGATTTCCTGTTCTTTCCTATGTCTCTCTTCTCCCTCTCACTCCTTTTCTGGGAAGATAATTGTCAGTCTTTTCCTTGTATGTCAGAGTTTTTACCTTCATCTTTTCATGGGCTATTTCCCATCACAATTAAGAAAAATCAACATGTATCAGCATTTGTTTCAGCAGATGTTCATGCTGACATAAAGTCATATTGAGAAATACGCTTTGTAGGTGTATAGAAGTACACAAGGTCTCAGCTTCTTGCGGCTGAGAAGGACACCTCTTATCAGATGAACTCTGTTAGCTTGCATACACCCCTCGGTCATGGAAAATGCAAAGTGAAGCATTCCTTGGATGCACTTCAGAGATGGCAGTAGAAAGGCCGCACACATGCAGTCACTTGCTTTGTCTCATCTGGAAAGTGGCGGCTATGCTTTATTGCCTTGCTTTACCCTAAAGAAGGATTGCCACAGCTCAAGCAATACAGCACATCTGTAAGCGCAGGACAGAGAGCAGACTGAATTGTGGTAAGCCAGTATCAATGGTGGTTTAATTCTATGCTCATACATTTGTCTCATGGCAGCCCTGAAAGATGTATATGAGCCATTGATTCTGAAGAAAAGCAAAAGCATGAAATACCAAGTGCCTTACCTGAATATGGGTTAAATTCCAGATTACAACTTTAAATTTTATGTTAAATGTTTCAATACTAATGCTTCTGTTATGAGAGAAGTTGTTATTGTTAAGAGCTTTATTTACAGTACTGTATCCTGGACCCTGGTTGACTGTCTTGGGAGAGGAAAGGAAGGAATTTTTATCTGTGTTTATGGAACTCTTATTTGTAATGCTGCAGTTCTTAGGTAACTCTGCATCGTATTTTTGTTTTGTTTTGCTTACTTTGTAGATAATGCTGAGTGGGAAGAAAAAAATGCCAATGAAAATAAACAAAGTACAGAGGAAAATATTTCCAAAGCTTTACCCTTCAAACTACAAACACCCAAATCTGCACACAGAATACATCAATCTATTAAAAAGCAAAATGAAATGTCTCCCTTTAGTAAACTTTATGAAAAACTGAAACAAGATATGAAAGTGAAAAAATCTCTGCAGGAGGGAAATGTATCTCAACAGGCTGCAAAAGAAGATGGTAGGAGTGTTCTGCTAGAAACAAGTGCTCATATTTCATCATCAGATTGTGTTTACAATCTGGGAAGCCCGACTAAAGAAAAAGAAATAGGGAAAAGTGAAAATATCGAAGAAGGTAAAATAAAAGTAAAGCAAGAATTAATCAGTTCAGAATTTAACCAGATGTCAGCTATAGGAAGTGCTACCAAGAAGAGTTTTGCCAGAAGTCCTCGAACTTCTGTTTCAAAGGAGGTGTCAAGAGATACTGGTAAAAGAAGTCACTTGCAGGATCATAAGGAGCTAAGTACACCAGGCAAATCTGAAGGTACTGAAATTACAACCACACCCAGTAAGGAGGATGATGGAAATGGAAATGCAGCATTTTTACTGAAGCAGTGCTCTATAGAATGTTTGGATTATGCAGATAAAAGTGAAATATACAGCTCTGCAATAGCATTAGGTAAATTAGCACAAACAACTAACACAACAAATGTTCTGTCTACACCAACACGTAGAAGGAAGAGTCCTCGGTCTCATTTCATATCACCTACCAAAGAAACTAGTGGAGTGAATCCTGCAAATACTGATGCTCCAACAACTCCACAACGTGTGTCATTGAAACGTAAGTCTTTTTCAGAAATTGCAGCTGAAACTCAAAGGGAAGATTCAGTGTGCAGAAATGATAGCCTCAAACAACTGCCTTTGGCAGAAAATAAATGCTTAAAACAAAGACGGAATAGTAAACAACACACACCAGGAAAACCTGTAAAAGAAGTAGTGCCGAAAGAAATTTGTGATCAGGCAAGTTTTGTTAACTCAACAGAGGGACATTGTGAAACTCCTGCCTCTCTCTCTAATTCCAAGAGTCCCAGAAGAAATAAGAGGCAAAGTAAAGAATTATCAAACAAAAGTGTCCGTTCAGAGACACTGGCTTCAGAAGAGTTAATGTCAGAACTGGCATCTCCTGCTAGTCAGAAATCTGATTCTGGAAGAAGAAGAGGTGGGCCAAGGACCTCTGGACTGCTAACTGAAAAATCTTTGGAGACAAATGCTGTTCAAGAACATTGCGATAACACTACAGACAGAAAAGAGAGTGGAATTAAAGAAGAGCTGGCCACGAAGGGGTATCATCAGAAACGAGATTTGGAAGATGCCAGTGTTATGAGACCTCGTAGACTGTCATCAAAGAGAAGGTCTTCTGGAAGTGCTACTGTACTGAAAGACAATGAGGCTGTCTCGGAACTGAATATTTCTGGCGTGTTGGCTGAAGAAGAATCAGGTAAATACGTTTAATTCCCTGCCTCATTGTTTTTGTACTTGACAAATTCTCATAGCGTTTTTATGAGAAATTTTCCACTTACATAAAATGTAGAACTTGTTGCTGACTTTAGTT
Organism: Vanellus vanellus; assembly: GCF_965231255.1. Classification (NCBI taxonomy): domain Eukaryota; kingdom Metazoa; phylum Chordata; class Aves; order Charadriiformes; family Charadriidae; genus Vanellus; species Vanellus vanellus. Next base: position 2,932,012 of record NC_138912.1, on the reverse strand, counting down.
CTACAATATTTATTATGTAGTCATATTTGACTAAAATAATACACAATAATATGTATAAAAGTTTACTCAATTGAATCTATTTCTCTTTAAAGTAAGTTACCTTCTGGTATGTTTCCAACTTTAAAATGCGAGAGTAAGCACTGTTTTCTATGTAGGTTAACATGTTGACTTGAATTCTTGGATATATAGAAATATTTTCAATTGTTATTTTTAGGCAAGACAAAGAGAGTATCTCAGAAGAGGAAAAGTGGTGACTTGTTACTTCAGCCTTTAGGAAAAAAGAAGAGAGTATCTTTTGGTGGTCATCTAAGTCCAGAACTTTTTGATAAAAGTTTGCCTCCCAACTCGCCCCTTAAAAAAGGTGCGATTCCTGCCAGACTGAGCTTGCCGTTTGGAAACTCGCCACGTGCTGTTCTGAAAAAGGCTCAGGGATTGAAGCACTTTGCAGTTCAGGTAAACATTAAGAGTAATGAAGTTGTTAAGACAGTTAATGTGAACAGTATTTATAACTTCTAAGACTTCTAAAAATTAAAAATTAGTAGTGAACCTTGTTAGATGTATGTTGGGAAGTGGAAATTTTAATTGCAAATTTGAAATCAGCATTTTTTTAACTTCTCCATTGTAGGAGAGGGCTTAGTTTGCCCTTTATATCTACTTGTCTTTATACAGGAAGTGTGTTTTTATTCACCTCACACTCTACTGCTCATTCTCAGGCACATGTAGGAATATATTTCTGTTGGTGCTTAGCAGCAGTGTCTACAACCTCCAGTTTACCATAAATAACAGAAAACAGAACAGTAGTTTGTTGGCAGACTGTGCAAGCTACTGCCACGTAGTTTGGCTAGAAGTTTGAAAACATTTGCTGTTGATTTAAACTAATTAAAATAAGTGTAGTGTAATTGATGTGAACAAAAGTTTTGAATAAAGTGCAATTATAAAATCAGTTAATTCAATTGAATTTGCATGTGTTTTGTGAGACTTGAAATTTAAAACTTGTTACAATTTTGTTTTCAGAGAATAACATTTAAAGCTTTTTCAAATGATCTGATGAAATTTTATACTATTGTATTTACTTGTCAGAGATGTTAATGAGTGTTTGCAGTTCAGGTATGAGCAGTAACACTTTAACTTTATGTATTTTTTTTCTAGCAGGAACTTTCTGAACATTTGCCAAAAGAAAAAATGTCACCAAAAAATTCGCCAGCCCGGAAGTCCCCAGCTGCCTTATCCCCTGCCTCTGGGAAGGCAATGCCTAAATTTATTTCAGGCTCTCCAGCCCCTTACATAAAAGGACGTTTCTCTGTTTCTCACATCACGACACCATTACCGATTGCAGAAGAGAAGGTTGCTGTTGCAGAAGACGTGAATACCAATGAGAAAAATGGTGCCCGAGTGAAAACACCTAAATCTTCTCACATTAACCACGATGGTAAAACCTTTTTAACAGCCACACCTGACAAATTAACGAGAAGTGCACAACTTGCTTTGAAGGTCACGCCCATGAAGAGGAGAAGTGGGGCTGTAGCAGTTATCAATGCAAAAAGAAGAAGTGGTGCTTCTAGTGCCAATTTACTAGGTTTGTTTCAGCAGTTAATTTTTAATATTAATTTTAATTCTTTAAAATACAGGAACAAAACTGAAGTAGGCCTGTTATTTCCTTACTCAGAGGCCACCAAAGGATTGGCATATTTTCTGATGGTTGTTGGACTTGTTGGAAACAACAACAATTCCCATTGCAAAGTGTTATTCTCTCATTCATAAAGCAAATTACTAAAGCATATGTAAAACTATTTAGAACACAAATCTTAATGGTCAGAAGTTGAAAAATTATAAATAGAATTAAGTTTCGTCTTGCAAATTTAGTTGCAATAGTGATCCTTTAAGTCCTTCAAGTTCAAGTAGTATTGACCTAAATCAAATTGTATCAATTATACCAATTTTGATTTGAAAACATGCACTTTATAGCCTTCCTCAAACCAGGACATAGCTTCAGTTTGTTTTCTTTGTGCCTGCACAGTACACAACCTTTGTCCATGGACTGGACTGACTTAACTGTTTACAGTGGTATATAACAGATATAATTAAAAAATAAGATAATAACTGGGTGTTAATTTGAATATTTTGAAATTGAACTTCTGAATTTGAATGTTGAACACTAGTTTGAAATAGTTTTAACAGCATTGGAAACATTAAGATAGGGGAGCTCTGGTTCTTGAAAATTTTATTGTCGAAGAAACTTACAGATAAGGTATCTTTGTCATCTGTTTTTGTAAATTAAATCAATTTGACTTTTTCCAAATCAAATTTAAAGCTTGCCACCAGAACCACCATTCACCCAGGAATTTTTATTGCTCTTTACTATCTCCATTCTTTGTGGTGTCATTTGAAAATTTTGAACAACATACTACATGCAATGTCCCAATGATGGTCTCATCATTATCATTACACAATGAGATAAAATCACAAGCCTTCACAATACATCCTGGTTAATATAGCTGAATGTGGTATTAGTCTTTTAGCGAAATAAGTGGGGTTTTTTTTCAGTGGCTTTGGTTGGTCCATTGATTTTAATATCTGCAGAGTGCTTCACAAATATTAATGACATACTGGTTTTCACCAACCATTTGTAATGTCTAAGTGGTTTAATATCAGTGCATCGGTTTCTTCAGTAATATGAAAAGAACACCACAGTTCTTAAAAAATTTTGGATATCTACTTTGTATCCAAAATAAAATTTGCATTTCCAATGCTTTTTCAGATAATTTCCTGTATGTTTGGCATTTTTCTGTGTATCCTGAACACCCTAGCAATGACATTCCCCTTTTTACATCTGCTTAAAAACAAGTAATTGTTTCTTGTATATGATCCTTATCTTCTCATAGCCTATTTCTGAAGTAAACAAAGTAGATCTCCTACCAACTTACAGCTTCATTTATTACACAGCTGTAACTAATTCCCCGATTCCTCTACTGTGTAGAGAATGATGCTGTGATAAAGGTAACCTTGCTTTGGGAGTTTTCAGAGTATGTTATAATGATAACACGATGTAAGAAAAAAATATGGAAGGTCTGTGTCGGTCTAAATGCTGTAAGCAATATAAATAAATAATTTCCTGATTATGAAATTCCTTAGGAAGGTGGTGAAAGAAAAGCTTGATATGTTTCACTTGTAGCATCAGAGAAATGACTTCTATCTCATGTCCCACCAGGGAAAAATTTAGGTATATTAATGAATAAGACTGAAAGTTCCTATTGGGAAAAATTATTTCCTTACAAAAAAGTGAGGTCAGAATTGGGTCAGCATTCAGCTCTAGGATCTAGCATCTATTTGACACTTTATGAAGCTTTTTGTTGTTGTTGTTTTCTTGTGGAAAGCCGTACTGGGTACTTGGACACTTGCTAAACTTTAGCTGAAATTGGGTCTTCCAATTCAAAGCATTTCACAGAGCACTTTAGTATAGGTGTTGTCAGGTGACACAACAACCGCTTTCCTATGCCTGACTGCAGCAAATCCATTGGAATCATAAAGAAATAATTGTGAACTTCCATTTATACAGCTGAAGATTAAAGTGGTTATTTCTCTTTTGCTTTCTAGTTGCAAAATCTTGGGCAGAAGTGGTAAAATCGGGTGTTGCAAGACCACAGCCAAAGACCGTTAAAAAAAGTGTCCGAAAAGGAAGATCCCTAAAGAAGATAACCCAATCACCAAAGGTATTGTTTTTCTTTTTTTGTGTGTTTCTTTTTTTTGTTTGTTTTTCCATAACCACAAAACAGCTTGTAGGTATTTTGCTATAGTATGATGTTAAATGAGCGTTGATGTCTTTGTCGCAACATATAAGAAATGGAGATTTTTATATAAAAGGAATCTTTGTTTACTAACTTATTTTTATTGTTTTTTCCCCTCTGCAGACTCCAGAAAGAAAAATAAAAGGTCATTTTAGTACAGGTCATGCAGCGTCACCTGCTACAATAGTTGTAGGTAGAGCTTATTCCACCACAGTCAGAACAGCTGGACAGGTCCCTAAAGTGGTAAAAAATCCTATTTTGAAGGTAAACATGAACATGGATGAAAGCTTCACAGGTAAGTTTTTAAAATCTGTTGCTCACTTTTCCAACTGCAGTTCTTTTGTCAAAGCATATGCTCATTTCTCTGAATGTAATTTATAGGAATGACTGAAATGTTTCAAACTCCAGAAAATAAGAGTGGAAAATCATTACCTTTGGCCACTGTTCAGAATGATTTTACACCGACATGTACTGCAATGGAAATTTCTGAATTGCACACCCCTGAAGAATCTGGTATGTTTGTTATTTAAAACGAAAGGAAACGTTTCGGTAAAATTAGGGGTAGTTGTGTGTCTGCTACTTCAGACAGTGAGTAGTCTCAGCCTACGCAGACTTGATGTATTGAGATGAAGCATCTGGCAACCCCTAAAAGGAAGGAACCACTGATTTTTATCATGTATTAAAAGACATTTTTGTAGTTCCAGTTAATTTTGGGGTAGGTGTTATTCTCTTATTTGTTCTATTTGGTATGAAACGTCAAGGTGTTAAAGTGTTGTTTCAGGCAAGTCTTGCACTGAAGCACTGTACTTCCTTAATCAGTTGTCTGTGGATACATTTAAGTCCAGTGATAAAGTTTCATAGCAGGGAGAGGTTATTGTGTAGTCTTGCAGAAAAAGTATTTAAAATTCTATTAAATTTAAAAGTCTATTTAAAATAAAAAGTGTCAGGTTAGGAAGATTTGTATTAAGATGGTACTTTGTTGTACATCTTTTGCTAATAACCTTGCATACCCGTCATTGTGTCCCTGTATAACTCAGAATTCTTGAGATTAAAGTTCTGTTTTCTTGAGAATTTTACAAAACTGAGCATCTACTGAAACACCAAGAAAAATCAAGGGTTAATCCTCCAATATTTAAAATAGTAATAGTTGAAATGTGTTTTGGTTTATTTTGGATGTTGTGGAAGATAGGCTTAGGTATAACAAACCTTGTTATAACTTCAGAAGGAAGTCTAGTAAAAAGTGTTTTCTTTGAAAAGAAGAAAGAGTATAGTGAGCTTCATCCACTTGAAAATGTCCATTATCGGCTGTCGTTTATCCTGTTATTTAGCGCTTTCCTTAAATCGGTGGGCAAGCAGGCTGGGTGAGCAATTGGCTATCAGGTTGGGTTCAAAGAGTTAATAGCAAATGTGGTTACATCAGGCTGGTGGCCAGTCACCAGTGGGGTCCCCCAGGGCTCAATTTTAGGGCCAGTGCTCTTTAATATTTTTATAAATGATCTGGAGGCAGGAATCAAAAGTACATTAAGTTAAGTTTGCTGATGATACTAAACTAGGAGGAGCTGCAGACTTCCTTGAGGGTAGAGGATTTAAAGAGAGATCTTGATAGACGAGAGAGCTGAGCAATCAGCTAATGTATGAAATTTAACAAGAGCAAGTGCCAGATTCTCCACCTGGGATGGGGTACTCCTGGTTATACATACAAATTAGGGGATGAGATGCTGGAGAGCAGCCCTGTGGAAAGAGATCTGGGGGTTCGGGTTGATAGTAAGCTCAACATGAGTCAACAGTGTGCCCTGGCAGCCAAAAGGGCCAGCCATGTCCTGGAGTGCAACAAGCACAGCATAGCTAGCTGGTTGAGGGAAGTGATTGTCCCACTCTGCACTACACTGCTGCACACAGCACTTGAGGGGGGGGCTGCAGTTTTGGACAGCTCAATATAAGAAGGACATCAAACTATTAGAGCATGTCCAGAGGTTTCTTCAGCTTGGAGAAGAGAAGGCTGAGGGCTGACCTTATCACAGTCTACAACTTCCTCAAGGGGGGGCAGTGGAAGGGGAGGTGGTGATCTCTCTGAGCATCGAGAGGACACAAGGAAATGGAATGAAGCTGCATCAGGGGAAGTCCAGGTTGGACATTAGGAAAAGGTTCTTCAGTGAGAGGGTGGTCAGTCACTGCAACCAGGCTCCCTAGGGAAGTGGTCACAGCACCCAGCCTGTCCGAGTTCAAGAAGTGTCTAGGTGACACTCTTAGTCACGTGGTTTAGTTTTAGGTAGTCCTGCGAGGAGCAGGTGGTTGGAGTCAATGATACTTGTGGGTCCTTTCCAACTCGAGGTATTCTAGGAAACAAAGTTTACAAAAATCTCTTGTCATTTTTTATTTTGTTGGTGTCAGAAAGGTCAAAGGTGTGTTCTTTAATGTAAAAATTTCTGATCTATGTCTGGTATTGCTTAAAAACACAAAGGAAATTGCAGTAAAAAACTAGCACCACTAGAAATTTTAGGGACAACAGAGAACATTAATTTTATATCATTAAATAAGAAAAAAAAAGTAAAATTTTCTTATGGTCAGTTTTTTAAATGCATGCTGTGCCTTATCAAAGCTAATTACCAAATCAATTGTCGATGCACACTTTTGGATTTTGGTTTGTAGAAGGCTCAAGGTGTTTGAATACATTTTACTTATTTATACAGCAGTTAGAATGCTTGTATTTTCTGCTTAATGTTTTTTCCAAATTACATAAATCTACTACTTATTGCAGGAGAGATGATGGTTTCCCCGTTAAATAGTTCAGATGCTTCAGAACAGAAACAAGACAGTCCAGGCATTTGTCACTTGCTGAGAAAGGAGTCTCTAAACTCTGTGTTTGATGCAATATCCACAAAAACTCCTGAAAAAAGAAAAGCTATACTGGAAGAAGATAGTAGTGTGGATTGTTTGTCAATAATTCCAGCAAAAGAAGCATGTCGAGTGAAATCAGGAAGTAAAAGGAATACTCCAAAGCAGAAGTTGGAGCCAGCTGAGGTCATGTCAGGCATCAAGCAGCTTTTAAGGACCCCAGAGGAAAGGTCAGAACCAGTAGAGGCCTTGTCAGGCATCAAGCAGCTCATGAAGACTCCAAAGCGTAAGCTGGAGCCTGTAGAAGTTTTGTCGGGCATCAAGCAGCTCATGAAGACCCCGAAGCAGAAGCCAGAGCCTGTAGAGGCTTTGTCAGGCATCAAGCAGCTCATGAAGACCCCGAAGCAGAAGCCGGAGCCTGTAGAGGCTTTGTCAGGCATCAAGCAGCTCATGAAGACCCCGAAGCAGAAGCCGGAGCCTGTAGAGGCTTTGTCAGGCATCAAGCAGCTCATGAAGACCCCGAAGCAGAAGCCGGAGCCTGTAGAGGCTTTGTCAGGCATCAAGCAGCTCATGAAGACTCCAAAGCGTAAGCTGGAGCCTGTAGAAGTTTTGTCAGGCATCAAGCAGCTCATGAAGACCCCGAAGCAGAAGCCAGAACCAGTCGAGGTCCTGTCGGGCATCAAGCAGCTCATGAAGACCCCGAAGCAGAAGCCAGAACCAGTCGAGGTCCTGTCGGGCATCAAGCAGCTCTTGAGAACCCCTCAGCAAGAGTTGGATCCTATCACAGATGAAACTGCCTTTAAAAGATTGCTGAAGACTCCAGTAGAAAAAAGGGAAGCAGTGAAAGATGTGGCAGGTGTTACTTTAATCAAGAAAAATCCAAAGCTGAAGTATCAACCAGTAGAAGACATGATTGGTGTCAGCCGTATTTTCAAGACACCAAAGGAAAAAGTTGAACCCATAGAAGATGTGTTTGGTATTAGTAGACTAGTGAAGACTCCGAGAGAGAAGTATCAACCAGTTGATGATTTTGTGGGTCTGCAAAGGCTGATGGCAGAACCCAGGCAGAAATGTTCTGATTTTGAAGTGGACTACGTTGGAGTTGCAGAAATGTTTGATATACCAGAGGAAATTAAGGTAAAATACTGTCTTTAGCTTTTGGAAGGAATGTATTTAGACCTTGAAGCCTGTGGTTGAAATGAATTCTTAGGCTTCCAAGTATATCATCTCGTATGTAACAACACCTCAAATATGTCATGCCCGTAACCTGTTGAGGAAAAGATACCGTCTAGAAAAACATCTCCTGTTGATTTGAAAACTGTAAAGATGACAGTCTTTTTTTTTTTCTTGGTAGCTTTGTCCAGGTGAATGCCCCTCTGCTAGAAGACATAGCTTATTACAAATTTGAATCTGAGCACTTTCTTTTTTCTGGTCACTTGTGCCTGTTATGTTTAAAACAGCCTTTAAATTGCTTACAAACTATAGTGAAATTCTTTCTTAGCCTTCCTTTTCACAACCAAAGCTTTTTTTTTTTTTTTGTACAGCTGCTTCATACACTGTAGATTAAATTTTAAGCTCTCTTTTTGTCTGCACATCCAAAAGTGTTGAGCATTTGACAAAATAGGTTACCATGTGATCAGTTGATTGATCACTATGCCCCTACGTCTTTCATTCATTGCTTCCTGAATGGATGGCTATTTTATAGCGATAGCTTTATCGCTGTACATTTGCCTATGTTAATATGTATTTTCTTTGAAGGAACCTTCCCTAAGTAGTTACTGAGGTTGCTCTGGATGACTATTCTGACCTTATAATTCACAGCTTCATCATTCTTGTAATTTGTGAATTTTATTAGTATTGATTTTTATGTTCATTCCCAAATCCATATGTAAAATGTTGAGTATCACTGGGCTTAGTGTGTTCATCAGTGTAGAACTACAATAGACCACTACAAAATACTCAAATGATTCAGCTTCCATACCGCAGATTCCTTTTGAGCACTCATTTAAACACTTTTCAGCCAATTTAGTTAATACTTTTTTAAAATCTATGCAGTGTTTGTTATCTTTCAATCTAAAAACTGCTACACTAGCTCAGATGGCAAATATTAGGTTTGATTTATTTTTTTTTTTTATGTGTGCCAATTTAAAATAATGGATGCAGTTACAAAACTAAGTTGATTTCATTTTTAGAAGAAAGTATTTGACAAGACTTTCTTCAACTATTACTATACGTTAATTTTGTATTGACTGGCTCCATTATTTCTTGTCCTGTCAGATCTGTATTTATTGATTATTGTTTATTCCCTCAGGTCAGATCAGTAAATGTTATGGATTCTAAGCAAGAAGATACTGCACCTCCTTGGACTAATTCCAGCCATAAATTTGGTAAGTACAAATATGTTTTCTTTAACTAGAGGAATAATGAATATACAAGGTAATGTATGTTGTTATAAAGTTTGACACATAAACACGTGTTTTAAAAATTTCAAAAATATACGGTGCAAAGCATGCATAGCTCATGGTATTTGGTGTTCATCCCTAATGAACGCTGGACTCTGGAATTCTACTGGTGTAGAAGCAGCAGTGTAGTAGTTTGCTAGTGTGGTAATGTTGACATCTCCAAACATGCTAGTGTAAAAACCTGATATTAAGGTCTCCATTTAAAAATTTTTAAGAACATAGCTTAAAACTATTAATACTGCCTACCAAATAAGCCAAACATCTTTGGTCAGAAGCCTGGCCTTTAATTTAGGAGTTGGTTAAAATAATTATTTATTTATTTGTTTTTAAATTAAGAATATTAAGCGTGATTTGTTCGACCAAGATGACTTTGTCAGGAAAATGGAAACTCACAGATATTTTGATCAGCCATAATAATATGTAACTTTTGTTTGTGTTCTTTTCTATGTAAAAACTTTGGGGTAAAAAACCCATATTTTAGAAGACAAAGGAAATATTTCACATGGTGAAGATTCTCAACAGAAGGAATCAACTAGTGAACACCAGTCTACCAAGAGACCAACAAGGGGCAGACCATGGAAGACAGTATATTCTGCTTCAGCAAAGCAGTGTGCAAAGGGTTTGAATTTAAAAGCATTGCAAGGTCTGGAAAAAGAAGGCACCCAAGAGAAGGCGGGAGAGATCAGTACAACTTCAGTAGCTAAAAATGAAGGAAGAGGAAGGAGAACAAACCGTTGCACGCAAGAAGAAATTGGTTCAAAGGACCCTGATCAAAAAAAAGTTGAAACTGTTTCACTTGTGGAACTGCACAGAGCTACTTATAGACCAGGAAGAGGTAAAAGGAAAGAAGCGAAGGAGGCAAAACATCCAAGTGAGAATGTTGAGTCTTGTAGCAAAGATTCCTCCGTGCTATGCAAAGAACCTGCAAATATGAAACAGACTTTGCAGGAGGATGGCATCAATAGCATAATAGAAGCTGAAGGTGATCCAGCTGTAAAGACAGTAAGTGTATCTAGTAGCATTCAAAATGAAAATTGTCAACTGCAGGCAGGTCTAAAAACACCTGAAAACAAATCTAATGATGGTGGTGTAGAAGACAGTGAAGAAATGCTTCTGTCGCCTGGGAAGAGGTTTAGAGTAGTAAAAAAAGTAGAAAACGCAGAACCACTGATTCCACCTAAAAGAGGAAGAAGAGCTAGGAATGACCAAGTTAAGCAAGCTTCTTCAGAGGACCTTCATGGGACAACAAGGAAGCTTCGCAAAGAGCCATCAGCAAAGATGATACAGAGATATGAACGGACTTTTGACAAAGATACTGAGACTGCCACAGCGGAAGTATCTGAAAACAAAACTAAACTTGAAATAAATATAATGGAGAAAAGAGTTAAGTCTTTAAGAAGTGCTAGAAAGCACTCAACTGAAGTAAAAGCAGACAGTTGTGGGATGGGACTTGAAAAGATACAAAACATTCAGAAAAACGAGGAAACTTCAGCTGTAACTGATGCTGAAACACACTCATATATCACAAATGAGATTAAAGTATCTCAGGGAGATGAAACAGAAAATGCTCAGCAAAATACAACGGAGGCATCTCAAAGATTAAAGACAGAGTCACCTTCTGGAGAGACAAACAAAATGCCAGTCACTGCTCTGAACTTGGAAGCAAACAGAAGTACAGTACAAGAAACAAATCAAACTAGAAACAGGAGAGGCAAAAATGGCTCTTTGGAGAAAAATAATTATGAATTTGCCGAAGATATAAACAACCTAGAATTAATTACTCCCCAAAATAAGTCAGAAGCAGAAATGGATGAATCTTCTCGCAAAGATTCATTGAGCTCTGTTTGTGTCAAGAATACATACCAAGTCACGAAGGACCAGAACGACCCAGCTGGCACATCAATACCTGCTGCAAACAGTGACAGTCTTGCTCGTGGCCGTCAAAAGCGGACAAGAAATGAACATGGAATACTTAAACCAGACCAAACTGAAATCCTGCAAGAGAATCAAGCACAAACAAATCGAATTGCATGTAGAAGAGGCAGAGGTAGAAAAGTTACTTTTGAACATGAAGAAGCCAGTTCCAAAGCAGTTGGAGGAAAAAGGAGTTTTCCTGGGGATGACAAAGATGGTCAGCATGAGACTTCAGAAAATCCTTCTTTCCAAGTAAGGAGGAGCAGAAGAAAGCAAGTTGATTCCATGCCACAAATAGCTTGTTCTACCTTTATGGAAAAAGAAAAATTAATTGCAGATCACAGTAAAGATGAGGCTTTTGTAAAGGAGCGAGATTCAGCTTTGGAAGCTACTCCCTCTTCAACAGAAGACAATCTGCTGAGACGAGGGAAAAGACGAGAGGTTGCTGCAGCATCACAAACATCTAGATCTCTTTCTATCAGAAAAAGACATGGGTTGCTAGAAGGTGATGATAAAAAGATGTCTGTGAGAGAAGATCAAAATCCAGCTTTGGGAAATGAAACTTTGCAGGCAAAAGAAAATGCATCAGCAAGGGACAAAAGGAAAAAGATTGCTCTAGCAGCAGAGGCAAAAAGTTCATCTCTCCAGAGAAAATGTGGCTTGTCAAAAACCAATGATAAAGAGGAGAGTACTAATGAAGAACAAAATACGCCTTTGGAAACAGTGTCCTGTGCAAAAGAGAAGGCATTAGGAAGGGGCAGAAAGAAAGAAACTGCTCTGGCATCACGTGCAACTAATTATATTTCTCTTAGAGGAAAACGTGGTTTGCCAGCAGACAATGGTAGGGAAGAAGCCCCTAAAGAAGATCAAAATGTTCCATTAGAAACTTTTGATTTATCTGTAAAAGAAAATCCACTGAGAAAAGGCATAAGGAAAGAAATTGCTGTCTTGTTAGAACCCATAAGTTCTACTTCTATGCTGGGAAAATGGGGCTTATCAAAAGGAAGTGGTGGAAGGAATAAGTATGGGGAAGCAAAAAGGCTGATTTTGGAAAATTCTACTTCCCAAGAAAAAATGGATCTTTCAAAAGGGAACTCAAGGCAAACAGTCACTTCGCTGGCTGTTAGTTCTGCCTCACTTCAAGGTTTGCCAGAAGATGGTAAGAATGAAACTCCTGAAGAACAACAGAGTAAACTTGTGGACATAGCTCCATCTGCAAAAGAAAATCCATCAAGAGTGGGCAGAAAGACAAGAACTTCTTCCAAATCTGGAGAACCTAGTTCTACTTTTCTCAGGGAAAAACCTGTCTTGCCCAAAGGTAGAGGTCAAAAGAGGAATCTTAAAGAAGGTGAACATACATCTCTAGAAAATAATTCATCCCAGGAAAAAACAAGGCAATTGAGGAATAAAAGGAAAAAGGTAGAATTCACGTCAGAGGCAGCTACATCTACCCGTACAAACAGCGACTTGCCAGAAAATGGTAACACTTCAGAAACTCAGAATGTGTGTTTGACATCCATTGGTTCCGAAAAAGATAATCAGTTTGGAAAAGGAAAAGAGGTTAACCCTATACAGCAGGCAACTTCCACTTCTCGCAGAAGAAAATGTCAGTTGCCAGCAGATGACTTAGCATCCAAAAAATTAAAATCAGGTAAGGCAAGAATTTGCTTTCTGTTTTCTAAGTACATCAAAGTTATTTATAGATATAACAATAATGTGTACAAAACTTTAGTATTACTGTGGGCTGCCATGCTTTAATATAGAGAGTAGGTCTTCAATATAGCAAGAAGACTGAAGTAAATAAGATAACATAGGATAACATAGACCTTATATAAACAAGATATTTTTCCTAAGTAGAAGGGATTGAGTTTATGGGATATGACATGTATTCTTCCTCTGTTGGGGTATTCAAATGTTTTCATCCTCTCCTATAATACATTCTGTCTCAATCCATACCAGTGAATTGTAGCTTAGAGTAAATACAGCAACTGGCTTACATGCAGAAGGTGGTAATGACAGAATATGATAATCACATTTGTAGCACGCATTCGTCATCTTGTTTTCTCCTAAATACAATGTAAACTCCTGCTTTTATGTCTGTAGGTTTTGGAGGACCTTTACTAGTCATCAGCTGTTTTTTTGAAGTTGATGCTAGAAGGGCTTGAAGCTAAAAAGGCAGCAAAAGTTCCCCGTGCCTCCCATTTCGTCCTTTACCGTTTTGCTTTCCCCTAGCCTATAGAACTCTTGCTGCAGACATCTACAATATTCCCTAGGATTTTCAGCTTGACATGGTGTAACTTAAAAGCCGCCATGGTGCAGTTAGAAAATACGATCAAATAAATGCGTGCAGATAGAAAAAACAGGGAACCTTTAGAGCTACATATTGAGGAATTTCCTGCTAAATTGTGTTAAACTTTGTGATTTGACCATGCCCTTTGTTTCATTTCTCTTTGGCTCTTTCCCTTTTCTGTTGCATATGCTTATCCTCATGTAATATGTACATCTATTTTTGCCATGTATCTGTCTTCGTTTACTGAGTTTTCTTTTGTTTCCCTTTACACACTTGCTAGTTCCTTCTTCCTGCAGCTGATATATGTACTTGCTGAATGATTGATCTCTTCCGATACCTTACTACCTGCCTGGGTAGCTTCTTTTCCAGGAAGGTCATCTTACCCCACATGGATTTTAGTGACAGTTTCTATGTCTGATGCTTGTGTTGATGCTTCTGTCTTGGAGCAGCTTAACTTTTCTGTGCTATCTAGGTACTTACATAGGTGTCCGGTCTTTACAGTTAATAGCCTGACATTCCAGCTTTATCTGGACTGTAAAACAATTAGTTACTATATACTCATTTTGGTAGGATTTTTCTTCGACGTTAGATATATTTTAGTTTTACATATCAGTGGAAAGAATTTTAGCTAAAATGGTAGCTAATTGGGTTTGGTGCTCTCATTAATGTTAACCTACTTTCAGAAATAGCTGTAAGTCCTCAGGGATCTATCTTAAAGGATATTGGATGTGCGTAAGTATGGGGTTTGTAACGGGTTTGTTGAATTCATAGATGTAATCTTTGGAATGTAGTCATTAGGGACATTTCCTTTAAAAACAATGTAACTGAAGATTAAATTTCATATAAAATGCTTGATTTATGATAAAAAATTTACAGTTAATTTTTTTTATGTACAAATAGAGAGTGATGAAAATAGATCGCTGCAAAAAGGAAAAAGAGGCAAAACTAAAGAAGAACTTGGCAAAGAGGCTGTAAGGGCTACTCAGACTACTGAAGGAACGGACAGGAAGACAAGATCAAGCGCAAGAACAAGTGCAAGAACAAGAAAATAGTCTTAACAGTCACAGAACCAGTTTTTAAATTGATTCAGTAATTAAATTGCAGGTTTTTAATGTGAATTGACTTGTACTCAGATTTTTAATCTCAGATTTTATAAAGCAATCACTGAACTATGATATCAAAATATATTTCTTTATCTGTTTACAGATGCAGCATAGATATCTGTTTTAATAGGTTTGTCTATGTGTAGTGGTTCCTAAACCATGGGGTGCTTGTGCGAAGCTGCAAACATAAATCTTTTTGTAACAGTATTTATCCCTCTTTTTCTGTTAATCAGTACAGCAGTCAGAAAGCCATATTGCTTTACTGCCAGTTTAATTGTAAGCTATTTTCTGCTTAAATTTGTGTGCTTGTTTTTGTTTTTTTTTTTCATTGCAGTTCTGTAAATATTCTTTAAAAAGCTATAGATGTATTAGTGGAATTATGCTGAAATTTTGATATTTTTTTTAAAAAAACTTAAGTTCATTGTACTTAAAAGTGCAGATTTATAAGTCATTAAATTTGTAAACAATTTGAGACTTGTGTGTTTTCTGTTCTTAAGAACAGTTACAAATGTATACTTACTACTGTCCTCTTACAAGTGTCTTTCAAAGATTTATTCTTTCTAGCCACATGGCACGTTTTTGAAAGTGCAACGTGAGTCTTCTTCAGCACAGATGCTTCTCTTGTAAAGACGGCCGGACTGTGCAGCACTTCCATGTGTGAGTGAGCCCTGGTAAGAGACAGGAGTAGTATGTGTATGAAGGTGTGATGTTGCCCCTTTTCACAGAATTAATTAAATGTGGAGTAGCGGTTTGGAGACCATTTTTGGAGATCATTGTCTGCAGTGTAAGGTAATAGCAGTGTGCATTTGTCTTCAAGGCTGGGGGCTTCCTGTTACTGCAGAAAGGGATAAAACTCCTCCGGGACATCTGGCTTTTGTGCAGGATTAAGACCAGAATTAAAAGTCCACATTTTTATCTAGTCTGTGAGGAGTTAGAGATTTTTCTACTGAAGGGCAGTTGGATGCTGTGTTTGGATGTTCTTGTCAGCTCTTCTTTTTGGGAATGATAATGAATGGCCCTTTCTTCAGGTGAGTTCGTGTTTGTGAAGTCTGTAGTTCTCTTTCTTCAAAATCCAAAATAGTCAGTTTAAGTAAGGAATGCATTGGATGCTGTCCAGGCATTCAGAGCTCATATGTGATTATGATATGATATGAAGGATTTTTTAAAGTGTTTTTTATGTGGAATGTGCTATGTCCATATCTGTATTTTCTTAAATGCTTTGGGCACTTTATCCTGTTATAGTGCACTTTATTTTTTTTTTCTAGACTTCAATTCTAATGTGTAGATTTTAAGTGTAAGATACTGTAGATCCAGTCATATTTTCAAATTAGCTCATGAATCGTGCATGTGTTTGCTGTACCATAGTTATATGCTTTCCACTGATCAGGACCGGTGGATGATCAGTTCCTCTTGAAATAGTAGCAACCCCCAAGCCTTTTTTGTGGTTAGAGTTGGCACATGTTGATGGTTATTGCTATAGGATTGAGGAGGCTTTTCTCCAGCTTTAATTTAAGCCTTCCCGATGTGAGGAACATCTTTACCCAGAGTGTTTAATTGATCTATGGCACAGGATCTTCCTAACTTTCAGGTCACGTGGCTTCATGCATCTTGTCACAGTGACTGTAGCAGTAGGTCTGGATTGTTACTCTCCAAGAGTTTTTCAGAATCATACCTGTTTTATTGGATCTATATTTATATTAAGTCCCAGCAGGCTGAGGAACTTCTCCGGTTTCTTCTCACCCTATGAAAGGGTGGTCTTTCTCCCCTCGCGCTTAGTTCATGGCTCTAAGTCTACTTAACTGCAAAACAGATGCCAAAACTCCACCTTTCATGAACCTAATGCTCTATCAGCCCCTACTGGCTGCTTCCTAGAAGTATCCCCTGTTGTTTTCAGAGAAGCCCACAGACTATAGCCATCAACTGATGTACCGAAGAGAAACAGGACAAAGTAATTTAGCATTTGTAACCCCTCGAAGTTAACGTGTAGGGGATCGTTCTGTCAGAACCCCACTACTACTATAGTGCACCTTAGGAGGTTAAAAAACCGTGAAGCACCGAAGTGTTGCAGACACAGCTGTAGGTTTAAACTCATAAGCTAGGTTATTATTTGAAAGTTGTGCTAAAAGGAAGATTTTATTGTTAGTATTGATGATGTAGCATTTCTTACCCTGTTTTTTCTCAGCATCTGACATTCTAATGGAAAAGAGGGTCATTGTCTCGTAGCCGAATGTTTTGCAGAAGATGGCTAGATCTCAGCAGAGAACAAAGAGGGGAAGAATTAGCAATGCACAGTATTAGATGACAACATCCAGAGAAAATGAAATGCTGAACATGATATCAAGGTAAACGTGTTGGAGAGCACTGCTGTATGTGTCATTGTATTAATCTGTGTATTTTATGTTGCAGCAAAATTTCTGTTTGGAAAACTCTCCTTTTGCTTGGTGTTCAACTCCTTGAGAAATCATTTCTGGACTTGTGTCCTGTTCGCTGATCCCTCTGAATGAAGGTTTCTGCTCAGAACTTGGCTTTTCTGCTCAACTGCTGCTCAGCTCTCACACTGATGTTTCACTGAACCATAAGGAGTTTTTCCTACTGCCTGTCCTGATTGCAGAAATACAGCAAGCTCTTCTTATTTCAGCTTGGTAGCCTTTCCTCTGAAATGTAGATATAAAGAGGAAATACAGTAATGGTTCAACCTCCTGAGGCTTTTGATGTATGTACCCTTCTTCCAGATGAGCCCCACAGGCTTGCTGGATTTTGAGCTCACATCTGTAAATTTTCTCCTCTGTTCTCATATAAGAGAATCAAGTGCCTGTAAGTGGCTGTACCTCTCTTTTCTTTTCAGGCTAATATCAATCCGCAGTTACTCAAGGCAATAATTTCTGGCCTAATGATAAATCAAAGTCTTAAGGCAGAGGCCAAGACTCTTTTTTCCAGGACAGAAAACAGTGCTGACGGCTATTGCTCTGAGAAAACGCTCCATGTTTAATTGTGTAACATGCAACTGTTTCTTAACAATTACAGTGGGTCTCATAATCTTCTCTAATTTAGATAGTAAGCATTGCGTGGGGAAGCATCCTCTGTACTAAAGGAGAACTAAGCCTTGCGCTGATACATGGAGGTGTGCTGCCAGAGAACGCTGGGGAAGTTTCCACCGCTGCCATGAAGTGGTTGTGTTGTTTTTCATTTCAGCCCTGCTGCCACAGTGATAAACCGTGACACGCTGGCAACCTGAGCTGCTGAGCTACTGCGTATAATTCTGAATATCAAGGTATCTAATGCATGTTCAACGTAAGAACTAGCTGTGATTGATTGGAGACAGATGCCTGAGCACCTCTGGTACGATGGGTTAATGTGTAGAGAGTACTTGGAGAATGCTTTGCAATTTACATGCCAGTTTTTGAACTGTCAGCTGCAAATAGGGTATAAGAGGGCGAATTGACCTTTTTGTGCAGAATTGTGCATAGCAAATAGATTGCGAGTGAGATGAGCAGAACAGTGTATTCACTGAGTGGTCTTACATGTGAAAAAGATACCATATATATACCTGCATATGGAGATATATCCAATGCACAGGAAAATAAAGACCAGAAACTTTCCAGCGCAATAGATACTTCACAGCAATGTCAGAATACGTTCAGTCTCAACTGTGTTTTCATCTAAGCCTGCATTGGCACTCAGCTTTTCAGATAGATGAGAAATGGCTCTACTGCTCTTGATTAGCCACAACTACTGCATTTGGTGTTTCCCTTCAGAGGGAACTTGTGATCAGCTCCCCATTATTTGGATAATGGAAGCTGGGGATATTTTTAGGTAATGGAAATAAATGAAGCGGTTTGAACCTTGAAGCCTGCTTAGTCACAGCTGGCTCTTCCAAATCCAGTCGGAGGTCTGTACCTCCTAGTGCTTTTTATTTCAGGTGGTGCTCAGAGCTGAGCTGGCTCTCTGCATTCATTTTCCAATCTCCAGACTTAGTCAGAAGTTTTAAGCGTTGTGACAATACATATCTGACCGATTCAGCTGCTGTCAGCGCAAGTCTGCCGATGAGTTTAGGGCTGACAAACCACGCTAGAATCCAGAGTGTCGCTGTGTGTGTTCTCAGCAGCGCAGTGCCCTGGTGGCTGAGCTTGCTCTGCACGCAGCTAATAGGGCTTATTAGTTTGTGCTCCACTCCACAAGAAAGTAACTGCTCTGTGTTTGTTTTGTGTTGAGCAGCTAATGCCTGCTCTAACTAAATGGACTTTGAATACCTACAATAACTAAAAAATTGTCCATAACTTAATAGCTGGCTGTGTCTGCTGAGATACCGGGGAAGATAATGTTTCTCTTAACAAAATAGGTCCTAATGGCCTATTTAGACAGTCCAAGAAATTCCCTCCCAAAGATGATTGTTGGTTTTGTCCTCTTACTCTAAAAAACATGCTAGTCCTAATTGACTCTAACAGAGCGCCGTATGCTTTTGAAGCTTATCATCTGTTTCGGAATTGATTTAAGACAATATCTGTTATTGTCTCACGTTACAGAACCAGGGATTCTACATGTTACAGTAAGGGCTTTAAAGAGGATTTTAAACTGAAGTGTTTTGTGGCTCCGATTTGACAAGTAAACTGTAAAATATTTTGCTTTTTGAATGGGATTTGAAGATCAGCTGTGTATGCACTTCATTCTCAGAAGGAACAGAAGCAGTGATTTGGAGTAAATCCCATATATTTAACACGGTGGGGGGGCGAGGGGGGCAGGTAACAGCAGGGTGAAAAAAATGGTAAAAAAAATTGACCCAAGCAATATAAATGACATGAGAAGTAGAACATGTTTTTTTGTTTTGTTTTGTTTTTTTAATTGTTTCTCAATCATGGCATCCCTAAAACTTTAGCCCTAGAATCTCAGAGGGAAGCAAAGTCCCACCATCTCACCTGAAACAAAAGCGGTCTCCTGTCTGTAAGCACATACACAAACCATATGGCATGATTGGGAAATACAGGTTCACACTGAGGAATATTTTTCTGATACTGATGAGTTCTTTTCTTCTTTTTTCTCCAGTGACTCTGTTTGATATGTTCTTATTTGTGTTTGCTCCTAGTCTGAAAGCTAACCGAGGGCCAGGTCAGATTAAATGACTGTGAATTCTCCTCCATGGCTGATGTTTCGCCCCTCCCAGGCGAAATTGTCTTTCAGGAGTTGTCTGCTTTTCGTGTTCCTACTTTCACAGGCAGCCTCGCTGTTACGCAGATTTGGTCTAAAGACTAATAAGGAACATTAGCCCCAATGTCTAAGGTAGGCAGTACAGTCTCTCTTTAAAGTATGTACCCCCATTAGAGGTCACTCCTCGTTCTAGAAAACTAAAGTTAGATCCTGGTGTAAGACTAACTTCTCCTTCGTTTGTAATGCTAGGAACACGCGCATCCTATGAAGGGCTGTGGAAGTCCAGATCTGTTTCATGAAGAGATGAACAAGATAGGATGGGAAGTCCCTAAAGTAAAAAATGCTAATCTGTGGAAGTCCCTTAGCAAGTGATGTTGCTGTATCAGTTGTGGAAATGTTCTCAGGAAACCAGGAAAAATATCAGGAGAATAAGATAACTGGCAGGGGCATTTTATTGCACAAATCTGTATGTGATTGTGAGAGCACTACATACATACAGACTGCTGCTTTGCCCACTATTCAGGACACTTCCAAAATAGATTTACTTAGTGCTTTTTTGTAGAACTGATAATTTACGTGAAATCATGTTGATTCAAATTCTATAAAGATGTATTGTGTTGGCAACTACACTTCTGCTTGAAAAATTTGACATTGCAAGTCTACCTCAAATGTAACTCTAAAGTTTTGTTGGCGAACTTCTCGGGAATAATTGAGACAAAGCTTTTAACTGAAGGGTTAGCCAACGAAACAAGTCGTCTTTTTCCTCTAGAAAATTTCTTCCCTAAAAAATTTTCAAATTACCCTATTTCTCTGTATTCCATAAGTGATGCTTCATCATTGTTGGTAGTGTGCCAACGCTAATTTAAAAAAAAGAAACATGGTAGAAAAAGTTCACTTCTAACTTTTTCTGCATCATCAATCTTTTTGATTTTTAATCTGGGCAGGTTACTTTCTTATAATGAAAGAAAGAGAAGGATGGAACATAAAAAAGGAAGCAGAGGTTGTCATGATTTTATTGAAGAACTCAAATGCAGTAGCTTCTCTGGGCATTTCTTTTGTCTCTCAGAAGGATTCTGTCAGTACAAGTTAAAGCTACTTCACTGCAGTGAAGTGTATTTCTGAAGCTGGGTGTTTAAGAAAAAGGGAGTTTAAGATTGGCGATTACCTGTCATTCTCCAGCCTCTATTGCCAGAATTTTGAAGGATCAAAGCAACAGTCTTCACTTTCCTACATGCTCAGTATCTGTCTTATTCATGTTCTTTTTAATGGAAATAGCGAACTATTCTGACGTGATTGGAATTTAAATATGTTTGATGTCGTCAATAGATGGTGTGCGCTTCATTGGTGCTACAGATCATGTGAATGGTCTTTTTGAACAGAGGATGTGTGATTGCTGCAGTATAATTCATTCATTCATCCATCCATCCCAAACCCACCACCAGCCTCAAATGCCTTAAATTCTTTCTATTTTCTATGCATATGTACAGTATGATTATCAAAGTTATATATTTTTTATATATATTCTTTTCAGTGTAGAAAGAAGTTCAGATTCTACCTTGCTGATATATAGAGAACATTTCCTTCATAGTCTGTTAATGATTTATTTATCGTTAGTTGAGGAAGAGGCCAGTTATCAGAGGGAGGAAAGGTTGCTTTCTGGCCGAATTCTGCCTGGAAATGTCCAGCGACCCGCAGCATTTCTCAAGTCAAATAGGAGCACTCTACAAACCTGTGGAATAAGCGTTAGAACTTGCTGTGTAGATTAAATGTTGAGTTTATGAATCTGAAGAAGTCCTTGGAGGGTTGCTTTGCGTTGATGTGTATGTGACCTTAGGGAGAAAATAGTTAAATAAGGATTTACATTCCCATGTCAAGATCTCCTTCAATGAAAGCAATGCTCAAGGTTAAATACAAATTTAGATAGATTTTAGCTGTGGATTAGATTCTAAGGTACGAGCTATTTAAACATTTTAGCAGTTTTCTAGCTGAATGAAACAGCTGAATGAAATTCACTTTTTAGAGCTGAGTTACAGTACACCTAATAGCAACTATTGCTTTCTGTTTGTTCAGTTTACCTCTTCCTAAACACACTGTGTAATTAATACTTGATATACATTTAATATCTGTGTGGCAGTGAACTTGTTTACTACTTTTACCATGCTATTTATTGGGGGTTAAGCATCAGTAAAGAAGAACTGGTATTCCAGTCCTAACTGAATGGTGATCCAGGGACCAAGACTGCTGTACCCACGTCCTGGCTGCTAGTGCTCCAGTCCAGTGCTCACGGACACCAAGAGGTTACACAGTGTTTCTTCACAGATTTCCACGGGACAGTTTGGGAGCTGGTAATAGAAAATGCCAGTTTTGGAGAACCATCTTGCGATGACAAATATTAGCTGTAGCGTCATAGTAATTCAGGTGGACAGAGAGGAAGTGCCTTCATCGCATGAGCCTCACAGCCAGTTTGTAACAAGGAAAAAAAACTAGAATTATTTTCTGTAAGAAAGCATACAAAAACTACCTTGCAATTTGTTCTCAAATTTCTCAAATTAAGTTAATGTTTCCTCAAACACTCTACGGGCAATTACGTATGTGTGAATGAGTGGGTGTCATCCCATGCCATGTGTCATTTGTTATCACTTGAACTCATACCTATAATCAGTTCCTTTCAGGAAACTGTTGAAATTTCCAAAATATATACCCTCTGTAAGTTTTAAATGCTTCTAATGGCCAGATATTTATGCCTCGTCAGGAAACTGAATGACTAGTTTTAAAAAACCCTGTAAAGCTACAAAACAGCTGAAAAAATAATTCCCAAACTGTCATACTTCTGCTTCACTCTTTCTCTTCTAAATTCGTTTCCGGTAGGCTTTTTGCTTTTTCTGAAAGACCGTCTTGTGATCATCCCGACAGAAGAAGTCAGCTGGGCAGATACAGAAATCAGGTAAAGCACTTGTGACTTTTTGTTTTCTAATGAAACTCCTTGGAAATCAGAAAATGAACCCAAATAGGTGGTGGAGTCCTTAAAGAATGCAAATCACAGTTGGTTTACTATGCCAAAATGTCTTCTAAAAATGGGCCGTTACTCTAAGTCTTATGATAAGTAAATATTCCAGGGAAAAACAATTCCAGTTCCCTGTGCAGAACTTTTGGACACAAAATTGAAATACAGTAAAAGTTAAAGTACATTAAAAGACTTCAAAGACGCTATAATGCTCATACTTGATATAAATTGTAAAATACTCTGTGAGGATACATTTATAACTATCAACTACATCAATTTATTTACTTTTGGGATGTGAGTTTACAGTGTAATTTTCTACCCAAAAGTATGAGCTAGGAGTGATTGCAGCAAAGATTTTTTACCCTAACTTTTTTTAGGGTACTGTTGGAAGAATACAGTTTGTATTTCATTTAAAGAAACATTTGTATAATTTTAAAGGGGCGTAATGTGAAAAGGAAAATGGATAAACAGCTGACCTCTAGTGTCAGAGGAGTTTTTGCAGTTCTTAAGGTCAGGAGGGATCAGTGTCAGGCAGGTGTTGCCATAATTTGTTTGTCTGCAGTAAAACGTTGCTGTCCTAGAGAGTGTGCTGCTCAGCCACCTAACTAGCAAGTTTTGATTGTGAATTTTGAAAGAATGTAATTTTCTATATATGTGTCACTGCTTTTAATGCCTTGGTCCTAGAAAGCTTTTGTTTGATGACGGTAAAAAAAAAAAAAAAAAAAAAAAGACTTTTCATATTTTTTTTATAATGACTTTGGGTTTCAGGGGTGCATAAATATGTGCTCAGAGTTATCCGTGGCTATGTTTGCATTTACATGTTGCTATGTATATATCTCTCTCTATATATATTTATATCTACAAATCTCTTTAAAAGATTATTATACATGGAAAAAGACAACTGAGAACAAATAGTAAGTAATGTTGGTGAAAAGTGGTGGTAAATGTCCATGGTGAAATAATATTAAAAAAGACCCAACCCAAAACTGTAGCTGTCAGCCTTTCCATCAGCAGCATGTTTGCTTTAGACCAAGGAGGGGGGAAAAAAGAATAGTGTAAGAAACTAAGTGGTGCCAAATAGCGCACAGGGCTCTTTTTTAAAAAATAAATAAATAAATCCAGAAATACTAGCAATTATATTAATAAAGATCAATAAATTTTTCAGGAATGATATAATATGTACCCTTTAAAAGGCTGTTACTTTGCATTACTTTTAAATAAAATGTTACATGGATATAGTAAGATAGTGAATATACAGACAGAATATTTCTTGTTTGGTTTTGTGCTTAAGAGGACAGTCACAGCTTATTAAATGTGGTCACAGAACTGTTACCTTTTAAGGCTGGACTTTTAGTCAACTGGGTATTCAGACTTGTTAAGTGATCTTGAACCAGTAGTGAAGAAGAAATAAATATTTTAAACCTTGTTTTCAATAGAGCGAGCTGACTGCTGATGATATTTAGCATCATAGAAGCACTTTGGTTGGAAAAGACCTTTAAGATCATCAAGTCCAACAGGAAACCTAACACCGCCGAGTCCACCACTAAACAGTGTCCCTAGGTGCCAGATCTACACATCTTTTACATATCTCCAGGGTATTTATTATTCAAGCAGGAGACATGTTATTTTTCTAGGAGTGTTAGTATTAACAGCCTTTTGATGGCCTTTTCACTACTGTGCAGTCGATTGTCACTGTCCTACATTAGTACGCTGTGGGAACCTATGTATATACTCTAAATTTAATCTCCATGCTTATTAAAAATACATGGACTTTCTACTTCCATTACATAAATAAGGTTGAAAAAGCAACTTGATTGTCATGGAAGGTTTAAAAACCTTCAAAAAATTCCTGACAACAAAACTGGATTTTAATATTTCAAACCTGCATTGTAATCAATGCCACAGTTCTGTCTGTTCTTGACATTCTCTTTCATATCCAATATCCTTTCTGAATACTGTAAGTTCTTGGCTTGAAAGAGTTTCTTGACAGCTAGATCAGCTGCTTAATTACATGCGGTGTGGGAAGAAAACTTGTATTGGTTTGAATTTTCCACCTTTTAATTTGTATCTTTCCATGGCATTCCTCTCCTGACTTGACACTAAGGTGCAATGCTATTTTGAGAGAACGGCATGATTGTAGTTGTTAACCTTGATGCCGAGTTGTAAACACTGTCAGGTTTGATAATTTCCCAGAGGCTGAGATCTGATGGAGGCAATTCTCAAAGATTAAAAGATATCAGGTAATTGATGATCTTTGAGGATCTTGTCTCCATAGATTCCCACTTCAACTTCCTTTCCTGTTTCTTTAGAATATAATTTATGGCTGATACTCAGAGGAGGTCGCAAAAAAAAAAAAACCCGGAGACAGGTGGGACTCACACCCTTTTAAAAACTTGCGTGTGAGGTTATGTGCAACTCCAAAAGTCATTATTAGTGAATATTCTCAGGCTCGTGACTAGAGGTACATGCACTTCAAAGGCTTAAATTTGTGGAGGCAATAAACTTGAAGAACATGTCATGAAGTAACCTTTCCTTTATAGTACTAAAAAAGGTAACGAAAACCCAACTCGAATTTTAACTGTCAGGTATATCGGGTCATCTGATAGCTTTTTATGGTACTCAGCATAGATACTAATACGTTTTTATGGTTCGCGTGAGTACCTGTGCCTAGCAGGGATTTTAGTACCTGTCAATCTGTGACTAGCACTGTCATCATCGCTTTTCCTCACTAAGTCACGTGTATGGTAAAGAAAATAGTAGTAGATGTCAACACCAAAAATTAGAAAAACATACGTGTATTGGAAAACTCAAGAAAAACTAGTGATCTGATCTTCAGTATTATTAATTCTGGGGTTTTTTAAATGAGTTTAAGAAGTTCTCCATATTAATATAGTACATTTTTTTTCAAGGAGGAATTTTTAAATTTCAGTAGAACGCAGGATAGTATGTGGCTAAAATACACTCTTGTAGTCCAAAGCTGATGTTTGGTAGCCACAGCTTCTACAAGATAGATGGCAGAAGTAGTACTGAGTAAAACTTTCTGCTATCTTTCACTGTAAAGTATCAATTTGAAAAAGAAATAGTAAATATCAATTTTAACAAAAAAACAGTAAAAACTGTGATGGTCCTGTGAAAAGTAAGGTACGTACCCATCCCAGCCGAAACTAGGAATCATTCGCTTGTGGTCTCTGTACTTGGGAATAGGTGGCCATATCCTCATTTAAAAACTGTGACCTATGTTATGTGATACCTAAGCAAAGACAGGCCTGTGTCTTTTCAAAAGTCATAATCTGCATATTATATACTTAGGAAAAAAAAATAAAATTGTACTATTTAAGAGTATAGAAAGTAAAATGAAAATTATATTCCCTGCTAGACACCTTAGGAAATCGGAGACCTACAGTCAGAGTTCAGAATTAAGGGTAGGCATACACCGTATACACACAGGGAGGAAAAAAGCATTTCAATATCCGGGCACGTCTGATTTGGAGCGTTGTAATTCAGGATCACCTTGTCCAGGTCACTCCAGATTGTAGGAGTATGTTTTAACCAAAGCCAGAAGAAATCTAGGCGCTTTGAGACAAATATTCCTGTGTCTACATATAGTAAGGAAGAAACATCGGCAACAAATCAACATTTTTAACACTTACTTTTAATGCTACTATTAGAATCGCAGGAGAAAAATTAGTGCATTTTAAAGCTTACAGTATGACAGTAAGATCGAGTAATCAAAACACAAATCTTGACAGAAAACACCTCGTGGCTTGTTTTACCTCAAGTTGTATGAACATTTAAAACATAAACTGTATGAGAAAAGTCTTACTCTTAAGTGTTCATTTAGGAATTAAAAGAAAAACAAAAAAACAAAACAAACAAACAAACAAAAAAAAAAAAAACAAAAAAAACCCCAACACCCTAATCTGACTTCAGATCAGCAGTTTAAAATATGTCGCTGATACCCATCCTTATACGCAGAAGTCCAAGCATTAGGAGAGATCTGGCCTCGTTGAAGTGCAATACGATAGTACTTTGAAAAAAGAAATTCAGCCAAATCTGAATGCTTGAACAGACAAAATATTTTGTCAGTTTGTTGTTGTTTTAATGTACACACATAAGTTCTTCCGCTGCAACAGCAAATTTTTAGTGATAAAGAAGCTCTTTAAACAAAACCTTGCATATGATTGCCAGAAATGTACCATTTTTTGCCACTGATGGTAGGAGAAAAAAGGACTGTACAGATTTGCAGCTGTTTGAAAAGTATTTCTAAATATATTTCCAATAAAACAAAATTGATTTTAATATTTAGCTTTTCTATTTTGTTTTCTTAGTATTATTTCCTTCAGGGAGAGGATTGTATTTTCTAGAAAAAGACATAGTTTAAGAAGTGCTAGCATGGTGGAAGGGAAATGGGGATGTTCTGCACTTATTAAGGGCCTTTTCCAAGCTGCTGTGTATAGGTATGGAAGAATATAAGGAAATCTAAATGGCTACTGTATGGCATAGAAATGAGCTCATGATCTTCTCTTCTGTTAGTTTCAGAGGGAGTTGTGTCTATGTCTTTATCAAACATATTGACTTTTGCAACTCTAGAAGTATTTTGAAATTCGGTGTCTATGAAGACCAGGAAAAGATGCAGGTTTTATTGCCCTTAAGAAGGTCACATAAATTTTCCTAAAACTCCAACTAATCAGAGCTGTAAATGTTATTTGAAGACTGGGCTCTTCTTAATTACTAAAGTCCATTTACCATGTAAATGTGAAGCACAACACAGCGTCATAAATCCTTGCTTTTCTTTGAAAGAGAAGGTATTCCACAAGCTAACAAAAACTGTGTTGCGTGAACTTCGTAATTAATATTTTGCGTGTGTTCGTAAAGCTCTGAATGACCTATTTTTAAATAATGGAAAATGACAAAACCCCCTAGGAGGGTCAACCAGATCATTTTGTCAGAAATCATGCATAAGACGAGTTGAAGGCCAAATCAATTTTAATCGAGCCCACCGAGAGCACGTTTCCAGTCAAAGCCTGCAACTACATTTATAACTAAAACTGAGACTTCCAGCAGTCTCATCTGGTGGATGGACCAGGAGACAAACCACCAGTTTTTATCTATCTGTTGAAGTTCAAGTCTGTCAATTTACCAAGATAGAATCATATAATCATTATATATATATACTGCGTATATATATTATATACTGTAGTGTCTTCCAGAGTGTGCGCATTACTTTGTAGCCCTCCTCTTAAAATGTGTGTGATTACTATCAGCAAAGTTAAGACCACCAATTAGCACCGGCTAATTTTTCTCCTTTTCCTGTGTGTGCTTCCTTTGTTACGCTCTATGTTGTTCATTAGTTGGTAGACCTAATACCAATTAGGGAATGATGCAGGCACAAAGACTAATTTGATCATCCGGAGACTTGCCTCCCAAGATCCCTGCGTAGTCAGCAGAGACACGGCAGTTCCTCCAGGGCACTTCAGCTTGGGTTTCTGCTCTCATTCGCCCTCTAGAGAAGCCTACTTCTTTCCATTAACTAAAGGGAAAGATGAGCATCCCCTGGCAGAAGGTGGCCCTTCTCAACCGCTCTCCCCTTTTAATAAAGGAAGTCGTGGACTGAGGTTGACTTTTGAGTTTCAGGGCCAAGTCTGCTCATCTGCCGCAGTGAGAAGAGGCTCTTTCACATCACTCGATGAAACATGGACACCACCTTCCCAGTCTGCCTCTCCCAGCTTGTTTTTGTCTATAGGTGTAGCATGCTGGTCCATAGGTTCAGTATAGTCCATAGACTCAGCAGTTCCCTCTTGGGAAGCTACTGTGCTTTCTCAGGACACCACTGACCTCACCAACGCACCACCAGGGAGGAACGGGAGAGTGATGAGCCTTTCACATGAGTTGAAGTTGTTAAGTAATGTTGGATGGGGCACATATTTCACAGCGTCTTTTATGTTGGAAAAGGCCTTTAAGATCATCAAGTCCAACCGTAAGACCTATTTCATAGACTTATTCATTGCTAGAAGTGTAAACTTTTGAAGTTTCACTTAAATTGACTGTAAAGAAGAAAACCCTTTGTGTTGCACGTTGTTTTTCCCCTTTTAATGCCAACTTTTAAAAGGCCAAATCCTCCTGCGCTGCGTTAGGATAGCAAAGCAGATCTTGGCTGCCTCTCACAAGACACAACGTACTGCGTTGTAAAATGAGGTGCGTCCTCCAGAAAGGTTCAGGAGAGCCCACACGGACCGGGTCCTCCTTCCTCAGCATTTGACCCATGATACAGCTGTAAAGAGAGACAGCTAGTAAGCGGATTTAATACTTTTTCATATTTAAAATTGCTTTGTCATTTGACTAATGAGTTCTCTGTGCTTTATGATGGAAAAGATTACGATTGAGTTTTATTTTAGGCCGGGTAGCCGACTAATTTGCTAAATCACTTTGGCAGCTCAGGTGCGTCGCTAACCGAACCAAAATTATTAACCTTAATACAATTTTTAAACAATTATTAAGCTAATCGGATGCAAATTAAACAAAATGAACCCATAAATATATGTGTTTTTCAAATTAGTAATTGGATTTTTTGATGATCTTTGGCTTGACATTGATAAGCTGCTTCTCATAACAGTCTAATTAGGCAATATGTAAACTTTGGCATTCGGTTCTGTCCTAGTGGCTTTTTCAAATGATGTTTGTAAAATTTGCAATTTCATATTACAGATTAAAAATTAAAAACTGCAGGAGGCTAACATTAAAATGAGAATTCATTTCATGGAAAGCCCTGTAGACAAAATTCACCCTAATAGAATTGTGCATAAGGGGCTGCAAATCATGATCTATAGTTACACAGGGGAAGGCTTGTCAAAACCAGTATTGTTGGCCTGTAGTTCTATTCACAGTATTAAACCCATCAGTGAAGTCACTTTGGGGAAAATGCGAACATTATCAAAGAACAGTAAATTAGCAAGAAATTAAAGCATATACCCTTGCATTTCCAAAACAAAAGATCCCTTCATTAAAAACCTTTCATCAGTGGTTTAATATTCATAGCAGTAATTTGCATAACTAAATCAGTTTTCACTGATGAGAGACGACCAAAGTTTTTTCACTAATTTCTTTTTTGAATGAGCTCTCTAGTTTTTTGATTAAAATTTCACACCAGTAGTTGAGCGGAATTGAATACATGACTTAAGCGTGTTTGCGAGCATCATCTTTTCAAATGCCAGGTTAAACGCTGCGGCCGCGGGAAGAAGGCAGGGCTCAGCCTGCTTTGTTTACCTTCACCGCCAGTATCCCTCCCGTGCCTCCCCTCCTGGAGTCCGTCTTCAATTCCAAAGCGAAAAGATAGGGCTCGCTTGAGTTTTATTAGCTTTTTCACGTTCTTATACCTGTCCGAATACGCAGAACTGAAAGGTGACACATGATCTAGTAATTAAGAAAAGTCATTACAGTACACATGTTAAGAACTTTCTAATAGCTCTCTGAAAGTGATATCCTCTTTCCAGGTCTGGTTTGTTTGTGTTTTTTTTTTTTTTAATGTTTTGAAAGGATCGGTTCCCTTGTGAAAAGCAGGAAGGAAAGAGGAAAAACATTTGCCTTGGGGAGCGAAGACAGAAAAGTATTTTTCAGTGTGCAAAATAGGTGTATATTGTGCTGGCTCAGGACCACATAATAGCCCTTACTAGAAATCAATTTTAACATCGTGTTTGAGAAATAACGAGAGTTAATTCTAAGTCACCGAGAGCTGCAGCGGGTAACCAGTCGGGCGATATTTACGCGTTGGTACTCTGTGCAATGATTTGTTAAACTGAAATAATTTAATTCCTTTGAATCCTGACGTGGCTTGAGTCACACAACTGCGTTGACAGCAGGACACTTACAGCTGCAGTTTTCATGTTTGCTGTCACATAACCTGTTTTCAAGTGAATTAGTTTCAAGCGGATAAACGTCCATGTTCAGAAAAGATAGATTGATTAGCAGGAACCAAGTTTTATGCTACTTTTTTTTTAATTGGCTATCACTGCAACTTAAATTAAAACACAAAAAGATGGGAGAGTGAAAGTGAAGAGTTCTGCTTCTATGCAGAGAAACTGTAGTAACAGTTCGCAAAGTCTTCATTTCTCCTTTTCACCTCCAAAGTTTTTGTCTTGTTATCACTAGAACTGGATAGTACTACTTGAAAATGTTCAGTGTTTACCAGTGCATCCTGTGTGCTCTTAATTCTTCAAAGGGGCGACTTCCAAACTCTTTCTGCTTAACCAGTAACTGTATTTCGTGCAATCCCCATCTTTCAGTTCTACCTTTCTGTAAATACATTTTGATGTTCGTTACGAAAGAAGCGCACAGCAGGTCTCAGGACAGGTGATCCTCCGCTGCCGTGGCGCTCGCTGATCATCCCTAGGGAGAAGTTATCCACCTTGGTAAGTTTTTACGCCATTTCTCTGCTCCCCCTGCATCGTACATGGTGGGGAGTGTGCCGGCTGTCAGTCCAGGCCAAAACTTCTTGAATTCACTGTTACTTTTTGTTTGTGCACAAAGGTATAAGCATCTTTTCATATGCCTTCAGTCGTGTTGACAAAGTTGTTGGAAGTCTCCCCATAGGGACAAGCACTGGAGAGAAAACCCTTCAGGGTTTTCTGCCATTCGCATAGAACCTGGACAAATATTTCTCACTAGATGCTTTTCTTATTAAAAAAAAAAAATATTAAAAATTCGCAATTTTATGAGGTCTTATTTCACAGGAATAAGCATGAAAGAAACCCATCAGTAAATAGACATTATGGAGTTCATAACCTGGTGCTCTTCTATATTTCATATAACAAAAACTATTTCTATTTAGTTAGAAGGACTGCATGCAGGTCTGAAACCAAAGTGGCAGCCTGCCCCAGGAGCTGGGGCTGTATGGACAAGAGGTCTTCATTTTTTCAGGATCCCCTTTGACTTTTTGGGTACCAACAGATAATATTGATGCAGATGCTGACAGGTCTTCCAACTTTATGTCCTCTTTTTAAAGAAAGGCTTAACCAGTTCCTTGACAAGTGACTTTTTAGGCTTTATTTCAAGGGTCATGAGATTCACTCCGGTATTTAAGTTTAGTGGTGTGAACTGGCTATGGAGCAGTTAGCTTATGTGCCCTTGTTTTCCTACCTTTCCACCGTTTTCTCCCTACGTACCGAGGAGGCCACCCATCGTGCAGTCCACCTAGTACCAGGTATCGTATTACTGTTAAAAATTACATTTTTGAAACCAACCTTTCTGGCCTTGTTTAATAATGCAGCTCTAAGCTATGTCACCCCTGTCTCCTCAACTTTTTTCCTAATTTCTTTCTGACCCAGTGTGCGTGTTTTGTGTCATCGAAAGGGCTGCAAGCAGGCTGCTAAAGTGATACAAGCAGGATCTGAAAGAAGATGAAAATAAGCGCTTCTGATTAGTTTTCGTGCCACTGTGGTAATTTTGTACACAATTTGAGATATTTTTTTCTTCCTGGAAGGAAATTTAGGGTTAGTGAAAAACACCAGCGTGTCCCTGAAGGGTAAAGGGAGAAGGACTTTGTCTCCATAATAGCAAAGGTGGATGTTCTTTGTATTCTTCTGTAGTTTCTTTGAATGATTTGTTCCATTAGAAGAACTATTTTATCAGTTTCTTTCGCTCCAAAGTGAGCGATAATAAACAGTGCCCAACTACGAAGGAATGAAAGGAGCCAAGATAAACAACAGTCACTTGTTGTTTCCATTAATCAAATCTACTTGTATGAATACCAAAGTGTCCCCTTTGTTGTTTCAAAAGGCATGACAGTAACGAACGTAGAGGTGTTTCGCATACTAGTAATTATGCATTGGCATTAGAATTGCCTTTAAAAAGAAGCAAGTGGAGCCCTCTAAAATAGAGAGACTCTAATATCTCTGCAAAGATACAAGGAAGACTTGTATCTTGGTCTTCGGCTCACCCCACAGCTAGAAGGCGTAACGTCAATTCACGTAATAAATTGTCCCACCTGGATATATCTGTGATCCCAACACTTGATTATTCTGTTAAAGAGGAGGCTTAAGTCTTGTTCTTGATGCTCCAAGAATTTCAGCCTCTCTGCACATGAACTCATGGCCTTCTGGTCCAGCACAAGAATGGTTTCTTCAGCCTTGCCCACCCTAACCTAAATTCTTTGCAGCCTGCGTATGAGAAAAGTAAAGCAAACTTGAACTAAGTAGCCCACCAGACTCCCAATCATTAAAAAACCAACCTAATTTCCACCAACATGTTCCTTGTTAGGCATCTAACGGCAGGACGAGGCAGAAGAACAAAAAATAGGACAGATTTGTCATTTTGCTTAATTATGCAACTATAATAAACTATAACATACTATAATAAACTATAATATAATGACGACTGTAATTTAAAGATCTATATAATAATGACAAAGACGGAAATTTTGCTATTAAAATATTATTGACGTGTTACAGACTAAAATACCGATTTTGCTAAAAGTATAAGGCCTCCACCAGTTACTGCCTTTTCATAGTAATTATTACTTTTGTAAAAGTGTAGAATACCAATTTTAAAAGAGAAGCTGAGACGTTCGGGGAGGTAAGTTTACGACGTGCAAGTGGCTGGGTGAAATAAACTGTTCTAAACATCCTTCTTGTCTGTTTTGCAGCGCTGCTTGCCCCCTTGTTGCAGCATCTGAGTAAGTATCGTGTGTGCGACTAGCCAAAAACGTTCCATACAAAACTTTTTTGTGGTTTGAGGTTTTTGTGCGGGTTTTTTTTTTTTTTTCTTAATACAATATCATCTGGATTTCTAAAGAAATCCTAGTGGTAGCCCCTGACCCAAATGTACACCAAGTGCTGTTCCCCTATGGCCCTGGCCTATTTATTGCCTTCCTAACTACTCGAGTTCAAACAGGAGCTCAGAACAAAATTGAAAATGAGCTTGGGGTCTTTTTCTAGTCCCCGTTTGTTCACTTCCAAAACCACTACCCAATTTAGCGCAATTGGCAGCGTCTGCTCAAGAGAGGGCAGAGGCTGGAATAGCAGGGGTGCAGAAGGGCAGGACTGAAGGGTACCGGCAGAACAGCATGGAAGAGCTTCTCCGGCGCTCCGCCGCCTGATGTAATTTCTCAGCTGTGCGAGCGTGACAATTAACATGCAAAACGGAAGGAGACAAAAAGGCAGGTTTTGTTTTCGAGCGCCTACTCAAAATATGCGTATTTAAGCGCGTGAATATACTCTGGCAGCGAGGCAACTCCGGGATTGCTCACGGCTAAATAGCGAGGCGCTGCCGTTTATCCAAGGCGCCGCTGCATTGGAGAGGTGGAAAACAGCTGATAAGCAGGCGGCATTGCATGTTATCGGAAGAAACGTTTCTGTTTTCATTTGTACTTGCCCTGTACGTAACTGGCAGGTGCTTCAGGACAAGGACAAGAGGAAATGGGTTCAAGTTATGTCGGGGCAGGTTTCGATTGGATATTAGGAAGCATTTTTTCACTGAAAGGTTTATTAAACATTGGAATAAGCTGCCCAGAGAGGTGGTGGATTCACCATCCCTGGAGGTGTTTAAGAAAAGGGTGGATGAGCTGCTTAGGGACATGGTTTAGGAGGGGTGGTGTTTTTATCAGGGTAGGTTAACGGTTGGACTTGATGATCTTAAAGGTCCCTTCCAACCTCACTGATTCTATGATTCAGGGTGCAGAGAAAAGGTTTGTGGGTGAAACGGCAAAACATTGCCCACTGAGCGCCCGGCACCTTGTACGGACGCTTTGTAGATAAACTGGTCGCCCAGAACTGAAACATATATTTTATTTTTATACGGAGGCATGGGTTGCTTTGAATGGTTTACGTGAATTTCTTTTCAGAATGAAAAGAAATCAGGTTAAGATAGGCAAGTAAACGTTTGTCTGTGAAGAAGGCTGTAAATGGAAATGATGAGTAAAAGACTTAGATCTCATTCTTGTCCTAGTGGAAAATCTAGAAGAGAAAATATAACATAAGATTACTTAAACTACTGCTCTTAGATTAGTCTCTTCAGTAACCTTTATTCATCGGGACTCATCATTCTCCTGCTTAGGGTTATTTTTCTGGCATCAGCAGTTGCTATATGTCAGCTGCACGGGATTTTGTAAATACCCAACTATCAGCCCTTTCGTTGCTTTGGGACGGACAATAGGCACGCATGAACACTGTCCTGCTATAAACAACTCATTAAAACAAACAAAAAAAACCCAAAATTAAGCAAAGTAGCAAAATCAAAGACTTAAATAATGAAAACCAAAACTCAAACAAGCTTTTTGGTTTGCTTGAGGTGTCAGTGGAGCAGCAAAAGAAAACACACACTCCGTAACCGTTTCTTTAGAGTATATTACTGTTCTGACATTTTTTCCCCTTTGCTTCAAGCGTATTCGATGTCAAGAGACACCCAACACTCAGCAAAGCAGATGCTCGGTCTAGGCAGAAATAGAAGCAAACCTTTAATAATTTTGCTTTTGAAATATTGAGGTGATCTTGTTTCATCTGCGCTTTTAAGGTACACTTATTAAAAATACATGTACTTGAATCTTTGATTTATACAGGTAGCACGTGAAACAGACTTCCTCCTGCGATTAATTACGCCTGCAGCCGCCTCAACTAGAGGCGTCTACTTTTGTCAGGTAAAGAAAAAATCTCTTCTGCCCACAGATATAGACATTTAAAAAAACCCACTGTAATAGGAGGAAAGACTTCTTTTCAAGGATTTCGGTACGAACTATATTGATACAATTTTCCTAGCGTAAGCGGACAGATTTGGCTTTAGAAAAGGTGAAGCAGTTAAATGTGAATGGGGCATTTGTTATAGTACTTTTAATCCTCTTACAAAATTGTGGGATATGATTCTTCTTAGACTCTCTCACCTTTCTCTTTTGGCCAAGAAGCCCTTAGCTCTTTCAGGCATTTATGCATTAAGATTAGGAACAGTCACACACGTACAGCTCCTTTCCGTTCTTCTGAAGTCCCCGTCTCACTGAGATCAGCCTCTAAACAAGGTATACTTTTTTTTTTTCCCTTGCCCTGTCCTTTTTCTTTTTTTTTTTTCCTCTGGTAAACTCACATTTTGTAACATATTTTTGTTCTTAGTCCGGTTCTTTTAGCGCAGTGGGATGAAGACTGGCAGCTGTCCGGGTCGAGTCCATCAGTGCCAGCACAAGTCCAGTAGTTTCTTCGTACGTAACTTTGCCCTACGCTGGTCCCCAGTATCTTTTTTCAAACAAAACCAAACTAACTGTTCCCCATCTTCAGAAATCCACCCATGAGGTTTCGGCGTCTGGAAATAGGATTTCTGACCTTTTTGTTGAATATTTCACATAGTCACCCACCGATGTGTTGAGCCTAATCAGTTCTATTTATACCGTAGGAGGTAAAGCTTTTTGGTTCCAAAGTTGCATCAATTTATGCAGTAAATCGGCTTCAGTTTGGATAGGAGTGGAAGTGAAAGAAATGTAAGTCAGGTTTTGTGGTGAACATACCTAAAAAACATACCTAGGTGTAAACCCAGAATTAAAACCAGCCCTTTGTAAGTTTACAGATTTCAAAATAGAAATATACTGAATTTTGGGAACCCGTGTTAGCTGACAACAAATCTTGCTCTTCCTTAGAAAAACATTGCCTGCGATAATGATGGCCAAATTTTACTATTTGCCGGGAATTTTTCCTCTCCCAAGCTTCAAAGGGCGTTTGCTCACCTTGTTGGAAATGGAAAGAAGCTGGTTTGGCCGCCGGAGGGCAGTGGGCAGCACAAGCGTGGGGGGGGGCGAGCTCACCCCTGGGTCACATCAGTCAAAGGAAAGTGGGCCGAGCCTGCCGGGTGGAGAGATACGGTTAAAAATTAATAAGCAGCTGAGCAGATGCCGACGGCTGTAATGTTCAGACAAAATGTGTTCCCTTTTTTATGTTAAGTTCTAGACAGGCATCCTCCTCATGATCAGAACCCAGGCTTTATTGTTTGGATTTTTTTTTTTTTTTTTTCTTTCGGAAAAGGTAGTGCAAATTCAGAACATTCCGAAAAGGTGAGCCAGGAACAGAGCTCGGCTTTAATTATTGAGTGTTTGACTTCTTCTGACTCCTCTCTCCACAAATTCTTGATTTACTTTCAACGCAGGGTTGCTTTTCCCCCTTTTCCTTAATACTGCCATCACCTATTGGATCTTCTGTATGAGTTTGGGTATATCTCTCGGGTTCGGATCAAGGGTTTGGGGTTTTTTTGGAATACCCTTTAAGTAGTTTCTTCCCTGGAGGTTCAGTGGAGCCCAGACCACACATTTCACACAGCTGAGGCCGGGAATCTTGTTTCACGGGTCAGAGCCAGTAGGACCTCAGTAGGAGCTACTGAAGAGGACAGTTGTTCTCCAGGGCTCCTCTCGCTCCAGTACAAGGCTGGGCTGGGCTGGGCTGGCTGCTATCAGCACCTCACTAAGTAACCAGATAAGACACATTGGCAGCCCTTGTTCATCTTCTCCAGGTGAGCAGGCATTGGGCTTTCCACCCACCCCTTTCATCAAAGAGCTGTTTGTTGTCGTTGATGGTTGTAGGACCATCCATCAACTGTTTGGAAACATTACAGGTCTCCAGGGCCATCCTGCCTCGGGGTTATCTTCAGTGATTTTATGCAGTGTAAAGCACCTGG
The DNA here is from genome assembly GCF_965231255.1 of Vanellus vanellus. Classification (NCBI taxonomy): domain Eukaryota; kingdom Metazoa; phylum Chordata; class Aves; order Charadriiformes; family Charadriidae; genus Vanellus; species Vanellus vanellus. The sequence continues at coordinate 2,894,843 of NC_138912.1, read as the reverse complement.
ATTGGGAAGAAGGTTGACCATGTTTCTTTTTTTCCCTCCTGTAGTGAGGGAAGAAGAGTTGATAAGATTTTTCCCTCTGCTCAGAAGAAAATGAAAGAAAACAGCAGGGATGCCCAAGCCTGGTTATTTCTTCTTGATATACTTATCTACACATGCTCCCCTCCCTTCATTTTTTTTTTTTTTTAATTATTACTTTTTAATGCTGCATGCACAGGAGTTCAGATTTCTGCAACAGAAATCCCTGCCTATACCATCCTTGAGTTTTAAGATTCTTCTATTACTTAATCAATTTCTTCATTCCTATTGCAGGAAACATCCCCAGCACTGGCAAGACCCTAAAATATTTACCTAAGTCTTCAAAGCGCAGCCTGGACTCGGGGACCATCCTTACTGTGAGTACCTTCGAGAGCAAGGGACACCAGTGGTGCTCAGCACCATGTCCGCGTTAACAGAGGTTCTGGAGTGATTGTCACCGTACTGGAGGCGTTCAGAGCATCACTCTGAGCGTGGTCCTCACTTCACAGGGGCTGTGTGGCGCAGATCCTGCACCTCGGCGGAGACTTGTCCTCCCACAGCAATATTCTAGTCTGTTCATAATCTCCACAGAGTGTAGAGGACTCTCTTCCTTCTTGCACTTTTCTTCTACGGTGAATGGCAAAGTGGGATTTGAATGAAGTAGGAAATATTTGGACAACATCCCAGAGGGAAAGGGAACTGAATTACAGTCTCAAAGACAGACTGACGAGAGAGCGAAAAGCAGATTTTTGATAAGTATCAGCCTTACCGGTGTACTGGTACCAAATTAATTGGAAGGAACCAGTCAATTTCCAAATAAGTTGGAGAAACAGGATTTGGCTGAACTCATTTTAAAGTCTTTAGATTTACTTAATCCAGTTCCTTTTGAGAATCTTTTGTCTTTTGTGGAACGGAGCATGTTTTGAAGCATCACGAGCGTGTAGGAGAAGAGTTGGAGCAATGTGGGGACTTCAGCCAACTTCCAGCTGCCTTGCACGAGGCGTGAACACAAGTACGTGTCTCTGTGTGACAAATTAACTTGCCGAAAATAGCTCACAATAGTTCTCATCCTGACACAATCCATATTGCAGACTGACAGTCCGGACTGGTGGAGTTTCCCTCCTCTTGCATGGTTCTGGCTGAGAGGGGAGACAGACATCCAAGAACAGTGTTGACCAGTGCCCCTCAGGTCCTGGGTTATGGAGTGGTCAAGCCACATCATCTACAGCTCCGTCAGGAGCAGAAATTTGTGCAATTGTGGGAAGACCAGTTAGAGTTCCACCAGAGAGCCTCTCCTTGTTAATGTAATGTCCTTGAAATAACATAACGTCTGTGTTCTGCCGGCCCTGACTGTCATAACAGATATCTTAATTGGAAGTTGGGAACTTTAAATTTGTTAATTACTGTCATCTCGCAACAGAAAGCTCACTATAAGCACTCCCAGTGCCCAGCAGAATTCCCCTGACACATCCTCCCTGTAGGTCCTTCAGATCACAGACTGTAGGTGCATTCCCTTATATACTACAGCGAAGAGGAGACCCTGAAGGAACAAGGTTGTCCCTTTGATGCTAGAACGTGATTTGTCTTTGGACTTGATATATTCAATTGTACATCACATCTCAGATGCCCTCCTTTCTGGATCTCCAAAACACACCCCACAGCAAGTCCTTTCTGTAGAATGGTTTCTTGGTCCCTCTGTCTTGAAAATGCTGCACGAGCAGAAATGTTTGTTCATCACTTTCCAGTACAAAGTGCCAACAAACCTTCTCTGGGGAGAAAGAAAGTCCAGGCTTGCTGCCAAATGCTTTTACCCTGTCTTAGGCCCTGGCATTGTTTTATGTCTTCTTTCCAGTTCTTATAATCTCCAGGACCGCTGGGAGGCTCACGCAGGTCTCGGGCCACATCATTTTGATAACCCAGCGCGGGACGAGCGGTACTGCTCCTAAAAGTGACAAATTTCTTGGTCAGGCGACTCATCATCCTTTCATTCTTTGCCAAACTCCCATGACAGCGCTACAGACAGATGTTACACCCTGAACCCCACTTCTAGACGCTTGTCTTGAACCTTTGCCAGGGACTGTTCAGGAGAGAGCAAGAACAGTCAGCCGACGCGTGGGATGTCCATACGGGAGGGCTCCCTTCCTTCGCTTTACTTAAGCGGTGAAGAAATTCATCAAGTGGCTCAGCTTCTCCACTCCCTAAAGGGACACCAGTAATTCTGAGCTGTTTAAAATCTCTCCAACCATTTTTTTCTTTTTCTCAGCGTGGTCTAGCTCTATCTAATATCTTTACATTGTGCGTATATATATCTCTTTATCATATAAATTTCTGTCTCTCCATAAATCATCTTTGTCACCCGAAGCTTCAACGTTCAGGTACGTGTTTACCCTTCAGATTTTTGCACGTTGCAAGCATTATTCCCAGGTAATTTTTTTTTAAATCGCTGCGGCATGTGTAAAGTGTGCTGACGTCTCACCTCTCGTTATCCTCGGCAGAGTTACGTTGCAAAGTGCCTGCCTCGTGCCCTGCCGCCTCTGAGATGCCCAGCAAAAGAGAGAAAGCGTTGCAAATTAGTAGCTGCTAATGTTGTCTTTTCTAGGTCTATCCATGTCCTTGTTAGTACCTCCTTCATTATTATTTTTAGCTCCTTTATCGTATTTTGATCTCCTTTTATCATATTTTCATCTCACATGGTCTCTCCCTACCTTTGGCTCAAGTGGGCCAAAGCTGCTCTTAAGTTATTTTCGCACGCACCTTTAGCTTTTCTGAGTTTTATTGGTGACGTTTAATTTGTGTTTAATTTGAAGGGTACAAAATTTACACAGGTGAACATATCAGATTGCAGGTTCCTAGCAGGTTTTTCACTCATTACTGGTTTGGGGAGAAAGCGGAGAGCTTTTTTGCAAAGCCACGCACTCTCGGAGCCCGGTTCCGAGTCTGGTTCATCCAGGTCAAAGCCAACTATCAGTTCTTCAGGGAAGACTCGCTGTGCTCCTCCGGGGAGGTACCAGGTGCCCTGTCTACAGTTCAGCCTGGCTTCGAGCTCAGAGAAAGAGAAAACCCAGAGCTGCGGTTGAATGGGGTTGCTAATACAGTTTCTCCTGTCTATCTTTTATCCCTGCTAAATGGAATTTGTGCTTGTAGGTTTTGATTTGGGTAACGGGGGATTGAACGATAGCTGCAGCGGCCACTCCCTAAGCCTTGCGTTTAGCAGTCAATAAAGGTTGAAGACTATCAACTGCAGTCACAGAGGGTATGGGTATTCATAGTCTGGTCTCATTGTGTTCCCGGGGCAAAGGATCACTTAGAAGAGAAGTAAATTCCGTGAACAGCCTGAGGGCTCTGGGGAAGCGGGAAGGAAGAGGTGTTTTTCTCAGGGTTGGCAAATAACTGCGTCCCTCGTTTGTTTGCAGAGGTTTCTCAACTCCGTTGCTCTTCCTTGAGGACTTGCGCAGAGGGTGGAATCACAGGAGAAAGCAGTCGCGTATCCAGGAGCCAAAGAGTAAGGAGACATCGGGTGCTGTCTTGGAAAGCTGATGCAAAGACGGGGTCAGGTCACTGGTGTTCTGTTTCTCTCAATACAAGTTGATAGTTCTCTCTCCATTGCTCCTTGTTTGTCAACATTTGCAAATATTTGACCTTTTAAAGTACAAATACGTAATGAACTGGGTTAGTTAAATGTAAAAACTTTCCCTGTGTTACTTTTTAAGTAGCCCTGCAAGGGATAAATGAAGTAATGATGACACAGTGTTTTCAGGATGCAGAGGCTTTTCAGAGGACCGTTGTCATTTAAAATGACTTTATTCTAGACAATGATCTTCAACATTGTCAGGCAGTGATGCAGACTATGCGTCCTTTGCTATTCCAAAAAAAAAAAAAATTAAATAGTCAAGTGACCTTTTTGAAAAGTGGCTGCTGTGAATAGGGAGTCACTATATTTTATCAAAAATGTAATGAGTTTAACATACATAGTTACACAACACTCGAGTGGCTCTTCAGATTGAAGCCTGCCCAAAATACCCGTTGACACAATAGACTGTGGCTGCTCCAGTCCGGTCCGTCACTGCAACGTGCTACAAATTGATTCTGAGCACATATTGAGTACACGTCTCCGGAGAGCTGCACTTTGGTGCTTGTTCGAAAGCAGTAGCAAAAATGAAGTGTGGTACTTTCTGTGGCCAGAACTTAATTTTTGATCACTTCGGTTTATCTCCAAGCTACGTTTTTGTAAACATTCAAACATGTTTGTTGTCCATGGGTGTCTGTACCAAGTGTAATTTTTTTCAAACCTGTTCTAACTGTTATCGATCTTATCAATACTTATAAATCCTTAAAGGGCGGGTGCCGGGGGATGGGAACAGTCTTTGTTCAGTGGTGCCCCGTGACAGGACAAGAGGGAACGGGCACAAACGTGACCGTGGGCAGTTCCATCTCAACCTGAGGAGGGACTTCTCTCCTGTGGGGGCGGCAGAGCACTGGCACAGCTGCCCAGAGAGGGGGGGAGTCTCCCCCTCTGGAGCCATTCCAAACCCGCCTGGAGGTGTCCTGTGCCACTGCTGGAGGTGCCCCTGCTCTGGCGGGGGGTGGCACTGGGGGGGCTCCAGAGGGCCCTTCCAGCCCTGACCACTCTGGGGTTCTGGGATTCTGTTTTGTGCTCCAAAGAGCACTTCAGGGAAAAAAAAAAAATATTGTTATGCCATCAACCTAAGTGAGAATTAGACCAGACAACTTAGAAGTCTTTGCAGCTATCCGAAGTGATTGGTTCATCAGGAACCGATCAAGGGTACTATTATGGGAACGTAGAGACTTTTCTCGTTCCTCAGTATTGCATCTAAGCAGATCGTATAGTGACGACTTATAAAGAAGTCTCTCAACTAGAGGCCACGTGGCTTTAAGAATGATGCCCAAAGTGCTGCCCAGAAAGAAATGGGAGATAGAAGGTTGAGACCAGGACAGAGTCGCCACCGGCTGTCCTCAGCATCGTTAAAACATCTCCCTCCGGAATATTTCTCGCCTCCCGGTGTTCCATCAGCTCACCGTTCTTCCTGCCCTCCTACGCTTTGGCATTGCCATTTAACGCTTTGTGCTCGTTTTGCGATTCCTTGCTCCGCGGGTCTTGAATCTTTGTACTAAATCTAGGAAGCTCTAAGCTACAGAACACTGTTATATAGCACTCCGGTGGTTGGGGATGGCAGGAAACAAAGCGCAGTCCGGAGGACAAAGGTTCTACAGTGCAAAAAGTTAAATGGAGGGAAGTAACAAGGTCTGTCTAAACACGTCTCTCCAAGCTGCTATATAGGTGAATCTGCTGAGATCTTGGTCTGATGTCTTAAAGAACAAATTAGACAGCTTGAGCTACAAAAATAATGTTGACGTAATTGTCAGTGAATAAGTTCATTTTACATAGAATTCATTTTTCTGCAAATACGTATGCGTGGGAACTCCTGAATAATAGGGCATGCTTGGAAGGGTTGTTACAGTCGGTAGAACGAAATTCTTGTGAGGAACAGAGAGGAAAAAAGTTACGTGTTAGTGTTGTGCACTAAAACATTGCCACACAAGTGTGTGTTTTAGTGGTGTGATAGGACTAAGTTGGCACCTGGTCGAGGTCAATGTGGTTGTGGTGTTCCACTTCCAGTGGTGGGTGGATGCTAATTTAGATCAGATGGAGTCTGGACCTGAGTCCGTGAAATGTTTTGCAGCTCTATTACCCGAATGTATTAACTGTTAGGTCTTGTGGCCTGAGTGTTGTACAGTTTATTGATGTTTCAAGAAAATACTTACATAGTTCAACTTCACCAGCTCTTTTCCATTAAACCTGCATGATCCCGTTAGAAAATAGTGGCAGATCTTGAGGAACGCTTTTGGTTATCATCAGAATAGTTTGTGGTCTTGTGCTTGTGAGTACAAAATGATACTTCAGCACTATGTTCAAAGAAACATTGAGTCTAAATTGATGTATAGGTTTATATTAAAGCTGAATAAACGTGTCCGGTTTCCTTCTGTAAGACTCGGACACCGTTATCAGCCCCCGTTTCTTTATTACAATGATGCTCTCCAGGCACTGCCCAGGGCTAACCCAGGGTCTGATTGCCTCTTCTCGAGCAAAGCCTCCATACGCCTCAGCCCAAAAACATACCCTGGGGCCAGCAGGTTGCTCACAAAAGCTCAGCTTTTCAGAGCTGGGAAAGGAAACGGTCTGAGATCTGGGCTTCCATTGGCTTTTGCATCTCTTTTTTGTGTTTTTCCTGTCTTTATGTGGCAGTTGCTCTCTGCTCAGTGCCATGCGCAGTCTCTAACACGATGGCAGAAATGTACCAGCAAATGGAAAAATGGGGACAGAGAGCTGGAATTTTATACGTAACTAGGAATTAATCTCTTTTTGTGGTTAACGGATAAAATAACACGTATTTCCAGGGGCCAAGCCACAGTAAGAGTCAATGCTTTAGGTCAAGATGAATTTAATTCAAGGCAATAGGAAGTCAACAGACTGACTTCCAGCGGGCTTTGTACCAGACCCATAAAATCCCAGTGCATTCCGCGGCCGAAAGACTGAACAAGGACATTTGTTTCACAGGGAGCCTGTGATATACACTAGTGCTTGTAGCAGCCCCCTAAATATGCGTTCATGTGCACCCAAGCCCATGGCTCTGTGTGTGTATATTGTACGTATACAATTCGGAGTAGAATTCTCACAGCATTAGGAAGAATGTTTTTGCTGAGCTTATACTGTTATACATCACGTGTTTGTCAGCCGCCCATGAATCTTGAATCTGCTTGTAAAGAGTCTTCCCAAAATTCAGTTTGGCTCTCGGTCTGACTTGTGAGCTTTGCTGTGGTAAATAAAACCTCCGCGGTTGCCGACAGAGGTAAAGGCTTTTGTAAACCTCCGTACAAACAGGGGTGCCCAGAAAAGTTGGAAAAAGTTGTTGACTTATTCCGTCGTGCCCGGTGACAACAAAGTTTGCTCAGAATTCGTTGCTGCCGACAGAGGGGGCGGCTGCGCGCGGTCCGGTGCCTGCGCGGGCGGGTGGTTCGGCCCCAGCTCAGCACACAGAAGCGAGGTCTTGTTTCAGGGTCTCCCACCTGAAAAGAGCCTTGAACGATCTTACAGGCTTAAAATGAAGGTGTAGGACCTACAGATAAATTTGGCCGTCTCAAAATTTAAGGGATTGGAGCATCTCCCTTACAAGGAAAGGCTGAGAGCGCTGGGACTCTTTAGCCTGGAGAAGAGAGGGCTGAGGGGAGACCTTATTATGGTGTACAAGTATCTAAAGGGTGGGCTGAAGGAGGATGGAGCCAGGCTCTTTTCAATGGTTCCCAGTGACAGGACGAGGGGCAATGGGCACAAGTTAGAACACAGGAAGTTCCGTTCAAATACACGGAAAAACTTCTTTACAGTGAGGGTGACAGAGCACTGGCACAGGCTGCCCAGGGAGGGGGTGGAGTCCCCTTCTCTGGAGATGTTCAAGACCCACCTGGATGCAGTCCTGAGGGATGTGCTCCGGGCAATCCTGCTTTGGCAGGGGAGTTGGACTAGATGATCTCTAGAAGTGCCTTCCAACTCTGAAACTCCGTGATTCCGTGAAAATATGGCACAGCCAGTGATAAAACCATGCAGAGAATGGCAAAAGCAGAGGACCTTTGGGACACTAAAGGAATACATGGAATGAAAGTGGCAGCTGGCTCTAACGTAATAAATATCTACAGCGAAGCTGTCCTCACTGTTCCTCTGCATGGCCACGAGATCTGGACAACTGCAGTTGTTAAATTATGCTCTGGAGTTGTTTCCTTACGTAGTGTCTTCATGCCCTTATATAAAATGAGATCCTGGTGATATATCCTGATAAATAAGACAAGATACAGAACAGCAACATGTTAGAGCATCGCCTACAAGTCAGCATCAAAGCTATGTTCGTCCTGCTTCAGCTCTACTCTTCTAAACACCCGGTTTATATGTCAGGAGACCACCGGCAGTCCTTCATTACGGCTAATTAAAATACACCGAAGGACGGGGGATAACTGAATTGCTACCAAGGCAGGTGCAACGTTCAGCGTCGCTGGTGTGGCATCAGTTCCATGGCACGGGGAGCGTAAGGCACAACGTTCAAACGGGGCGAAACGTGTGCCCGGGGCCACGCTGGACTGCGCAAAAAGCCATTACTGGAGATGTTCAAGATCAAAAGTGCTGGAGAAAAGCAACCGCAAGAAATAGAGAAAGCTATACTGATGTCATGTGTGGCTGTTGACTTGTGACAAGAAAAAGCTTATTTCTTATCAAAGAAGGCACTAAAAGCGAGTATTTCATATTTTTTTTTCATCATTCCCCACTTAGTTCAATTGCTGCAAAATTGTGATATTATAAACAGACATTTTTGAGGTAAACTCAGAACTGCCCACCTACTGTTTGCATATTTTGGCTGCCCCAGTGAAAATAAGGAGTTTTCCTCAAGTGGGGCTAGGAAGTACAATTTATGAAGTTGTTTTCTGTGTAAATGATGATGAATCATTATGCTCGTGTTACGTTATTTAACAAAGGATTTGTGATATCAAGAGAGACTATATCTGGCAGAGGCAATTAAAAAAAAAATAATAAAAAGAAGGGCGAGGTGGGATGGTTCTAGAAGAACCTTTCCTCTGCAGTTTCTGACCACTGGCTGGCTATTTTTTTACGCGAAGTTAAATGCTTTGCGTAGCATTTTGCTTTTGTTCCTAATTAAAGGGCGAATTGAAAATTACCACTTGAAGCTTCTAGAGCCTGTTTGGTTTGACGTTGCCGAAACTTCGGTTCCCTGTGACCAACTTCTCTTGAGCACCCAGGAAATCTCTTAATCTTTATTTCTCAACGTGTATTTAAAGGTTGGACAATTTCTGCTTATTTAATACCTGGTTAACTCCTTGGCACTAGCAGAACACGTTTCTCTCCAGTACAACTTGTGGTTGTGCTGGCCTGATTAACTCACAGTCATTCTCTTTCAGCGTCGTTTAAGCTTCACCCATTTCCTAGGGGATGGCTCCTTAGCCTAAAATTCAGTCCAACGGGGTTTACTTGCAAGCAAATTTCAGCAAAGTTTAGCACGATGTCATTTTGCATTTTAACAGTCTTTTCGTTTCCTCTTTCCTTACCCACGAAAGGAAACTGTTTGGACGCGGCCGCTTCTGGGAGGGGAGAGCAGCGCCGCGCCGCTGTGCGGGATGCTGCCCCCAAAACTCTCTCTCTAACTGGAGATACAGACTGGTCTCGCCCTGCGAAAGATTGCAGTAAAACGGTGGTAGTATTTCCCTCTTCTCCTTCTTTCGGTTGTTATTTGAAAGGCCTAAATATTTGTCTGGTTTAGCCTCAGCAGCAATTTAAGGGCATTTCTGAATAACCAGTGCTCACAGCTGTGATCTAAATCAAAATCCGAGCTGAAAATCCAATACTGCAAAACAGGTTTCTGACGAAATTTGTGAGAACGGGAGTTGCCAACCTAGAAAGATCATTTCCTTCAAGCTTCAGGTGTTCCTCAGAGCCATTAGCGTGTAGGAAATGCTCAAAAATGCTCTGCGGCTGAGCTGTGTGCGAACACTTCTCGATTGCGGGACTAAGGCAAAGTTGTTCGTAAACATTTGCAGAGAGCAAAACAAGTTCTGTCGACTCTTTTCTGTTTGCCTCCTGGGCGGAGAGCAAACGTGGAAAACTCCAGCCCCGCAGGACTTTGAGGAAATTAAGATCGAGTGGGTGAGGAGGGCTGTAGTCACCGCCGGGGTCCGGCTGGAGCTGCCACCGTCACCGTCGTCGCCGCTGCCATCTGTGCGAGGTACCGGCCATCCCCGCTAAGGCGTGAGGGCTTTCTCTTTGGAAACAAAACCCGGGCACGGGGCCGAGGGCGAAATGGAAATGAAATCGCAACGGCGGCTTTTCCTCCCGCGCGGCGGGTTCGGGGTTGGCTCTCGCCGCCGCGCAACAGGTGGGGACAGAGATGGGCATCGCTCCCTGCCACCGCCGGCTTGCGTGACGAATGGGTCAATAACGCGGAAAACGCGTTATTTATTATTTAAAGCCGCAGCAAGCTGCGTGACAGAGGTTCAGACTCTTCTGAACGAGCCTCCCCACGCTTGCAAAGTCACTGCCAGTCGCCTTTTAGGCTTGGGTGGAACGCAAATTCGAGAGGTGCCAGTGCTCGTGTGTGTGACTCACAGCGGGACCGGGATGAGAGGCAGAAACAGCCTCTGTCTCGGTGAAAACCACCACCGCAAAAGTCGTCTGCTATTTTTCCCAAGCTCTCACGATGTTCGCATCAAAACGACGAGTGATACTTAGCCCGTTTCCAGACAGAATTGGGAATCACGGCCTTCTGGGAATGCTGGCTCGTGCACCTATGAAATTGGAATTTGCGCAGGCTTGAAAATAAGCTTGCTTGTAATACTTTTCTTGTTTTCTTTTTCCGAAAGTCTAAAGAGAAAGGTCTTGCCTGCGTGTAAAAACTGCAGCGTTATAAATAATTTGTTCTTTCCCTTTCGAGACTGACTGTAAAAATGGAAATGTTTGCTTTCAGCCCAGTTTGTTTTCTGTTGACTTAATTTGATAGCTTTCCGGATAAAAATATTAGCTAATATATTTTGACATATTTACTTAGAGTGTGTGTGACATCAGCTAGCTGTTACTATCTTAGGAAATGTCAGAGTGATGTCATGCAGTCACTTTATTTTAAATGAATTAAAGATGAAATATGACTCCTCTGTAGGTTGTTACACACAGCGTAGCCTCCGTGAAGCTCTACAGCCCGATTCATTTTGCATGAGCTTATAAGAATTGCCAGTTTGGTTGCAATAGCCAAAATACTGATCTGGTATCTAATAGACGGGAGAGATAAAGTACAAGTCAAAACAGGGTCTGCTTCGAGATATTTGTAGTTGCGTGCTTTATAATTTTAATTTATATTTGCTGTCTAACGCGTTTTTCTACAGTCTTGACATTCACAAATGCGCCCATCGACTGTTTCTATGACTGATTCATGGAAGAGTATAAATTACCAAATTAATGCCTCTGCATATTTTCTGCACTTAAGCTAATAGTAGGGGAATTTGCATAGGTGATCTCAGTGCCTTAAAACCTGACATAAATATAAAATTGTGAAAATGATCTCACTCCTTTATAGATATGCCCGATTCGTATCGGGAGTGTGCTTAGCGTTCCTTCATTTGTCCAGCTTTTAATTGCCAGGTAATGAAGTTGTTCCTTGGTTGGAATAGCAGTAGTGTTGGCTGCTTCAGACAGCTCTGCGGGATATCTAGATACAACCAAAGCCAACCCAAAATTCATGGCAAACCGATCATGTTTATGTGTGATCCCCTGTAAATGAGGTCACAGATTGCCAATGGCCTCAATCCTAACTCACACGTAGGCTTCAAAGAACTAAAAAGGACCCAACTGGTAAGGCAAGAGTTGTGACTCCTTGTTTTATTACGTGCATCTTTTCTTCTGGCCACCTTCCATGGCCCAAGCTCTGATGCACGCTTCAGTACCGTATCCCAGACTCAGGGCTGCGAGCCTCACACTTATTGGTATGCAATACCCCTAATTTCATGGACTTGTAAAAAATCAGTGACAGTTCAGTCAGATGATTTTTTTCCTTTTCTTTTGTTTTTATTTCACTTGTTATCTCCTTCACCTGCAGCAAACAATTGGTTAAAATTTTACTAAGTCAGGGGTTTCTCATCTAAAACTCAGTTGTGGGTTTTGTTTTTATTTTGCTGTCTATAGCTGTCATCCCCCAGGCACGTTGGCTGAAGTAGGATATTCTTAACCGTGGGTAAGGACAGCTTTGTTCTTGGGCCTCCGTTCAGGTTAAGCAGAAGGAAGATCCACCAGTTAAACTCAAGGCTGGAGCTACTGAGTCTCTGGTTAGGACACAGCTCTGCAGGCGGTTGTCCGAGGGTCCGAGTCCCCCTGCAGTTCAGGCCAGGGGCTCCCCAAATTCCCTGTCTGTCCCACGGCGCTCTGCGGAACCGATGGTCTCGGGAAGGTTGCCCATGGCCTTCAGGTGGCCAGGGCTGTTTGCTCAGTTGTCTCTGTTTGGTTCCTTCCTCTTTGCCATTAGGGATTAAATTCTGCTTCTTGTAGGCTTGCTTGGTTCTGGTTTGATATTTGTTTGCCTGCATAGCTGCAAATATCTTGACATTAGGAAATGTCAGAGTGATGCCACGCAGTCACTTTATTTTAAATAAATTAAAGATGAAATGTGACACCTCGGTAGGTTGTCACACAAAGTGTAGCCTCCGTGAAGCTCTGTGAAGCACTTCAAAACAGACCAAACAAAACTGATCAGAAAAGCCTCCACAGGCCAAGATGCTTTTGGTTCCACGGGCTGTGAATAAGTCTGCTAATGACTCACCCACCACCTTCTGCTCATTGACTTCCCTACTATACCTTAAAAGTCCGCTTTAAAAAGTATGCAATAGTAACAGCAGTGCGGTATGTACCTCTAAAGATTTATGGTGATAGACGCTTTCTTCTTGATTCTTACTGGGTGCAATTGCTTCTTCAATGGAGACTTTAATTAGACTCCCAGACAGAAGCAGTGACCACGTGGACACACTTCCATAACTAACAGAAAGGCTGGCAAAGAAGACAAACCCCCATATTTTTTTTTCCAGCTTTGTGAAGATGTGGTAAAAGAAAACTCTTTTGGTTGATGCCATAGGGTACCTACAGGCGTGCTGTGAAAAATGAGCTCTCAGTAGGATGGGACAAAAGTTCTCTTCAATTTATTTTGTTATCCAAGGTTAATTGGGGAACAGACTACTTGAGCTTCACTAGAAATAACTGCATAGGACTGGGGCGTTCTTTGCTAATTTAAACTCCAAATAAGACCCTGAATTCATTTTTTTTTAAAATGTGTTTATTTGTACATAGTTTCCTGCCACTGGGCTGAATCCAAAAGTTTGCGCTCTCTGTGCATTGCTCAAAGTGGATGTTTTGAACGCGAGAAAACCAGAGGAACGCCCGCATGCCTTTGCAAAGGCCTTCCTGCCCTGAGAAGGAGGACCCCATAAACTGAGCCACACGCTGAAGAGCGGTGGAAATGCGTGGTATGAGGAGGACACCTTGCCAAGGTCATCTGATGGCTTTGCTCCAGCGGGGGAAAAGCAGCCGTTTGAGCTCCAGGGGTACAGAGGTGGCACATGGCCAAGGGATGCTGGTGGCTTGGTCCTGGCCCGGGAGATACACCAGCAGGGAGACTGTGATTACTTCCTTCAGTTCCTACTTACTCCTTATGCTATGTCCTATTCAAACACGTATTTTGAGAGGTTCTTGCTCTGAATTCGCCGTGTAGCTCAAAAGTAGGTGTCTCTAGTCACGTGAAGGCAGCAGAAGCTCTTGGCACGCGTGTGCACACCAGCCAGAGGAGCAGAGCCCTGGCTAGCACCCCACACGGATGCCTGCCAGCCGGGGCATGCTGCTCAGCCTGCAGCCCAGCCATTACGCTCAGATATTGATTAGGAAAACAAGCTCATAACAAAATTGAAGAATTTAATTTTCATTAGTTTTGTCTTCCCCCAAGGAAAATTCACAATCTTTTTTTTTTTTTTTTTTTTTTTTTTCCCTGAAAGACAGTATTTTGGTTCTCATGTTCTTTATTTTACTAGTGACCATCTGGTACTTTGTAGATACTTTACTGGTGCTGGATATTGATTTCTGTAATGATTCCCATGCAACCTGGCTCTAATTATTTGAAATTTTTTTCTGTTTTGAAAGTAGATTAGGTACTATTTTTTTGACGTTGGCTCAGATCGCTTGCTTTTTTCTCCACAAGGAAAATAGAACAGACCTAAATGTATAAACTGAATGGTCTTAAAAAAAAGAAAAAAACCTCCAACAAAGTATATAATGTTCTTGTAGAAACAGTAGCACATGCCATGGAGACTGTGCTCTTGTGCTAAGCAGGCATCTAATGTGCTTCAGCAAGAACTGTGGCTTGCTGTAGGTTTCTCAGCTCACCTGGTGAGTAAGGACAGAATCCCAGAGTGGTCAGGGCTGGAAGGGCCCTCTGGAGCTCCCCCAGTGCCACCCCCCGCCAGAGCAGGGGCACCTCCAGCAGTGGCACAGGACACCTCCAGGCGGGTTTGGAATGGCTCCAGAGGGGGAGACTCCCCCCCTCTCTGGGCAGCTGTGCCAGTGCTCTGCCGCCCCCACAGGAGAGAAGTTCCACCTCATGTGTTGATGGAACTGCCCACGGTCACGTTTGTGCCCGTTCCCTCTTGTCCTGTCACGGGGCACCACTGCACACAGACTGTTCCCCCCCCCCGGCACCCGCCCTGTCAGTATTTATAGTGATTGATAAGAGCAGTGTCCTCAACTGCGTGGGACCGGGCCCCATTAGAGACACGCATCCTCCTCAGGGCATTTTTTGTTTCTGTGCTTCCAGGGTCTGCCCTGTGTACTGCCCTCAAGGAGAAGGCTGCAGCCCCAAAGTGGTGGCCGGGGACCCCTTGGAGCATCTCTCCATGCTCACCCAGAACCAGACTGCAGCATTGGACCAAAGCCACTTTGGGTGAGGTAAGGGCCACCTCAGTTCTTGATGGCTTTTGCAAACATTGCCCCAAAACCTGGTGTTGAGCTCCAGATGTGCCTTTTTGTTGCTTCAGGCTCATCTATAGTCATAGAATTGTAGAATGGTTGAGGTTGGAAGTGACCTTGAAGACCATCCAGTCCCCCCCCTGCCCTGGGCAGGGCCACCTCCCCCCAGCCCAGGTTGCTCCCAGCCCCGTCCAACCTGGCCTTGATCGCCTCCAGGGATGGGGCAGCCACAGCTTCTCTGTGTTCTACTCGGTTGTCCTTTGCTACACAGCTCCATCCTTGGCCGTGCTCCTGCATGGAGGTGGCTTTTGGTTCCTGGGACAGCAGTGGCTTTCCCCAGCTCCTGCAGGCAGGGACAAGCTGCCACCGCTCTGCCCAGGGCTGGACTCACCTTCTGAGGTGTGGAACAGCCCTCCCGTGCACTTGCATGTCAAATTAGCGGGGAAGCGATCCCAAGAACCCCTTGGAAAACACTTATTTTTGTGGAAACATCCCACTGCATCCTATTGAAATATTTATAGCGCACAGTTCTGTTTTATCATTCCTACATCAATATTGAAGTTTAATGTCAATATTAGTATGAAGTGTCTGTAAGGGTTTGGAAAATAAGAATCAGAAAGATCAAATATTTTATTTATGCACAGTAAATTTTTAAAGTCTCCCTTGTGTTTTGATCGAAAATGCATATTACTGAACAATTTAGTTTCAAAAGTCTTTCTCTGATGTAAGATTCATTAGGTATCTGCGACGCTCTGATGGAAATATGTGAAAAGTCAACGTTGCCCTAACCTGCACCCCAGGCAGCGCTATTTAAAGGTCTCTGCTGTTCGGGGGTTCCTCTCTTAAAAGAAACAAAAATCACAAGCGGCGCACGGTGGGTGTTGCAGGTCTGAAGCGATGCCCGGTCTATAAATGGTATATATGTTCTTTGGTCTTTTAAAACTCCCCCCGGAACATCCCCACTGGCATCGCGGCTCCGGGTTTTCAGTGCTTTGTAGGACATCTCATTCGCTGCTGCGCTTACGGACGTAGAGCAAAACCGCGCGAATTAAAATAAGGGGTCGAATCGTGGCGGGTGACTCGCAGATGGGGTTGAAGAGGCGGCGGGGAAACAAACTGCGCCAAGAGGAGGCGGCGCAGGAGATTCTGCCGCTGGGGAGTGGGTTTCGTTGCGGTGCACTGCCGGGGTACCGGCGGATGCATGTGTTAATGCTGCAGTGGAGTTCGGAAATGTTGTCAGACAGACTTTCCGCTCCCTGGAAAGTTGTTGTAATTATGACGACACCCATATATGGCACTGAAACTTTTTTTTTTTTAAAAAGTTAGGAATGAGCGATTAATATATCCGTGGCTTTTATTTGTAAGGCAACGTTTCTCCTCCTTTTCCTTTGAAACAAAATGCTGTAAGAAAGGGTAATACTGTAAAAAAGAACTAAAACTCCCTTTAGAGACAACTTTTGTTGATTTTTAGTAGTCTTTTTCAATTTTTACTTGCAAATAAGCCTATTTGCCTTTAATTCCTAATTACTCTCAAATAATTTTCCCTTTACCTCCAGATGAAGGCTGAAACACAGGTTGCAGGACGCTTGTTATCTTTGGCGTTTACCTCTTATATAAATAATCTCTTGAAAATACTGCAACAGTTACTGTTAAATCCGGGTACGTTGCAGATTATTATAATTTTTTAAATTTCTGAGTATTTAGAAGCGTGTTGTATCCTTTTCTTCTTGAAACGGTAGTTGATGATAGCATTTTGTTACTGGAGGCAGCGTGACAGGTTCTTGCCCTTACGCCTTGCTTACATCCCTGCTTCCGCATTTAAATTCCCAAATTCAGAAACTGAGCCAAATCCCAGTAAAACATCAGCGTGTTTCGCTAATGTTAAATTGGGGATCTGACGGTGACCGCTGTCACAGCAGTGCCGTTCCGCCCTGAAAATCTGCTTTGTGTAGAATACCTCAAGTTATTATTATGGTTTAATACGTATGTGTACATATATACACATATACATGGATAGATGCGTATGTATTTATATTTCTGTGCCTGTACATATATAAACGTAACACTTCAAATATATATAAGCCTCTTTTCCTCTTCTAGGGCACTTCTCGCTCTGCTTGAGCGTGGCTAGCTGTGAAATTTTTGCTTAAACCGTCCATATCTGGCTGAGGATCCCGTTCTTAATTGAAAGCCAAAGGATAAGTCTCTTCATTGCAGAGGAAAAATTATGACTCGGATTCCCTCGACGAAGTGAAAAGCCAGAAGGTGAGAGTAGCAAGCGCATCCCGGGGTGGAGCTGGGACCCTCCGCGGGGGTTGGAAGAACCGGGGGTTGGCGGTACGGTTGTCCATCGGACCCTGTCGTTAACATTCAGACCCTGCCGAGGTGTCCCTCTCGCTGGGCGGCTTCACGGGGGTCGGCGGTTAAGCCGGTCTGAGGGCTGAAACGGCAGCTCGTGTCTTCGTCTGGGGATGCTGCTGGTGCCTGGTTTTTAGGGGCCCAAACATATTGTCATCAGTAAACACATAAGCTAATGACAGACTAATTCTGGGCAGGCAGACAAGTGCTTCTGGTTCGTGCTATCCCACACGGCGGCAGTGGGCTTTGGGGTCACAGACGACCTTCCCCTAACTGCGTTCACACCACTTCTGCTTTTCATCGTAAGTAGTGAAAACAACTCACTCGGTACCATTTTCACCAGTTCAATAGAGAAGGCTGTAAGGATTGACTTGAACAACACCTCTTTTTCTTTTTCTTTTTTTTTTTTTTTTTTCTTAACTTGGCAATGATTTTTTTGGCCTGGAAAGCATCACTGCTGGTTTGTTCCTTTGCTCGCCCCGATACCTTCAAAGCCCACACAGAGGCTTTCAACGTACCGCTTGTGCCCTTCGCCACTGAGGTTGTTTATTGGCAAACAGAGAAACGGTTTGCGATTAATCAAAGTGTTCATTATAGCCATTTATTTTACACGGGAGCACCACATAGGCATTTATTGGAGGCGGTGGCGACCCTGCATGATCAGGATCCCTGTCCGAGGGCTGGGGTATAATTATAGAACCGCTGTCATTTGCATATTGCCAGGATGCTGCCAGTAAATATTAATGGATTACTTTTTATTCATTTAGCCTGTGTTTTTGAAAGATGCCTAAAAACAAAAAGATCATATCTGTATGTTGTTTTTTAATTTATTTTCACCTTTTTGTCTCCTTTGGAGACCCCTAGTGTATCAGCACTTTGTTTACCACAAATTAAACCTTAGCTGATTGTTTACCAGACTGAAGACCCTTGTGCATTACTCCAGCACTTTCCCTTTTTTTAATAATCACAACCTGGGATTCATTTGCAAGAGGCCCTAATCTGCATGAGAATTATACAATTAACTTTTGATTAACCGCCTAGTTCTTCTCGAAACCGCCGTGTATAGGATACTCTGCATTTAAATAATTCCCCTTAAATTGGGAGCAGGCCTTTCATTAAACCGGTGAGTTTGACTAAACAACAACATTTGGAGATAATCAGGGTCAAAACAATAGGCAAGGCTGCAAGGCTAGAATGTCATCTTTAAATATAACAGCCGAGATAAAGGCACCCAGATTGCGCCTTATCGAAACACAAAAAATCAAAGCTCTCTCTTGTCTGTGGCAAAATACCGGGCCCTAGTGTTTAGGGCGACCATTGTTTGGGCCTATAAGTGTTGCAGGATTTGCATTCAGAGAGCCGGGTCTAACACACATTACATCACGTAGGGTACTTATCTCGGAGTCTGACAATAATTATCAGGAAGAATATACTCAGAATGACTTTTTTGTGATTTTTATGCATCCCCAACACAAGGAAGGGGAGATAACGGCATTATGAAAAAGGGGAGAGTCTCCAAAGGCTCTCCCTGGAGCTGCGTTCTTCGATTAAATTTGCTATGCCACTCTGGTGCGCCGAACAAGTGGAAAGAAAGACTATGAGGCTTTTATAGAGGGTAATAATAGTCCTGAACACAGCCCTTACCAAAAGATAAGATCCATTGTCAAAACAAACAAAGGAAGCGGTATTAAACACCACTTGAAGAATATATATGAGCAAAGTTTGAAATCCTTGCCTTTTTTCCTACCTTGAACCTGGCTCTGTCGCGGGGCCACGTTCAAACCAGACACCGTTGCGAGACCGGGGGCGTTCACAGCGCCTTTTCCCTCCGTCCCGCACCGACGGGGATTGCAGTGAGGTCTATCCGTGGTCCCACCAAAGAGAGAGGAGAGTCTTCAATCATCACAGCCCAAGTTTGATGTCTGCTCTGGTGGTTTTTTTGGACATGTTTACTGACCATGCGGTATTTGGCTCCTGTAATGCCTTTGCTGAAGGGCACCGTAAGAATCTATGGCTCCTTTTTCACAAAGTGACTGTGTTCTTGCATCGAAGCTCAGCTGCGGCCCACCACGTGACGGTTGAGGGTGATGTACGCTTGGGCACCGAGGGCTCCATCCGGCAAAGCTCGGGCGGCAACATGGTCATTCCCAAAGGCGCCTTTGGCAAAGAGAGTTTGGGTCAGTCTCTCCCCGGCTCCAACCATTCCCAACCTGCTGCTGGCCTAGATTTGGATGGCCATATGAACATCTATTTCTCTCCAATAGGCATAGATTTGAGCTAGGATCAGGCAATCCAGGTGCACTCTTCCCCAAAAGCGCGAGGGCGATGATGGCCATAGCTGTGTAAAGGTAATGTGCGTCAGGGTATGGAACTGCATCGGGAAAAGTCACAGCCACAAGGTAAAAATCATAAATCTATATCCCCCCCCGGTTATGATTACTGGGATAGGAATTGGCATTTGGCAGCAAGCATGGCATATAGAGAAACAAATGTACAGATAAATGATAAGCTAATTAAAGCAGGGCTGAATTGCATTGGCACAGGTTCAGGACTGACCTGCTGGAGAATAGCTCTGTGGAAAGGGACCTGAGAGTCCTGGGGGACAACAGGATGCCCACGAGCCAGCAATGTGCCCTGGTGGCCCAGAAGGCCAATGGCATCCTGGGGGGCATCAAGCTGAGTGTGGCCAGCAGGTGGAGGGAGGTCATCCTCCCCCTCTGCTCTGCCCCGGGGAGGCCACATCTGGAGCACTGTGTCCAGTTCGGGGCTCCCCGGGTCAAGAAGGAGAGGGAACTGCTGGGGAGGGTCCAGCAAAGGGCTACGGAGATGAGGAGGGGACTGGAGCATCTCTGTGCTGAGGAGAGGCTGAGGGCCGTGGGGCTGTTCAGTCTGGAGAGGAGAAGGCTGAGGGGGGGTCTCATCAACGCTTATCAATACTGACAGGGCGGGTGCCGGGGGGGGAACAGTCTGTGTGCAGTGGTGCCCCGTGACAGGACAAGAGGGAACGGGCACAAACGTGACCGTGGGCAGTTCCATCTCAACCCGAGGAGGGACTTCTCTCCTGTGGGGGCGGCAGAGCACTGGCACAGCTGCCCAGAGAGGGGGGGAGTCTCCCCCTCTGGAGCCATTCCAAACCCGCCTGGAGGTGTCCTGTGCCACTGCTGGAGGTGCCCCTGCTCTGGCGGGGGGTGGCACTGGGGGGGCTCCAGAGGGCCCTTCCAGCCCTGACCACTCTGGAATTCTGTGAATTTAACTACAAAATCTGACTGCCACCAGGCATTCAAGAGAGACCAAACTGCTTAAACCAACAGGTACGTTCTGCCTGTGACCTGTAGCTGAATTTAAAGGCTACTTCTGCGTTTCGGCCTTTGAGTTGCTTCATGGTTATTTCAGCCTTCTGTCATAACCTGCCCTCGGCGTTGCCTTGCTGTCCGCATCGCTTCTGCCCCCCGTCCTCCGGGGAAGCCAAGGAGAGCGCGCGGAGAGGAGCCGCTCGCTCCTACACCTGCTCGCGAACTTCCCTCTGCCGGCGCGGGAGGCTGCCAGCTCTCGGTGAAGGCTGTCTGTGCCACAGTCAGTGCTGGCAAACTCATCGGAAAACCGACTCGAAGGGTTTTTCTCATTTCTGAAAATTGTTTTCAGTGAGAATTCACTTCCGGTATTTATGAAGAAAACCAGGCGTTATCCAAGGTCAGAGGATATGCTGATACGATGTGGTCAGTACAGTTTCCAAGGAGCAAGAACTTTTCATACTGCTGAAGATGACATTTATTCAAGGAAACCAGAAGGTGTTGATGTTGGATTGTCTAAGAACGACCCCAAGCCATCAGGGAAGCTTGGTAAGGCGATTGGAGAAAACCTCCGGCCAAGAGAAACATGCCCGAAGGTGTTTCTGAAAAGAAGAGCTAAGATTTGCTATTGCTCTTATCTCTTTATCTGCTCAATAATCAGCCCCAGTGTGCGCACCTCGGAAAGTGGTGTGGGGCGCTCAGAAGTGGGACTGATGGAGGAATTTTGCCAAGATTATACCTCCTAAATGCGTGTGAGAACTTTTTCTGATACTGTCTCCTGCATAAATTATCCCACGTGCTTTTAGAATATACGTGTGTAGATGTAAAATGGTGTGTTTCTAGGAACAGCGGTGGCAATAAGCGCAATCTCTCTTTAATACGCTGCACCTACCGAAGCAGAGCGAGCTGAACAGATCGTAGCTCAGCTGCTGCCCCTGCTTTTCCTTCTGTTGCTCCTCGCTCCCGGTGCTGCCCTCCAGCCCCGGCTCCTGCCTTCCCAACCTCCGACCCGCTCCTGGGCTCTCTCCGCACTGCAGACCTGCCAGCCGGGGGGAAGCTGAATCACAGCTCCTTTACCTGGCGACCCGTAACCTTGTTTTGGGGAGCCATCAGTGAGGAAGGGCTGGGGAGGAGGAGGATGGAGCGTGGGGACGCGGTTGGAGTCCAGGGAAGTGAATGACTCATTTGGTACCTCGGAAAGTTCAGGAGTTCAATCCTGACAAAGCTTTGGTGGTGCAGATAAGTATCTTTATAAAGGTGTGACCCTTTCAAATCTCTGTTTCGACCTTCTCTTTTCCTCTTTACTCCTTTCCCTAAGCTTTTATTGCTTCCAGGGGACTCCTTTCTTCCCCTAAATTGAATCCAGGTCCTTCCTTCTGTTCTCTTCCTGCTTGTTTTACCCTTTCCCCCCCCCAGCAGACTGTGTCCCTTTTTGTTACAACATCGTCGAGTCACTTGTGGTATTCAATTCTTTATAACGTGCTGTATGCCAACGATGGAGCATGTCTCATAATGCACAAGCAATTCCGAGCATTCAGGAATTGAGGTGAATCCCCCAGATCACGTCATTTGGCTTAAGAATAAGGTTGTAAAAAGAAAAATGTCATTGGTGTCCCTGTATTTGGCTTCTGTTTTTCTTAACCTTATGGGTACTTGAAGAAAAAAAAAAAAAGGAAAGGGAAAGGAATCGGCGATGTACAAAAGCAGAGCTTTGTGAGTAACACCAGGCATCATGGGATTTGTGATTAAATCTGTATATAACATTTGAATGGAGCAAGAGACGATACTTTATTTCCCAAGTAAATCAAAGTGCTCCGATATGGAATAAACTGCAAGTGTGTATTTATACTCTGTTCTCAGCTGCTCTTGTAGAACATCACATGCACTCCAGCGCATCGTGGCAAGCAGCACCCCCAACGCAACCAAACACAAGGGGCTCTTTAGTGCCCAAAGTAGGTGTCCGACTTTAAGCTTCAGCTATTAAGAGACCGATAGCACTGTTGGATGCCAACAAAGAAAGACAAAGTAAACCTCCGCCTCGGGATCTGCAGTCCTGCCACAACCAGCATGCTCCTCTGCCTGTCCATCTGCCAGGACGGAGGGGACGAGCCTTTGGGCGAAGCCAAGGCCACGGAGGGAGGGTGACAGTTGCTTGTCCTGCATCCCAGGCAGTGGTGGCATAGAATGGTTTGGGTTGGAAGGGAACTTGAAGATCATCTTGTTCCACCCCCTGCCCTGGGCAGAGACACCTCCCCCCAGCCCAGGTTGCTCCCAGCCCCGTCCAACCCGGCCTTGACCACCTCCAGGGATGGGGCAGCCACAGCTTCTTGGGGCACCCTGTGCCAGGGGCTCACCGCCCACACAGGGAAAAGATGGGCGTCCACCCATCCTCCGTGGGTCTGAGCTGCCCGTGCTGGCAGGAGAGGGGCTGCTGCGGGTGAGGCTGAGTCAAGGTGTGAAGCCATTGCTTTTAGCAGAGGTTTCACCAAAAATAGGTGTAAAGTAAGTTGCTGCTAATAAGCTGCAAGGCCCATCTCACATTGACACAACGCAGCGTTGCCTCAGGGCAGACACTTCCCTTTTCTTTGATTTTGGGTTTTGGTTTTTTGATGATTGACCTAATATTGGTTCTCAGGCTGTTTGCTTTGCTGCTGCTTCCAAGTTTTATGAGTGATGCTACAGCTTTTTTGTGTACGTTGTTTGATTCATGGAAAGGTGACGTGTTGGCCGTTGCTTCAGTTCGTTTCCAGAGGCCCCAAATGTGGAGGGGCTGAACCCACGAGGGCCACTTCTTGCCCCTGGCAGCCTGGCGCAGCCCCTGCCGCAGGCTGCTGGCCGTAGCTAGGGCACTGGGTATGACTTGAATTCTTTTTATTTCTGCGTTGTTATTATTATTGTTCAATATGACTGAATTGTCACTTTGACAGAAGCACTCAATACTAAGATGTGGTGATGCTGAGGTGATCTTACCCAGATCTTACCCTTATGGAAACGACCTGTGTGTGCAACACTGAAGGCAATACTTCTTTGAAGAAGTCTATTACAGATATTAGCTGGAAGGAGTCATGTATTCAAGTTGCTTTATTTTACCATTTACACCTCCTCGAACTGGCCCGCCTGGCATTGTTTTGCTGCCTTTTCCCTTTTGCCCTGTTAAAGGCTCCCCTGCAGGAAAAGCCCAAACTTCCAATTTTGATAAAACTTCTACGCCGAGGCACGTCTCAGTTTCAAAAATTCCTGTTGAAGTTACGAGAGTGCAGAAATAGCGATGTGGTCGGATTATTCATCTTGGATGTAGGAAATGTCGCCTGTGCCAGGCAGATGTCGGGGACAGACTCGAGTCCCTGCACCCAGAGGGACGTCCAGATCATTTAGCTGCAGAAAATACTGGGATATGCCATTTTTGTAAAAAATATGACAGACCTTTCATTTGCGCTGGTAACATTGCTGGCATCCTAGGTCAGTCTTTGATTGGAAAAGATTGTTCAGCTCTACTCTCAATTTTCCTGTGTGTTATCTAGGAAGACCCACTTTCTTTTTATCCAAGCGCCCAGGATCATCCAGAGTCTCAGGATGCATTTCTGTTGAGTTAAGTGAGCCAGCTCAGGTTGGACAAGACTTTAATTTGTCTGATCTACGTTACGCATCTTTGCAGGACCAAAACAATCTCTGCAAAGCTGCCCTTAGTGATCCCACGCTCGTCGGGAACTTTGAACGCTCTTCTCTGAACCAAAGTACAACTCAGCCAGGACCACCTTCGTGGTGGCTCCTCAAAGAGCCGCAAGACATGGCAGGCAGCAGAGTACTTTTTTTTCCATTTCAAGACAATGCCTTAGTTTGTTCCAGAACTTGAATTTTAAAAAAAAAAAAAAAAAAAAAAAGAAGTTAAAAAAAAAAGTTAAAACAAAAAGTTAGAAAACAACATCTTGCACAGAAACAAGATGCTCACTTATTTTCTGACAGAGCGGAGAGGCCTTTGGGGGATCTTGAAAGCATCTACAGCCAGAAGGCATGTGTGAGGTGCAGCAGGACGACAGTCTTGCGGCAGGAGGAGAGGCTCGGAGCTTCTCCACATGACAGAGTCTGGCACTCTCAGTCAGTAATTATTATGTTTAAAAAACTGTTGTAGCAAGCAGGAAGGGAAGCATAAAACCTTGGAAGATAGCAGAGTACCTGTGATTTTTTTTTAAAAAAAATGTATTTAAATGAGAGTTTTAACAAGAATTTCCGCTCTTTGTGCTGCACTAAAAACCAGGAGCGCGGCTGTTGCGTGTGGGAAGATTGTGGACGGACATCAGAAGGTAGCGTCCATCCCAGGAGTCCTTCCACCAGTTTCCTTCTGTGGAAAGAACTCCATTTTGGTCCCATGTTGTCCGATATTCCCTCTCCCGCACTTCACTGATTTGCTACTTTTTCTCCCTCCCCCACCTCTGCCTGACCACCCCCCCGGGTATGGATGCGGGAAGAACACATCGACTGCCGAGACCCTGTGGTGCGTGAACAGATGCTCTGTCGATCGACGCAGCACTGAGCTGTACCCCAGCTGTACTGGTACCGCTCCCCGCAAACCAGTATAACCAGGTTAACAGTATTTGTGTCCACTTAATATAGCGGAAGCACATATAGGACCGTGATTTGGGTCTCTGTTGCTATAGGGTGTACAAATTTTTCAGGAGTATCTTTCTCACCCCTAATACGGTGTGGAACTTATTTCCTCTGAAACACCGCACTGGGCTGGGAAAGCGTTAGATGTACGTGTGGGTATTGTGAACGCGTTGCCTTTCTAAAAGTCCAGACCTAACAGCTAAAGTTTTGTGTTTCATCTTATAAGCCGTCCATTAGCATCCTCTCCTAATTAGGGAATATTTTTAAGCTTCTCTTGCTAATACTTGACCTTCTCTTGCAGAGAATTTATAGAAAATCTTTAAGAGTTTCTAGGTTTTATTTCCAGATTTGAGATTTAGCACATGCAAGTATAAGGCTATGCAGCTGTATTAAGATAACACTTTTTACTGATAAAAATCAAAGTTCACCGATACATTTACAAATAACAGTGCAGATCCTCATTATCTTCGTATCTCTGTCATTCTAGTCACCAGTAATTGGCTAAAATATTAAAGGTAGGATGTCATCACCAATGACCACTTGATTTACAGTTCTGCGTGATGGGAAAGATGAGAGTATTGACAGGGCTGACGGTGAATTTGGGAAGGAGGGTGTCTTAAGAGGAAAGATCATGAGTCCGGTTTTGGTCAGTTTAAATTAGAATTAGCACGGAGACATTCAGGAATAGGTGTCAAAAGAGAGAGTGAAAGACAAGGCTGAATGAAAGGAGACCAATTGTGACGGGAGAGAGAGGTTTGGGAGTTATGTGTATAAAAATGGACATTAAACTGTCTGTGTGGATAAGCTGCTCAGCCGTTGACCTTGCCGTCAGGAGAAGTAGGATGTTCTGCAGGAGATGAAGGCAGCAAAAGAGAAAAGTGATAACTGAAGGGGGAGAGTAAGAGAAGCAGAAATTTCCAGAAAGGCTCATGCGTCCTGGGATTCAGCCCAGTAAGAGAATAGAGGCTGCTGAAATAGGATCAAAACAAAGATGAAAACTGTTGACAGGATGGGAGAACTGGCCCTAATTTCCCTGAGAAGGGAGGTCTTCTCACCAGTGTACTGCAGGATTGTCCTGTCTCGAGCCCTTCTGGGCTCTATTTCAGGTTAACCAAGAGGCAGATGTGTTGTGCAGTTTTATTATCTGGGAATAAAAGCTTCAAACTGTGGCTCTGGGTGGGTTAGACCACCTCCAGAGCTCCTTTCTAACCTCCGTTATCGTATGACTTACACATACCAATAATACACGTATATGGAAGGCTATTTGAAAGACTCGGCGGCTTCTGAGCTGTACTCACACAGACCTTTTTTGGTTTTCTTTATTATTTTTTTTTGTAGGAAAACTAGCTTTCGGTACAAGAAAAGGTTATACCTGTATTATATCACACCAAAGAGGGTTCAGGAAAGGCTCTTTAACGTACTGTCAAAAGATAATCTGCGTTGCCCATCACAGCACAGAGGTGAGGGGTGAGGAATTCTTATTGTCCTAATTGTACGGCTAGGGAAATGGGATGAAGAAAGCGAGAAAAGCTCAAGGTCACATCAAAAGTCTGTGACAGAGCTGGAAACAGAACCCAGGCTCTTCTCTCCAATCAATACGTTAATAACGTCAGTGACCATCTCGCTTACAGCTTTTTCACATTACCTCAGCGGGGAACTTGCTACTGTGTTAAAAACCTTGTGAGATTAATCAGTACTGCTCAAAACATAAGGGCAGTTTGCAACAGCACCATTTTGCAATTATGGTTTAATTCTCTCCAAAATTTAAGGCGATGAGTGGTGCCGATGGCACTAAGAAAATGCTCCGTGAGGAGGTAAGGTGCGATCGAGTCTTAGCGCGTCTTAAGTTTAAGTCTCTATTTTAAACTGTCTTTCCTGGCCCAGGGAAAGTCAGCAGAGAGCAGGTGATGTATTTCTGATTGCTGCCTTTTAGTTTTGCAAAATAACTCCTAAAGCCAATTTGGAATTGTTACAGGACCATCGCTTACGGCGGAGATGCTGCCAGCGCGAACAAACAATAGCAGATATGATAATAAATGATTTTAAAGGATCTGTTTTGCGCTGCTTCCAATCTAGCAGGAGAGAAAAACAAACGAGTTGACAGATTTGCTGCTGAACAAAAGTTATTGGTAAGTAGCTGAATTCACAGTGCTCGTTTCTGTTTGCAATGCCTGTTACATCAAGTCTCATCTTTGACTTCCCAACTCAGAAGAGCCTCATTTTCTCGCTGGCGCTGAGTGAAAACGCTACAGTTACATGCCAGCAATGTTAGAGTAGGGCTTCTCGTGCATTATCACATTATTTTTGCTATCAGTTCAAGGAAATGGACACTTGATTCATCTTCTCGCATATATTGATTCAATCCTCCTTTTAATTTAGCACTGGAGACGGCTATTAGCCTCCATTCACATTTACAATAAGATAATATAACCTGATAGCTGTTCTCCCAATCCATTATGGAAGGGGGCTAAAATAGTTTTGTTTCTGTACGTAAGGATCTATTGACTTACTCTCCTCAGCCGCATTTACAGCAGTTGCCGTCCTCAGTACTGTATGTCTTAATAGCGTCTCACCTAGGCGGAGTATTGATGAAAGCTCCCTCTGAAGAGCGGAGATAAAGGCACGGGTAATGCCTTTCACTCTCAAAAGTAATCCAGCTTTCCCCCTTGAACTTCGATTAACTGTATTAAGGATCGTGCAAAAACAAACGCCGTCTCTATCATCCCCATTAATCATTCTCCTACAGTTCCTCAGCCTGCGAACCTGAGGAAGTCTTCTCCCGGCAGCATCCCTGGCTCCATCAGCATCACCCCAGTCCCTTCCAGCCTGGCCTTCAGCCACATCACCTGCATCCCAGCTCACTCCGCACGGCACCTACTCGATCGGACCATCCAGACTGACCTGTGGACTTGCGAACTGCTCATTTCTTTCGTGTATGTCTGTCAGCCTGTCCCGTCTCACCCCAACACACGGCCCCACGGCGTCAGCTCAAGCACGCTTCCTCCCTGCCCCGGCTCTGGTCTGGCCTCGTTACGCGCAGGTTAGTCACACCAACATCTTTAAAGAAGCAATTCCTGGGCACGTACTCAAGGAGCCATTTCTTTCCTTCAAAATCCAGTGATTTCCTTTTAATTCTTAGTTTGGGACAGTCGAAGGAGTGTCTTCTTTTGAAGAACAGACGCTATACCCTGCTTCTATAATAGCAGCGAGCCCTGATGGGGCAGAGAGGTAGTTGCACTGCGGGTTAAAACCAGGACGGAGGAAGAGAGGGGAAAATCTCAGGGATTTCGCTAAAAGAGGATGAAACCCGAATGCATCCTGCCGTGCTACATGCAGAAGCATTGGTTGCCCCTCTGTTTCAGCCTGTGTGCGTGGAAGCCCCGCGGGGCGGTGAGGAGGAGCTGTGCTGCAAGAGAAAAGCCAGTGCACGGGGGTGGGCGCCTTTCACGGTTGAGGCTTCACCCGTCCCTGCATCTGGCGGGGAGCTCGGAGGTGCTGCTGGGTCTTTGTTGGCCCTTTTGTTCTCGATTACCAAAAATACCGGCCAGTAACAAACATTACATCCATCTATACCCTCCTATGACTACCCGTAAACCAATAATTAATTTGCAAAGCGGAAGGTGAGATATACACAGTGGATAATTTTTTTAAAAAGTATTGCCCCAGACCTGCCTTTACGTGTAATACAGTGGCAGTCATCCATTTCCTTTTTATTTCTGTTTGTATTTCTCATACCGAATAAAATATATCAAAGATTTGTAAGATTTTTTATGTTGCTAGGAAAAAAAAAAAGGTTTTGTTTTATGCAATAATACACTTTTTCTTAAAAACAAAAATTAATATGTTAAGAAGTCATGATGCTAATTGTTCTTGCCATGGAAGAGGTACCACTGAATTAAATTAATACATAGGAGACTTGTTTTGTTCTGCAGTAACTACTACTGTTCTTTGAAAGGCCGTTCTTTTTTTGAGTGCCTTATCTGAAAAGGTTTACCATGTCTTCATGCAAGTAGTTGTCATGCTTTAGAAAAATCACAAGCAGCAAAAAGTCAGAATTGTCAGTTCAGAAGACACTGCTTGTTCCACTGGGTAAAACTGAGAAAGCAACGCTGGCAAACGATCTTTAGGAAAAAAAAAAAAAAATAAAAAAAACCCCAAACCCGACGGAAAGAGCAGCGGAATGAAGATAAAAAGGGTTGCAGGCTTTATTCTCATTGAAGGTTGGCAACGGGAAATCTGTTGGAGTAGAAGAAGAATATCTGATAGGTCATCTGTTGTGTAATGAAGAATAGAAGACAGAAGACAAGCTAGGAGAAGCAAGGTGATTCCAAACCTCGGAGGAATGTAAGATCTTATGAGAGAAACATGAAAGCAATACCTTTATAAACTGACCAAATTTAATTTACTGTCAACGAGCCTTGTACGACTGCAAACTGACAAAATCCATTTATAACGCTATGGGTGAGGCTGAAGTCGTACATTTTTCTCATTTTGTTATGTATTCATTTCTTTTTTTTTTTTATGCAGGTTTTCTGATTAAAAATTACCCCTAAAATGTCAAATATTTCCTCGTCCTCTGATATCTGGGCTCAGTTACCTGATAACTTATTCTGCCTATCCATCTTCTTTAGTCACAATAAAACGTGTTTTCAAAGGACGAACAAAAGCAGATAAATATGCTGTCATTTAATATGCACGATTTTCAGCAAAATGTCCATATCGTTCTGCTCCGTATGTTCCTTGAGAGGCACTGGAGTTGTCAGTATGTTTTGTCGCAATATTTTAAGTGCTTGGCCTCACGATCAACGAGCATCGTAGCTAACGCGGGTGGGATTTCAAGTAGCAAGTCAGGAAATGCTCTGCATGAGGGTGTGGTGGCTTTTTTTTTTTTTTTTTTTTTAATTTGGGACACTTTGAGAGATGTGAAAACTGGGGAGACGTTTGGATGGGATGTGATAAGAGAGGATTGGCATTGCGCTACGGGAACGCTTTGGGTACCGATGTCCCCAGGCCGGGCTGCGCTCTCACTTCCTCTGTGGAGAAAGGGAAAACGGCTTCTAGACCGATTTTCAATTTCAACGGTGGCCACTGAGCGACTCACTCATGTCCGACTGTCTCTGAGGGCGTTTTTACGGACCTGGTAGGAATCTTTGCTCTCCACAAACAGAGCTGTTTGCCCTGGGAGGAGACTTCGAGCATCGCGGTTAGGAGGTTTAGTTCAGGGGGAGGAAGGTGTGATGGAGTCCCACCAGCTTCTGAGCTCTACAGACATGGGATTCGTTAGCAGGACTTCTGTCTGGCCTTTCGTGCCGTGGAAAGAAGTTAGGGTTGGAGTGCTTCATGCTTCCGTGGTGCTGTGTTTATCTGCAGGGCAAACAGGTGAAGAAAGCAGAGGAGAGAGCAGGGAAAGCTTCCCGCTACAACAGGCTTTGGAGAATCCCGGGTGTCTTGTTTTAACCTTGATTTAAAGGGACAGATCTGCGGTAGGAGAAGTCCCTCCTCCTCGACCATGGGAAAAAAGGTTAGAAAGCTTGGGGTGAATTTTACAGAGCGGATAACGGGGCCCTGTGATTGTATTTCCAGGATGCGCAGCCCATGGTGAATGGAGGTTCACGGCAGAGCTGCAGGACTGGTCTCCTCAAGCACCACCGGGTGACCCCACCTCAGGGACTCAACTGCAGCCTGGGAGACGCTGCAGCAAAGTGCAGAGCAACTTCTACATGAGGTAATATGGAAAAATTTCAGTCTTGTGATGTCATAGTGGCATAGTAACATAGTGGCATAGTGGCATAGTAAACTCAAAAAATAAGAATCATGGAAAGGTTTGGGTTGGAAGGGACCTTGAAGACCATCTCATTCCCACCCCCCTGCCCTGGACAGGGCCACCTTCCACCAGCCCAGGTTGCTCCCAGCCCCGTCCAACCCGGCCTTGACCACCCCCAGGGATGGGGCAGCCACAGCTTCTCAGGGCAACCTGCGCCGGGGGCTCACCGCCCCCACAGGGAAACATTTCCTCCTCATATCTCATCTCAATCTCCCCTCTTCCAGTTTGAAGCCATTCCCCAATGTGTGAACAATGAGCGCTGTATTACAGTATGGGAGTTTCGTTGCCAGAATTGTTCTTGAGCCATTATCAAAAGAAGCTCTGTGCACAGACATGCTAATTTTATTTAGTCTTGTTTTAGAAATCTAATAGAAAAACAGCTAAATTAGGCTAAACCACTTGATTCCGCTATGCGCTTTTAAATGCCGTAAAGTAAGAAGATTATGTTACCCCCTTCCCCATAAATCAGGATTAAACTTGCATTTTTCAGGATTTTGTGCCAACAAAATCCCCAATTTGCGGAGCTCAAATTCTCTAATCTCAAGCCAGGGGCCAGAAGTAGCGATGCACTTCAGAAACCGCAATGGCCATATTATGTACATGGAAGAATTAGGACTTTTTCTTTTTTTTTCCTAAGCTCTCGGTGCACTGTTCCTCCTGCCATGGGAAGAGCATGTGTCTTATCTCTGTAAGCGTTGTGCTGTCTCAGCATGGTCCGTGTCGCCTTGTTTCTCACGTACTTGTTTTAGAATCGGCAAATTTCACCTGCAGCATCGCAGGCATCTGCTAAAGTCTGTGCCAACGTGCTCATATTATTTTTAAGAGAATGTAAGTTTTCCCCCATAAAATTCCAGTGGGCCATGAATTAAAAATGACAACTCTATATACAGTGAAAACAAGAAAATAAAATATACAAAACATTGCTAATGATCGGTTCTTGAAAAATGTACCAGACACATAGTACCCAGGGAACTAAACTCATTAGCAGAGGCTGATATGAAAGCTGAGATACTCCAGGATGAGGCTCAGACACAACATATTCAAATGAAATCTCTCCAGCAAAATTGTTTTGTTTCTTTCACGGAAACGTTTGGCAACAGCGTGTCTTCCTTTAAAAATAAATAAATAAACAAAATAATGTATCTGGGAGGTTACAGCATCTCATTAATCAGCCGTCCCGATGTTTACGTGCTCGGCTCTTCCCTCCTTGGGGAAAGCGGAGGAGTTCCTAAGGATGGGTCGGAGATTTTCCCTGTGCTGTCAGGTGGGTCCCGGTGTCATCGTGCTCGGCCGCAGCCCGATCCCGCGTCCCCCGGCGGATCCTGCGCGTCCCCTTCTCGGCCGGTGCGGCCGATGGGGACTTACAGAGCCGGGGCGCGCTGCAAAGTGACACAGGCCATCTATGCGGTGCCAAGCGCGCTGTCAGCGCTCAATAAATTGTAATAATTAATAGTATCTGGATGACCTCACTCGATGACTGCATGACATTGGATATATTGGGCGACAGCATACGCCAATCCATTAACTTCTCAGAGCCGCGTGCGGACTATGTGTGGCACTTGAATGCTGACACCTCCTAGAAACAGACAATTGTTTCACACCTCATTTGCAAACTGAAGGAGATATGAAATGAATTAAACTTCCTGCAAACACTCAGGAGGTTTACAAAGAGTCCTATCTCTAAGTCTACTGTACTATTTGCATAAAAGAATTCGGTATCAATGTAATTATTAATGATAATTCTAAAGTAGTTGTGCTGCTTCAGGATTTTTCAGATTAAGAATGTAATGAATTAGTAATAAAATCCTAACACAAATTTATTCCTAAATACCATTTCCTTTCTGGTGGTGAATCTCCTTGTATTTATTATAAAAGATGGACTTGTTGAAATAGCTTTTCTCCGGCGGCGCGGTTTAAAGATGCATGTCTTCCACAAAGTCAAATTTCTATTAGCAAACCACTTTAGAAGAAGCCTGCCTCTTCTTTAAGCAGCAAGAGGATTTGACTGATGTGTCCTTGCGCGCCGCCACGATAAATGTCTTATAAATATGCGCCTGATCCACAGCCTTACCCTGCCTGCGGCTGGCGGCGGGGAGGAGGGAGAAGACGCGGAGAACTTGGGCTGCTCTTCTTCCCGCTGAAGCCCCCGAGCCTGCAGCAGGACGCAGCCTCATGACCATGGCTACGGGAGAATCTCAGGCCTCTTTGCCCTCGATTGCGCCTCTTTGCTCTTGATTGCGCCTCTTTACCGGCTGCCTCCGCGCTCCCGATGTAAATCCCCCACCTTCTGAACTGCCGATGTAAATCCCCCACCTTCTGAACTGCCGGCGCTCACCCCCCCCCCCCGCCCCTAATCGTTAACACATACCTTTTTATTCGTTCCCTTCGCATGCCGTTAAGTCTGCACGACACCGCACATCTGCGCCTCAGCATGCCTTTTCTGCAGACCAGTGAGGCATTAGGAGAGATAAGATGAGTCCCAGATGTTGAAGAAACGTGGTAGCGCTTGGAGGATTACAACTGGGACAAATAAAGCCCAAAGTTTTAACATTTATTGGGCACCACGAGGTAAGCAAGTTCGTTGAGTTACGTGGAGGTGGTAACATCTTTTAATTTAATTTTTTTTTTCTTTTTTCTCCAAAGACCATCTCTTGAAATTATTTTGCAAGTCTCCTCGCCTCACATAACTGGTGAAGGGTGAATCTTAGCCACAAAGTAAGAAAACCTTCCGTTTTCCTCTCATCTTTTCTCCTCTCGTTGCTCTCCCGCGACACCGGTACAAACGCTGGTACGAATTCAGCACTTGCGGAGTTGTTCAGATTTGGTGAAAGATGTGGTTCTCCTAGGAAATTCTAGGGCTTTGTCATCCGCTCCAAAGCAGGTTACAATTTTGTGTTGATAACTTAGATCATTTTTTTGTCTGTTTTGATGTTCTGTAACTAAATTTTGCTTTTTCTAATTTTAATCTGGTTGGTGCACTAGAATTTGGATGTTGTTTTCGTTGAAAACAGAGGTCTGCTTCCCTATTTAATATCCAGCTGGGAACATACCTTCCTGGTCTGATGGTGAGATCTGGCTCCGAGCCCTGGTTTCCCATCTTTCCGCTGCATGTGGTCATGGGGTACCCACCAGTCCTCAGCAGGAACCGGCCACCGAGCCCAGTCAGAGTTGGAAGGGACCTTGAAGATCATCTCGTACCACCCCCCTGCCCTGGGCAGGGACACCTCCCCCCAGCCCAGGTTGCTCCCAGCCCCGTCCAACCCGGCCTTGACCA
Organism: Vanellus vanellus; assembly: GCF_965231255.1. Taxonomy (NCBI): domain Eukaryota; kingdom Metazoa; phylum Chordata; class Aves; order Charadriiformes; family Charadriidae; genus Vanellus; species Vanellus vanellus. Next base: position 2,860,914 of record NC_138912.1, on the reverse strand, counting down.
CCTCCAGGGATGGGGCAGCCACAGCTTCTCGGGGCACCCTGCGCCAGGGGCTCACCGCCCCCACAGGGAAACATTTCTTCCTCATATCTCATCTAAATCTCCCCTCTTTCAGTGTAAAAATGTTCCCCCTCGTCCTAAGGCTCCACTCCGTGATAAAGTCCCTCTCCGCCTTTCCAGTCCTCCAGTGGAATGGACAGAGCTGAAATTTTCCGTGATCTACAGAAAAATCCCTGTGCGTTATATATCCTCCAGTTTTGGCACCCTACCCTGCGCTAACTCCCGGTGACGAAGTAAAAGCTACACCCCGTGTCCCCATCGCAGCGATCCACCGGGTGACAATAACCCACCCTGCGAACGCCTTGAACTCTGCCACGGATGAATACGTTACCATCCTCCGGCTGCGGCAGGGCTCGCGCTTAAATGGGTGAAACATTGCTAAAATATTGATTACTTGGCATGATAAAAATCCCGGAGGAAAATGTACTTTTGTCCTGGAACACTCCCAGAGAAATTTTGCACTGGCAGGGTTGTTTAATGATATTACCATGAAAAAGAATTGATGTTTGCTGAAAATGAAGATATGCTCTTATGCCATTCTCAACTTTGGCCTCCAGAGAACTAATTTACCAAGACATACTTTTTTTTTTCTTGTATTTAAGACCACTGGAGCACACACTGTACATTAGACATCCTGATCTGTGTTAATGATGGCTCTGGTAAAATTTTCATATATGAATGTATTTTTCCTAGTGATCCAATTTTCTGTTCAGATTATATTAACATATTTAATGCGAATAATAGTGGATTCCTGTTTGTTTCAAGCTACCGCAGGAGCTCTGCAGTAGCGGACTTGCGTTTTCTCGAAGTTATCTCCAGAAGTGAGAGCTACTGGATGCGGTACGTCCCAAGCGCGGGCACGGGAGATTGCTCTAACACGGAGCCGTATTTTAGTCTTATAACTGAAAGGTTAATTGTCTTTAAAATTGTTTGCACATGGGCAGAGCTGCAGGTCCACATGCTTATTATTTTACTTTCCTTTCAAGCCGAAGTGTGCGGAGAATCAAAATGTCCAAATTGTTTATTTCAGGTTCGAGGCTGGAAATGGTGTGTTACTACTACCAGTAGTCTTTCTGAAGGTAACAGTCGTAGAGCAGCTTTCGCTTACACCACCGAGAGTGGAAATGCAAAATTAGTGGCTAATTTTATTCTAGCAGTACATAACCGTCTGGAACTCTTTTGAAATACTATTTATAAAAAGAAAAACAAGAAAAGAATCCTGCTTTGTCCCCTCCCAAGGGTGGGATCCCCACTGGCAGCAGCCCCAGGACATCTGGGCACAGGTCTGCACCCATCGTGAACCTCAGTGTAAACCCCGAGGGAAGAGATCCTCGTTAGACCCGGCAGTCACGCCTGCACTTGGAAAAGCTTGACAGTTAGACAGCGTGGATGTTTTAGATCTGGAGAAAAACGTTATATTATTTGTGGTAGGAACACGGACGTTTTGGAAGTTCCCTGAATTTTGTTTCATTACAATATAGAAAATACTTAGGTGAATTTTTTTTTTTTTTTTTTTGCTTTATGAAGTACTGAAACTGAAAAAAAAAAGAAAATGTGGGCAAATTACTGTAATGTTTGGTTTATGATTAGTTAAAAGCTGTGTCAAGAAGTACCGTTGCAGATACCCAGGATGTGAGTTTCAGTGAGGGATGCACAACCCCGTCAGCACGAAGACCACGATGAACGACTGTCACGGCTCTGACCTGTCCACCCCAGGAAGGGGACGGGAAGAGAAGTAACGTCCCAAAAACGTGGAGAAATCTACTTCCCTGCGTTATCCCACGGAGGAGGCAGGGAATGTCTTGCCACTCTGAGGCTCAGGCTCGGGGACAGCTGCTCCTAACCTGGGGTCGTTTGCTAAGTCATTATTTAAGTTGAGCTCTGTGGGAAACTGTGAAGGAGGAAGCTATTTTTTTTTTTAGTAAATTCATATTTTAGCATGCATTTTCTCAACTAGCAGCTCTTTAAAATCCACACTGTGAAAAGTGCCGCAAGTTTAGTATTTGAAAAGAATTTTTTTTTTTTTTTTTTTTTTTTTTTTAAATCTTCAAGATTTTGCATCATGGAAAAGAGTTTTCAGCCTACCCCGATGCCTGCCTTATCCGGGGATTTTGGTTCTCATGAGTCTTCGTGGTAATCTCCAGCCACTGAATCCGGCTCTGCCAGCGGTGCTTCGGCAGGGTGGTGGGTAGGGCTGATTTAGGAACTGCTGCCGTAACGCGCTGAGCGCTCCTGCATGTTCCCGAACATGCTTTTCTCTGTTCTCTTTCATGCGTTCGGTACCCCCTTGGATCCGACACCGCGTGGCTCATCCACACTCGGTCTGTTTTGGAATTGAATCGTGACCCTACAAATATTAAATCACCGCGTTCTGTAAGAGCGATGTGAAACGCCGGACCTTGTCTCAGTCTTGATCGTTTGCAGATGTTGGGGTTGTCCTGAAGAAACAGTCAGTGTCTTGACTCATCCTAAAAAATGTTCAACATCTGTGCAAGCACTTTAAAACGTGATATATATCAGGTAATTAGCACCACATGCCTTCCCCCTCCCATTCATATTTCTTGATTTATTTTTGCTTGCTACGATAGCGTAAGAATTAAGCTGTTTAATACCTGAAATTTTCCGTTTTTCAGCCCGTGTAATGCATTCTTACTTCTGCCAGTTGCAAGGCTTTCTCTGTTTATCAGTGTGTTGTTTCACCTTTTGTTCCGAGCAGTTGTTCCACTCACAAAATAGCTCCATTATCCGTGCATTTGCCTGTTTGCTGTAATGAAGACAACTGGATTCGTAATAGTCTATTAAATGGTCTATTAAATAATGTAGTTGCTGGAGGGACCCTGGTAATACAGTATGGAGTGGCAGGGTAATAATTCTGCGATTCAGATGTTGCATGGATTTCCTTTCTATTACAGCTGTTTGAAACGTTTTCTTGAGAGTTTTCATAAATCTTTCTACTTCTCAGCTGGCCTGCGGCCAGGATGGATCTGCTTGTTTTACTAGAACCTGAGCGATTCGGCAGACGGGGCAAGTTCTTCGCTGTTGGAACTGTCAGTCCGTCATCAGGTTTAAGGACTTCTGCCATGCAAGATAGGGAAAACACGCTGGCCGGACCGGACCGGCCGCCTGGCCGAAGCTGAAATCACGGGTTTGATTACGGGAGAGAGAAATCTGCATTAACTCCAGTGAACAAAGGTGCGTATGTACTGCTCTGGATGTGAGAGCAGGACTGCTCTAACGGTCTGTTGACCTCGGTCTGCCGATATCTGTGAGCAGCTGTTATCTGTACCGTAGTTTCAACCAAAAATTTATCTCCGTTTATCAGGTGCCTTAAAAGCCGACTGAACATCTCAGCGCTTCTAAGGCTGTATCTTCAGACACAGAAGTGATGCACTCTTTTATAAGGTTTTAATTGATGCACAGACTGCGTAAGCGACTTGCTCATGTTGAAGCAGAGCCTGAAAAGTATGTTTCTTGACTCATACTCCAGTATTTGAAGATCAAGACTTTATTTCCCTTTAAGAACTTGATCCCAAAGGCATGTGAATGGTCCTGCTGAGACTACGGTTTAAGGATTTTTCTGAACTGAGGTTTAATTCACTGCTTTGCCATTTGCACTGGTGCTAGTTGTTAGACATTACTGCGCTCACATGGTTTAAAGTGTGTACTCGGCTAAAATTTTATGAAAGCTTTTCTTTTTTCCTTCACAAAGGGAATAGTTTTCCTTTTTCCTTTATTCTTCAGTTTTTCTCCTCACCTCTGACGTATTTCATTTACATTCCCGTTCATGCATTATTACTCCAAATCTTCGTCATGAGATAGTACCGTAGGAAGTCTGTGCAATAAAACGTTTTTTGGGACAAGCACTCATTGTTCATTAGAAGATGCACCTCCACTCAGACGTGATCAAAAGTGAACGGTATTAAATCCCAACACTCCTTCTCTTTCCTGTTCTATTGAAGTAGAAGTAGTCATCGTGCATTAAAAACACTCCCAATGAAATGACAGCAACCATGAAGGCAACTTTGTTTAAAGTGTTTCTGTTGGTAAGAGTTTTTATTGGTGTGACTGTGCTTTATATCACTAACAGCCAATTATTTTGTTCTCTGCCCTTTGAACCGAGCAGGAGAGCTTTTTTTGCTTTGGTCATATTTTGATTCAATTAAAGCTCAATTGGATACTGCCTTTCTGTCTTCTGCTCTTGCTGGACTCAGAGCTGCTCGGAAGCCCACCGCACTCTCAGGGTAAGAACTTGCTTCCATCCCAGTTTTGGCTTGTTTGGAGTGACTCTGTCCTCTCGTTGTGTGGGGAAGGAGAACGACAGGGGTGTCTGCATTGTGCTTTTCCCATGGTTGGATGGTTTGACAGCATTGTTCCTTTTTGCCGTCAGGTTTTATTCTGTACTCTTATATCCAAGAGGGAAGTTCATTCCAGAACAGACACAATAGTTCCTTTCTAGATGAACCACCTGTCAACGTATGTACTCACAGGTCTTGTTTCTGTGGTGTTCTTTACCCAGGGACTCTGGTGGTGTTGGGCTACTGGAAGAGCTGAGACCCTGTGGATGACCTTCTTGCACCCTCTATGCTTTTTTTTTTTATTGTCCTGACTCCATAATTTTGCTCGTTAACTGAAAATCAATGTACCTTTTAAAACTATGTTGCATTCTTCCCCTTTCACTTGCCCTAAGAAACTATTAGATGTTTCTCTGAGAGCTCTGTACATTAAGATTTTGTTTTATTTTATGCTTTGTAGTGCTGTTTCAACACTTAATTTCCTTTAGTACTTTTGCTGTGGCACCTCAGTATATTCCATTTATTCTGCAGGATCCAGTTTTTTAGTACGTTCAAAACTTCCCAGTGAACTTAAAGTTCAAACTGCTGCTGACTCTGGGGACCAGAGAGCTTCGCAAGCACTGCAGTTCTGTCCTGTCCTGGGAGTGCATTAAACTGCTAATGGAGATGTATCTTAAGAGCACAGAAGCTCAAAAATTAAAATCTTGGAGCGGTGTCTTCAGAATTTGAGGTCAAGGGTATTTCTTGCTGTTTATCAACCCAGCACAAGCCACTCCTCTTTAGCGATGTGGTTCACACCGAGCGTTGGTTGAAGCCGTGACGTCATCCTTCTGATAGCAACTCTACAGTCACATATTTCAGGCATATTACTTGCAAAAACCCTGCGTAGTTGGAGAATGAGGTCGTGTGTTAGTAGCCAGAAATTATTTCATTCTGTGGTTATCATATGGTGGGACTTAATTCTGAAAAAAGCATTGGCTTTACTTAAATCGGTTACCGGCAATTTGTTCGCAGTATTGGTTCAGTTGGAAACCACATTGCCCTGTGTTATCGACCACTTGTAATCATGCTGGGGATTTGAACTGCCATCGCTCTGGTTAACTCCTGAGGCTCACTGCATATCTGCGAACGAATTATTTGGCCTGATTAGGAGCAGCTGGTGCAACTGTCCAAAAGGGTGGCTTTTGAAAGACTATTCAAGGTGGTTTTGATAAATTCAAAGTTTGTGGGTTTTTATTTGTTTTCCATGAAAAAACTATAAAATTGGAAGACGGCTCATACGTTGTAGGAGGAATTTCCTTAACCTGTTGAGAGACGGCAGATGGAAAAACAGGAATCTTACGTTTCAGTGATACCCGTCGTGTTGTACAATGTTGATGTCCTGCTTCCCATCTTCAACAACTCTTTAAATTTAGAGAGGAGACAGAGGTAAGATTACAACCGGTACCATGATGTGCGTTTGTGGTTACTTTCCGTTCTTCTCCATGTGTGTGACTACGCTCCCCAGACTCAGCTGCGCATTTTCACCTCTCCTTTTTCCTGCCAGTTTGGAGACACAGGTGAAGTGTTTGACTTCCAGTTTTGCTCTTTTGTGGCACGTTGTACCCCTGGTCGCTGTCGGTGTTTTGCGCCTGTGGTCCGCTGTTGGTGTCAGGGTGCTCCTACCTCCTTCGGTGCGATGTTTGGGGATGCGGGGTGAGTGTTCAGAGACCTTTTCTGGTGAGAAGTCTGTCACATGCCCCTCTCTGACTGCAGCAGAAGCTGCTGTTGGTTGCTGTAAGGTTTTCTCCACTGGCCGCTGTCAAGGACAAAGGCAGTGGATGAGCTGAACATAACAGATGTTCTTGTTGCTTTAGCTGACATTTAAAATCCGCCTTTTTTGATGTAACAGATAATTTTTGTGTCAGCTGAAGAGATGAGATCCTTATTTCCCTGAACATCTCAAATGGATATGAAAGCAATATTTTGCTTTTTCTGATTTATGGGTATGTGTTGCCATTGCCAGTAGATTATCTGGACCGATAATGGATTTTTACTTGACGTTGTGGAGACTTGTTACAGATGTGTGTTTCTTTCTTTTATCTTCCTCCAGAAGATTTGTACATTCTGGCAGACACAAAAAACTTTCTTTTTGGGTTGGGAAGAGAACAGAAAGGGTTTATGCTACTGTTCGCATGAGCCACAGACCTGTATCGGCTTTCCTTGGGCTTGCCACTTGTTTAGGATCTGCTGCTTTCCTTAAGTCCCTGGGAGGAACTGTTATTGCCATTGCAGATCATTGCAGATCATAGAATGGTTTGGGTTGGAAGGGTCCTTCAAGATCATCCAGTCCCACCCCCTGCCCTGGGCAGGGCCACCTCCCCACAGCCCAGGTTGCTCCCAGCCCCATCCAACCTGGCCTTGAACACCTCCAGGGATGGGGCAGCCACAGCTTCTCGGGGCAACCTGTGCCGGGGGCTCACCGCCCCACAGGAGAGAATTTCTTCCTCAGATCTCATCTCAATCTCCCCTCTTCCAGTTTAAAGCCATTCCCCCTCGTCCTATCACTCCATGCCCTTGTAAAAAGTCCCTCCCCAGCTCTCCTGGAGCCCCTTTAGGGACTGGAAGGGGCTCTGAGGTCTCCCCGGAGCCTTCTCCTCTCCGGGCTGAACCCCCCCAACTCTCCCAGCCTGTCCTCCCAGCAGAGGGGCTCCAGCCCTCCCAGCATCTCCGGGGCCTCCTCTGGACTCCTGCTGCAGGAGGAGATGTCCCCGCTGGCGGGGGGCACAGCGGTGGTCGCGGGACCAGGCTGGGAGGTGGTGGTGGTCCTCGCAGCCCGCCTTGCGCAGCGGTGGGAGCGTGCAGGTTTCCCAGCCCTCCACCCGATGGCAGCACAGCTATGGATGTCGCGCCGCGCCGCTTCGGCCATGGCCTTGCCTCCCGCCGCACGCTCGCCGGATAACCAGCGGTGGGTTTTCCACAATCCAAAAATAAGACTGCTTTTTCCATTTTTTTTTTTTTTTTTTTCCTCCCCCGTCACATCGTCCAACGCTTTTGTGTAAACCCTTTGTTAAGGCATATATTTAGTAAAAAATTCTCATAGTTAAGGCTTACAGGGAAATGCTGCAGCGTGTATAAAACAGACGTAAGAAATTCTCAGCATGTGGTCAAAATATCCATTTTCTGAGTGGATGAAACCGGGTTTTAGAGTTTATACTTGTGCTATTGCAACTAAATTAAGTCATGAAAGAGGATAATACAATGTACCATCATTTTAAAGTAATTTAATCATGAAAACTAAAAATTTGGAAGCAAACAGATATTTTACTTAATAGAAACCATCTGCACTGTACAGTAGGCAAATTGTATAAAAATGAATAAAACTGTCTCTGGAGGAAAATGACTCAGGCACCAGCTTATATAATGAAGATGTATATGTGCCTTTTAGCATTTGCATTGTCTATTAGACTAGGTAAATCGCAGCACTCGTGTAAGTGAAACAGTTACAAATTTTATTACCATCATATGACTGATGACAAAGGCAGTAATAGAAGTAATGCCTATTAGAGAGGGCTTGTTCCAGACCCTAAATACCTTTGTGCTTTGGACTGGTCTGTGCAGCTAAAGCTTTACTGGGGGTAGGGGGGTCACCGGGACATTTTGGGCAAGCTGCTGGTTTTCCTGGGGAAGCCTTTTCCCTCGCTTGGGCTTTTCCCTGCTTGATTCAGGCCCGATCCAGGGCGGGGGGACACTCGTGTAGGATCCTCCGGAGGAGGATTTCCTACTGGACTTTTCCTTCGGCAGAACGGGGTTGGGTGATCCCCAAAGCGGTCCTTTACTCCTCCCGCCGCGCCGCAGACTGCGTCTCTTTGACGGAGAGATGCCGTTCTTCCTGGCTGCTGGCAGGTCTCTTTTCCCCTCTCGTCGAAGGACAGATTTCAGTACTTTTCAAAATATTTATTCGTCCGCATTCAGCAGCTTTCCTAAATGATGGCAAATAATATGAATTATTCAATTTCAGGGCTGTAATAGCCCCGCGTCTAGTCTGCTTTTAAAATGAAGTTTGTAAGAGCCACTTTCGGTTGCTGAGATTTAACACTCGAAATAAATGTGCCCTGCCTTAAAAGCTCGGCACTATTTCTCCCAAATCCACGACAATATCTGGTTAGAAAAGCAGGAATTTTCTGACGCGACATTTTTTTACAACAAAGGAAAATCCCACCCTCCCGGTGACATTTGTGCTTATACTTTCTCGGCTGGCATTTTAACGGATGGGTGTACGAGGGAAATCTGCGTAATGCAAAAGCAGATTTACTTTTGGTTTAGGAAGAGTAAGGAGGCGAAAGCAGAATGGGTTTCCACTTGCATATTAAGCGTATTTGGTAACGAGAGCATTTCGCATTAACAAATATGTAAAGTAAAAATACGTCCCAAAAGATTAAGACTTCTGTGAATTTAAAACAAATTAGATGCTGTTTTCTGCCCTGATATTCTCACTTTCTCTTTTGCTTCATGTCATTGTAGTACGCGGGTCCGCGTGCCTCCGCTGCCCCGGGACCGAAGCTGAGCGGCGCGGAGCCGTCGAGCTGCTGTTTCACACTCGGGAGCATAAACCCCCACCAGCGTTTTGGGTAAAAAAATGCTGCTTTTTTTTTTTTTTTTTTTAATTTTTTTTTTTCCTGAGTATGGCTTTGGTTTTTTTTTTTTTGCTAAGAGTATCAACCCCTCTGCAGTGTTTGAATTCAGAAGGTCTTTAAAAAAGCAGCAAATCCTTGGGATCCGGAGGCTGCTCTTTAGCAGAGCATAACGGTTTCAAGGCGGGGGGGTGGTGATCAAATTTGGGGTCTGAATTGTGTAATAATGGATATATAAGGGCAAGGTGTTCTCCAGGGGCTCGATGCCACCAATGTGGGTCATTCCATTGACTTCAGTGGACCTGGATGAAAAACTCTCTGAGAAAACCCCCGGATATTTAGCGCAGACCTACTGCACCGCGAAGGAATTAGGCCATCAAGTTCGGAGAAGGATTGGTCTCATACCTTTAAAAAGCTCGTTAACAGTATTTCATTAATTAACATCACTTAATTTAACAAAAAGGAAAATGCCTTTGCTTGCCCATGACCATTCAAATCTGAAGAAAAAAAAAAAAAAAAGAAATCCTTACCTGTCGTTTTTTTGTGAAAATGCAGCCCGCTTTAGGAAATCTCAGTTGTTTCTATTGTTTACTGAAAGACGTAAGGAATTTAACACCTTACAGATTCTGAATATTAGAAATACAATCTTTTGCCTATTACTAAACCACAGGCAAAAATAGCAGTTTATTTATTTATTTATTTATTTTTTAATTTGGCAATTAAAATCAAGTAAAACATGAAACTCTGAGACGCAAACAGCCCTGGAGTCCAAAAGCACAAAGGAAATGGCTTCAGAATGAAGACATTTATTTTCTTCTTGCTTCCCTGTAACATGGTTTATTTAGTTTCGTGTGATTTGTGCCAGGACAAAGTGTGTTCCATAAACAAAAAAAGGGAAAAGGTTAAACCCCTAATGAAGTGCAATGATAATAAAAAATAACGACGATTGAAAAAAAAAAAAATAATAATCATGAAGAGTATTGCAAATACGGAGTGGGCGAGTCAGTGGGACCCCAAAATCGAGTCATTAGGAAATTAAAGAGAAGTATGTTTGGTGGGGGAAGAAGGGGCTTGAGAAGCATTTTGGTGTTTCCTGGGCTGACAGGCTGCTGTGGAAGCCGCTGGGGTTTGTGCTCACAAATCCCTTGGGCGTTTCGGAAGGGTTATCCCGTGCTCTGACCGTTGCTGTTTGGCACTTTCTTGGATTTTTGCCCAAAACAAAATCCCACCGTCCCCTGAGATGCTCCCTGTAGGAATACTGAGAAAACCAAGGAGTGGTGTTCAGTACAAGCGAAATATTGCCGCATTGGGGTTTGAATCCCTCACCTGTGGGTTTTTGGGGCCGGTGCGGGCCAGCCCCGGCCGGGGATGGAGTGGGGCTGCCGGGGCGACCCCGACCCCGCTCCCATCCCTGGCCCACGCAGCGGGAACACCCAGTCCCTTATCCACACGATGGCACTCTTAAGCTTTCAAACAATTTCATCTCACTCGGCGTTTAATGCGAAACCTATTTTTTTTCCCCTGCCAAAAGCAAAGGAGAAGGAGCCGGGGGGGGACGGGGGATACGACACAGACACGCACACACAACTTGGAGTCCACACCTCGAAATCCCAATGTCCCGGGTTGTCCCCCATCCCCCCCCCCCCTTCCCCGCCGTGACCTTGTGGGCTGCACCCCAGGTGCCACCACCACCACCGCGGTCCGGATGCGGCAGTGATCCGGGCACCCACGGCGTGCCCCGTTCCGCGGGAAGGGAGAGCGCTCAGTCCCTCGACTGGCTGAAGGGCAACGGAGAGCAGCTGGAAATACTATCTTAGATGCACCAAAAGAAAAAAAAAACAAAAAACACAACCACCAAACCCTGTTAAAAAAAGCCCTTCTGCATGGCAAGAAGGCCACAAACACTGCAGCCCAAGAGCAAGCTCGTGTTGGGACATTTATGGGGGAAAAAGGTCATATTTTTTGTTTTGTAGCTGATTCTGCGCAGCCTAAGCTGTACAAAAGTCAGGAGCGTGGGCTGCTTTCTTGAACGCTCTTAAGTGTCTTTTAAAAACAAGAATTATTTGCTATCAATCTGGCAGCTTCTAGCAGCGTTACATTTACTCCGTATTAAAGCGCGTGTGGGAGGGGAAGGCGGCGGTGGGGTGGTGGGGGCAGATCCTGCCCTTCTCCGCGCAGTGATTCCGATGGCTGTATCGTTCCGTCTGGGAGGTATGTGTGCGCCTGTCGGAAAAGTCAGCAAATCACGGCACACCAGCGCAGCCGTGGAAACAATTTCTTGCTCCTTTCTCCCCGCCTGCCAGGTGGGTTTGGGTATTGCGGTCAGGGGTCTGGAAGGATTTTCGGGGTCTGCAGCCTCACGGTACGCGGTGGTTGTACAGGCAGCAGCTTGCCCTGGCTTTGTGTACAGGTCGCTGACCCGATATGTTTTCCTGGCAGGGAAAAACAAGATCTTGCTCCTTTGTTCCCTTCTTCACCTGAAGGTATCATCTATCTGCTGGATGCAGAGCTTCAAACTTCTCCATCAGGTCTCGACCACCAGCACTTCATGCCACCGCTCCTGCTAGGGCAGCGTATGGCAACACATTTTTCAAGGGAAGAGGGTTTCACATCGCCATTTCACTGATGCCAAAAAAAAAAAAAAAAAAAAAAAAAAAGGGCCATATCATCACCAGGCAGGGCAGCAGCTCAACCAGGGATGAAGCTCCAAGGGCCTTCCGCATAGCTCCTCTGTCAGCCGTCCTCATGTCAACCAGCCCATGCTGCCAGAGTGGCATTTAATCGTGCAAAACTGTGCGCAACCTCTTATTAAAAACGAAGTAGCAACGGGTCACTGCGTCGCAAAATCAAGGGCAGCCACAGCACGTGTTGTAAAAAGGACAAATTTCTGACCGAAACACCAAATCAGCCCTTTGTGGGGATGTTTCCCAGGTGCCCGCGTAACGCACCTCCTAAAGGTGCCAACGTAACGCTCATCCTAAAGGTACCAGTGTAGCACACATCCTGAAAGTGCCATTGTAATGTACCTCTTAAAGGTACTAGTGTAACGTACCTCCTAAAGGTCCCAACATAACGTACCTCCTAAAGGTCCCAACATAACGTACCTCCTAAAGGTTCCAACATAACGTACCTCCTAAAGGTTCCAACATAACGTACCTCCTAAAGGTTCCAACATAACGTACCTCCTAAAGGTACCCGCGTAATGCACATTCTAAAGGTTCCGGCACTTTAGGAGAGGGGCTGGTGCTGGACTGGGATGTCTGCAGGCAGAAGGCGTCCTCCCCTGTTGTTGGGGTATCCGGTATATTGGTGAACATTGGGGCGGTGGGGGGAGCGGGGCCGGGGCTGGGAAGCGGGGGCGGTTTGGGGCAGGGCAGGAGTTGGGAGCAATGGTTCCCAGTCTCCACCTGCCCTTGGCTTCTCGTCGACTATTTCTGCTGCTTTGTGGGTGTCTGTGGGCTGCGGGGTCCTGTTCTTACCAACACCCAGCACCCACGGGGGCACTTTTGTGAGCGGTTGGGGAGAGAGAGGTTTCAGAGCTGTGCTAGATTACATCTTTTGAAAATTGCCAAGCTGGGGTTAGAGGGCATTCTCAAGGGAGTGTCCAAAATCAACACGATTATCTTGATTATTAATATTTGCGTTGGCAGAACTACTGTAGATTTGTGTGGAGAAACACAGTCCCTCCACTGCTTATTGCCGCACGTCTGCGGAGCCCGTTGAGCAGCAGCTAATCCATCTACATGGCGGATGATCTTATTTTTTTTGCTTGTTCATAAATGTCAAGATAGCTTAACGTGCAATCTGTATTAGCAGCTGGCTGACAGCACCTCTTTTGGGTCAAATCCTGACAATTGCCCCAAAACGAGATACAGCGAGCCCCTGTGCTGATAGCCTGCACAAATTGGATCTTCAAAGGACAAGAAGGACCTGTATTTTAGATGGGTGTGGGAGATTTGGGCATATTTGGTCTGCAATCCTAGGTATCATAGGAAGCTTAATTCTCTATCTTTTCCATCTAAAAGTGATCAATTTTTGCTGAAACTTAGTCCTGGGTTGTTTTGTTAGAAGCATCTCCAACCTTTCCAAAACATTGCCTGGCACACCAGAGGTTAAAAATAATTTGCTCGTTGAATTCTTCAGTGCTTAATTAGACAAGAGATTATTTGTACAAACCAGGAAACAATCATTTGGGCAGAGTTCACTCACATGGTATGTTCTGCCTCGTTTTTACGGAAGACATTCTTTTGTTATGATTTTGGAGCATGAGCAGGTCACGCGTCATCCCTGGCTTTTTTATTTTTTTACACGTTATAGCGCATTTAATAGAAATATGATGGAGAGACCTACGCTGAGGTATTATTACAGATGGGTTTTTTTTTTCTACTGATGTGCAAATACTGGGTTAAGTCCATTACCCATAAAACTCCACTTTTTTTCACCACCGAATACAACCTCATTATATTTTCTTGTTAATAGGGGTAAGAAATCGGGCTGTTTTCTAAATACGTAGTAGATATGCTCTGACTTATTGCAAGAAACAGTAGATATGTGCATAAGAAGAAGTTAGCGTTGTATCAATACCAAGTTATTTACAGCGCTTTTCTTTCCGCATTAGCTAGAAAGAGGAATGCGGCAGGGACTCTTCGCTGCAATTACGAGATCTCTCTTGAGGTCACCTGCGTTTTCGGTTACATGTATTGCAAAGGGAGCATAATTTATTCCAGTTAATTTTGGATTTGAGGAGCGAAAACGCACAGGCTATTAATCTGGCGAACGCGAAACGTTCGGTGCGTATGTTGGTGTTTGCGACGCTTTCCTCTGCTCCGCAAGTCTCAGTTGAAGAGGGCAGTTCATCAGTTGGTCTGGGGGGCAGAACTGATCTTGCCCTTATAAAATGCAGAATGCTCAATGAATGGCAAAAGTGCTTTTAAAAGGGGCTCGTGGAACACTTTGAAAATATTAATTAGTGTGTTGAAGCATTCTGCATAGCATATCATAGTAAAACTGCTCCAGGGGGTTGCTTGGAATGAATTATTAATATGAATCCCTCTCTCCCTTATGCTTCACACCCTGATTTTATGGGACTTGGCGTGGGTTGGGGTGTCTATTAGATTCACTTATTGCCTGTTTAGTGGGAGTACTTTGTAGACTGCATCAAAAGGTCACTTTTTTTTTTTTTTTTTTTTCAGAATCCCAAATTTTAATCAGTAAAAAGACTAGATTCCCCCAAATGTGAAAGGAGAGCTATTGGGGGGAAAAAAAAAAAAGCAGCAAACTCACCACAAAGCCATGATCAAAATCAGACTCTCATTGTGCAGTGGAGAAGGGGAACACATCTGGACTGCTCTGACCCTGCGGCACTGGGACCAAGATCTTTTAGGTGTATCGCCACTGGGTTGTACTGGGATGTGTGGCACAGCCACATGCAAATCTCACCTACACGCTTGTCCAGGCGACTCCGAGAAGAGCATTTTCACTAAAGCCGTGTTGTAACATGTTCACGCTTCTTTCACATGCGTTTCGATGCCTTGTACCATGAGTGGCGCATTCATTAAATTCACAGAGTACAGTTCTTTTCCCCCTTTTGGCTTTACAATATCACAAAGTTCAACCTGTTAACGCTGAAAGAGAAAAGCTGTGGTTAAGAAAAAAATTGTTTTTCAGCTCTTGAGGTCTGTTTTGATGAAGTCCCTTGTGTACAAATATAAATAAATCCATAAAGTAATTTGACTTTTAATTCATACTCGGATTACGGAAATATTTGTATTTTCATGGCTGCTAGACTGAATTACAAAGGGTTTTGAGCGTCCAGTTTTCATTCTTATCAGCGAATGAAATAAGAAAATGTTTTACAAAACAGCAGCACCTATAACACGGTGATTCTCAAATTTGTAAGTGTTGCACCAAAACCCGATTTGTTATCTCTAGTCCATGAAGGCAGAGGGAGACTGAACTTTGGGCTTGACGTGCTCTCATTGCACGTTGACGGTTCCCAGTGTCTCCAGTATGAACAGCAAACAAGTTGGCTGGGAGTGCTGAGAATGAAGGGAACGTAATATCAGGCGCTTTTCCCATAATATTAAAAAAAAAAAAAAAAAAAGAGACACGAACAAGGAGTTTATTTCTGTATCTGAAAATAGATGCTTAAAAATAGATCTGTGTGTCATATTTGAAAGTCTAAGAAGATGGCGTGTTTAGGCTTTCTCTGAAAGAAGCAAAAGGCAAGAAGAAAGGGAAAGCTCCTCACAAATAGCACTGACATTCTCGAAGCACAAAGGTTTTAGTTTATTTATGGTGTTAAAAACTTCAGTTGGAGTCATCATTTTACAAAGCAAATCACAGAGTGGTAAATGCCAAGGAGATTATTAATAATAGCTTTTTTTTTTTTTTTAAGAAAAAAAAAGTGAAAGACAGCATGTTATATTGGAGCCTAATAGATAGCATAAATCTGCACCATCTGCAGAAGTTTGACGTGGAAGATTTTACTCTTTTGCTGTACTTCCCAAGAGTTCTGCCAACGCGGGGTATTAGCTGCAATGTCTTGTTGATGACAGCTTGCTGCAATTATGACAGAAACTCATCATTAGCATCAGCTGTTCCTTACTTTTAAGAGAATGAAGAGCTATTCCATTTGCTTAAAAAAAGCAATCCTGAGAACTAACTCGGTTTTAGGAGTTAAACTGGTGATGGATTTTTCTGAGGAAAGGATCGTCTTACGGTTTCTCAAGTTGTGAGGGTTATTGGCTCTGTGTCACGTCTTTTTTTTTCTCTTTTTTTTTTTCTTTTTTTTTTTTTTTTGGCTCCAAAGGAGAAAGGTTGCCAACTGATTAATATTTTAAACATGTAGACAACCTGCAGACCTTGCTCTCAGACTCAGATTTCTCCCTCATCCCTCCCGAAAAGTGGTTTCGTTGCTAAAAACTCATTGTTAGAATTTCATACTCCCAGGTGAAACGTGATTATTTAAGGACAAATAATAACAGAAAGAGTTCAGCAAACAGTTAAAACAATATCGCGTGTAATCTCTGTGGAGCGTGGTTAAGATTTCAGCTTCTTGCTTAAAGTTATGTGGGTCAACCTTATGATGTGGGCAATGAATAGGAAAATACACTACATTTCAGGAACTGAATTTTTATATGTCTTTAAAGAAAATGCTGGTAATGCTTAGTGCAACAAAGTATAAGATGCCAATTTAAGCGTTTGTACGTTCACAAGGTACTGCAAAGCAAGTTGTAGCGGGCTGTCGAAGGCTTCTCCGGATAATTTATGGGGATTTGTCTTTATTTATTATTCAGATGAGGATTTAAATATTCCACATTCTCGTTTGAAAGTGTAAGCTGAGAAACTGAAAGTTTGCTGCGAGATAAGAGAGATGAAGGAGCTGAGAAAGGAACTTTCCGTGGCCCCTCCGCCCTGGCCCAGCCCCAAATCCGCGATGGCTTTTTGTGGCCTTCGGACCGCGTTGAGGCGCTCGTCGCCACGGTGGAGGCTCACGCTACGCCCCAGCGCTGCCTCCCTGAATGTCAGGAACCAAATTTAGCACCTGCTTGTGTCGGTGCAGATCCAGAGCGCTCCACCAGCACCAGGAGAGCCACTCCAAAATCGCACCAGCAAAACTGGGAACGCTGGTGTTTAAGCTGAAAAAGCCAACTTGATCTGGTTTTGCTGCAATAAATTCTCCATTACTACTCTCCGTAGGGCCCAATTCTCCTCCCATCACACTTATTTTTTCACTGGAGATACTTTTGATTTATACCTACATGACCATTGCAAAAAAAAAAAACACCCAACTTTGGACTACTTTAAATAAGCACCGAAACCAGCCTTTAATTTTGATCGTTCATTATTATTTTCATTCTCTCCCTCTGCTCCCAGGTTTCTTCTGAATGGTAGGTTAGACGCTGCTCTTGCATCTGTGAAACGCTTGTAGGAAATAACGTATAGAGTACGACAGGCGTGGCAGATTCGTACACCCATTCGTTTCAATGGCAGCAGAATAAATTCTGGTTTACCAATCAGAAGGAAATAGAGGATTTCTGCAAATTCAGAGTCCTGCCCAAGAGCCACTCGCACAAAATATGCTGTGCATACCTTACATGACATACCTACAGAAAAACGTCTCCTTTGCTAGTGAACGCTAAGTAGATCTATGGTTCAGAAAAAGTGGGACGAAAGACGCTCTTAGCGACAAAGAGCAACGCCCAAACAAATTAGAAAGCGTTCAGATGTAGAAAAACACATTTGTGGAAAACCTAGTTAAGCATGTTAGACGTTCTCCATTTCTTTTGCCTTCTTGTGACTCTAATTCTGCCTTTTCCTCTTGGTCCTCAGTGGTATTCAGTATCGAGTTATCAACTTTCTGCTTCCACTGAGATCTGGGACTCGTTTAGGTGCGTTCAACCTGGGCCTACCTGAAATTTTCAGCTGTAATCAAGCTGGATATGTGTTCGGTTTAGTGGTAAAATCTGCATCTTAAATATTTGCAGAGATACACGCATCTGTTGTAAAACCACAGATGTGTGTCTCTGCAGATATATATACTTCAGTGTGATATATTGTGTTTTATAATTAAAATTTTATTGAATTTTAATATAAAAACAAATTCATGCATTAAAAATTAAGTAGAGAACAAACATGTGTGGTGTCAGGAGGATACAAGCTGTGGTACAGTAGGACAACAACATCTGACCCATAAAAAACACCCTGCTTTAGTTATAAAATACCTTTGTGGCTCGGAGATTAGTGTGATATATTATTGAGGTTCCAATATTTGGAAAAATAATACCGTTTTGTCACTTCCATTCATGGGTAAAGAAACAGCTTTTGAAGTCCCTTTATTAAACACTTGAAAGCAAATGGATTTAGACAGAGCAAGCATGGTCTCCCAACAAGCGGAGTGAGTATTATTTGTGCTATATAGTTAACATTTTTGAGCAGACTAAATGGTTTCTCGCAGTGCCCGATACAGCTCATTCATTGGGATGCCGGAGTCACGTGAGCGGAAGGTCTGAGTGCTTGAATCGAGAAATAAAGCAGCGTTTGCTCGCGGTCCTTACCTGCTCAGATCCCCTGAGGACGTCAAGGTAAGCGCTGATGTTGCATAGAGAACTTACTCTCCTTAGGAGGTGTGGTAAGTGTGTCCTACGGTGCCCAGTATGAGGTGGGTCCAGAGCACATTACTAACAAGACTTAATCTTCATGTCACCTTTGGGGGCAAAACTCCAGTATGGAGGAAATGGTGACCCACCCTCGGTCCCAGAGGAAGGTGGTTGGTGACAGCAGCGATAACCAGATGACTTCGATCTACCAAGTCCAACCCATCGGCATCACATTGCCCTCCCTTCCTTCAAACTGTTTTCTCTGTGATAAAAAGCAAACCACAGCACGGGATGGATGCAAACACAGGAGAGACAATAGTACTGAGGTGTTTGAATACGGTTACGTAAAGGGTTGACGCGCCTTTGCCTCGAACGCTGTATTCATTTCCATTTCAAAAAAAGTACAGCTGAAATATAAAAAGTTCATATACAGTTGATGGAAGTGATTAGGCAGAGGGCTAGGTTTGTGCACCACGAGAGCCTGTCAAGACTGGAAGATGAATTGTGTGGCTAACAAGAATGAAAGATGGTAAAGAGGTATCGCATAATGAATAGCGCTCGGGAAATTGTTGAGGATACCTTTTTTCCCCGCTTTCTGCTGATGCAGTAATAGAGCAACGGCCGAAGGACGTGGCAGGGACCGGGTCTCAGGCTGATGACAAGAGACGGATGTTTTGCAGATGGGTTGTCGGACTCGTTGCCACGAGAGTTCAAGAAGTTTGGAGGGTCACGGGTTTAAAAAACGAGCGATCAGAGATTTGGGTAGCAACGTTTGCACGAGATGAGGTAAAGCTAAGGGATGTGTAATCTCCTTCTCCGTGCGCTGCTGGGACTGAGGAAAGTGTTTCCCAGGGTTGCATCGTCCCTTTGTGATGTCTCTTGAATCTTTCCCAAGGCTTTTGGAAATTGGTGCCGGATCGGGATGTGCCCCCTACCACCAGCCCTCCTGTCTCCTCTGCCACCATCCTGAGAGGAGAAAAGAGGCCCAGCTCTGTTTAAAAGGTAAAATTTAACTTTTAAACGGTTCCGTAATCCCCTCTGCATCATCATTTTTCCCTCTTACTGAGAAAATTCTGCAAATCGGGTAAGAGCAATAATTGGGAGCTCCACTGACGAACCGAGACAAGCGTACCGTGACTGCAGTCTCCAGCAATTCCGGGCAAGAGCCTTTCTTAAGGACCACATACAAGCGCCCGCGTGCACACACGCCTGCACATATGCCCTGAACTTAGCGTGACTCTGCGCCTTCAACTTTTAACACACTTCCCCAATTAAGCTATTCAGGGCTCACACTTAAATAGCTGTCCACAGCTGCAGCAAATTGATTTATCCCCTGATGACAGTCAGCGCTGCTGACCAAACTGCCGGAGAGAAAGAGTTCTTTAATTTAGGTGTTGTTTTCTTTCTTACCTTTTCCTTTTCACACTGACTTTAGCTTACTTTCTCTTTACGATTCATCCAAGTTTGCCAGTTTAGTGTGTATGGCAATGTGTATCTCGGTTCCGTTTGGCGTAAATAGTACTTGTTTCGCTCTTTCTTAAATGGATGAATTAAAATGGGGTTTTATGGAAGCAGAAAAAACCTTTTTGGTAAAACAGAAAAAAAAATATTTTTAAGAGAGGACAACTTGAGACATCTCAATGTTACAGATTTTTTTTTTTTTAGTGGCATCTTGTTTTTTGTGCTCTGAGGATTTAATGAAATGGTGTTTTTTAGATTGGAATCGGCATATTTATCCATTCTGTGAAAAGTCGATGGCTTCCTCCTTGTGAAAAAGGGGTACTTTCCTCATACTCGTTACTGTGTTAACCTGCAAACTCAACAACGCATAGCAGCGTGCAGCTGAGTTATATACCATTTACAGTTTACATAAAATGTTGCAGCCCATCCAACATAAACCTGTGATGAAAGGTTGTATTATACACAGGTAATCTATAGCTCTCTCAAATGATCACTTTGTGATTGTGCATATAAAGAACATACGCCTTGCTTATTTTTGGTTTGCAGAAAAAACACCCCACCTTCAGAAATGATGAATAGGGAGTGGCACTAATATGTTTTGGAGAGAGACTGTTTTTACGTTATCACACGTCCCATTAACCTGGCAGGAGGATATTGATTATACACAAACCAACTATAGTTGCAATTATTTCACTGGAAAGTTTCAACAAAAAGGAAGTAAAACCACAAGTTTCAAATTTAGAGATTTATAGATATCTTTCTTGTGAGCCTACAGCAGAATAATATAAGATAAAACAGAAAAAAAATAAACTTCTGTGCTAATTTTTTAGATATTGTTTTGGTACAGCGTATGTTTAACATTTTTTCACTACCAAAGTGCGCAAAGAAAAACAGAAGTTCTGTGAAAAGGAAAGTTATCATCCTTGCTGCGCCAAAGCTCTTCTTCTGACCGGATATTTCACTCGACTTTCAGGAAAATTGACCCCGCTGGCCCGGTCTCGTCTCCGGCTGCCTTAAATCAGGCCTGAGAGAGAGCCTGCCGAGCTAGCCGAGAGCCTTAAAGAAAAACCTGATTGTTAATAGAAAATAACAACCATTATACAGCGCTTTTTACACCAGACTGTAAAATTTAATCGAGGGTTTTACCTTACTGCGGAAATTTGTTTTTTATAAAATTCCCAGGTAACATTCTCAGTTCTGTTCACTTCTTCTTTTAAGGAACGTCTCCCGGAATTGACTGTATTTTGGTGTCGGTGCTTTCGGGAGCTGCACCTGTTGAATGCTACAGGACCCTTCCGAGGGCAAATTGAATTCCTTGAGGGGGTTTGGAAAAATCTCAAACCTCCTCCTGGTGTTGAAGACTTTTCTCGCATCTAACCTAACAGTGTCCTGGGGAAAAAAAAAAAAAACCAACACAAAAAACCAACCCAAAACCTATATTTTATGGGACCTTAGTGAGGAGCACAGCCTCTGCCACTCCCTGACCTAAGTGGGATGGGGAGCTGCATCCCAGCTGAGGACTTCTGGGGGATGAAGCCGGTAGGGTTGAGCCGTCTCCTTCGGCATCAGGCGGAGGCATCAGGAGCCGGCTGGAATCATCCCAGGGGACGGCCTAAACGCTCGTGTGTTTTGCAACACTTTGAGGCTTTTTTTTATGCTTCTAAGAAGGGACGCAATTAGCTTTCCAATGACAAATAAATTAAAGATAGTTGATTTTGCCTTTCACACATTTGTTGTCTTCGCTTTCATAAGGGACTGCAGCCTGTTTATGGTTTTCTTAGAAGTTTGAGAGACTTGCTCTCACTTAGTGACAAATTCTCCCCTCTAGGCAGCACGAGAAGGAAAAGAAGGAGACAAGCAAAGACAGTGGGAACCTGAAAATGGACAGCGTGTCTGCAGGGAAGGGAAACCCCTAAGGACTCCCAGAGGTTTGGTTTGGTTTCTGGCTGTTTATTTATGTAATTAGAGCATGTAATTCCCAACAACGCAAAGAGAAATAAAAAGCAGCAACAAAGGAAAATAGAATCATGGAAAAGCACAGACTAATAGGTTGGTTACCAAGGACTAGAGTGAAGCTCTGGTGGACCTTCAAGGCTGCAAGGTCAGGATGGATTCGGTTCAGCAGCTGGTGGTCACCAACTGGCCTCTGGCATGGATGGGACTTGTCATCTCCTGCTCAAGTACCCGAGTCCTGTGTGGAGGTTTCCTCCACCACCACCACCACATGCAGCTGAGAGAGAAGCTCCTGACCAGTCTAGGAGACCGTTGAGGACCATGCTTTAGAGAGTGTCACCCAATGGTTTTCAATATAAGACTTGATAGCTGCCTTTATTTGGAAATTGGTAATTACTTAATACTTTACAGCTTGGTGTTCAGACCCACCCAGACAAAACCTTCCTACTGTTTTGGAGTTTCAAGTAATTCAAAGAGGTTGGTTGAAGAAGGAAGGGTAACACTGCCACCAGCTTGGAGCTGCTAACAGGCTACAATTGCAGTATTCAGAGAGCGTCTTTTGCTTCAGGACAGAAACTATCTGAAGAAATAATGCTTAAAGTAGCAAGAGTGGGGCTTGGTGTTTGTCTTAAAGAAAGAAAAAAATACTTGTATATAGTGAAACCCGAGTAAAAAGAAAAAATACTCTGCATAGTCAAATTAAAAGTAAGGTTATTAAAGTCAGGGAAAAGTTTTGTTTTGAGAGCTATACAGCTGAGGAGTGTAAAAATAAATAATAAAATTGTGACTTTTTTTCCTAAGTCCTCCTGAATGCAACGCGGCGCTTCTGTGGAAGGTCAGTCATCAGGAACTGATCCGGGATGATAGAGGAAGGTCCACTACACGGCTGTACAAATGATTTCAGTAACATTATATATGACCGGTGGGAATGAGGCTGTTCCAGCTTTCTGTCTCCGTGCGTATTTCCATCATGCCCATCACTGCTCTATCTGGTGTGTGAGATCTAATCAAGTGCATTGCATTAAAGCGAGGAAATAGGGTGAGCACCGGCCCAGCCAGCGGGGCATACCCAGGCAATCAGGACAGCCCGGCTGCCCTGAACTGAGACTTGATAAACCGCAAGAAGTGGAGAAATGTCATTTTTTCCTTCCCAGGCAAAGCCTTTTTCTCTGTGTGTGCGCGTGAGTCCACAGAGCATCAAGCAGTGGGCAAAGGGAGGTCAGCCAGAGCTCCTCCACCCGCCGGGGGCAGGAGGGATCACCATGGACCATCTGCTCTGAACCACCCCCCCATCACCCTGCCAGGGGGTTTGCTGGCTCTGCGAAAGGACCCCAGCGGTGGAGTTGGTGTCTCCTCTTACCCACGCTGCAGTAGACCGGGCAGCGAGGCAGGTAACAAACAAGAGGGACCACGAGGAGTTGTAATTAGAAATGACTTCTCCAAGAGGAGTGCGGGAGAGGTGCTTGGGCTAGGTTCTGCGGAAACAAATATTTCAAAGGTTATGGAAAAAGTCCTATAGGCGTTGGTAAGGAAAGTAAGCAAAGAGTAAGGTGGAATATCAATTGGAGTTGCCCAGCATTGAACGGTCAGAAATAGTTGGAGTACCAGAAACAAGACGACAGGCAACTGCAGAGGTTCGGACTTTTGCTGATGCTGCCTACCGAGGAAAAAAAAAAAAAAGGAAAAAAAGGAAAAAGATGTAAAGAATGAAAAATAGATGATTCTCATTGTCATAAGAAACCAGTCCCAATATGCTTAACTCAGGCTTCAAGTGCCCCAGCCCATCATGAGACCGGAGGAAGGAGCTGCCCGCGTAGTTTGGGAAGCGCGTGGAGACGCAGGACGGGACCATGGAAGGGCACAAGGACGGGTTTGTCGGGTCTGTAGTGAGCACCATGCCTGACATTAGGCAGAGGCAATAAGTTTGTAATGACCTAAATTCATTTAAAAAAAAAAAAGAATTACTGATGTATATATTCAGGTCAATAGCACTTTCCCCAGGTTTCAATAATCGGATCAATTATCTGAATCCAATAAAATCTTATTAATGAAATTCAGAATTATCTTTAAAATAGCTGGCCTTGTAGTCCCTGAGTAGGTTACAAAAACTGCTATGAAGTATTTCTGTGACCTACTTTCTGGGCGGTACAGATATCATTATCATATCAGAGGTGCAGCCTGATAAGACTACATGACTTCCATCTCTTATTGAAGGCAGCCTGGCAAAGAATGAGCATGAAACTTTAATCTAGGTCCCCAAATTTTTTTATTTTTTTTTTCATAAATATCAGCTGAAATTAAAAAAGTCAAAGTGTTGCATGTGAAAAGAGTTTGTTTCATGAATTACACAAGTTATAGCCAATAGCGTGATGAGCATTTTAAAGCGCGTGGGGTGGGCATGACTTCTTGTTGTTTCAGATGCATTTACTTACTTTTTTACTTTACTTTATTTACTTTTGTACTTTGCACTCACTTCCCCCTAGTGTAAATGAGTACTTGAATCGCAAGGCAGAGGTGGAGCAGGACTTTTATATTACAAAAGCTAATGGAAAACCTTTCAGCCTTGTCTCTGCCAGGCGAGATCTTTGGTTATTGTATTGCTTCTGAGAAAACACCTTTGCTAAAATTTGGCTGGAAACTCTTCCTCGTGTTCGTAAGCTGTTCTCTGACAGGGCAGCACGCATGGATCTAGGCTGGGGAATGAGGCTGTGCCGGGCAGGAATGTCCCAAAGGCACTCGGTGCCGCTGCGAGAGCCGCTCTTTTGGTGTCTTCGATACCTCTGAAGCAAACCTGGCCTCTGCGCCGGGTGCGTTTAAAAGCCGCGGTTGCTTAAGAACTGCCCTTAGCCTCATCGGCGCTGAAGTTTGGATGCATGCATTTGCATCCCGCTCAGCCCACTTTCGCCCTCCTCCATGCCTCCCTCCCGGTGAGTCAGCGCCTCTCCCTCCCGGGAACGCCGGGCAGCACTCACCCAATCCAACCATCACTTTGGGGGAGAATCGCTTTGGGGGAGAGTCATCTGGGGGTGAATCACTTGGTGGACAAATTGCTTTGGGGGTGAACCTCTTGGTGGACAAATTGCTTTGGTGGCGAATTGCTTTGGGGGCGAATCACTTTGGAGCGAAGTTGCTTTGGGGGCAAATTGCTTTGGGGACAAATCACTGGGGGACAAATCGCTCTGCAGGTAAATCTCTGGGGACAAATAATTTCGGTGTCAAATTGCTTTGGGGGTGGGTCACTTTGGGGGCAAATCACTTGGTGGACAAATAGCTTTGGGGGCGAATCACTTTGGGGGTGAATCTCTTGGCAGACAAATCGCTTTTGGGGCAAATCACTTTGGGGGTGAATCTTTTGGTGGATAAATTGGTTTGGGGGCAAATCTCTTTGGGGACAAATGTTTTGGGGGCGAATCACTGGAGGGAAATCACTTTGGGGGTGAATCACTTTGGGGTGCAAATCACTTTGGGGGCGAATCACTTTGGGGGCAAATCGCTTTGGGGTGCAAATCACTTTGGGTGCGAATCGCTTGGGGGGCGAGGCACTTTGGGGGCAAGTCACTTTGGGGGCGAATCACTTGGTGGACAAATTGCTTTGGGGCAAATTGTTTTGGAGGGAAATTGCTTGGGGACGAATCACTTTGGGGACAAATTGCTTTGGGGACGAATCACTTTGGGGACAAATTGCTTTGGGGGCGAATCACTTTGGGGGCACATGACTTTGGGGGAGAACCTCTTGGTGGAGAAATTGCTTTGGGGGAAAATTGCTTTGGGGACAAATCACTGGGGGACAAATCGCTCTGTGGGCAAATCTCTGGGTCAAATCATTTTGGGGGCAAATTGCTTTGGGGTGAAATTGCTTTGCGGGTGAGTCACTTTGGGGGCAAATCACTTGGTGGACAAATCGCTTTGGGAGCAAATCACTTTGGGGGCGAATCTCTTGGTGGATAAATCACTTCGGGGACAAATAGTTTTGGGGCGAATAACTTTGTAGGGAAATCACTTTGGGGGTGAATTGCTTTGGGGGTGAATTGCTTTGGGTTGCAAATCACTTCGGGGGCGAATTGCTTTGGGGACAAATTGTTTTGGGGGCAAATCGCTTTGGGGGTGAATCACTTTGGCGGCAAATCCCTTTTGGGGGTGAATCTCTTTTGGGGGTGAACACGGCACAGCTGGGATGCGGAAAAGCGGGGAGCGCCAGAGGGATGGCCGGGGGACCCCTCCACCGCCGGAGCTGGCTGGGGCAGCGAGGGTGGGACAGAGCATTTTAATCAGTTAATTAAAAAGCGGAGGCGGCGGATCCCGCGCCGTCGGGCTGCGTTGGGCTTTGCGAGCGCGGCGCGGTAGCGGTGGCAGCTGCCGCACGCCGGCCCCGCTCGGGCAGAGCAGCCAGCGGAGCCGGGCCCTCCTCCCTTCAAACCGTTGGGCTTTGATCTTCCCCCTATCAAACCGGTCCCAGCCTGGGTGGGATGGTGGGAGGCAGCCGGCGCCGCGGTAGTCAGTGGCGGCGTGCGGCTGAGGGCAGGCACCTCATCGCCGCGCGGTGCAGTCAGCCTCCGATCTGCGGCGGGACATCAAGGCAGGGCCGACCGACCGGCGCTTTAATTAGGAGGCTGAAATTATAATATTATGTTAAAGAACAAAGAGCCTCCGAAGGAAAAAAAAATATGTGCCGCATATCTGACAAAGATAAATTGGATTATTCAGAATATTCCTGATGAAATGTTACATTTTGCAACTAATTATCAATCTGTTTTATCTCCAGACCAGCTGGGCATTTTTGTGCATGCAAGACCTGCCTTACCAATGATCTTAAGATGTCACTGTAGCGTTTACATCTTTTATTTCAAGATTTAAATAACTAGGAAGTAGCTAATGTAATTCACTGCTGAGAAGAAAGGCTAGTTAGTTGAATGCTTTCCAAAGTGATCTTCTCCTAATGAACTTCTTTGGACTGCGAGTAATGAGGCTTTATTCAAATAATGTCTAAGAAAGAATTTTAGGATGTAATTTTTAAAGAAAGAGCAATATTTAATACATTTAAGATATCTTTATTAATCCTATACTGCCTCATGTAGCGTTAAAGCATTGTGAAAATTTGGTATTGTTCTTTCTGAATGCCACTTTTGAGATTAACAGGTTGTAGTTGCAGTGGAGCTATAGAAACCAGGCAATTATTTCGTAAATGTTCAGTGATATCTTACAAATTACAGACTGACATGATTACAGTGCCATTTTGCTGTAAAAGCGTGTATTGTTTAAGTATATTTATATATCGCGGTAGTACATAACTCCCCCGATCCCTAGTCAGACAGTGCACCTCCCCACACGCAGTGCGCTTTGCTACCTCTCTTATAGCTCGACATTTGGGACAGCTACGCAGAGATTAATCTACAGGAGGCGTCATTAAAATTTTCTTTTGTGTGCGATTTCGTGGTAGTTTTCAACTGGAATAAGAGAAAATGCCTAATAGCTTTCCTTCAACGGCAGGTCGCCACAATTTTTTGCGTTCTCAGTGACGTTACGAAGTTCTGCTGGAAATGTTCCGGCACATATTGCTCTTACGGGACTGAACTGAAAGGGTGGCCAAGGAAAATTAAATTTCTGACATGAGGTTTGCTTGGCCAGTTGCTAGGAAAGGACAACAATTAATGTATTTGAGCAACCCCCAACCCCTCCCCCCCATTTTTGATTAAGTAATGAAGTGTAATCACTGGGCATGGGCTGATCTCATCCTGCGAAAAGGTTGACTCCCTCTGCACATGGGAACCTGACGGATACACTGCGTAATCGCGTATTTCCGAGGCTGGCTTTATTTACAGCAGAGGATCAGCTCAACAAGGACTACTTAATTCTAGAACTGTATTTTTTTTTTTTTGCTTTTATCTCCCAATAGTTAAATTTTGAACACTATATTCAGCTCGTCAGAGTTTTCCCAAAGTAGGAGCTGAATAAGAAAGCAGGATTTGATCTCTTGGGAAAGTTCCCTTCTCTCCACCCCCCCCCCCCCCCCCCAGATAATTCTTTCTGGTTATTGATGCAGGGGAAAATCCTGGTGGTCTTACTTGTGTAAACAGTCCATGCCCACATGGCGAGTGGGGAGCAGATCTCTACCCATGTAGGAAAGGCCAGCGAGATATATCTGCTCATCTGGCTGCAACGTAGGCTGGTGGCACCAGCGGACACGAGCTTCTGCTTCCAGTTGACTCAGGCTGGGATACAACTTGTTTCCTGGAGCCAGGTCAAACAATGTGGAGAGTTCAGCCGGTGGCACATGGAATAAAACCAGATCAGTTTGCTCAGCTCGTCTTTTTTTCTTCCTGTTTCTACAGAATAAAAAGTGTCCCGACTGCTGATCACGTTAACTGCTCATAACAGCCTCCACTTCATTATATAAACAAATACTTTCTGCCTTTTTAATCGGGGTCTTCCTGAAGCTGCTCACTGCGTCCTCCACCTTTCCATGTGCTCCCGAGGCCCCATCCTGCCAAAAGCTACGCATCTCCTCAGAGGTGCTCGGCACGTTCCCTTCCTCCCAAAATTCCTGTGAGTTAGGAGCGGTCAGCATCTGGCAGGATTTGGCCCTTGCTTTGCACGAAAATCTCTTTCGGTTTGAATGTTTCATAATGTATGTTTAAATAGTCGCAGCTAGCAAAGAACTTTGATGAGGCAAAGGGGTAATTGGATTTTCTTGTTCTATAATTAAAAAGGTATATATTTCATCCACATTAATACCAAAAGACTTCATCATGATCAATGTTATTACAATGAATACCAAAGGATTTAACAGCGATTGGCCACTTAGTTTAAAGGGTACCTGAAATCATTAAATTATTTGCTGGAGGGCTTATGAAGGCCTATTGGATCGCTTGTGACTACTTTTTTTTTTTTTTTTTACTATTGGCCTGCAATGTAAGGTTTACTCTTACAAAGTAGGAGCAACAAGGTGATCATTTTCCTTTATTATTCCCTTATTGACTTCCAGTTAATTTTAATCTTTGCATTAACTGACCTCTATTAAGCATGCCACGTATCTGATTACACCGTCAAGGTTGAGACCAGAAAATGACCTATTGCACCACGTCAATTGTCCTTCGCAGAAGCCCTTACTGTTAATCAAGAGAGGAAGATTAAAGGAGATCAGAACTACCAGCCTGAAGTGCATTTTGCTTTTGACTACACCTTTCCCGCCAGTGCGTGTGTGTTGCCCTAGAAAAACACAACACAGGGAAACGTAAGCTGTTAGGAGCAAATTCTGCTCCAAGCTCGGCAGCGAGAAGTTCTCAAGGTAAGGTTAGGTACGGAACCTTAGTTCTACCTTTAGACATTGTAACAGACCTGTGAAATCCTAAATTGATCTCATATTGGGTTTGGAAAAAACATAACCTTTTTTTTTTTTTTTTTCAATCTTAAAATATTCATGTTTAATTTTTTTTTTTTTGGTTCTACACGGGTATAAATTATTTTAATTGTCTCTCAACGTGACTTGCTCACCTGAGGTTATTTAGTAGGTTGTGGTTGGTTCTTCATCAGTACAGGAATGTTTCTCCAGACTTTGAGTTAGCTGCTCTGGTGGTGTTGAGCAGAACTTGGGTTTGCAAAATTCCTCGTGTGAAAGCAACGACAGTAATTTTTGTCACTTTGTGCATTTAAAACTGGTTTTAGCAGACCACCTTCTCACATAAGTGAAACTCAGTGTTAGAATGAGTTGTTATGCATTCACGATGTGTCAGTTTCTAAAGTTGTCACCTTGTTGAAATCAAACCCAGTTTTTGTCACAGTGTTCAGTAACACGTTGTTTGACCAAATGTTATTTTTCTGCCATATCTCACCTTACTCCTCCCAGCTATCGCAGTGCTAGAGGAATTCCAGGGGAACATGCTGTCATGAAGAAAATGTAGAGTATGAACAAATGACAGCAATATTGCTACCTCAGCTTGTAGTGCTCATGCTCATATTAATAACCATAAGTGAAACTTAACATTATACTGATGTTTTTAAACTTTTCACTTGTAAAGAACACTCTGCTTCTAAGCAGGCGACTGACTTTCTCTATTTCTTGGCTTAACTTGCTGTCAGTCCATGTCCGAAAATATCTTCGCAATGTGAAAGAATATTACTGGAGGAATTTGCAGATGCAGCAAGCCAAAGAGATCGAAGAATGCATGAACATATATTTCTCTCAGTTCTAACACCTTCTCCACGTGAATCGTGATATCGAAAAATTGTCAGGTCCTCAGCAGCAAGGTGATCTGTCAATAATCAGAATACCTTCAGCTGGTTGTGTGCCCAAACATTGCTGCCTTTTACCGGGATGGGATAGCTGGCTTTGCAGGGATCTTGTCCCTGACAAATGTTTTATTGAGCTAGAGTTATTGTTTGAGAATCATAGAATGATTGAGGTTGGAAGGGACCTTGAAGATCATCTCGTTCCAACCCTCCGCCATAGGCAGGGCCACCTCCCCCCAGCCCAGGTTGCTCCCAGCCCCGTCCAACCCGGCCTTGACCACCTCCAGGGATGGGGCAGCCACAGCTTCTCAGGGCACCCTGCGCCAGGGGCTCAGCACCTGCACAGGAGAGAATTTCTTCCTAATATGTCATCTACATCTCCCCTCTCCCAGTTTGAAGGCATTCCCCCTCGTCCTATCACTCCATGCCCTTGTAAAAAGCCCCCCCCAGCTCTCCTGGAGCCCCTTTAGACACTGGAAGGGGCTCTGAGGTCTCCCCGGAGCCTTTTCTTCTCCAGGCTGAACCCCCCCAACTCTCCCAGCCTGTCCTCCCAGCAGAGGTGCTCCAGCCCTTGCAACATCTTCCTGGCCCTCCTCTGGCCCCACTCCAACAGGTCCATGTCTTTCCTATGTTGGGGGCTCCAGAGCTGGAGGCAGTACTCCAGGTGGGGTCTCACCAGAGCAGAGCAGAGGGGCAGAATCCCATCCCGTGACTTGCTGGCCACTCTTCTTCTGATGCAGCCCAGGGTTCAGTTGGCTTTCTGGGCTGCGATCGCGCATTTACTGCTCATGTTGAGCTTCTCATCAGTCAGCACCCCCAGGTCCTTCTCCTCAGGGCTGCTCTTGATCCGTTCTCCACCCAGCCTGTGTTTGTGCTTGGGATTGTTTTGAGGACTTTTAAAAAATGTTCTTAAGCTTATACAAAAATCCATGGTTTTAGCTCTTCTGAAAGGTTTTCTCATTCATAATAATAGTATTTATTAGCCTTTAGCTCTTTGGAAACGCGTACTAGATCACACAGGTAGCTGCTTTTGTTGCCTCTGTTGCAGGTGAGTGTATGAACATTTTCCATGATGAAACTGGGAAATGTTACTGAGCAGTAGAACCCAGAGGGATGATAAATAGACATGTCAGTATTTAACACTAACCAAAAGCATTTGAGACCAGATTGAACTAATTTTACTAGTAGTTAGTGTAATTAAATGTTTTCACCAGGATGGAAAGTCATGGTTTGATTTTGAAGTAATTTGCTTGACAAATATCAGATGTTAAAATAATTAAAGCTTAGCCATTTATATTTAATCTCAAGTGGATCCATGAAAACAAGCCTCTAAATTATATCAGATTCATATATTAATTGACTCATGGATTTTAAGACCAACAGGGACTATTATGGTCATTCAGTCTGGCCTTCTGCATAAGCGGTCATGGAATTCCACCAAGTAATTCGTGCATTCAACTGCTATTTTTAGAAGAAATCCATACAAATTGAAAAGCTTACAGTGACTTCATAGCTTTTGTAATCTTATTACATAGAAAATTTGTAGAAATACAGAAGCTCTAGGTGAGCATGGAAAGATAAGGTTTGCACGGGTACAACAGTTCTGGAGTTATTCCCCAAACTTTTGCATTCTTATTGAAGTGATTTTTAATACTACTGAAAGGGAAAGCATCGAATTGTCTTTCCTGTAAGAGTCAAAATAAGGCTCTTTGTGCAATTCTGAAAAAGTTATAAAAATGAGCTTGGTTTCCAGTCCACATTCCGTTTCGCTCGTTCACCCAATGCAGTGATGGCTCTGTTGTATTGTTTTTACGGTACGTCAATTGCAGAACAACTTTGACTTGAAATAGAGGTTTGACTTTGCTGTTTGTCAGACACCCATGTTACAAAGTCAGGTAAATAATTTTACTGGATTACTGCTAAATTCAAATTAGTAGTTACAAAATGCAGTGGTGCTAATGTATTCTTTTGACAAAACACACTATTTTTGATGTGGTAAATCCTAGTGACTCAAATTGGTTAAACCATAATTTGCTTTGTACAGGTGCAGTTTTTGCTAAAAACTTAATTTTGTTGTATTTGATTCTCCTAATGTATTTTGAAACTTGAAAAAAAGAATTTCTGAATTTATTGTTGAAAAAATTCTGAAATTATTGTTGAAAGCTACATACATATTGTGTCTAGAAAATATATATGGATATATGCAAAAAATGTACTGATTTCTCCCTGAATATAATTATGTTGCTATACATTATGCTACTATAGGTTAAAAATTTCACCTCTTCTATTCTAGCAGTCTCGTGTACGTGACTGCACCTTTGACGATCTACAGATGCAAAAAGCCTGTGTCCTTGAAGCTAAACAAGAAGGTAAGTTGGTGTTAAAGTCGGAGGCTTAGTATGGTCAGCGAATTGCTAGGTCAGGTCAGCTACTGCTGTCTAAAATGTAGAACTGACTCTGGATATATTAAATTAATAAATATATTGGTACAAAAAAAAAATTTAAAAGAAGCCTCTTTCTAGCTAAGGAATCCAGCAGGTACTTTAACAAGTGAGATGAGCTTTTTGGAAGATCTACTTCAAAATCTTAAAATCCTCTCTTCGCTTTTTTCAGCGCCGGCAGCCTAAACAAAGCTTCACAAGCTTGGACAGTTTGTTTAGCTTTCCTGGGAGCTTGTTGAGCTTAATTTCAGTGTAGGGGATCCCAAGAGCATTTAGCTTTTATAATCAATTCTACGTGCACTAGCTTATTCTTAATATAAAAATGACTGGTTGGCACATAATAATGTCAGTTTATTGGGATTCAGGTCAATAGTAGTATTTGTTCTCTAGATACAAGAGTCACCTCCAAACCACTATGACTTTCATTAATTTGATCATTGTGCTTTATGCATACAGGCTTAACGGAACGGGACCAACCCAGTGCAGAAATGCCTCTGCTGTATGGTTGAGTTCCGTTCTGAAAAATAGCTTTATCGTATAAAGGCTGCTATCTACTTTGATTAGACACAAAAGTTGCACAGCTCCTCAGATCTTTAAGGGAAATTGAGAATGATTTTAAAAAATATGTGTTTATGCATCTTTATGACTTAAATCACCGCGTATGTATTTATATCTTTTAAGGCACTGAGCATCTGTTCTTCCTCTTCTCAGACATATAAACAAGTATGCCCTGACTTTCCATAAAATATACCTTATTTTTACAAGTCTAACAGATGCACTGTGGCCAATTACAAGTCATCTTTAAGGCAGTCAGCTCTGCTTGTTCTAATCAACTTGCTGTATGAACTGGAGCACCGAGGGATTGGCGAGAGTCGGGAACAGCATTTAGCACTTTACTGACCTTGAGTCCACCTTTTCAAAACTCCTTCTGGAACTAAGATTTTTTCCAGCCATTTTCAAGTGATTTCTTCCACTTTCTCCTGAGACTAAAACACTTGATTGACCCATGATGTTAAGTGAAATTCTTTCACTGGAAAAGAAAAATTGTTAGTAGTCCTGGACATGAAAATATTCATGAACCTTTTTTTTTAGGGGATAGAACTAAAATCTTCAAAAAGTTTCCAACATATCTAACATCTGTCTAGACTACTTAACAACAGGTATTTTGGACATTTTTTTTTGTTGTGAAGGAAGATACGGAAGCAAACGTGAAAGCATATCTATAAATAGTTAGATATTGAATTTTAAATGTATGATTTTTAGCTGTATTTTAGCCTTTTAGATACCACAATTATATAGGTGTGATAGCACTTTGTCTCATTTGAGAGTTGCTAATAACTGGGAAATGGTTACTGAGAACTTCTGAAATCGCATCAACTAGAAAATTAAGGGGTGTGAGAAGATTTTTTTAAGAAATAAAAGCTTTTATAGCTGAGATCATAGTAAATTATTTCTCAGCATTCCTTAGAAAGAATAACGAAGCTGAAATTTGTACCTTGCGTATATTGTTACTTGATAAATCTCTGGCTGAAGGTGCCTACATGAAAACATGATTCCTCAAAGAGTTGTGATGACTGTATGCTAAATAGTTTACCACGAGGAGTTTGTTTTTATTTCTAAGAAGTCACAGTTATGTCGTATATTCTTGCTTAAACTTGGCAGACCTTGTGTGGCATCCAAAAAGGAACCGTGTCTCTGCTTTAAATTTCGAATCAGTCCACGCCGAATAAACGAAGTGGTAGAAATAACTCTCATGACTGATCTGTTTTCTAATGGTGAAATTAGAATTACCAGTTTCCACAAAGTAAAACAAATAAAAAAGAAAAAAAAATGTTCTTTTCAAAGCCTTAAAAAGTATTTTTCAAATATTCAAAGGTTAACATTATTTTGAGGCCTTTACTTATGAATTATTTTTTCAAATGACATCATCAATCAATATAGAAGATATATGCCAAATACAAAATTCTACAACAGTAATTTTTTTAGTATTTGTACTATTGGTAATCACTTTTCACATTACCCTGCTAATTTACTCTCTCAGTTCATTAGACAGGAAGTTTTTCTGTTCAAATGTATCAAAATAACATTCAAAAGTGCAACTTAATTACACTGAAGCACAGTTTGTAATCCAGTTTTATCGTATCCTGCAACTTGAAAGGTTAAATTGTCTTTTTAAATTTCCTCTTGTTTCTCTTAAAAAATAGTCCCCTGGCACAGAATTAGCTTTTGCTTGTTTTTCTGTGGGAAAAAAAAAAAAAATGGACCGAACACTGAACTAATCAAAGTTTAGGATGGACACTTGAGAAGAAGTTATGCAGGGCTTTGTTTCTTGTAAAACTTAAATTTCGGGCTCCATTTGTTTACCCTGAATAGTTATCTTGGCTGGATGAATTCTTGGTTGCGAGGTATTCACCCCCCAAAACAGCTAAAACCTATGGCTTGCTGTTGGCCTCTGGGTACCAGTGAACTACGGTGTTAATTTTATTGGTCATAGGGATTTCCTCCTTCTGGTCACTTTTCCGTTGAAATAAACAGTGTAACACCTAGGAACCGGCTCAGACCTCAGCTGCACTGACAAGATCTCTTCTGCGGCACATAAAATGGGGTATGGCGTGTACAGTATATGTAACTTAATTTTACAGGCTGAACAGTTCTTCTCTAATCCCCTTGCTCTGCTGCGTCAGAAAGCAGGACTTGATGGTTTGTCTGGGTTTCCGTGTCACAGAGGTGATACTGGGTGAGTAAAACAAACAAGCAGATTTAAAAAAGGAAGCCGTAAAGTTGCACAATACTTATACGCTACAGGCGAGTTCACTGTCGTTGAGAGAAAGATGACTTTTATAGCTTAGGAGAAAATCCTATATGCATCCCAGCAATGGAGTAGGATTCCAGTTTATGAGCATGTGGTACGAAAATTTGTGTAGCCTTTGGTATGTTGTTTAATCTGGTTGCTCATCTATAAAATGAGAATATTGATTCTTATCTCTCACCATCTCCTGTGAGTTTTTTAAGAGTATATATAAAGCACCTACAGATCAGTATACTCTACAGAGATGCTTTAGAAGTGCAAAGTACTTTTAAATGGTGCAGATGTGCGCTATGATGGTTTGCGTTTGAGGGTTAATTCACCTGACGATACTCCACTTCTCATGGAGAGGATGCTTAGGGGCTTGCAACACTGCCTTGCAATGGAGCTAGCAGTGTCTACTTGAAAACGGAGCTGGAAAAGTCAATTCAGCTATTGCTCAGGTTAAAGTGAAGATTGCATTGTTATACCTTTAGTTGTAATTCTGAGGACCACTCCAGTTGAATGTAGGCTGTATTAATGTGCATCAGTTATCCATACACTGAGTCAGTCAATGACTACATTGATCCAGTCCTGTGTTTTCTTTCAGAGGATGCTACAATGAGGCAATAGAAATCATTAGGACTTGTGATATTGAAATCCTCTTGGTGCTGGCAGATAGGGAGCTCGCATTTCACATACAGTTGCAGCATCGCAAGAGCAGTCATGCCTAGAATTTCAAGTTAAAAGTTTTTGTTTATATTTTTTGTTGAGTAAACCTACGCTGTTCTGTTCCTTTCTTTTGTATTTAGGTTATTTCACCGAGGTCATGTCATGTGTGCATGACATGTCCTCCATTTCCTCGTGTTGAATGTGATACTGGGTATGACATTAGACTCGTTTCTTGCTTTGATGCTCAATTTCTGCTTATGGGACACCATTGATACGGGTCCTAAAGACCATCCTTGCTCGTCTCTACAGATTGAGAGTGCTGTAATGTATGACAGATTAGCATTTGCAAAACTGATTTCAACGTGTACGCTTGAGCATGCCTGAGAAAAGCTGGAGCTTGCTGGTAAACCCAAAAGCTGCCTCTGAAGGTCTGGCACAGCTCTTCCAAACACTTAGGATCTCAAGGCTTCACAGGTCTCCTCTTCTTGAGGACTCTGACCTTCTCAGAAGTTCTCAAAAGCATTTTAGAGTTAGACAGGGTTTTTGAACCCTCACTTTTCCCAAGAACCTTTTGCAAATGGCAGAGCGTCTGGACACTTAATAGGCTTCCAGAGTTGGTATCTTGTTCATTAATAGTAGTAATTTGGTCATTACAAAAATTTTTATGAGCCCTTCTCCAGAGGGCAATGCAGAGGAACAGCTCGTGTTCCAACCCAGGCATAAAGAGTCTATTACAAGCAGAAAAGACAAAGAAATGATGTGACGCTCACTGGTTAACAACATACAGGGTAGTTTTAGCAATCTGCAGCCTCATATTGTCCAGTTCTTTAGTTTGTTCATAAAGGGAGAAGGTGAATAATGATGTAAGAATGAAGAGTTGGAGGCACGAATCAAACAACATCAAAAAAGCTGCAAGTTTAATTTGGAGAATATGGCTAAGGAAAAGAAGGCAGAAGCGAAAACAGAGGAGAAATTTGAAGTGGAGAACGGTCACCCAGTCATGCAAGTAACACGCCCCACTAAGTACACCAAGTAACATATGTTAATAAATCCGTGTGCAGGAAGGTGAGTTGTCAACAGGTTGTTCCAATTTTCAAATAAGGTTTGTCCTTGCAGGTTTTCTTCACACCTCTCCTGATGGCTGCAGGATTAAAACTATAAAAGAGCAAGTCATAGAAGCAAATTGAAAAATGCCAACCCTCTCTCTAGCTTCAAGTTTCCTTTTGAAAAATTGCTAAAAAAAAATAAAA
Organism: Vanellus vanellus; assembly: GCF_965231255.1. Classification (NCBI taxonomy): domain Eukaryota; kingdom Metazoa; phylum Chordata; class Aves; order Charadriiformes; family Charadriidae; genus Vanellus; species Vanellus vanellus. The sequence goes on along the minus strand of NC_138912.1, from coordinate 2,824,063 downwards.
TAAAATAAAAAAAAATCTCCTAAGAAGAACATTGCTGACCCGAGGGATGGAAGAACTAGAGTATGGATGCTTTAGGAAATGTGTCAGGCTATTGGTAGGTTATGGAGCTGATTCAGCTAATCTGGATATATTAGGTGGCAGTCTCTATGGTCTACCCCGCCTCCAAACGGCAAATATTCCTTTCATTTCCTGCAGTGGGCCTGAAGACGTGTTACAAGGCAGATTTTTCTAGATGATCCCGAGATAAACCCAAACTTCATAAGAAAAGCTGTTCTTCACGGTAACTCCGTGGCAAAACCGAGGACTTTGGGATAAAGTTTTGTGAGCAGGCTGTTAAGGAGCAAAATGTTAGTGAGGGCGTTGTCGTTCAGGTGAAACACTAACCTAAAATCTTGACTGTTTGTTACTATTAAAGACCCCTTGGCACTCTTCACGAGAGCAGAGGTGTGAGCCCTGGTGTCCTGGCCAAATTCCAGCTTGGGTAATTAAATTCTGCCTTCCTAAAATCCCCCCTGTAGTTTCAGCCGAGTACAGTATTCTTCATTTCCTCCCTGAAACTGCTGTACAGAATTGCTTTGTGCTGGTAAACAGCTGCCACATCTCACCCCAGAGGAATTGCTGCATTTCGGTACTGAAGCTCTCTCTTTCTCTCTCTCTCTCACACGCACACACACACACACGACACGGTATTGCCCCGGAGCACCCACGAGCATCCCTTCTCGCCGGCGGTGTTGGAGGCAGTGAGTGCGCAAGGCGCAGGGAGCCGCGCTCTGCCTCTGCCCGGCAGCCCTGCACCACCTTCCCCTCCCCCATCGCGGCGTTAGCAAGCCCTGCTCGACTTCAGGAACCCAAACTAAAAATACCTTGCTCTTTCTAAAGAGCCGGCGAGCTGAAGTGTTGTTGGTGCCGCTACCCTTGATTTCTAGGTATTGGTCATACCTGGTAAATGGTTTCATTTTCTTCGCTGAGGAAGAAATCTCGAGTCCACTTCTACTGGGGCTTGTTAAGCTGTTGCCTTGGGGGCCGGTTGATCAGTTGTTAAGTAGTAAGCAGCTTTGGCAGTCAACAGGCATAAGATCCCCTGCAGCTACTCCAGCCTGCCTGTCCTATCATTCTTTATAGAGGTAGCAGAGTATTGTCTTAGAAGTGCAATAATGATAAAATACGAACAGGTATTGTTCATTCAATTTTGCATGCTCTGGTATTTTAGAAAAGCGCGGTATCTGTACGGAAACCCCCACACCCCCCCCCTTTTATTTACTTGTCAATAGTGGCTGTGAAAGTCCTGCTGAGAATTTTTTACAGATTTGTTTTGATGCTAGATCAGGAACTCTAAGTGAAAAGACAACAGCTTGAGAATTGCGTGAGCTGTACCCCGACGCTCCTCAGCTGTTCGTCCTGGCTGTTATCAGCCAGCTTCAATTCGCCAGGAAAAACTATGAGGAAATATGGCAGGGATTACTAGTTGTTTTTTTTTTTTTTTTCTGGGCACTCCAGCGAAAATCATGGCCGGTCCACGGCTTGGCACAGGGCAAACCTGACCCGCTTTTATCTGGAGTTCTTCAGTTGTAATGTCTTCTCCGAATTGTCATATCAAATAGCGCTCTCTTATTTACTCTCTAACGTGTTGTGACATACTTGCGTGAAAGGTGTGATATGTTCTAAGTATCGGGGACAAAAAAAAAGCCAGCGTTGTCACTTCTCTGTCTCAAAAGCGTTTCAGCGGCTGCAGAAATATTAGTTTACTAATCCGTGTGCCCATTAAGAAACTTTGTCCGCCTGATTTTTGCTCAGCTAAGTGCACCAAGAACGATTCAGAGCAGGCTCGACGGATTTCTACTTTTCAGATGCCAGTAGGGTTTTTTAAAATGTATTTTATGCTGGGGTTATTTTGTTTGGTTTTTTGGTTGACTGAATTACCTATATTCCTTGAAATGGTGCTTAGTAATTCTCAGCGACTGCAGGGATGCCTACTGGGAAGTGGTCAACTGATCACAACAAACCCCACTGACTGCGGGCTCTCCTACTGCTTTAACTCAATTGCACTTTCTTATCCAAAGCCACATCTCTTAGGAAAATCCCAGAAATGCTGTTTGCTGTGAAGCATGGTTTTAATATTATCACAGCTATTTGAAAAGACAAAAGATTAGAAAGACTATTTGGTACTGAAGGAAGAAACAGTTTCAAGGGATGGATTTACCGAAAACAAGACTCACATTTGCTGTTAGTATTTACTTCATAGTCTTATCTTCAGCTAAAACATTTCCCCCTTGATGCTGAATGTAACTTCTATGGATATGAAAGGGGACGTCCATTCTTCATCTCTGTCTCGATCTCCTACAGTCTGTAAATATTTACAGGCAAAATGGAAGTTTTTTTGGCCTATATTGATAATATATTGTTGAGAATCAAAGCTCGTTATAAAGTCAGATGGGGAAGTTTGGACATGATAATTAACAAACAGACAGATTTTAAAGAAAGCTGGATGCTAAAATCAAAGCCCGTAGGGCTGATCCATAACAAAAGCACTTGCATCCTCAGGAAGGACTATGAACCTGGTTATGGTTTTGCAGTGACAAACACGACGGAAGTAAGCCATTTAGTCTAAACAGCTGATATTCGTCACATGCGTCATGACATATGGTGACGAATATATCGTTACCCGTACTCGCCGAAAAGAGATCAGGCAAGATTTTCAGAAGTGGTTAGTAATCACTAGTTCAGTGTCTGCGTGCCCAACGTGCAGGTTGAGCCCACTCCATTCCACACGGGAAAGGACGGGGTTTTAATGGCGAATGCCACCTCCTGCATGGTGGTACATGCCCAGGGCTTCGGCATGTCTGCACAATCGTGCGTATTTGCTGTTGGCTCCTCTGAAAATGACCTCTCCTCCTCCTCTTCAGCCAGCTTCTCTACAAAAGCACCGGTATCGGGTGGATAGGAAGGAGTTGCAGGTAGAAGATGGAAATACTTTAATAAGTAGAACTACAAATTAAAATAGTTAATGGCAATTTATAGGCAGAGATCTTAATTTCTAAATTAGGATTGTTCTTCGCAGCTCTCTGCCTTCCTCTGTAGTGACTTTCTTCTGGAGCTGATTCTTTGTTAGGGGAAACCGCAGCAGTTTGCTCCTTGCCCCATAAGAGACCTCCAGCAGGTCTATTAATGCTCTGCAGCCAAAGCATTCAGTTGTTTAGGACAGCATCTTCTTTCTTTCTTTGTTTCTCCTCCTGAAAGAAAACTTTCTCTTTCATTTTTAAGACAAAAATAAGCCAACAAGCTTCTCTGGTTCTGTGACTTTAGCCCTACTGATGGCGGGAATCACAGTCTAGAAAGCAGCATCCTCTGCATGTTGGATCTTCAATACATCAAACGGCAACGTTGGCATTGTTTTGAGAGGGTTAACTAAGATTAATGAGAAAAGAAACATGAAGCCATGGAGGATCAACATTACAAATCAATGACTGAATAAATTTAATGTGTATTCCAGCTGTACTTTACCTGGCATGAGACTGATTCTTAAGAGTGTATCTTTTATGCTTCTAAATAACCCACTAAGACAGGAACACTGCTTCCACTTTAATAATGCTTTATTTAAGGTTTATACAGTAGTCAATGTATTGATTTAGGAGGAATTTGTAGAATAAAAAAAGAATGTTTAATAAGGTACAAATAAACTCCCCCAGCTTTCTCCATTCCCTACCCTTAGCATTTGCAAACCGCAACTTCAATATTTTAATTCTGGAAGACAGAGTCATTAGAAAATAAAATTAGACTTGCTTGTAGTCAACGTTAGTTTGAACCTTAGACTTTGTATGGACGGAGTAACTTCCCTGAAGGGTGAACACTTTTACATTGTGCAGCTTTCTCTAAGACCGTTCAGCAACTTTTGAAAGCACCCCTTGTAGCAGCAGATGAAAAGAGATGCATATTTTATTTATTTATACCTAATTATTGCTTAGAGCTAGGAAATGCGACCTCTGTCTTTGCGAATTAGATCCTTTGTCGTTAAACTTCACGATGGAGATGGCTGGCTTTCTTCCTTTAATCAAAACGCTATTACCCTTAAATTGCCTCTTAAAATTGCCATTTGTCTAGCAAATCTGACGAAGTCGCTTACCTCCCGATAATTACACGTACAAAGCCAGCGACAAAAGGAGACCTTTTACATGTCTGAACGGTTTCGCAGTCCAGCCTCATAATCAGATTCCAGAAATTGAACTTGCAGAAAGTTTGTGCTAGCCTTGTGGATTTTCATTTCAGATGTTGTCAACTCAAGGGCATTTGGACCAATCAATATCTGTCTGTCTTCTCGCACAGAGAAAGTTGGCTATTAGAAAAGAGAGGCTTACAGCAGGCTCAGCCAATACCATTAGCCCTAGCCTAAGGGCAGTTGTGTCCATGTGCCGGGGTAGGCACCTGCCCCCTCCCCTCCCCCACCATTAAGAAGGCCACTGGGGATGTCATTTGGACATAGCGGGCAAAGAGCACTTCTTTATTCTTTCTCTTTTTTACACCCAGACTTCACCAAAAATCAATAAATCTGTTCTTTGCTTATTTTCAGAACTTTACTTCAATATAAGCAAGGACTTTCCTTCCAGCTACAAACTCCAGTAGCACCAAGTCAGGGATTTTTTTTTTTTTTTGTGTGTGTGTGTGTGTGTATTTTTTATTTTCCTTTCTCTGTTCCAATTTGAGAAATAATTGGAAATAATATCCACTGTTTCTTCTTTTCCCTGCTAAAGATTTTTTAGAAGAAAGACCTTGATCTGCTGACTCTTTTCATGATTCAGCACTTGATTTTTCTCTCCTTGCTGTCCTTTAACTGTTAATGATTTTATATGATCGGGTAATGAAATGATATATTTCTTTGTTTTTCCATCAACAAAGTTCTCTCCATGTTGAACTGGGTTTTGTTACCTTCTGTGTCACGGCACTATTAGCGACACTTCTATTGACAATTCTGTAAATGTGTGACCATAACTCTTCAAATTTAAGGCATAGCAGCCTTCCCCTATTGGGGAACCAGGTGGGTATTCCGGGAAGGCATCAAGCCCATGCTTGAATGTTGTAAAATTATTTTTTGAAAGAAACTTTTTTTAATCTACTCTTTCTCTGGAAAAATAAAGATAAATTAAGGAATGATTTTACTCAGTAACCCAATGACTGAACCAAGTGGCAGTGGGCATAAATATGGAGCCTGGATGTTAAGAAACCTGCAAGAAATGGAGTAAATACTTGCGGAGCGCTATTCACTGAGGAGATGATGATCGAGGAGAAAAGGAGAGGACAAAAGCAGAAATGGAATTGATGTGGACAGAGATAAAAGCACTGTAAAGATGGTCCACTGAAAAAAAAAAAAAAAAAAAGAAGAAACCCTTTGGAAGGAAAAATTTTGGAATAAATCTTGAAGACAGAAAGCCGTTGGCCAAAAATAGTGGTGGGAGCTGGTGGTAGTAATTTAATTTAACAGATCTGTTAACAGAGTTCGTCTACAATGAGCTTTAATAGATACAAAACCCCTCGTCCTTTTGGCTATGAGAAATCAAAATGGAAAAAGTTCCTGAGAACAGGAATACTTCATCCGTTGACCAAAAAGTCTGGTCACATAATGCAATCCATTGAAGGCTCAAGTCTTGGAAGTCTCAGGGCTGAGATGACATTTAGTATTTTGATCTTAAAGAAAGTAAATGAATAGTTAGGCAAATGCATCTTTTCCGCTTTGTGATTACATTGCCTTAAAGCAATTTAGGAGCTTTGTTTAAATTATAAGCTGAAGATTTGTCTCAAGTAATTTGGTGAAGCTCTGTTAAAGTCAGCAAAGCTCCACTGGTGCAGACCCGCTGCGGACCTGCCCTGAAAACATCAGCCAGGGAGGAGAACCCAGCCAGGAAAGACCTTGCTGAATTCCTGTAAATATAATATTTGGGTACTTAGGAAATACCACAGTAAGAAAACTCCTTTTCTGTGCTGAGTTGGGCTTGAACTGCAGAGACAGAAAGATGCACGGAATTAGAAAGCAGAGTCCCATAAACCCCATGAAGCCAGAGAGGGGAAAATGTTGCGTTGTGTTTCACTGAGACAATTTGGTGTCTTTTTGGCTATTTCACTCTAATAGCAAGCAAAAAATGTTGCTATTAAATACTTTTCAAATATTTTTAAGGTTCAAAGCTTTCCATCACCCAAAGGTCTCACAGTTAGCCTTGCAATAGGGGAAATGTGCTGAAAGTTCAGCCAAGCGCCTCTTGCGGTAAATGGCAGAACCTCATCGCTGAGAAGCTGTGGACAGTTGTGCTATTTTGAGTTTGAATGGTTTAATTGGCATTTAACCTATTTTAAATCATCAGCAAGATGCTCCAAGCAGGACAGTTAGAAAAATTTCTCACCCCACCATGGCTGACGTGGATTATGGATGTTTTTCCGTAAGCGAAGTGTATGGGAGGATCCTGGCGGCTGGATTCTCCAGGAGTTGTTAGGAGGATGTTAGGATGTCGAGAGCGGAGCCAACGCTGTCTGAGGGGACATCACTACGTAAGTAGGAAAGGGGCTGTTTCCTTAAGAGGGGATTTCCATTTGATCTGAGGGTATGAAACAGACTTTATGGTAATACAGACTAATTTCTAAAGTGGCTTTAAATTAGCATAATTTTTGGTTTGGGAGGTTTTTTCCTCTTCCCCCCCCCCCCCCCAAAGTGACCAAGGTTGAAGTTTTGGGTTCCTCTCACAACCTGGCAAGACTCATGCATTTTCAATAGCTCATGCAGCAGTACTTGCTGCTTCATTGAAAATAAGAGTACTGCGCTAAACAGCATCATCTTGGGATCACTTACGGGATTTAGCAGTGTTTGAGGGGTGAAGGCTAGGATGCCGTAAAGTAGAAACCTCCAGTGCAAAGACAATAAGGTGCATTTCTTATAAACCCCTGAAATAGCTGCATTTCATTTAAGTGGTTGAAATTTATCTTGAAAAAAAATATATACCAGAAAAAAAATTATTTGCTGCCTAGGTTATAATGGCTTGGTAGAATATTTTGAGACTGATGGGTAAAGGGGTAAACTTTGTGGCTACTTAATCTCCAGAGCCGCAAATATTTCATCATTTGAGTGAGGAAATTTGTTATGCTGCCGAGTGGTTATTCATTGTATGGATTATTGTTTTGAGCTAGAGCAAGATCTTTTAATTTTGATATTTAAATGGAAAGAAAAAACAAATAGCATGTCCTTTTCAAAGCAAACATTTCAGAACGACTAGTCAATACCAACTATTAAAAAAAAAAAAGGTAGGTCCCTTTGCTGGATTCCCACACCGTTACACTCTGAGGCGGTTTTGTTGCAGAGGTTGGGGAGCAGGATCCCACCCTTATACACCTGTCACGGCGAAAGACCTGAGTAAACCCATCACTTCTAAAACTGCTGTCTATATGTCATTATGATCGCAGAGTTATTTGTTTTAGCTTTTTGGTAACATTGAAGTTTGTGCTCGTTTACATTTTTGTATTTGCTTTGGAAGGGGCATCTTGGACTAATTAGATTTTGGAGTTAACATCCATGAGATGGGAAAATATAGGAGGGTGCCAGGTAAACCCAGTATAGACCCAGTGTCCTGCCAGTGCTGCGGTGTGCGTTTCCCCTTCATTCTTCTGCAGGCTTTGACGAACTCTCTAAAGCACACACAGCACTTACCTCGGACCAAAGAGATACGGCGGTGGGAAAAGAAATATCAAATGATTCAACAGCGCTTGTTTCGTACCTGGATGTTACTTGCCAGTTCAGCCAAACCACTAAAAGCTGATTTCGTATCGCAGACATTCACCTCTCCAAAGGTACAGCACGTGGAACAAAAGGTATGGAATAAATTAAATAATGCATCACAAAACTGTAAAGTATCCTTAAGAAAAAAAGTTATCACAGAACCGTTTTTCTTCTATTATGCACATTATTCTTTCAGACAAACATTTCGCCAAAATGTTTCACTTAGGTGCATAGAAATCTTTTATTTTTTAAAACTGATTTTGAAACCGGTCCTTCTGTGCTATGGATTTTGCTGCTGTATGGACAGGAATTTGATTGTGACTTCGTGCATTAGAATAGAGGCATCTGAAACTTTACCTATGATCTTCTTAGGATCAAATATGTCCAGAGCTGAAATTCAATAACAAAGAGTGTGGAAGTGGTTTAGAGTATTAGAAAAGTCTGTGAACAAAAGCAAGGTCCCACCTCTCAAACTTGAACAGCCCTTTGTGTTTCTGGGTACCCGATTCTGCACGGGTAACTGAGCTCTTAAGGCTGAAATATGAGCAGGAGAAAAACATGCACTTAAACAAATATCTTGCCATAAAACCATTTGAAGAGGATGAGCACTCACTTGAAACATGCTATCTAGCTTTTTGCTTCGTCTCAAGCTGGGGATCTTGTTTTTCCTCTTAAGCTTCTAAATCCAGCCTTGGCCTTGTCCATAAATCGGTATCACAGTAACGTTACTGCGGCTGCAGAGGCCATGGTCGTCTTCTGCTCGTGGTGCACAGCTCGTAGCAACAGAGCGTTTCCGATTGGCAGAAATTTCAATAACTGTGTAAATTAGAAAGCCCACTCAAGCTGCTTATGAAGGCAAATCTGTAGAAAATAAACGTCATGAATTTGCCACGTAGTCTGCTCGTAGGCTCCTGTTGTGAAGAAAGAGCATATTGTTGCCTAAACCAAGTATGAATTCAAACTGCAGCAGGCAGTGCATAAATACTTTTCAGGGTGTACTTTTGAAATAACGTGGGTTATTATTTTGCTAGGATATTTGGAAATTTCATCACTAACAAGGCGTGAGGATAGGGACAGCCGAAGCGGCGGGGTTGCAAACTCCCTCATTCTCTTTTGCCAGACTGCTTCACTTTTTACCCGTGCATGCAACCACGGGTATGAACACATTTTTCTGTGGGTTCCCCAGTGTCAACAGTTGAGCACATTAGTGTCACTTGTGGTTGCAGCATCCCTGGCGCGGGCGCCTGTCTAATGGACAGTGGTGGGAGCCGGCAGACATAAAACCCCTGAGCTGGAGTCCATCAGGCAGCGAGCGTCGGATGTGTCAGCTCCTGCTTCTTTGCAGAAAACCTTTCTTATCGTCTCCAGCCTCGTTGCTCCCAGTGAGTGTGCATGCCAGCTTTAGTGCCTGCTCCACTTATTTCAGGTATTTTTGTGTCAACATCCCGATAACAGTCTAAAGCCCTTATTTTTTTTGCTGACAGTGGTAGGAAATATTCTTCATCTTTGACCAGATCCTGACTTGCCTCATTCTCGTTCAGGCAAAACTCTTGCATGTTAACACTTAAAAAAAAAAAAATTAGAACTGTGAAAATTTTTTTTAATCATCTGACCCACCATCGGTCTCCAAGGAACAAGAGGAATCCATGTCATAGAATTTTTAAAGACCTAATAAATAATTTTCCATAACCGCAGGCTACCATGACATAGTGGAGCTAAGGTAATATTTAATTTGCTTGTTTACAACATTAAGTAAAACATTCTGTTTCTTTTTATGTGTATATATATTAGTATTTATTGTGATAAATATTTGAAATCTCACCGCTCGGTTCTCAACAGACCTTCTTGGTGTGTTTTGGAGCCTCACACAGCTAAAATTATTCCATTATGCTATTAAAGCATAGAATGTGCAACGTGCCGTACACCTCAAGGCATTTCTCGGTTCATTTTTTTATCTTTTTGAATACCTGTAGCTTCCTTTCTGCACTAACATTTTACTGCAAGCACTCTCTCATATCTGCCAGTTAACTTTCCCTTGAAGCCCAGTGGCCTTCTCTGCTCTGGTGGTCACTCATCTCGTCCCTCTCAGATCTCGGAAGGGGGTGGCAAGCAACACAGTGAATGAAATATCAAGCAAATTCACATCAAATGGCAGCGTGACCCCCCCCAGGTAACGAACAGGCATCAGGTGTAAAAGCGTTCTGCCCGTGCCTTGTCATTCTCCTCGGCCGTTGCGCGAGTGCCATGCGCTGATTGCGCCAAGGTGCCTACTTTGTCCGCGTGCATATTCAAGCCTGACGCATTCGGAGCAGCTCTGTGCTCTCCCTTACCGGGTCGCTGATGTTATGATTCTTAATTAGAAACGCAACGCTAGGTAGACGGTGGTCGGGGGAAAGGAGAGGGGAAGAAACGAACGGCAGAGAGTAACTGTTTTGTTGATGCCTGTAGTCTCGGCTAAAATACAGCTCCTGCTGCATTTCTTCCAGCAGCACGAGCTGAATCTTTTCCCTCATTTGATACAGTGACCTCTCAAGTGCATCATTGCCCTGAGGGCTGAGGGCAGTCCAGCAACTGTTAAACCCCTTGGGTTGATAATCTTCTCCCACATTTGCCCTTAACACCAGACATACCACCATTAGCTACAGCTCCACTGGTGCTCATTAGAGCCGATCAATATAGACTAACATAAAGAATGCTGCTGCGCCTTCTGTTATTTTTCAGTTACTGCAGATTTACAGACTTTCACCTACAATACAAGGCTTTGCCGCTGTACTATGTAAAAAAGAGGATTTGATACCAAAAAAAAAAATAGAGCAACCCCAGACAGTTTTTATTAGATGCCTAAATGTTATTTATCTTGCTGCTCAAAATACCTTGTTACTAGAAAGCGTGCAGAAGATGCTCTGTACAAAATTCTCTTTGGATTAAGTTACCATAAAATTGCAACTTTTACAAATCACAGCGGATGCACTGGTAAACAAAATCAGGCACATTTTAATGTGAAAGATTGTTTGAGCCTGTAAAGCCTATGCAAATGCGCTCATGAACTTGGCCTGATATTTTTAAGCCCCACTGGCTGAGTCCGTGCTCGTTGCGGTTGGATAGCGATTGTGCGGCCAGTTGAAGGTCTATACGTTGAAGGCATATATGTAGAGTGGCTACAGCACTGCATACTACCACCAGCAGGTGTTGCCAAAGATCATAGCAAGAACGGCAAGAACAATTAACAAATATATCATTCTTTTTCCACATTTTATCCCAAAGAGTCTTTCAAATGATTCACATACCGCTGCTCACAATAGGAAACCACTAACAAACTATATGAAAAGGTACAAAAATCACCATACACCTACTGGGCATTTTGCAGGTAATAATACGCAAGTGGTCAATTGAGTGGGAAGAGTAGAATTTTTAAATTTTCATTTGCATTTGGAGAAAAGAAAGGTCAAAAAACTTCATGGGATTTACCAAAGGGCAACGCCATATGAATGTAAAAGTTGGGATTTCTCACGCTTTGTTTAGTCAGCTTGATCACTCAGACTTTATAGCACTGTTTAGGATACAAAGCAAGGAAAATACAGGATCCAGCCAACTTCAGGAAAATTTTAACGAGATAGAAAACAGACATTTTATTTAGTATGAAGACAGGTATTGCTTATCGTGGATAAACCTATCCACCGCAAGTAACAGGATGGTCAAATGGCTGTATGGAACATTGAAAATACTGGTAGCGTGTTAAATTCCAGTGAATCTAGAGTAGAAATACCTCATCTACAGCAAGTCTTCCCATATTACTGCGACTTAAGGCCTCCCGTCTCTTACTCAAAATGGTGGCCTAAAGAAAGAGTTCAACACCAACTGCTGAGGGAAAAGGAATTTCGAACTATTTGAGTTGGAGAAGTAGTATAAGGTAAATTTTACCTGTTTTCATCAGGTACATCATTCAACAGTTTAACTTTTTTCATAGTTCTCCGGTGCTATAGGCGATTAAATACTTCTGTCGAATAGCTTATTTATTCAAGACCTTTCTGAAGAGCTGAAAGGGTATGAGAATTTCATTTGTGAAACCAGGGATTTCTCAAAGTCCATTAAAGCACCTTTACTTACAGAACGACACAACTTCTCCAGATGCGTCCTTTGCTTTAGTGGACCTATTTGCATCTTAGGTATTACTTAGTGTGAGTAATGTGGTAGGACTGAGCCCTTGATGATAGGCTGATTAATGAAATCCGTTCTGCTGGGTGAACATAATGGAAAATGTGATTCTGTTGGCTTCTAAAGTCTGAAATTCATCTCCATGCAAACGACACACATTTTATGTATGTCATAAGCCTTCTACTATCCTTCTGCTTAGATGGGGATTTCATCCGGTGAATGGAAGGGTGGTTGTTACATCCATTAACGTCGTTAAAATGTACCCAGTAAACCCGTTGCTTATGACATTGCCTCAAGTTTGAATCTTCCCTTCAAGAAGAACTTGGATAAACTTGAGGAAAAACAATCAGTGAATCAAACATAAAAAAACGTTTTTGAAACAGCATACTTTATAGGGAAAAAAAAAAAGGTTTGGTTTTAAGACTTTTAGTGAAAGAACACTGGCAACATCACTTGGTGTATAACTTGCTGAGTTAAAAAATGGCAGCTAATTTCTAATTTGCACCTTTCTCACTCAGCTCGCTGTTGTCAGTCATCCTTATTCATAGTCTGCTAAATTAATGAGCTGTATGATCCGAGCTCCCCTGTTTATTTCCATGCAACTCTAAATCTTGCTCTTAAACTTCTGGTCAGTTGGCTACGAGTTCCTTACTTCTCCCATGATGAAGACAGAAAAGAGCCATATTTTCCAAATTGTGCTTCATCTCTGCAGTTCTTTTCTGAATTCCCTCCAACTTTTCCAGCATTCACTTTTCGAAGCGGAGGATCCAAGAGGGAGCACATGTCTCAGCGAGGGGTTCACAAATCTTGCTGACAGCAGTAATAAGTCCTCACCACGCCCCCTCGATAGTCCATAATTTTCAATAATATCACAATACGGAGCTTACAGTGACTGTCCAATTGAGAGTAATATATTGTATGTTTTGATCAACAGGGAAAGGTTTTTAGGAACTTTCTCTTGTCAAAGCTGGATATATATTCCAAGACCTAATTATTGACCAAGTTGGCGCTTCATGCAACAGTGTCTTTGGTTGTAAATTAGCTGGTTTTAATGGTCTGCAGCAACGCTTGCAATATCCTCTTTAGTGCCAAGTTTGAATGATGGAACTTGCTATAGATGCTGACACTTTTTATTCTTAAACACCTAACGTGCAATACGTTCCCCTGAGTTTTAAAGGGTAAGATAAAATGTCAAAATTGTTCAAAAGTCTCATGTATATTTTTTACTCAGAAAGTTACATACTCAAAACTCTAATCAGTCCACCTGGATTTATGAAATCCCTTGTTATCATAGCGGTGTGAAAACTGGACTACAGATAAAGAAAATGGTATTTTTATAGAACGGTCCTCTGAGATGGGACTGCTCCTCTGTTGTCAATGTAGGCCAAAGTGCCAGTGGGAAGTGCAGTACATGACCTTAGTCAATTAGCAGGGTCTCCTTAATCTCTTGGGATTACTTTGATCTGCAATATCAAGTCTAACACCTTAATGAAATTTTACAGATAGTCACAGAAGACATCCATGTAGCGAAAAAACAATTTCATTTTATACCTAAACTCCTAACACATGCTTAATAAATCCCCAGAAGGGAAATAATAACTATAACCATATTCAACATAAATTTCTCTTTTTTTTTTTTTTTTCACACTGTGTTTATGGCTGAGAAAAACAAGATTATAATAGACGGGACTTTGCTTGTGAAAACCGAGAACAGATCAAGCTGCTGATTCACATTTTTCTTGAGGAAAACATGTTGTTTGTTGCTGTTACGGTTTAAATCTCCTGAAATAAGGGTGGTGTGTGCCAAATCTTAGTTGTATTTGTTGCGTGAATATATTTCAGATATATGAAATTTCCATAGCGTATCACTATCCTGATTTGTGTATTCAACCCTGCTCGTTTTAAAATTTATGCTCATTCAAATCTTCTTTGTCACTCTGCTCCGAACAGTTTGGGTGGAGTTAATCGGGCCACCTGGCCCCTTTCTAACAAAATTACTAAGTAACTGCGTGACAACAAATTTTTGATCATGTGTTGATTTTGCTTGCTGTTATCGTCTCTCCTTATTCAGACCGTTTCACCTGGAGGTCTTGCAGAGCCCAGCTTGCAGAAACGCACAAACACTTCAATGGGATTTTTCTTTTTTTCTAGGAAAAGGCTCCAGAATTCCCTGCCCAGAAGTGAAAACGCTGCACAGATTTGCACTGTCTCGAGAAGAAAGGAGGGAGCAAAGGATGGGCTTTAATTAGGCCACAGCTTTATTAACTCAATTTATCTGGGAATTATGCAGAGATAATTCACACCGTGGCCGCTGCCTTCCTCGCTGGTGGTGCGTGCTGCCACCGACCCTGTGCGGCTGGGTGCCCCCCAGGGCTGGGTGGTGAATCCCAAGGTTTGACCTTCTCCTTTCTGCTTCTGCTGCTTCTCGCCTCCTCCAGCCTCGTTGGCCATGGAGCCCCAGCAAGGTCCCCCTCTGCTCAGCTTGAGCTGCTCCTCAGGGCATCCTGCGGTCAATCCTGGGGAGAAGGTCCTGCCTCTGCTCTGACCTCCAGCTTCCTTGCAAAATCCCAAACTGTTTCCAGCGGGGAATTAAATGATCGTTTTGGATGCCTAGTGGTGAAAGTGCAGAGAAGAAACCACTCCGGCTGCTGCCGGGCACCTTGGCTGTGATTTGGGGAGGTAGCCAGCAGTGCTTGGGGGAACCTTCTGCCCTGTGCAGTGGTGGTGGTGGAGTCCTCTCTGCTCTTTGTAGGGCCAACCAGCATGGGAAAGGGCTCAGGCAGAAGAGGGTGGGTATCTACACTCTCCACAGGCATGGGGGGGGCAGCAGCTCTGTTGAAGCTAATTGGATGGCTCCTATGAGCAATATCAGGTGGACGCGATCGTTTCTGCTGTAGCCACCACAGGAAAAGTGCAGCATTTTATTCCCTGCTGCTGTTGCTCACAGGGCAATCCCTCTGCTTATCTAAAGCATTTCACCAAAATCTCTTTTTCCTGGGGTCTGACCTGCAGTCCTGAGGCAAAACGCAGACTGGCTTTAAGGAGGAATTTTGCCCAAGTGAGGACTCCAGCATTCACCACCGTGGCTTGAGAACATGTAACGTCTCTCCTGATGCTCTACATACAGAACATATCAATCCGTAATTAGATAAGATTAGAGGAACCAGAGATCTTCAAGAGCTCTCTTTTATAAATTGCTTTTCGCAGTCAAATTAAGGTTTATTGCCGAGTGTCTTGTGGTTTACGCTGCCTCTGATTTGCACAGTTTTATACCGTTGTTTTGCTTGTTGTACTCATACGGCTGTATAGCAAAACTAAATCAGCGCTCCCCGTAGGCCCAACAAGTGAGCTTTCCAGTGTGCAGAATTCAATGGACAATCCCCACAACATTTTCTGGTTTTTAATGCATTCAGTAATTGTAAAAACCTCTTAAAATTGAACAAGGTTATAAAACTTGGCTCTATACAGATTCCCCTAATTAACATATGACAGATACACGCAGTCATTCCACTGTGCTCTCCTCCGGTAACTGCTTAACATAACTATAAAACGGCTTCCGTAAGGTAGTGCAGGCACCGGCTTTGTCTTCGCACACATCTGTTGCATTTTTTAAAGCAAAAATAAAGTTTTAATTTTTAAAATCTCGATTTTAATAATGCATGAAAAAAAATGGGAAAAATTCTGCTTTGTTTTCATCCAGGTCTCATCTTACGTCTCTTTCAGCACTGCCAAATGGTCCCCAAGTACTTTCTCTCCCCTACATCATTCCGACCACGGTGATGTGCTCCTGATGACCACGGTGAGCAGTGCCGGATCCTGGCACCGGTGGGTCAGTCCTCGCTGTGGTTTCCAGCAGCGTCGCGATCGTTGCAACCGCATATGTTTGTGGGACGTGGGTCCGGCTGGGAGGTTGTTGCCGAGGACTGGTAGAGGAATGCGGTGTATCTCTCTTCAAATATTCGAACTGGTGGGGAAAACTCACAAAAACAGTCATTTAATGTCAATAGGAACTCCTTAAAAGCAAAATTACAAAAATATCAAAATCCTGGGTCATGCACGGATTTGAGTGAATTAGGTGAGTGACGATTGCAAACACCATTCTCAATTTTTTCCTAAACAAACCTTTCATTAGCTATTTATACAAGAATGCTTGGTTTTCCGTTAATAACCTGTGTCTGAAATATGCTAGGTATTTTTCACAAATAGTCACAGGTCTTTCTAAATGAATTAATTTTTTACCTTTTTGACCTTGGTTTTCCACAAATATCCCTGAAGAAAACCTCTCAGAGGAGTTCTCATTGAAACATGGGTTTGAGATGGGTGTTCACGAATGCGTGAAAAAGTAAACACTGAATATATAAGTAAGAATTTTGTTATTTTTAGCTAATTTAGCTATTACAGTCTGATAATTTGAATTCTTTTAACCAGTTTGTTTATTTTTTTTTAATCAGGTGCATCATAAAGCTATCTTGATAATATTATCATTGCCTTTCTAGGCTTCAAATAAGTATTTGGCCACATGTGAGGCCTCACAAACACAGAGACTGAGAAGGTTCTTCTTCTGGATTTTTGCCTTTGAACAGGCAGTACAGGGAACGGGTGAGAGAGGGAGGAAATAACACCATTCCCATTCTACCGACAGAGAACTGAGTGTTTTAAAGATTTAATAATTTATGCCAAGAAAATTTGAGCCAGGTTTTTGAATCCCTGCTCATTGTTTTAATCTTAAGTTCGCAGTTCAGGAGTGATTTGGCTGATAGCACCCTTAAAATGTGTTATGAAAAAATATCATATTTGCTCGAGAATTTGCTGTTTTGTTCCATGAGAAGTAGCACCTGTTCCCCATGCTGTACCGCAGCAACATCAGGTTTCTGCGTGTTGTGGCCCTCGCGAAAGCGCAGGAAGGAGTTTATTTATGCTGATCAACCCCCGTAAACTGGAGATGCAAAGGGAAACCTAAACGCCTAAAAAATCAGAAATGAGACGGTGAGCGGTCGAGTCCGGGAGGAGCAAACTCAAGCTTGGAAGAGCAGCAGAGAGAAGTAAAATACAAATATGTCTCTCCCCCCGCCCAGAGCGATGCTGCTGTGCCGAGGCACGGAGCGTTATTTCCCCTTGCACTTTCCAGGGTCCTGTGTGGTACGTGAGGCAGTGATGAGACCCAGATGGGAGATGGCAAAGCTCTCCTTAATGACTGCTGATGTTTTCCTGCCCGTAGCCTAATAGAAGCAGACAGCAAAGATTCTTATCTTATCACGGGAAGCCTGACAGCACAGTATTTATCTTGATGCCAGGATTATTTTGTTATAGACTCTAAAAACACGATCCAAAAATTACTCAGTTTCATATGGTGTTTGCTTATGCCTGAATGCTAGTCCGGTTTGGTTGTGCAGGTAAGTCCCGTATGCATTTTTAATTTAAAAGAACCTCGTGTAACAATAAGAAAGCTTTCAAATCTAAATATGTGAAATCTCTGTATATAGGATTAAAAAATCTATATTCATTGTGGGGGAAAAAAAAAGGAAAGGATTACAAAAGACCAAAAGCTCTAGGGTTCAAGCTAATTTTTCATCTTTTCCATGGGGAAAACCACTGGTAAATGTTAAGGAACACCCTTCAAGAACCTTTAATTTGTTTTTCACTCTCCAAGATATAGATTTTCTCCTTCCCATTTAAGTAAAAAAAATTTCCTGTGGGTTTGTAGAGTCATTTGAGAAAATATATATATATTTGTATAATATTACATGCTTTCTAACATAGCTTTGATTATGCTGTCAGATCAGCCTAGGCAGAATTTGACTTGTAGCCAGGTCCACTAACTTTCATTATCTTCTCAGGAGGTATTTGTTCCTGTAGATCACACAAATCAATTGCAGGATCAGGTCCTTATTCCAAAATCTTGGTTTCGTTGCGGTCAGTGGCAAAATCACTATTGACCCAGCATGGGTCAGGATGTTGCCATAAATATCCCGTCTTTTGAAGTTAGAGGGAACAGGATTAGGTCATTTTATATTGGTTGTAGCCTGTGATGTTGCAGTTCTACAATTGGTTTTGCTGCTGACCTGCCATTGAATTCAAGCAGATACAAGTGGATCCAGCCCTGTTTATCAGCAAAACATATAAAAAGAATTAGAACTGGAGCTTAACCCTGCGTTTTTAGCGTGGTCCTAGATCAATGGAGGTCTGAATATGCTTTTATAGGTATGCACACACACACATATATATAATGTGTATAAACACACACAAATATGTGTGCGTGTGTCTTTGTATGTGTGTGTGCATAAGCACCCTGTAATGAAGCATTTTATTAATAATACCAGGTATTTAAGTAAATGTATGATAACTTGCCCTTTCTGAAATCATCATTTTAGACTAAGTAATAAGTTAGCATCCAAAGCGTTCTTTGAATAAATGTTCAGAAAGGTAAGTCTTATAGTTTCCATTATACAGATGGGAAAACCGAGGCACATCGACAAAAGGGGCTGATGACAATGGGTCGTTGCCAGCTTTAGAGACAAGAAACTGCCCGTGGAACCATCAGTGGTGAAACAGGGCTTATGAATGCTTCTGCTGTCATCAATCACTGCTCAGTGCTGGTGTTTCAAAGTACGCTGCTACAACTGGCTGTGTTTTATATTCAGGCAGAGATTACCGTCCTTGTAGAATTCAGCTGTAAAGCTTCAGTTGTTGTAGCAAGTGTGAAATTGCTTAGAAGTTATGGTAGACTTAAATAATAACAGCATTCGCCTCCTGCCCCAAAATTACGGATATGTGTATGTGGACGGACCTGTTTGGCCTTGCAAATTGCCATCAGCTACTCTCTGCCACAGGAGGGTGTGGGTATGCATGCAGAATGCTGTGGAGATTAAAATGGTGTGTATTTCAATATCTAGGATCGAACCTCATTAAAAGAACTTCCTACATCGTTTATCAAAGCAAGTCAGAAGGAGGTTTAGGGCAAACCACGGTAGCCAATGACCCCCAATCTTAATTTTGTAACATTAGTTAATATCTGTTATGCAATGTGCAATTTCTCTTTAGCTCTACATGTCTTAAACACATGTGAAATGAAAATAAAATATTATTTCCATTAAATGAGGTGCTTTTCTTTCAATTTACATACCATCGGTGAAGTCTTGGCCTCCACATTAATGAGTTCCACTTGGATATTTGGAAGTTGCCTTTAACTTGGCTTTGGTCTCCAGAACTGATCCACGCAAGTATTTGCAGGTGTGTGAGAAAATAGGCTTTACATTTAATGAGTCGTACGCTGCATTTATTATTCTCATCTGTCCATGTCCATATCTGGAAAGACGCTCACCCCATAAACGCTATTGTGGCTGGGACCTTGAGTGGTAACTACACCGGGTGACAGTGGTCCCAGGCATGGGGCCAGCAAAAGGTCCGCTGGCCACTTCGGAGCATGATGTGGGGCATCAGTAGGACTTAAGCAGGACAAACAACTTGTGTTGGCATCCTGAGCAGTTGCCTGTGTTGGCTGGAGCTAGCTAGGAAGGCAAGACACTTTAATTTGTGGTAGTATAATCTTACAGCATGGCTATTAATATCATACATTGTCAACAGCAGCTAAAAACACTGAGGAATGCAAAGTACAGCTGTGTATTGCAACAGTTCACGAGGTGATTCGAAACACCATGCTATAAACTTTGAGCACGAGATGGCAAAGTCAGGCTTG
Organism: Vanellus vanellus; assembly: GCF_965231255.1. NCBI lineage: Eukaryota > Metazoa > Chordata > Aves > Charadriiformes > Charadriidae > Vanellus > Vanellus vanellus. The sequence goes on along the minus strand of NC_138912.1, from coordinate 2,804,462 downwards.
GATGGATGTTTCCATTCATTTTCTTTGAGACATTTTTTGGATAGTTGGTTGGTTTTTGAGTTGGGAATGCCGTTTATATGAATACTCATTATAGTTTTTTATAGAGATTTTTTTTGGAAGGGTTTTAAACGCACAGCTAAAACAAGAAAATAAACCTCAAGCAAGAACTTTGTCTTCATGCCTGAAATTATGCCATCAGTGAAGTCAGTGGCAAAACTATGGACTTCGAGATCTGTAGGATTTGACCTCTGGGCTTTGGAGCTCTGTTGGCAAGAAAGAATAAATAAATCCTGCAAAATGATATATGAACTTCACAATCTGTGCCTCACTTCTTAGACAGGCTATACAATAAAATATCCTAAAAATCTCTTACTGGCTTTCTCTGTTGAGCTAATTTGTAACCAAGCCAGCTTAGTACATGTTTTAAACACTCTGAATAAGCTGAGAAATAGAAAACTATCAGCAGTGTGTATTTTAAGGGCTTGGACCAAAACTTTTAAATGTCAAAGTGTATTGGATCAAACCCTAATAAGCTGATCAATTAGAAACCAGGTTTCTTCAAAATCTGGCCTTGCTTTACTCTTTGCATGAGGTTTGCGCTAATGTCAAATTTTTACCTTCCAGTGCACAGGTCTTCCAGAACAGGTAAGTTGTTTCTATTATCAAAAGTAACCTGAAAAAATTATTTTCTTGCTTTCCGTGCCTGCAGGAAGATTAACAGGTTTTGTTCTGATTAAAACTGAGGGCAAAATATGGACAAATTTAGGCTAAACTGGCTTGCTCGAAAAAATTAAGTGACGGACAAGGAGGTGATAATACCCCAAACCATCGCAAACCGTTCCCGCAACCTCCCCTATGAATATTCTTGCTAAAATCGATTCTTTCCATCCAAGGCAGCTCATGGCAACCATTTTCCCAAGCAGCCTTTTCATCTGCTCGTTTACCCAGAGCCTCCCCCGTGCGTAAGCGCTCTCTCAAAGTTCGGCCCCAGGGGGTTTTCCCACTTTTAATTCCCTGCTGCCAGGTAGCAGAAACTCTCCCGTCCTCACCGCTCTCGCAGGTTTTGTCTGTGCCGGTCAGAGGAGCTGCGAGACGAGAGCCCGACCTCCTCCCTTTACGTCCCCCGGCGTTGTCGGCTAATGGAGCAGCAAGGGACCAAACCCAACCAAGTCGCGCGGGCTCGTTTTGCTGTCGCTGGGCTACACCAGCATCCCCAAGAAAGTCGCCGGGAAAGAAGCCGAGCTCCTGGAGCCGCGGGTGGCTCCTCCGCCCCGGCCGCCTGGCTCTTACTTACTTCACGCACCCGGTAACAAAACCTGGGGGAAAGGTTGGATCCGGCTTAGAAAAAGTAACCGGTTGTGGTAAAAGAAAACAAACGTTGATGTTAGGTTCAACCCCCAAACCGTTGCCGCAGGTGGAAAATTGCCAAAAGCTGCATCACCGGGATGTTGGAGGTGGGTGTGCTGGAGGGTTGTCAACCCGTCACGGGCACGCTCATGGGGACGGGGTGGGGGAATGACTTCTCGGTCTCCAAAACGTGCCCTTTGTGGCAAAAACAGAAAAACTCAGGAGCCCTGTGGGTGAGAATCCGGTTGCCTGCAAGGAAAGGCGGGTGCCGCCCCCAGAAGGAAGGCTCGGACCGTCTCCCTGCGCAAGCTGTAAATGTTTCATGTGGCGTGCTAAAACTACATATGTTTCTAGGACAAAGTCACTCCACGAAGACAGGTGGATGGCATATGTGCTTGTGGCTCGTTCTTGTTTTACAATTACATATTTATGTTTGAAATCTGAAGATATGTTACCTTCTCCTTCATCCATATTCAATTTATAACTCAGCCAGCCGGTGTAAGAAGGACAAGGAAGTAAATATAGTAATATGACATATTTATTTTTATTTGTTTTATGTGTTTGTGATACTGCAATGTTTTATGTACTTTTCTATATCTGTTTTCTATTTTTCCCAGTGTTTCATAATAAGTTTGATAAGTTTGGAAAATCATATATCTTTCTGGAGATTGAAAATTACTGATTTTCCTCTTGTTTGAGCTGTATTCTGCACGCTGTAACATTTCTAGCTTCTGTGTTAGTGGTGCCTTTTCCTACCTTTCCACGACACTATTTTTAAACTATTAGATATATTTTCCCTTATTTTTTTTCCTTAATGCACTTCGCACTCGCAGGCTTTAGATTTCACCTGCATTCCATATTCATCCCACAGCTGCTTCTTCTCCTTTTGCATATTATTTCTATCTGTTTTTTTTTATACTGTTGCTGCTGCTGTTGTAGGAACTGGGCAGGTCAACCTCTCAACTTCCAGTTGCGTGCAGTAGAGCAGTTTCTCCGGAGGCGATATACGGAAGAGCAGCTGCCAAGCCTGGGAGTCCAGGGTTGTTTTTTTTTTGCTGCACCTCCGAGTGCTGGAAACCTTTGAGGCAGAAGCAGCGCCGGGACTGCGCCGGCGAGCGGGGTGTGGGAGGGGGAATTGCTGCCCACAGGGCAACGGGAGCAGCCTTTAAATGTGCCGCAGTCTTTAAATGTGCCGCAGTCTTTAGCACCGCGAGCCATGAGCGGGTCGATAGGGGACTTTTCATCCTGGGAAGGTTTTGCTCATAACTAGGTTTTTTGAGGGATGCTGTAATTCAGACAGGCACTGATTCACCAAAACCTTTGACCTTTGGTGCTCACAGAGTCAGACCTGCCGATCATCGCGGCTCTTCCTGGCCTTAAAACCGACGAAATGGCATCTCCTGCTGGAAAATCCTGGTGTAGGGAACATGTAACACCGTTTCTCCATGCAAGGAGGGCTCTTTCCTCCCTTTGGACCATGCAGCGGTCCCCACGTCCCGAGCAGCGTGACCCAGTACGGAGCTCTGCAAGCGCACCGTGCCGAAACGCCGAGCCGGGATTTAAACGCGAGAATGAAAACGCAGTTTTTTGGCAGTCAACCTCCTCCTATTGAACGACGTGGGATGGCGCTTGAGGCACGTGTTATAGCAGGAGGTGACTAGGCGCAAGGCCAGTAAGTACGCCAGGACCAACATTCCCCCATTATTTGCCCAGTTTAGATGCTCCGGACCAACCAGCTGACAAAACACTCGGGCTGGAGCAGCGTCACAGCTCTGCCGTGTGACAACCGGAGGAGATTTCCTGGCATTCATCTTTTTTATTCAGTTGGCCGCTATTTTTTTTTTTTTTTCCTTTTCCCCCAGAAGCAACACTGGCCCCCAGACAAATCCGTGGTGGGGTACATTACAAAGCCAGAAACGTTAAAAGGAGCAAAAGGAAAGCCAAATTGCTCGCAGGAACAAAGATTGCTTGGGTTTTTTTTTGCCATGGGAAGGCAGAGCTCTCTGCGCCGCAAGTGATTCTTGGTTTAAGGACAAATAGTGCGAAGATTGCCAGAAATAAGGTTGTGGATGGAAATTTTTATTTTATTATAATTTTTTTAAACAGCGCTAATTGTAAAAGCTGCATCCCTGGAAGGTGGCAGAAAGGCTTCCAAAGTTCACTGACTTACCAACCCTGACAGTGATTCTCCTGACAATGGCACAGCAGGTCCACAGTGGCAAAGCCTAATTGACAAAGATCAAAATCTAATTTGGATAACACCAGGAGCCGAGGGGGTCATGCTCCAAATAGTGCTTGAGCCACAACCAGCCGTGTTTGTCATTTCACGGGGAAAATGCAAAAAAGATCACTTCAGGTCCCCAAATGAGGAAGATGCCAATAATATTGAAAAGCGTACGCGGGAAGAAGGTTTGCTCCTGAGGGTGCAATTACTGCGGCTGGGATGTGAAATGATAAAAAATATTAAGTCGATTTTAATGTTGTAACAAAGGGTGGCCCAGCACTGGGCATGAATAGGAAAAGAAGATCCTTTGGGCACCTAGATGAAAAATAATACAACCGGAGCTATTAGCAGAGCCTTTCATGCCAGTGCGTCACTGGGATGAGAATTTCCTTACCTGGAATATAGGTCACTTTTCCTCGTAAAAAGCAGGCGTCTCATTGTTATCGTTATTAATACCTTGAAAGGAACTAGCTTAACCTCGTCCGTGGCTTGAAATTGAATAAAAAAAATATGCTGAGGGTCTCCGAACCATCGTTTTACCCTGTTTTCTGGGGGACCAGCCCACGGGCAGCGTGTTGCACCAGCTGTGCCGTGTGCCCTGGGTCCGAGTCAGGACGACTGAGGGAATGAAAGGCTGATATTCATAAAGAATTCCTGAAGTCTTTTTTATGTGTATTTCAAGGGCTTTCCCAAACAAACAAACCAACAAAAGGTCTAAATAAGGTAGCAGAAAAGCCTATAGGATTCTTTCTTATACTGTCATTTGCTGGCAATAAAAAGAAATTTGAAGTAAATCTTGAAGCCCTCTTTACACTTTCTAAGGGGAGAAAGCCGTCTTTGACTTGCCCATCTACCCTTTTCCAGGTTTTGTGGGATTTTGCTCGCTCCTCGCCTCAGTCTGTGAGTTGGGCTTCACTTGCCCATTTATAATTTGCAAATCGCAGTGGAAGATAAATAATTTGAAGACCTTGCTCTGCGTCGGGACTGAATTCACATGTGCGGTGCAGCTCAGCGGAGGCACCAGCAGCTGCTGGCCTTTGGGGCCGTAGTATGCATGGCAGTGAAGTGGATGGTAAGAAGCTTTTACAGAAGAGATGTTCATGAATAAAGGAAAATTATGTCATAACGGACAGCGAGAAGGAGGGCACTGGGAGGAAAACTGGGCCTGAGCTGCGAGGTGACCCGGGCTCCGGGGTGGTGATCCGTTTGTTTTCCGTTTTGAGCTTATGAAAGGATTTAGTGAGATTTCCAAAGCCCTTAAGTGACTTAGGAGCGTGAGGTCCATTGACTCGGCTTTTCAAACACAGAAATGAGTTGACAGCACAAACCCCGGCGCATTTGTGCTCCTAAGCAACTTCGGTGCTTTAGGAAACACAATCCCATTCGAACGCTTTATAGAAAAAATAAATACTAATAATATAAATTAAAGCAAAGAGGTTCATGCGCCCACTTTGGCAGCACGAAACTATTTCGGGGATGAATAAAAGGATAGTAATGAAACGATTCCTGCCGCTGGCCGGCACTCTCCGTTTTGGTAATACTTCAGTTCTGCAGCGATTTGGCAAACCTCTTGTAAACGGTCCAACAACGCTCCAGCGAAGCCTTTAGAGAGCGGCAATCTGTACAGCACATTAATTTGGCACGTTTAGCAGCCCAGGTCTAGCTCAACGCAGAGGTAGCATAAAGACTTCTTCTTCTTACTGTTCCCGGTCAGAGGTTAAAGTCATTGAGAGGCAGTGTTGAAAAGATGGCAGTACCGCTGCCTGCGCACCATCTGATCTGAGGGACGGCGTTTCCCCGTGCTGACCGATACCGACACTAAAAAAGCAGAGGTTTAGCTCTAACTTTTCATGATCTATGCATTTTTATCTTTTTGGTTTGTTTTTTTTTTTTTTTTTTTTCTTTTCTGTTAACGTGCTAGTTTCTCATGAACTGGAGGGTGGTGGTCTGGACAGCACAGGTTAGTGAGAGGCGGGAGGTGGATTCTCAGCGTGACCCAGCGTTCGCCGTGCTTGTCAGGGTACCGGTGAGACTGAAAGATTCTTTTCATGACAAAAAAATGAATGATTTTTATATTCTCAGAGGTGAAATCAAACCAATCCCATTAATTTCAATTAAAATGTTACCTGTCTCAAGCTATCTCTTTTTTTTACCCTCAAAGACTGTTTAGGGATGGGAAAAATGAAATATTAATGCATTCTATAAATAATATGTGTGAGGTCCGTGGGGACACAGAACCCCCACATCATTAGTTAAATTGATCTTCCTCTTAGATTTTGCAGGAAATTGGGGGGTTGCGTGGCTTAGTTTTCAGGAAAAGCGGTCAAAGCGGGGTCTGAACTGCTGCGTATTAGATACCGAGCTGAGGTTTCTTCTGCTGTTCCTTATTTATGGTCATTTTACATATTGCCTCACGTCAGAAGTTTCAGGAGAGGCTCTGGCAGTCTGCACAGTGACTCTTACTCACGCGATGAATTCTGCTATGGTGTTTCCACGTGTGAGGGACTGCAGGATTGTGACCTTTAATAGGAAATAAGGATCAAAGCACAATTTGTTTCCACTGCGGCTAATTGCCTGCGCATCATGAGTATAATGTGGTTTCTGTAATTCCCTTTCTCAGTGCTCCTAAGACAACTTTTTGTCGGATTCTTATTGACATTTTAAACATACATGACCACCACATGGTGTGGGTAGCTTCTAACAAAGCAAGAGCTTCACCTGGCTTCTGCAGGAGCTGTTGGGGGGTAGCTCAGCCTGTTCCAGCTCCTTCTCAAAAATAAAGCGCAGTGTGGTCCCTCCCTCCTTCCCCCGAGTGCAGCAGAGGAGCTGCTAAATCTAGCAATCATTTTCCATTTTTTCCTTCTTTTTTTTTTTTTTTTTTTTTGTGTGTGTGTAATGACATAAAGTCACTGCATGAGCAACCAGCAATGTTTATTAATAGAGATCTCCAATTTTGGAGTCTTTGGTAAATTGAGAACATACTGAGAAAGAATCTTATCGCTCAAATCGTAGGAAATCCATTTCCAAGTTGTCTGTTTTTCATCAAATTAAAATTAGTTTCATGGGAATATGAGAAGGTTTTTATAATTAGATAATGGAAATTTGCCTAGGTTATCTTCCACTTATTTGGATGTAACATAAATAACAAGAATGTCACATCATGCCAGTATTTACTCTTCTAACTCAGCACAAATCCTGGGTCAAGTAAAAAAAGATTTGAAAACATTTTAGTGCTTGTTGCTTAGAGACCATTTTTAACCACTGGAAGGATCTCGCTCAAATCCACAGTTGCACAGTGAAAAACCTGAAAATTGTCTCAAAGTCTTTCCTCGGGTAAAACATTCCCAAGAATTATCCATCAAGTGACTGAGAGTGATGTTCCCATTCCTCAGCCAGTACCGAGATGGGATGGGGGATCATTTGGACATACTTCTCCTTTTTAATTAAATCTAGTTAGAAATAAGTAACTCTCTTATTTTTGAAATTTTTTATTTTAGGCATTATGATCATCACTGCTCTCTGCCCGGTATTGAATATTGAACCCAGGTGGTTTTGGTGAAAATCCATGAGGTTTGGAGCCTGTCCCATGGCTGAGAGGTTCCGGCGATGTCTCCTCCAAGGATTTATGACAACTAGTGCTTCAACACACTATTTTCCCTACAAACTGCAAAGCTGGGGAGCTGGAGGCCAGATCAGTGACAAAGGGGGTGAAATGGAGTGCAGGTGACAATGATGGAGAACCAAAATAATGCTTTCAGGTAGGGTGTTATTTTTTGACCCAATTAATAACAAAGAGAAGAAGGGCTAAGTTCTGCTGTTGGGGAGGCACAGGAGGAAAACTCTCAACGAGCTGCAGGTCAGTGCTCAGTGAAAATCAATGTACAGCCTCTGTGGTGTCTCCAGTGGGCCTGGGGTCTTCTGCTCCACCCCACCGAGCCACGGAAGCCAACAGCAGCAGTTGCTGCCTCTTGCCCGTTATGCCGTGGCTGACATTACTCTCGCACAAAGGGAAGAATCATTTTATCCACTTATTTTTAATATCAGTGGCAAAACTGAAGCAGGGAGGGGGAAAGTGTGTTTTTTTTTCCCCTTTTTTTCCTTTTTTTCCCAGGTCACAGAGCCAGGCAGTGTGGAAGCTGGTGTGCACGGTGGGTCTCCTGGCTCGGCATCCTGTGTGCCCCCAGGTAACGCGTCTATTGATGGGGCTGAAATGCCTCTTTCCATTTCCCTGCAGAACAAGGTCTTTAATAATCTCCTCACTTGAATTTAAAGAGAGTCTCATCCTTGTTGGGGCTAATATTCTCTGAATGAGTACGGCAGGAGACCCCAGTCTCCACAGATAGCTCTGGAGATTGCTGGTGAGGAAATTACCTGCGATATCTTTTATCAGAAGTTTAAATGTCTTTTAAAACAGGGCAAAGATCATGTAACCTTGGGTGAACCTTCAGTCAAATCATATTTATCGTCACACGGTGGATTGCAAAAGAGAGTTTCGTGATCATTTTCACAGTGCGAATAAAGAAAAAGGTACCATTTTCTGTTGTTCTTTTTGAGTAAAATATGTGACTTAGGCAATGGCACGAGCAGAGAGTGGGTTGCGCACAGTATGGTACGGTGTAACGAAGAGAAAGTGTGACATCATGGCCCTTCCAGACAACTGCGATGGAATATCCCAACTTGCACAACTGTTTTCCTCCCCAAGTATTAAGGAAGTTTTTCAGTAATCCCATTTCTCTCATACGTGAGGTCTAATTTAACTTAAAACAAAACGTCCAGTTGGGTAAAATATGGTAAGTACGTTTGCACGTGCTCCTATCAGGCATTAATCCTCAGATGATATTTATGTGACCATTTCTTTTCAGGTGCACTAAATTAATTGCCTGAAAACTAAGAAATATCCCAATAATATCCCACACATCTGCCATAGGAAGGCTTTCCTCCTGCAAAAGAGCTGAAAGCTGCAACTCTTGCAGATGGCAACCAACCCATTCAGCTCTTTGAATACATGGGGAAAATTCTGCATCAGTGACTGAAGAGACACTAAAATTAAATAAACCCGGGAAAAGAGCATGTCCTGCATCATAATTTTCAGAGGGGCTTGAATTAAACATATGTAACCAGATTTTAGGTAGTATTCAACACCCGTCTATTCACGCTGGTAAGACTGAAGAGCCTCCTCGCATGTTTGCATACCGGGAGCTGTCATTTCTTTTTTATCCCTCTATAGACTGTCAGGCTTTTATATATTAACCGCTGATTGTTTTTGTCTTCCTTTAAGAAATGCAATCCCTGCAAACACATCATCTCTCGCTGCGCATTCTGCACGTGGAGTCCTTGGCAAACTAGCACATGGAGAATGCAAAGGCGCATCGATAAGCATTGCCGCGCACTTAAAAGCAGCTAGGGTATAGTCTTCTCATCTTCCCTCGTCTCAATCTCAAAAATTAATATATTCTATAAGCTTCTCACTCCCTCAGTCCCCCATGTTCTATTTATTTACTTTCCCCCCCCCTTGCCCTAAATTCTGCATGCCTACCCCCGGACACGGGATTGGTGAGAGCAGTGTAAAATTAGTGCCTACAGGCAAAGAATTTCCCAACCTGTGCCTGTGCGATGCTCCTAACGATCCCCAGCCAGGAGCCCAGCCCCGCGCCGCTCGGGCTGGAGCGCAAAGGGGAGCTGGTGGCAGTCGCTGAATTGTGCCTGACATCTAATTATGTCCTAGACCTTGGCAACAGCTTGAAGATAACCCACCCCTCGCCAATCATCCTGGAAGAGTGCTGCTTATCTCCGCGATGCCCTTAGAGGCTTCCAAACCTTTGCAGGTTTTTGCTGCCAGGTACACAGTGGGCTCGTGGTTCTCTTGGAGAAAGGCCCCTTTTGGGCTTTGGGAATGTGCACGTGTTCCACTTGCACGCCTGTTTTGTGGCTTCCCAAGTTTTCTCTGGGAGAGCAGGAGGAGAAGGGGACGACGGTTTGCAGCAACTGCAGAAAGTTGCATTTCTGGCATTATAACACAGCTGTCTTCTCGCAAGCAAACACAATTACCTGTTTCCTAATTAGGACGAGTTTGGCTGAGATTACATGAGTCACCGGGAAGTTATATTCTATCATTTACCCCAGAATAGCTCTATAGTTTCATAAATGTTTTCCCTACAGAGTAAACCTTGAATTTCTGATGAAGGTCATATAACTCCCGCTCTTGAAGAAGGCATGAAGGAGGTGCGCCGGAGGGTGGAGGCTGATGCTTTGCTGCTGCCCGGGGTGGCTTTCCGGGGGCCGAGCACCAAAGCAGCTGGCAAATAACCACGTGAGAGAGGAATACGCGTAAAACAAAGACTGGTATAAGGACTAAAAATCCTTTTATCCAAAAATACAGAAACATGGGAAGAAATTCCAGTGTGAGCTTCCCAAAAGATATTTTAAAAAAAAATATTTTTTTTTCACCCCAGGTACATTTCCTCTGGAATTTTATTACTGAGACCAGTTCATATAGGCAATCTTTTGCAAATACTAGTAACCCCTGCAATATTCCAGGCTAACGGGTTACCATACTAAAACCCCAATGAAACAAAGAATGAAAATCAAGATTTTGAACTGATAATAAGTCTAATTTTAGGAAAAATAGGGTTTAGAGGAAATTTTATTATTGTTGGATTTTTCCACAACTGCTATTTTCAGGGTTTTTGCATAGACTGTAAGGCTGATGCAGGGGTGCAATTCGCAGTTCCTAAATATCTGAGGACATCTACATCTGATAGACACTGGATTTGCTATGAGAAGCTCACTTGCCCACGAGACCTTTAACTATGCTATTTATACCGGTGGTTTAGATATGTTTTGTGGATCTGCTGATCTAACATGTGCTGCTAGTGTTCCCTTCTGAAATGAATTATTTGGATGCCACCTCCCTCTGTAGCTGAGGCCCATTTTGGTATCGACCTTTGTGCCGTCCACTGCATTAATTCCCAGTTTGGGGCAATGAAACCCTTTAGAACCATCAGACCTGATGTTTTTGGGCCAAGAGTGGTCTTGTTGTGCTGCTCTCTGAGCAGAGGGGGAGGACCCGCTCATTACCCTGATTGACTAGGAGTGTGAACTGCAACCTGTCTTAATTAGTGGTAACAGGTCCTTAATTAGAGTAAAAAACACCCAAGTATGGGTGTGGTGGACCTAAATAGGACCTGTCATCAGAGACACTTCTGAATGTAAGAGTTAAAGGAGAAAAGTGTTATGGTTATTCTTGCACCTTTCATTAGTTCACAGGCAAAACGTAGCATTTTAGTGGAAAAGAGTATGTGTTTTTCACCAAAATTGTTTTAGTTTGTGGTTTCAAAATATGGGGGAGAATAGTAAAGTTAGCTTTTTGCTGTCTTGGGGTTCAAAGAGGACTCCTGCACTTGTGTGTTGGATTTCAATTCTGCTTGCTGTAAGGTTTATCTTTTCTCTTACTTTTTTTTCTTTTTCCATCTTGAAGCTATTTTAAGCACTCTATAACACATTAAGTGGGAAAAATTTGGTTAAAATTCTGATGGCTTCTCCCTTTTCCCTTATTTACAAAGAAGATTTCTTATTAAGAAACCAGTTACGTTGTTTTGAACATAGTTTAAAAATTGTTTCAGTTAGTTTTGTTGTTAAATTTCACAGTTACTCTTTTATGGGCTCACAAAGAAAATCTAAAATACATTTCTGACTGGAGAGAGGGAAGAATTCACCAAGGAAGGTGATAAAGGGCAATTAACATGGTTTGTGTACACCCCTATGGAGAAAGGTCTTTCCACAACCCACCCGGTTCTTTTGTTTTGGCTGAGAGCTGTCTCTTTGCTAAAAGCTTAAATTGGTTCACGTATGGTTTGCAAATGGTAAACTCGACCTGGAAAAGAGTAATGGCAGTTATGGAAAGTTTAGGATGGCTCATGTGCTCAGCCTGATGAACAAATGAAAGACTGGGGTGAATTTTCCTTACGTGGTTGGCAAAGAGGGAAACAGTCACAGATTATACAATAACTAAAGGAGAGACATGTATTATTTAGTGGCTCTCTCCATCATTCCAGAGATAGAGAGAGACAGCTTTAAGAAAGGAAACTCATAAAGAGAAGGAAATAGCATGTATAAAAAAAAAAAAAAATTGACATGTCCTAGAAATTCTTATTTCTGTTTCTGATGTGCTTTTCACCATGGAAGAAAACAGGCAAAGGTAGTGAAAAGTAGTCACTGTTTGGATAGATCTAAGCGTCAATAAATAATTGTGTTTTAATTAAAATGTGTCATGTCATTCTGAGGTTCCTATAGTACATGAGCATGAAAATGTATGAATGCATAGTGCAGTAATAATTAAAATTACAGTTTCTCAACTCTTAAATTTAAATGCTTGGTAATTAACTGCCTGATAAATCTCACTTTTCCATGTGTGCTTTTTTTCTTTCTTTCTGGGAGCATTAAACAGTCCTGATTGCTGATCGCACATTCCTCAACTGTTGACAGTTTTCTGTTGTGTCTATCAGAACTTGCTCCAAGTATTGCTTTATCTTTGCAGGCAAGTCAAAGATGTTGCATCCCAGGTTTATTAAACGGAAAGGTCATGAAGTCCTAAAGCCTCAAAGACGCATCCATAAGATCGGCGCTGAGAGGGACCTCAATGTCTTGGCCAGAGGTGGGTTGCAGAGGTTGACTCTGGGAGCAGCAGTGATGCACGATTTGGGCCGTTATTTTTATATTTTTACTCAATTCGGAAAGAGGGCAGATTTAGATTTGGAAGAAATTATTGAGTCTGAGTGGGGTGAGCCCCCGGCGCAGGGTGCCCTGAGAAGCTGTGGCTGCCCCGTCCCTAGAGGTGTTCAAGGCCAGGTTGGACGGGGCTGGGAGCACCCTGGGCTGGGGGGAGGTGGCCCTGCCCAGGGCAGGGGGGTGGAACTGGACGATCTTCAAGGTCCCTTCCAACTCAAACCATTCTATGAGTCTATGTGTGCCTCATTTTCATAGCTTAGCACAGGTGGTCCCCTTGCTTTAGAAAATGAAGGAATAGTTTGGCCGTGAGAGCTCCTTAAAAGAGCAGACGCTAGGCATCAAATGGGAGGTCCTTGTTACTGACCTGTCTCCCAAGACTGCCGGCCAGAGGTGCAGACAGCATCGTTCTCACAGTGGTTCTTATGACCTAGACTCTTGCTTAAACAGGACTGGAGCTACTAGCTCAATTCACACAACCACCAGCAGGTAAATGACTTTTGGTTGCTTCTAACATAGTCTGTGTTTAAACTCCTGACCTACGAGGAAATGCTCAATGCGCAGGGCCAAACGCAGCTGCTCTCCCAAGCCTGCGCTCTTTGCTAAAGGATATAAGGATATTCATTAGGGTTATCTTCATGTTTTAAATGGAGATACTCACTCTACAGGGATAAGTTGGACAGAGGCTTTTTTTAGACCAATGCTGATGCTGCTTGTAAGCCACTCCGGCTGAAAAATTAATAAACGAGTCCTAGGATAACGTGGCACTGGCTGGTGGCATGGGCTTGCTGTGACAGCTGGGCGCAATGCGGTGTCTTGGGATGCACAGGTCCATCCCATGTGCTCTCTTGGGTTCAGAGTGTGCTTTTTAAGTTTTCTCATAACTGCTTTGCTCTCTGCCTAACAATGAGGAGACCGCAGCAAATGCATCAGAAGGAGGTAAAAGCTGCAAAAGGCGTTTCCAGAAATACTCTTCCATTTGCATTTTGAATGGGGTCATCAGACGGGCTCAGCATAAAGTGAATTGAAAATAAAGGTGCTTGCTAGAAATGTTTTCTCAGTCTGTTGTGGAGGAGCAGGGAAAGAGGGTTGGGAAGGATTCAAGTTGACTCACAAGGCAACGCGGCCCCAACGCAGGACGTGTAAACATGGGAAGATCACCCAGGACCCCACAAATGCGTTGAGACAACTGCAGTTTTGGAGACAACAAGCTCGATGACAGAAATCTGAGCAAGATCTCAATTTTACAGGGAAGAGTGGGATCATGAGAGCAGTCATTTCCTTAAACATTTATTAACCCCCTTCCCTGCAGATGTAACATTTCCCATGTTTTCCCCTGCACTTCACAACACATCTCTGTGCTCATGGCGTGAACTTTACCAGGACTGATTTTTTTTTAGTGGATGACTGGAGGTGAGCCAGAAGGCAATGACTTCCAGGCATCTCCCCCGACGTCCCCTCAGCCCACCCCACCGCCGGCGAGCGCCCACACCAGGGACGATCTGGCAGAGCTCGCTCCCAGCGCTCTTGTCACCAGGGTCTTGCAAATTCGTATCATCTTTGGACTTTTTGAGTTGATAAAGAAGATAATGGGGGCGGGGGGGGGGGGAAGGGAAAGACATTTCAATTCTGTCATTGGAGTCATCAGCCCAGCTATGCATACTGCCGCATACTACTGAAGTTGCCTGAAGAATTAATTTAAGTGATTTTTTCCACCTCTTGACTATTTTGGATTGACTGTGTTTCTCAATTCCAACTCAGTAGCCGTTGCCTGGGCTGTGTCTTTGCTTATTTAAATGGTGCAGTGACTTCTTGGCCCCAGAGTGGATAATTTAATCCTCATAATTTGTGTCAGGTAACGCTGAGGGGCGGTCCCTCCAGCCGGGATTTGGAAAGTTAGCAATTAGAGATGTGATTCCAGCTCCGCGCTGATGCCGCTTCCGCAGGCAGCGGGGAGAAGGAGAGAAGCAGCTTTAGGTGGAGTTTTTTCCTCCCGATGGTGCCGTGAATCTCCCTCTGGAGAAAGACCTCTTCCCACTGACCATAAAAGCCCCAAGATAAGTAGTGGAGCACAAGCCTTGTATACAGAAGAAGAAACCCCAGGATGTAAATCCCTCATTTCTAGTTCTTGGGGACAAGCTTCTTTACTAAGAACGGCAGTTTTTGGCCTTATTTTTATTATTACTTTTTTAAAGTGAATACTTGCAGACTGCAAACAAAACAAAAAACGTTGACAAAAATTAAGGGGGCAAAACTGCCAACAATAATATACTGAAAAAAATAATTCAGGTTTACAACAAAAGAAGAAAGTTGGTGGGTTTTATTTTTTTAAGAGTTGCTTTTTGTTTCTCAGTCCGTATATTGTAGTTGGAACACATTTTTAAGAATCTTTGCAGCTATGGGGACTAGTGATTTTCTTGCTTATCTGAAGCAAGGCTCTGATTCTCATTTAATCGCTAGTTTCTTTTAATCGCTGCTTGTGAAAGCCGAGGCTTTAAGATCTCCAGCCTCAGTCAGATCGCTACAACATTGTGAAAGTTGGCAACTATTGAAATATTTGCAAATATTTTTCATGCCAGTTTTTTTTTCTCGGTTCTGCTTGCAGCCGTCGGCAGGGGACCTTTTGAGGTGTAACTACTCCCTACGTAAAATCTTCCTGAGCCCGGTTCAGAGCTGGTGCATGCAAACACAACTGTGTCGACTTCAGCAATAAAAAAGAAAAACAACCAAACCCCCAAATGTTGTTATCAATCCTTACATATACATTTTGGGTTTGTGTTATTTAAGCTTTTTATTTACCTCTTTTCCTTTCTATTTAGGCATTCTAAAGTAGGGAAAAACATTACATTTTGGAAATGAAAATCAGGAGGATGCATTAAGAAAATAGAATGAAATATTTTATAATTTTTCATGTGGAACACTTAATTCTGCGCACTTTATAGTGAAATATGTTTATATTGGAATATAGCTTCCTATTTTTGAAAACGCTTCCCATCCTCAGCCCTTGCCTCCTCCTGCTGCAATTGGTGCAAATGTGACATGGGGGCTCATGTCTCAGCCAAGGGAGTGTTGGGGACAGGCGGGGGGCAGAAGGACACCTGCCATATAGAGTCACAGAGTGGTTTGCTCCAGTCCTGTTTAAGCAAGAGTCTAGGTCATAAGAACCACTGTGAGAACGATGCTGTCTGCACCTCTGGCCGGCAGTCTTGGGAGACAGGTCAGTAACAAGGACCTCCCATTTGATGCCTAGCGTCTGCTCTTTTAAGGAGCTCTCACGGCCAAACTATTCCTTCATTTTCTAAAGCAAGGGGACCACCTGTGCTAAGCTATGAAAATGAGGCACACATAGACTCATAGAATGGTTTGAGTTGGAAGGGACCTTGAAGATCATCCAGTTCAACCCCCCTGCCCCAGGCAGGGACGCTTCCCCCCAGCCCAGGTTGCTCCCAGCCCCGTCCAACCTGGCCTTGAACACCTCCAGGGACAGCAATGGCTCCTCATTCCTTGCTGTGCAGATGGCCTTGGTGGAAGGGGATCGATTCCTGTCAGCATTGGGACTGCGTGCATGGGTAATTGCCGGGATCATTAAACCTGTCTGAAAGGTGGAACTCCCTGGATGCGTGCACAGTGCATCGCTGGGCATGGACACGGTCCTGCGTGGGGAAGAGGAGGAGTGGCACCGGGGAAGTGCCGACTAAGGTTTTTCTTCATCGTGAATATAGGAAAACAAACACAGAATCTTATTGCTTGTCTGGGGAGGCTGCAATTCAAAATCTGGTGTTATTGCATTGTTTTGAGCGCTGCATTAAGGATTTAAAATCCTTCTGGATGCTTCCTAGCAGTGGTTTGTTAATGGCCTTGCTTTACCTCGTGTGCTGTTACCCACCTCTGAGGAATCTCAATCAGCTGAGCTGTAGATACAGTTCCCCCAAATACATGGAGAAAAAAACAGCTGAAATGCTCATGCGACAAACCAAACAAGGATTTGTCTCAGAAAATGTCAGCATCCAGCTTGATGTGCATTACTCCAGCTAATCCATCCATGGGTTTGCTAAAGATATCCTGAGAAGGACCAGGGTGAGCAGTCAGCGGGAGGAGTTATGGGGCAATGACGAGCATCTCCTCTTTCTCCATAACACTTCATCAGAGCCAGCAAGTTCTTGGTCTGCATTGTAAGGTGAAAAAGGTGTTTCTCTCTCCTTTTCTTTCTTTCTTTCTTTTTTTTTTTTTTTTTTCCTCCAGCATCAAAAGCATAACAAGGAGCAGGAGAGTTTGAATTTATAACAATCATTTTGCCCCCTTAATACAAATAGACTTATCTAGTAGCTGTTGCTACCTCTAAATTAGGTGTGCTGAGCTATGGGTGTACTGGAAATCTCGTGTAAGGGAGAAAGGAAAGGAAAGCTGACCAAAACAGAGGGCAGTGACAGGTTGTATTCAACCAGTTTGGCTTTCCCACAAGACAATGCAAACTACACCTGTCTAATACTGTACTTTGTTTGTGCTTGGTAGGAAGCTGAAGAGAAAATAGTTTGTTATTCAGAGGACATGAATATTCTTTTCCTTTTTCTTTTTTTTTTTTTCTTCTCATTTTCTGCCTTTTCTTTGTCTCGGCTGTCCCTTAGCGACGTACAGTACTGCTGTAGAGTTAACAATTTGGTACCAGCCGAAGCACTGATTTGATTACTGTTAATTTGATGTCATTTTTCAGTGAATGGTGAAACAGTGACTGTTCCTATGCACAGGGACTCTATCTAGCACTCAGAAAATACTTCTTATCAAATCGCTTAACAATTGCAGCTTGTTTTTGCATCACACAGTGTTTTCCTATTGAATGAATGGTGGTGTGTGGATGAGATGGAGTTGCAAGTGGGATATTGGCAGGAATGAGATGGATGCAACAAAGCGAGAGGAGAACTGGGGGCTTATTAAACATACGCCGTCTTTTTGGGCAGTGTTTCCAGACATGTGCTTAAATAAAGGGAAAGATAATAGCGAATGCGGTATTGTAGCCCTTGTTTGTATATGGTTTTTCTATGTGTTTGTCTCTTTCATGCAAACCCTTCATATCCATTGCATCGATGCGTGGTGTTTAGGATAAAGGATGCTCCAGAATTAGCGGGTAATTACTGATTTCCAGGAGACACCAATCCTTCCACCTGCATTGTTGTCAATTTGGAAAAAAACACTGCTGCTTTTTTCCACTGGGATCATGGTTGGGATTTAGGTGAGGATGGGGACAAGCTCCTCCAAGTGTCCCTGTGCGACAGGGATTCAATCTCTAGGTGAAAAAGGTAATGGCTGGAAAGGATGGGGTTTAAAAGCATCTTTTATGGCTTTATTGAAGAAGTGTTGGTGTAAAAATAAAGGAGGGTTTTCCCTGCTGAGTGTGGGTGGTGGGTTGGAGTGAGGGTGCTTGTGTTTGTAAACAAGTAAATTAAATAAGGCACAGTCAGGGTCAAATTAGAGATGCCGTAAAAACGAGGCATTTTGGCTCCTTATTTATTTGTCTATGTGAAGATAAACTTACAGCAAGTCAGAAGATGACTCTCTGAAGGGCCAATACCACCACAAGGATGCTGAAAACGTGAAGAATTGAAGTATATCTTCTCTTTCCGACTTCTTCACCAACCACAGAGATTTTATATTAAAAACAACTAAAAAAAAAAATGTAGCTAGAATTAGATCAACTAGAAATGCAAATTCATGGCACAAAAAAGAAAAACAGCATAAAAGAGAAAAGCGTCCTGATGGCTTGCAAGGGGCGGGATGGCTCAAGGGCTTGAAATTTTTTTTTAAATAGAAATATTATCGCATTTTATTTCCATTCTTTGCAAGGGGAGCATTGCTTCAGAGTTGGACGCTATCTGATGTCCAGGCCAATGTGGTACCTCGGAAGAGTTTATTGTGGGAGTGTGGTTAGCCCACCCCTGTCCAGCTCAATGGTCTCCTTCAAGCCCAGGTGGGCAGCTCTTGGTGGCAATGGGGTGGACATAGGCCTGGAAATGTGGCCTGGAAATACCTTTTTCTGTTGATCTTGGGCCATTCCACCTCCCCTTTCTCTCTGGAGATTTACTGTATTAAATTTTCTGTTTTGTCTAAAGGCTCTGAACAAAGGGAGATTTGCAGAAGATTTGTATGAGGCGACGGCTCATATTTGGTCTATATTTCAGAGAGGTAAAATAAAATGCTGAACCTAGTACAGCTAAACCGCTGTGGGAGTTTTCCTGGGTACTGGTGGCATATTTCTTTTGTGATCTTTCAGGAGGTTAAGGGTGAAGCTGGAGCTATATGAAGAACAATTTGTTTGCTCTTAACAGAGGCAAAGACAGACGAAGCCGGTGAGCATAGCTTCTGGGTCCTTCAGTCATCTGGTTTTAAACCTGATCACATGCCAGTTCCGAGGTAGTCCTTGCTCAAGTCCCCTTCACTGATTGTGTGATGTTCTCGTGCTTCCCATGCTCACCTCTGTCTGCAGATCAGTTAAACTTCCTAAAAACAGTCATTGTACTGGTGTTGCGAGATGATGTGTGTATTCTGAATGTAAACCCTTCACGATTACATACTCTTTACTTGCAGATACATAAAAAGTGTGGGGTAAATTAATTAATCTGGACAAACTGGCCTTAAAAAGGCTTGTTACTGAAAACAATTAATTGGTGTTGTCACTCTGTCTTATAAATCTTTTTTTCCCCACACACCCCATGAAAGGTTGAACAACAGCCTTAGTTTATATTGATTTTTTTTTTTTTTTTCAAATGTGCAACACAATGGACAGGAATTTCATCAATGGAGGTAGATGATGTCTTCCCATCTTCACGTTGTAGGTCATAAAGGAAGGTTTCCTAGGCCAAAAAAAAGGCAACGCATTTCTAGTTACTGTCTCTGTACTATCTTTGCTACCATAAAGGGCTTCTTGCCACTTAGTTCAGAGGTCAATGTGGACTGTTTATCCCTTTATTAGATGCAGAGGACCATGCTTGGTGGAAGCTGCTGGGGATAAAGGACTGTTTTGCTCAGGTGGGACTTTCCTGCTGCTGGGGAGATTGTGAGGTTTTTCACTGCTTGTTCTGTTTTCCAGGCGTCGGTTGCGTCGTACAATCACAACCATCTTTATTTTTTTTAATTTTTCTTTTCTTCATGGGTTCAGAGGAAAAGAAGCAGTGTGAATTTTGCATGGCTTGAAAACAGGCAATAAAGAGTCACATTAGCGATCGGTACGTGCCAAAACATCTCTCTGCAAATACACATCACCGGCACCTTCCCTCTGCACAAGACTGGACCGCAGTTTGCAACCTGAGACAGCAGCGGTGCTTCCTCAGGTCGTGAGATGGAGTTAGCAAAACCATCATGACCATCTCATTTCTTGACCCATCTGAGAACAGGGAGTTGGGCTGGTTGCACTGTCAGGGCAAAGGCTCTCTCCCCAGGGTGGGGTTTCACACTCAGGGGACCACCAACTTCTCCCTTAAACTCCACCAGGCAAAAATCTTACAGTACTGGGGAAAAGAGGGGGAAAAAAAACCCATAAAAATTAGTTAGCATTCACTAATTAACTGTAATAATATCATTTAGAATCGCTGTCTGGAAATATAGTAGCTTTGGCCCTGTGCCATGATACGATATGTATGGCTGCTGTCTTTCATGCGGCCACACATCTATTTTGAGACCTGACAGTGATGATCAGTTCTTAAACATTTAATTGCTGCCATTGGTTTACTGAAGGAATTTTATAGCCTTGCTTAGCCGGCTAATATCTCACAGCAGCTGCTATTGATTGCAATGATTTAGGTATTTAGAAAACAAAAATAAACTCTGTAACTGCAATTTTTTATTGTTCTATGTATCTCCTTACTATTGAAAGGGCTGAGGAGAAGTTGAAACATCAACGCCATAGAAACATCCATATCAGTAATCAAATATACTCCATATTTTGCCAAGTATCCTGGGCTGTCACATCTGCCATCGCCACCTGTGATAATTTTCCTCTTTTTTTTTTCCCTAAATAATCAATTACAATATTCTGTTGTTTTCCCTGCACACACACTCATTTATTACAACTGGCTCCAGTTAGTCATTTGGAAAATGTCAGGGAGGAGGTGTGGGTAACTTTGCACCGTGCAGGCTTTTTGAGCACAGCAATGGTCATCGAGGAGCCCCATAGACCCAACTGTGCAGAGCTGCTCTCCGTCAGGTGTGTCATTAACAACGGATGATCCTGCATATGTGGATGAGAATTTACTGAATAAGCAGATGAGTGAGATTTTGCAATTTTCTGTCGTAATCAGGATGGTCTCTCTTGGAGCACCGGATGTTGGTAATATGCAGTGAGCGTGTTTGCAGGATCCTCATTCCCCGTGACGAAGGATGACTCAAGTTTTGTGGCTGGCAGGTGGGGAAAGCCAAGAGGAAAACATTGGTGGAAGCTGAGCAAAGTTGGTCAAGAGTTGCTGAAAGACAGTGAACAGAGAGGACCATGTCACTATATTTCCTAGATTCATTTTAGAAAACAACTGCACTTTAAAAAGCAAGGAATGTAGTAAATGATTTTTTTTTTCTTTAAAAGAAAATTCTGAGTATAGAATCATAGAATGGTTTGGGTTGGAAGGGACCTTTAAAGGCCATCTAGTCCAACCCCTCTGCCACAAGCAGGGACATCTTCAAGTAGACCAGATTGCTCAGACCCCCATCCAATCTGACCTGGAATGTTTCCAGGGATGCGGAATATCCCAGCTCTCTGGGAAACCTTGGCCAGTGTCTCACCACCTTCATTGTGAAAAATTTCTTCCTTGTATCTAGCCTGAATCTCCTCTTTTTTAGTTTAAAACCATTACCCCTTGTCCTACCGTAACAAGACCTGCTAAAAAATCTGTCCCCATCTTTCTTATAAGTCCCCTTTAAGTACTGAAAAGCTGCAATAAGGTGTCCCTGGAGCCTTCTCTCCTCCAGGCTGAACAACCCCGACTCTCTCAGCCTGTTGGTTCTCACGTCTGTGTGTTGTGCCAACACTGCCTGAGCGATATGGGCTGGTAGTTATCGTTACACATGGAGCACCTCTTCAATGTGTCCGTTCCGATGAGTTTAAGGAGCTGCATTTAAGGAGGCATCAGCAGGGCTTTAGCCTGAACCCCAGCAGTACCCCTGCGTGTCCTGGTTTGCCTCGTGTTTGTGCCAGCATCAACACAAGGAGCTGTTAAACCACCCTTGTTTCCAGGGAGAAAAGTGAAAATGTCAGCGTCGGTGGCTTTTAAAGGCAGGAGCAGAGCAGAAAGGGCAGGGATGGGAGTGGAGCAGACATTTACACTCATGGGCTTTAGTACAGCCTGATCAGAGACCCCTCTTACATTAATATTTTAAAAATAGTCATCTCTTTTATATGCCGTTAGTTAAGAGGTACTAGTGGAAGCGTGCTTTGAGATAAAAGGACGGCCCCAGTCCAGCCCGTTTGTGAGAGAAGGCTTTTCTTGCATTTGTGGGGAATTTAGCCCAGTGATCTTTGGAAATTCAGTTTCCCAAATTTATAACCTATACGTTCCCTTCCCGTTGCACAGCTGCGCCGGCATTCTTCAGCAACCGCCAAAATGCAAATATCATATTTGTTGTGCGCTTTAAGAGCTGCTGGATTCCAGCAGAGCTAAAGGTGTGCCGTAGACCTAAACGAGATACTTTTTCATATAAAGCATATGAACTAGTTGCAGCAGAATCGGACTTAAAACCAGATTTTTAAAATATTTTGGGGTTTTTTTTGGCTGGTGCCTGCTTAGGATGGGAGACTGCATAGGAACCTGCTAAAAAAATTTACACTTGTTAATTCAGCTCCTTTTTGTATTAGTCAGGCCTCAGTTTTAGTGATGCTTCATGATTCTTTGGTGTAAAAAGGAATTTTGGTATTGTTCTCCGTTTTGGTAAGATTCATAAGGTTGCCTATGTATTTTCTTTTTGAAGATACTAGCTAAAGTTGTATAAAAACTGAGGGATTGTGTTAGATTTTTCTACATAGAAAAATATTCAGGAAATTATGTTTTAAAAAGGGCAAACCTTAAAAAGAAAAAGTCCAAACTGTGCCTTGGTTGAGCATATTTTAAAAATATGACACATCCCCTAAATATGTCACATTTATTTTTATAATATTATAAATAAAAAGTTGAGTGAGAAAATAATCTCTTTGCCGTACTTGGGAGCACAGCCTCTGCCAGCAAAGGTCTCTGCAAATAGCAGAGTTCAAAACTGCTTGGGATCTCTCCACCACCCGCCTGAAATGAAGAAATACATTCTTATGTGTACATTACATAAAACATATATAGGTATTCCTCCATGTATCGTAAATCCTACTGACTATGATATATGCCAAGCAGATGCCAAAAATTCAGAAAAAAATCTATCTGTTAAACCCCTCGGCTATTGTTTTTTAATGCTGACATATAGTTATACGTGCTTTAAGGCTAAGTTTTTTGGCCTGGGAATTTTCTGACGAACATTTTTGGACCGAAACTCTACAGTTTATTGAAGAAGGTTTTTCATGAGAAGAGGTCAGTTTTGAGAAATCTTCCTGCTTAAGAAAAGGGTTTAAGTTGTCCATAGGTCCTTTTTCTAGGTTTCAACAGAATTTTGGATTCAAAAAAACTTTTTCTCTTTTTGCTTAATACTGTTAATTTGTAGGAAAAATGAAAATAAATAGTTTTGGAAAAAAAGAAAATAGATTTTGTTTTTCCCTTTGTAGACTTTTCCTCTGTTATTTTCTTATTTTCATAGTAGCGCAGGAAATGGTCCTACAGGAGTAGGGAAGAACTGGTCTTTATTCTTATTTGAAAGCCTTAGGAATTTTTTGTGTATATTCACTTTTTAACCTGAAAAAATGTCCCTAAGTGTCTTTAAATGAGTTTCCATTTGTTGCAGGTTGCACACAGTTTTGGTTTGAAGTTGTATGCCGGGGGCTCACCACGGGCACAGGCGATTCTTCACAGGTGAGATTCTTCCTAAATCTCATGTAAATCTCCCCTTTTTCAGTTTAAAACCATTTTCCCTTGTCCTATCACTCTACTCCCTGATCAAGAGTCCCTCCCCAGCTCTCCTGGAGCCCCTTTAGGCACTGGAAGGGGCTCTGAAGTCTTGCCAGAGCCTTCTCTTCTCCAGGCTGAACCCCCCCAACTCTCCCAGCCTGTCCTCCCAGCAGAGGGGTTTCAGCTCTCTGATAGTCTTCGTGGCTTCCTCTGGACTCGCTCCAACAGGCCCATGTCCTTCTTATATGACATCATGGTAAATTGTAGGTCAGTGAGGTGTCGCTCCTCGCTGTGCCTAAACCCTTCTCACTGCAATCATTTCAGGATGCAAAAGTGAACAGAGTGTGGTCACAACTGGGGTGAATACATCTGAATTGGGAAAAAGGCTGGTGGAAAAAAACATTGTGTTGACTTCCTACCTCCAGTCCCCTTATGTATCTGTGCTTTTCATTTTAGATGCTCAGAGCATCACTGTCATCCAAAGGGGAAGAAGAGCTGCTCCTCTGTATTTTCTCTTTAAAATGTTGGTGTTCATGTTGTATGTGTGCAAAATGTTATTACGATTATGGTGATAAAGTTGTGTATTCAAGCTATTTTTGATACCAGCCTGTGAGCAGTCACAGTGGAGATGGATGGAGAAGTGGTACATCCCACTGAAACGCAGGCAGTGAAGGGTTTCTTTCCTGGGGCATCTGAGCCCTGCAGAGACGCAGCTTCTGGACACTCGTCCACACCGTTTGCACTTATTTAACTTCTCCCAAATTGCGGTTCGTTTAATCAAGTTAACTTCAAATGCGTTTAAACTGCTAATGCACCGGGTCATTGATTTTAACAATGTTCTCACCACTACGTTTAATTATTGTACAAGCTGTTATTTAAGAGCACAGTTCTGATGGCGGGATGTAATAGCGCCTTCTTAGATCGTAATAAATGAAACAACCCAGTAATGGTCTGTGCGAGACTTCAGCTAAGAGGTTTTTACAGTGGGGAGAGAAACCAGCTGTGTACGTGCACGGAGTGTGCACCACGAGCTCGGTGGCGAGGTGTGATGTCAAGTGACAAGTATGTGGCACTATGGCCTCCTGGGCACAGGTGGTCTTCACCAGTAGTTACAAGAGGAAACCAAACTATGTGAAATGAAGTTAAGCTGAAAAAAAACAATCCAAAGTAGCGCAACCAAAATATTATCAAGGTCTTCACAGGTGCTTCAGCATTGCTTCTGTACACGGTAGTGTGGGACCATCCCGGAGGTGGCAGGAGGAGAGGTATGCTCCATCTCGGGAAGAAAGGCTGAGAGCACAGTGCACAGAGCTAACAGGAGGAGGGCTAACAGCAGCTGTGTCTGCCTTCTCCTGGTTGGTGTCAGTGGAAACATCCCTCTTTCCTCTCTTGCTTCACGTCACCCTGATTTTTGAGAAAATCCTGCTCATCTGCCTTGTTTCTCGGGCACCTCAGAAGGGAAAGTGCTTCAGCGTGCTAGCACTGCTGGGAGAGGCTGAAAAGGGCTATGGTGGAAAATGTCGGATCTGGATTCTTTTGAAAATTGAGCTATTTCAGATAATCAAGAAGTTGATGTTTGAGTACCAGGGAGCATGAAGGACTCAGTTGTTGTAATTTGTTTTGTCTGTGTTGATTTTTATACCCCCCCCCCCTCCCCCCCCCGAGGTTTTCCATCCAGTAAGCTTGGTGGCGGTTGCTGGCTGAGTTTGTTTTGAAATTTGTTTTATTTTGTGTAAAGGGATGTGTAAGGGATTTTTATTTTCTCGCATGACAACGATTTAGTTGAGGTCTGGTTTGGATGCTGACGCTGCAGTAGGAGGAGCAGAAACGAAATGCTTTGGGAAGGGGAGGGCTGGAAGAAAGCGCATCCTTTCTGGCTTTTCCTTTGTAGTTTCTATTTTTCTGCCCCATCTTGAGAAAGATTAAGTCTAATTTATGCACCTTCAGGGCCGGCTGGTGGTTGGCTCGGCTTTGCTCTGGGAGCGTGGGCAAGCAGGGGGTTCTCCCAGCCCTGGTGCAGATGGGGTCCCCACGCTGCTCGGGGTGCTGGGGGTGTCTGGGTGCTTCCCGGGTGGGCGAGCAGGAGGGCAGCCGAGCCCCGTGTCGAGCGGCCACCTCTGCTCTGCTGGGGAGAGCAAGGCGCTGTTTATCCCACAGAGTTCTCATGGTTTGGTTTTAATTTTCCTATTCCACCGGGAAACGCGATACAATATATGTATGACATGAGCCTCTTTGTATTTCTAGATTAGAGCAATATCATAGGAACAAGAGGGGATCGATGCTTTCATGAACAGGCTCCGCGTCTTACAGAGGTACAAAGGTGAGGCCAAACAGTTTTAGTATAAACAGCTCTGTGCTCTCCTGAGATACCAGCCATGCCTGAAAAGTGAGATATTTCTTACACATCGTGTGAAAAATTGCTCCACTCCTCACTTAGAAGACGCTCGGTGAGGGTGTACAGGAGGGGGCCAAGGGCGCGCCATGAGCATGGGTCCGCGAGCCCACTCCCAAACCCCCCTTTCGCCCCCATCGTTGTCCTTCCTACCTGTAATTTTCTTCCTCAAGAAATGTCTTTTTTACTATTTCATCTTCCTCGCCTTCAGTGTAACAACACCAAACCCAGACTTGACCTACTGTGTTTCAGTTTTCATCAGAATAAATCCATCCAGTGACTTTTACCCAGACTAAACCTTCAGCTTTTTCCAAGTCCTTCTTCATCTCATTTGGAAATTTATTATCAATACGGGCTGGATATATGGAATCAACCTCTGGCTATGTATATACGTGCGCTGCGGCACGTGAGACCCCGTGTGCTAACTTGTGTGCTTAGTCATAAATAAATAGCGATGGGGGAGAGGACGACTGAGTTTGCACTCTATTTGATTAATGAATAGAGGTGCTGGAGCACACCGAAATCAACTCTGAAAGGCATTTTTCTGGTTTTCTGCATTTTTAATCTTAAAATAAAGTGTATTCCACCAAACAACTATCATCTGTCCCGGCTCGTGCTCGCAGGGGTTGGTGGCTCCAGGAGAACCTCTGGCGTGCGGGGAGAGCGCCCGGGTGTGCGGGGTCCTCGCTGCTAGTTATCTCAAATTACACCAATGATTTTAAAACATATGTCAATAGGCTTTTAAGTAAGCAGATTCTGTTGTGATTAATTAATCATACATTTTCTCAACTTCAAATGAAAATTTTTTAATGAAAATTATTCATTATTTTTTTTTTTTGGCTGTTTGTTTTTATACATCTGCATACTGCTTAGTTTGAACATATTAATTATAATAAATAAAAAATAAGGAAAGCAGCAGGTGTTCTCTTATGTATTCTACAAAGAATCTTATTCTTTAAATTTTACCAGATTTTTTTATTCCTGCTGTTTCACACTGTGGGTTTCACAACATAAATATTTTCTTTTATTCGCATGAGACATTTTTTTGTTGGCAATTTGAAGGCTGTCATGGTTTGCGGAGAAGAAAACATACTTATAATGTCTCCTTGCTGGTCCATGACTGATTTTACACGGACTCAGGAGTGAGTTTTAAATATGTGGATTACCCCATAAGATTCTGGGTAAGGTACAGAGGGAAGTGGGATTTTTCCTCCCAATTTGACTTGCAGAGACAGTGTTTGGGAGTGGCATTAGTCTGGGATTTTTTGGAGGGGAGTGGGCGAGTTATGTGTTTCTTTGTTTCACAGTTGTTGGTTTTGAGTCTGAGGGGCTCACTCTTCCAAGCACTTGAAAATATGAATGCAAAGATGAGGGGCAGGTGATGATATTATTACTATTATTAATATTTTTATTATTATTATTATTACTATTTTACTTTTAAAGAAGCTTTCTCATGCTCTCCAGGACCCCAGAGCCAGCACATAGGGAGCATCCATTGTGGCTGGGGGTGGGTGGTGCAAGAGAGGTCCCTGTTTCGTGTCCATCACCTCCAGGGGAAGATGAGTCCCCGGGTGGTACCCAAGAAAGGGCAGAAAAAGTCCATCTGAAGACATTAAACAATTTCTTCCAGCCCATAAGTCATTTATCGCATCCAGGGGAAGACAAGGATCCACATTTGGTAGAGACTCAGGCCGTGGCCAGGCTTGCCTGTGGTTACTGGGCTGTGAGGTCACCTGCACGAAGTCTTTCCCCAGCTTTTATTTCCTTGTTTGGTTTTTCATTTTGGTTGGCTTTTTTTCTTTTTTAAATAATTTAAAAATGCACAAACAAAAAACTCCAAACAACAGAGCTGAAAAGGAAGTGTAGGCATCAACTTTAACTACATCCTGACTCTCTTTCTCCTTCTTTTTATTATTATTCCTTTTTTTTTTTTTTTTTTTTTGATTAAAAACAAGCTTGGATGCGAGTGACTGGCATGGAAAGCTAAAAGGCAACTTGAAAGTTTTGGAGAATTATTTTTGTACGTTTCAAACGCGAAGTGAGGATTATAAACAGTTTAAAAGCTTTACCATTTCAACGTTATCCATCAGAGGCCCCTCCGAATGCCCAGATGAATACGGGAGTGGACAAGGTTCTGGTTCCTTTCAGAGAGCTGCCTCGACCTTCTGGGTTTTTCCTCAGGCATTGATGTTTGGTGCATATGAAAGGATTTCTCCGGGGGTTTTTCCAAGGGTTTTGTGGGAAGTAAAGCAGATAGGGTGAAGTAAGAATACAGACTTAAGTTCCGTCTGTATTTTTGGTGGTAGAGAACTGACTTCTGCATTATCTCACAAACACATAGGAAACATAAAAAGGGGAAATTATGCAGAAAAACATAAATTATGTAGATGCTGGAAAGCCTATGCAAAACATGATATGTGCACATAATAGCATATTTCCCTAGGGTCTAATTGCATCCTTTGGGTACCTTTTGAAGCATCTGAATATTCAGAAGAAAGCAAATTTATTGTAATTTACAAAATATCACAAAAAATAAGGTTGATAAAATGATGTATGTTGTAATAGAAACTCACTCTTCAGTCATTTTCTTAAAGTTGACCGAAGACTAGAATGTAATAAATTGGAGCGGCCGTTAGGTGGGGGATAGAGCTGCTTCCCCCCAGTCTGCTCCCCCCCTTTCCCCTTGCAGCTGTGGTACTTTTCAAGAGGCTTTTTTGGCAGGTCCTCAGCGCCAACCCTTGCGAGGAGAACCGCTGCGGTGGGTAATAAACGGCTCGTATGCCATTTATTTTCTTTTCAGTAGCTGAGATTTAGTCAGGGTAGAGAAGCCCTGTGACAGCCCCTCGGAGTGGCCCTAAGTGGACATGATGGGGGAGGTCCGGTGTCAGAAGGGCTCATCATGATATCTGGTCTCCCACCGAAACTCCTCCTGAGCCCCACTGAGTAAATTGACAGATATTTCTTTGCATCAAGAAACAGGTAATCTGCAGATAATCAGAATGCCCCTGGACCAATTACAGCTGCCCTCGGTGATCTCTTCCCCGTTGGGATGAATATGTAAGCTTTTGGGAAACTTGTGATCAGTCACCAAAATCTAAATATATTCGTCTGTCTTTGAAACGGCTTCGCCGCTTTGAACTCAAGAGTCAGGAGGTAAAGTAAAACAATCAGGAATTCTTGCTGAGCCACATTTTAACATTTTTCTAGAGTCAGGGGGTTAGCGTAGCTCTTCTTCACTAACTGTTCCCTCATCAAAGGCAAAGTCAAATGCCCTAACCACCTCTCACTGGGCTCCCCTTCCAAGTCACAAGGATTATCAGCAGCCTCCTGACGCTGCCGCTGGGGAATACAGACTATTCCTTTTGCAGTGCCTCGATCCGAGTGGAGACTTGAGTAATTACTTTCTATTACTGGTATCTATAAATAGATGTTCATATTTCAGGTCAGCCATATGTAGGCACTTGGTATGGAGAACAAACTCTTTTGAAGGCTGAGCTGTCAGTAGGTTTAAGAGTTTTCCTGGTAAAAGCCTGAAGGAGCATTTACATTTGCCATCAGCATCCTTGATCGGTTTGCTGACCTATTGCGCTGATGGGTCCTGAGCAAGGCACAAGAGCACCGTATTTGGCAGAGGCTGTACAATTCAGATCTTATTCCGTCATGCTCTGTTTGGAATACCTAAACTCATCTTTTTGACAGCAAAAACTGTCCTGAGACCCAAACGCAGACAGTGACAGAACAGTTGAGATTCAGCATATTGCCTTTTGTGGAGCCAGTTTGAAGACAATTTGGCTGTTGACCTTAGTGTGGAGAAATTTGGGACCTCCGTGACAAATACAGGAGGGGGCCACTGGGATTTGCCATCCCCGTTACTTGCCTTCCTGCAAAAATCAGTGTTGAGTGGGCTGCTGTCTTTGGGGACACCCCCTCTCGCCCGGCATGGGTGCAGCTGTGACCTCCTCTGGGGCATGTAGCACCTCTCTGTGGGTCCCATCCTGGTGGCACAGCTTTGTGCAGCCGTGTGGGATCCAAGCGAAGCACCCAGATGCCTTCGTGGTGTCCACACCGCGCTATTACTTGCTTGGCCTAGCTTCGCTCTGGCTACCTCGTATTCATAAACATGTGTCCAAGCTTCCCCACGCCTGGAATTTAAATACATAAATGTCCTGCAAAGATTTGTTGTTGGTTAGTAATATATCGTCAGCTGTCCTGTCAGCCTTTTTATCGTCTGATTAGCTTTGAAATCATTGAAGCCGGTGAAGATTCGTTTGTTATCTTGGTTCTCAAAGGACTAGAAATCCAGTGATCGCACAAATACACCGCGAGGCAAGTACCCATTTGTAAGATAGATGATGATTGCTTGTCGATACTAAGAAAAAGAGCTTTGTCAAATCTGAAGTTGTCTCCTTTTTTAATAAAAAATAGTATTTTGATTTCCAGGCTTGGAGAAAATTGTAAGGCTGCTAGCTGCAGACAAAGGAAAAAAAAACCCAACCAACCCAAAACCCAAGGTGACTTGGATGTTTGTTTGTTTGCTTTTGAGGTATGCAAGAATTTTTTTTTTTTTTTTTCAGAACAAAAGCTGTCAAGGGAAGGAAAATACTTCTTTTATGATAAGCTCATGCAGGTTTGCAGAAATTTTCTTTCTTTAATGAGCAATCTACTTCATTGCCTGCTTTCTCTAATCATCTCCCTGAGATGGAGCTCTCCATTGCAAGCACAGGAGCCTGAACAAGACCTAGTGGGACTTGACTTGATGTTGGGCAGACTTTGGGAGCTGGGAACCTTGCTTTGGAACAAATATTTGGCCGTAACATGCAGGTGTGCTTGCACAACCAAAGCCTCCTGCAATTGTTATGTATGTGCTTCTTCAAAGTGTCCTAGGACTGGGTTAATGCATAGTCCAGGTCAGAAATAAGGTGGCTGGAGGTATTTGCACAGCCAATGCTGTCTTTTTATGTTACTGTGTGAAGGCTCTGTTAACACTTTGTATTTTCTGCTTTTCGTAGATATACATACTGTCATTTTAATAGGTAAAGCCATGGAGAGGTGGTCTGTAAATAGCCTATGGATGTTAATCACGGAATTTTCATGGAATCACGGAGTTTTCAGAGTTGGAAGGGACCTCTAGAGATCACATAACCCCACTCCCCTGCCAAAGCAGGATTGCCCGGAGCACATCACTCAGGACTGCATCCAGGCGGGTCTTGAAAATCTCCAGGGAAGGGCACTCCCCCCCTCCCTGGGCAGCCTGTGCCAGTGTTCTGTCACCCTCACCGTAAAGAAGTTTTTTCTGTGTATTTGAACGGAACTTCCTGTGTTCTAACTTGTGCCCATTGCCCCTCGTCCTGTCACTGGGAACCCTTGAAAAGAGCCTGGCTCCATCCTCCTTCAACCCACCCTTTAGATACTTGTACGCCATAATAAGGTCTCCCCTCAGCCTTCTCTTCTCCAGGCTAAAGAGTCCCAGCTCTCTCAGCCTTTCCTCATAAGGGAGATGCTCCAATCCCTTCATCATCTTAGTTGCCCTTCGCTGGACTCGCTCCGGCAGTTCCCTGTCCCTCTTGAACTGGGTAGCCCAGAACTGGACACAGTATTCCAGTTGTGGCCTCACCAGTAATCCATACCTTAAGGAGAGGGTGTGTGTATGTGTGTTAATAGCATCTGAGAAGGAGACAGCATAAAAACGATTGTGAAAAAAAAGAGAAGTGTATGTAACTATATATCTGTTAAGTAATATCTAACAAAAAATATTTAGATACTTTAGAGTGAAATTGCATACTAAACCCGAGATTTGTCAAGACGTGTAGTGAGTCTTTGCTCGGGGCAGGGGTTTGTTTTGGCTCACCCCTTCCCCCCTACACCCTCGGGGACAGAGTGGCGATTCGTACAGCTTCTTCCCTGCCACCAGTGGAGCTGTGTTCCCTTGGGCGCTCAGGGGAGCAGAGCTCAGCCCAAATGTCCTCCGAGCTGGAGCCAAGATGCGGCCAAGCCCGTGCTTGGGGTGTGAGATGGATTCGGTCCTCTTGGAACAGATGATGCTCTGTTCTTTGTTAACTAACTGCCTTTACGTATCTGGAGGTGACAGTCTCCAGATTAAACTGTGCTAGTTCCTCTGTTACACCCAGCGAAGAAACTCTGAGCTAGGTGTGAAACCACACGCTGCCCCGCTGCTCTCCCGAAAATCAGTGTTTCCCTGGAGGCCTCTGAGAAGTGGGAAATAAAAGAGCGTAACTTTTGAAGTGAGCACATACCCTCACAGCGAATCACGGTACGACTTTGTTTGTCTCCAGCACCCCCTGTTCCTTCTAATCTTCCCCATGTTTTTCCATGCCATAAAAACAGGAGCCAGGCTCTTTACAACCCAGCGGGAACCGGGTCTTTCCGCTTGTTTGCTCTGCAAAGACTTAGCGTACTTTTGGCCACTGTGAAGTAGCTCAGACCAGCGAGGAGGGTGGCTGGAGCTGGCTCTGGGTAGCTGTTCCTCTGCATTTCCCTCTGCAAAGCTTTCATCGGAGAATCTTTCTTCTGCAAGTGGTGTAATAGGACAGGGATCAAAGGTTTGTGATTTCTTTCTTCAAGAACTTAAAAATATGCAGTCTCGGTAAGGGCTGCACAGCGAGCGAATGTGAGCATGGAGTGAAAAATGAAGAGTCATTCGAGTAATGTGTTTTGTGTTTATTTAAGAGGAAAAATACTCCGAACTCATTCTACTACCAGCTTTGACCTTTCCTCTCTGGGAGGGAATAGATAAGCAAATGGGAAAACTGGGGGTGTGGGAAGGAGGAACGAGGAAGGAGAGGTATTGACTTTAAGCACAGCTCTGTCATCTGAGTGTCCATCTGTCCATCCATCTGTGAATATATTGTAATTATTAATAATATAAGTGATGTCATGGGTTCTTGGCAAGAGTATAGGGCCCCTGGGAGAGCTCTGGAGCAAGTCAAAGGAAATAATAGTGGCGGTGCGCATAGCTAGGGATCCATTTGGCTCCCTAGGCGTCGGGTCTTCCATGCCAAACCGCTCTCTGTGGAAGGGCAAGAGCACGCTGGGTCTGCATGAAAGCTTCCAGGGAGGTCAGGTTGGCTCTCTCCTGCGAGGAGCACCGTTAGCAGGGGAACACCGAGTGCACGGTCAGAAAACATATAACTTAAAAAGCACATGGTCTCTCTGAACCCTTGCCAACCCTGCCACCAGCCAAGGAAATTCAGTTTTATAGTTTCACACCTCTTCATTTTTTTGTGGATTTAACCGGACCAGCAGCGCTGTTGTGGATTAACCGGGAGTTAGAAAAGCATTTATGCGGTCCCCCTTCTGCTAAAAGGATATAGCATGAAACACTCCTCGCGTCTCCGAGGGCTGGGTTAAGGGCCTGCCCTCGCAGCCCTGGCGTGCACACGTGTGCCCTGAAAGAGATGACAGCACCGAATTCCAGATAAAGTGCGCATCAGCTCTTCCTCTTGCTTTGGACATCCAACGGTGCTCGGAAGTGGGTATTTGAGAAATAGCAAGACCCCTAATCCAGGATGTTTACAGTAGCTCTCCCACAAAACGGGGCTCTGGGCTGACCTCTTCCATGCCAGCAGGATGGGGTAGTGCTGGGCTGTCACGGAGAAGCCACCTGGGACCTGCTCCCCCTGCACAAGTTGTGAAGCAGCCATGTGTGGCCACGGCAGGTCCTGAGACCTCTCTGAAGTGTGGTTCCATCAACGTCCTGGTACCCTGCCTGAGCCAGGCGGGTTCGTGCCAGCTGAGAGGCACATGTACTGCCATTGCATCTCCTCTAATCCTAAAGAATTTCTGGGGAAACAGCTGAGGAAACAGTTGCTTCTTAGAGCCATTATATTGATCATTTATTGGGTTTCATACTCTGATCTCTGTCCAAACGTATCTCACCAAGCTGATGGGAATCTTCAACTGTTATTAGAAGGATTGGGACTCAGTTTTTGTGCCATCTGCATCCCTTCACATCTCCTCATTGTGGCACGGAGAACAAATATTTCGCGTGTCTCTGTACTGTGAACTCCAGAAAGCCGCAGGAAAAAAATTACATTGTCCTAAAAGCAGGCCAAATATGTTCTTTAGTCTTGTAACGTGCAATGTTTTCTTCCAAGATTTCTCAATCCATGTTTACTAATTTTCAAGCCTTTGGCCATTTGTTCTTATTCACAGGATGCGTTTGGGCTCCATGTAAAATTAATTTACTGCTGCTAAAGCCAAATACTTCATTTTAAGGTAGTCTATTTCAGGCAAAGTGTTAAAGTAAAATACTTTGCCGGCTGCAGTGTCATTTGGGCAATGAAACTTCACCCCTGTTCCCGTGAACTGAACATGATGTGAGTGTGATGAGAGGCTCAGGTGGTCCCAGGGACCCCTTGGTGGGTATGTGTGTGCCTTCTGGGGCCCTTGGCTGATTCAGGTTTTTTAGGATATTGGGATGGGGCAAAAGTTTGGTAAGAAGCCTCTGAAGCTGGCAAAATCAGATGACGAAATCTGGAGCTTTGTTTTGATGTGAGGGACCTGGACAGCGCTGCAGTGTCTGCTGGCAGGTCGGAGCTGCGTGTGCAATTTTGGACTTGCAGCAAATGGAGCGAAGAACTGTGTCCTCCCAGGGAGCAGGTGCCCATTTTTGTGTTTTGTTTCTAATCTGAGCTCTTCTTGCTGTGTTCTGAGAGGACACGGAGAACGTGGAGAGGTTCATTCCGGTTTGATGGGCTCGCTTAGCACCCGGAGCTAGGAATCTTCTTACAGATTTCATGGACTTTATATGTAAAAAAAAAAAAAAGGAATGAATGGCAAATGTAAATAGTCCAATTAAGCAGGTTAAAAATATGGGATAGAAGGAGCTGAGCCTGAATCTCAGACAGGTTCAGCTACAAGCTCTTCAGAAATCAGCCAGGAGAGCGTTGAAGCCCGGGATATGGTGTGAGCAGTGTGGAATGGCTCCGGTGCAGCATGGCAGCAAAAAACCCCCAGCGCCGAGGAGGTGTAAGGCATATATAGGCGCATAAGGTCACGGAGTCGAGATGGCCTTATAGTGTTTTAGTAAGTAGGAAAATGCTGACAAATAAAGAAGCGTTTTGAAAGAGAGGGGCTGGAGTCCTGAGAAGAGAGATGAGAGTACTGAACGCGGTGAGGAGAGGAGAGACGTGAAAATAGTTGGGTGATCCTTGAGAGGTACAGTCGCAAAGAAAATAGTCATTAGTTGAGAAGAATGGCCCTCCTGGAAAGCAATACAACGGGATCAAGAACAGGAGGAGCTTAGGAAGACTGTCAAGAATGACTTGCTGGCAGCGTGATCTTTTAAGACTCGTTGTTTCTTAAGAGAGTCTATCACTTGTGCTGTTTAAAACTAAGCCTCTGCTTTTTGCCCCATTTATAAAGCAAGAGTGGATGAAGCAAGATTAAAATCTGCTGAAAGGATGAGCTCTTTCACTGACGGTTAAATGGTTTTGATGAACAAATAGGCATTTTCTTATTTACAAGGTACGAAGCGGTGGAGGGAAAGGATGCAAAATGCAATCTTGTGCTGTTTTCTACACAGATATGGATAACCAGCCTGATTAGAGAAGCCCTGTAATATTTCTCCCTATGAAAGGTCACTGTCACCTTTGTTCAGGATTGCCTCGTGGAGGAGAGGGAAGAGGGCTGAGAAAAGGGGGAAAGGGGGCAGCATCGAAGGGTGGCAGGGAAATTAGACATGCAGGTATGAATCCTATCCTAGTTGCATCTGCACTTGAAACTCATATGGTAATAGAAGGCGCAGGGATTCAGACTGAATGAATTTGTATCTGTATTCCAAAGCAGCATAACGGAGAAGCGTCTCATCAGTGATACATATTACAGGGACTGAAAAATCCCTGCTGCATCAGTGCCTTATACGCGCAAGATTAATGCAAAGTAAAAGATCACTCTCCAGCCCCACCACCCACACATCTGCTGACCACCCTCATCTGCTCCGGCTTCGGCCCCACGCGTGGTGAGAGGATGGCTATGATTAATCAGGTACCGCAGGAGATGCCGAACGTCGGTGGCCCCGTGGAGCCTGGGGTTGCTGGTGTCTGCGGTGAGGACTGGGGGGAGAAGGATATCTGTTGCCAGATAGACATAGCAAGAAAAAGAACCCCACCAAACTGGGAAAAAAAAAAAAAAAAGCAGGTATTTCTGTGAAACTCATAGGAAGTAAAAAATCAGTAGCTTTGCAGAGCTCTGCTCCCAGTATTACTCTTTGTGATTAGGCTAATGAGCCCTGACTCTTACAGGTATAGTATGCTGTGATACCCACAGGGGTTGGGATCTTCATCAGACAATTAGGTCTCTCCCTCTGTGCAGGCATTTTATAATAAATAATCTGTAGTCTTAATACGGTTTTGAAGCTGGTCAGCATAGTCATTAGCCTGCACAGCTCAGAAGTTCAGCTAAATTCACTTACTCAGAGTTGTTTGCAATATCTCGCCTGGTAATGACTGTAAATGTTTTATTAAAGTAAATGTTTAGATTTCTTGAATACATTTAGATATTTTTTTTTCCCATTTAAAAATAAAAATATGGCTTGACGCAAGAAGATTACCTTTATCGCCATGCTCTGCCATGTGATATTGGCTCACACCTGGCTGAGTTTGGTAAATGCCATGGCGAGGAAGACTGGGTGCCTGGTGGCGTGTGGGTTAGAAGGGCTGTCACCCCTTTTCTTCACAGATGTGTGCAGAAAATAGGTGCAAAGAGGAACGGGGCCATGTCTTGCATGGAAAAGATAAAAACGCAAATCCTCCGGATTTATTTCCGAGTCTTTTTCAAGATTTCCATCTGGTTTAGCAGCATTTTTATTGTGGTCTCCTCTTGTGCTGGGCCCAGCTGGCCTGCCCTGCTGCGTCCTGGTGATATACAGCAAAGGGTGGTGTTCTCAGCAGCAACCCACCCTGCCAAGCGCAGGATGCGTTTGGCCAGGTCTCAGCCCTGCAATATTTCTGATAATTTCTTACTCCCGGTTACATTCATAGAAAGCATTTCAAAACTCATCTGTCAAAAGCATCAACACTGCTCGGATAACTGTTTTAATTTTATTTAATCGCTTCTAGCAGTGCGTCTCCTTGGCTGATTGATCGTGGCCTCTTTTGTTGCAGAGCGCTTGGGAGAAGGTACAAAAATCAAACTAAACGACGGCGTTGGCCAAACGCTTGGACTGTAATGAAACCGGTTCCTGACCCACAAAACTGATTTGCCAAAGATAAATCCCCTTTTAGTTGAAAAGCCAGAGCGAACAGATGTCTTGCATGGTGCCCTGTAAATAAGCATCCTGCAGCTCCGGTAGCTCACAATAAGCTGCAAACTCCAAAAGCTGTTTCTAGATATGACAAATGCAGGGTGTTCCTCCTTGAGTTACAGCCGGCGTCACACAATTAGATTTGGGATATGGGAAACTTGGGCCTGCTGTAGATAAGAGGGGTCATTGTTCCCTTGTTAGGCATAATATGCGGTGTTCAAACCCTATAACTTTAGGCATTTAAAATTGGTCTCTGAGTTAAGCGCTTTGGCTCCTGGTTTGTCAGAGGAGAGGATTAATTTAGGAACCTATCACACACCACTGATTAAAAACAGAGGCTTGGACCTAGCTGGAACACCTGTGGGCGTTTCCATTATAGCTCCTTTACTGGAGAGGACCTCTTTGTCTTTCTGGGGAGGATGATAGAGAGGAAAAACCAAACAAACAAAAAAAAAAAAAAAAAAGAAAAAAGGAAAGAAAAAGAGCAGCAGTGTTTTGTGGCATCAAAGATGGAAACCAATGGTTTGCCACGTTGCATTTCAGTGTGGATGAGTTTGTACAGGAAGATAGTGAGGTGAAACCGCCCTGATGGAGCGGCTGCTGGTGGGAAGCACGCAGGAGGTAGCGCTGATTTTCCTCTGTCCGCCTCGGTCGCGGGGCGTTAGCGATGGGACCACAGACACAGCCCCCAGTGGAGCTGCTCTCCTGCTCTAATGGTTTTTTCTTGTTTCCAACACCTTCCTGCTGGTGTTTCCAACACGGGTGTGTGTTGCTGTAGAGGGAGCAGCGTGGTGCGTGGTTTGCAGTTGGGTGATGCTGAGCCACCCATTTCGCTGCCGTATCACTAAGACATACCAAATATCTTGCCGGCCTTGCGGCTCGGATAAAAGGCCACTGCCTGAAGCTTAATCTGGTTAAAGCAGAGGTTTTTTATGGTGGTTCAAGAAGAAGAGGAGTGTGGTGGCAGAGGTGATGGCTGTCTTTTCACTGGGGACAGCTTCCGTATCCCCGAGCCTTGGGTTTGGGGATGCCGACCCTGGGGAGCGAGTGAGGCAGCACATGGTGCTGGGAGAGGACGGGGAATCGACTCCAGGATTTCTTTCTTTTCTGGCTGTATCTTACGCTTAAAAGCACTTGATAATTGTGGTGCTAGCAAAACTTGACAAACTGATTTGCTTATATGTTCGGGTAACGATGCATAGCCAGATTTCTTAGATACTTCTCTTCCCGTTCCCTGTGTGTTACAAATTTCTCTAATGTCACATAAGGGATTGGAAGGGAAACTTCGGCTCCATTCATATCGGTATTGTTGCTAGGAAACCTCTCCCTTTGACAATGTATGTTGAGCATGTCTGTATTTGCCTTTGGCTCTCCGAAGGACAAAAATCACCATGTGGCGCTTGGGGTGGGGGGGTGGGGGGGTGGGGAAAGAAGGGGGGCAAAAAAAAAAAAAAAAAATTGAAAATTACTTTAAAATTTTAAACCGTGCCAAATGATGTTCTGGATTGCAGATGCCAGCGCTTCTGCTTTTGTACGGTTTGCTACGGGAGCAGATGAGGCACGGTTCGACCCTTCCATGCTTCATGTGCTTTAAAGTCAGGCTGTATTCTTGGCGTCCCCTTCTGCTACCTGCGCTGGCTGGGGGCTGCTGTGCCATATGGGAGAGGGACCCGGAGTGCTTGCACGTAGTTACCATTCAGGGGGAAGCCAGCTCGCGGTATCCATGCGGGAGCGCGTTGCACGTATTCTCTGGCTTTCAGAAGAAAGCTGCTTGATTTACAGAGTTTTCTTTGGTGGGAAAGAGGAGGCTTCACGATTATCTGCCTGTCTTTCTTTCTTTCTGCCTTTCTTTCTTTTGCTCTGAATTTCAAGGCGGACATTAATTTGAGAAACGTTCTAAATATTGTGTGTGCATATACACATGTTAAGTTTACATTGTCGTTGTTTGTAATAGCGTTAGAGAAATAAGAAAGGATTTGGGAACTATTTTGCTTTCTTTCAAAGGACTGAGAGGAGTGAAGCTTTAATTCTCTAAAAACAGCCTTCATATTTTTCACACAGTGGCATTATTTTTTTTTTTTTTTTTTTTCTGTCCTGGCTGAAAAACCTGCAGAGTGGAGTATTTTTTGCCTGCAGTAGTTGCTGCCAAACACTTTGGATGAAGTGTTGCACATCAGTGTTGACCCCTGGTCAACACAGAAGGGGAAAGTCTGGTCTTGTGGCCAGGAGATTACAATTAATGTTGTTTAATGTTGCAATGTTTGCTGCAGAATGGGCAAATATGTGTCTCAAGATGGGTATACTGCGTGCAGAAAACACGAACTATCCTGGTACAGCCTCCAGAGCAACCACATACAGTGGGACCAAAGAGCTGAGAAACTGATTGTTACCCTAAAGGAATAATTTGTTAAACAAGAAAACTAGTAAAAATCCTAATTCTTGGTTTGCAGTTGGCAGTAATGAAACCTCATGTTGAATGGAATATTACGTGGGTGTTTTTTGGGGGGGGATGTGATCGCGATTTCTCACTTTGTGTCATACAGAGTGAAGAATAAAAGGCAAGCGGCGGCTAAAGTGCGAGTGCGGGTCCGGTGGCTCTCTGCTTTGTCCTCAGCTGACTCTATTGTCTGAAGCGTACGTGGGAGTGAACGGGGGAGCAGCTCAACGCCGCTGGTCCTGCTGCTATTTGTGCCGTTAATGGTATGTGCAGCCAGTGCCAAGAGTTTTCCCAGGACAAAGAAATGTTAATGAAACATCCCAGTGAATCCTAACCCCTGAAAAGCAGCTCAGAATCAAGCCAGCACCCCCCCGTCGCCCCCAGCCCTCGGCCGTAGCCGTGCTGCACCCTCTGCCTCCCTCCCAGGCGCTGAGCCTTGCTCCGGGCAGAAACCCTTTGTCCCCGGCCCCTGCTCCTATTCCCTCCCCTGTAGGCACCTCATTACCCATCACACCACTTCCCATCTTCCTATTAACTCTCCTTTTGGCTTTCCACACCCCTAATATCATGGCTATTTATTCCACATTAAACTATTTTTTATTAAAGCAGCATCTGGGTCCCCTTGTACTAGGTCTTGCATATCCATGTAACCCTTCAGAGCTAAAAGGTGCAGAAGTAGGGGAAAGAAAAGATTCCTCTTTCTGTTTTGAGGAGGAGAAACTAAGGCTTGGGCACATGAATTGGGTTGCCCAGCATCACTCTTGCGGTCTAGAAGGGCTCAGATCTGCAGCGTTGCAGCCCAGAAGCACCAATGACTCCCTGGTGGACCCACACGCTGCTTCAAGGGCGCAGCCCGGGACCTGCTTATTGCTCCTGGAGTAGTAATAATGATATTATCAATAATAATGTAGGTTTCCTTTTCCTGCTATCTGCCTCTAAAGCTCCAGTAAAGAGGAGGTGGTTTTCTTTAAGACATTTATCTCTCCTGGTGTGCAGTGAAGGTGTTCCCTCAAGCCCCGACCTGTCTCTGCCCAGCTTTGCTCATGGTGATCACAGAGGTGTGATTCTGAGGGGCCTTTGAACATGGAGAATTTTCTGAATTCATGACAATTACCACCACACCTGTGCTAAATTCCTCTTCTTCTGTCGCACTGTATGAATTCACAGGTTGTTCCCGCGCCCTTCCAATGCCTGCTTTCTGCTTGGTGAGCAAGCTACAGGTGTGCACCACAAGAGCAGACGAAAATGTGGTTTGTGAGGAGTGTAATGGCAGTTCAATGTCCGTAATGCATTTGTCTTGAGATAAACAGGTGAATCTGCTAAATCTTCAGGCAATTATTAGAGTTTTTTAGAGGTATTTTATCAAATCAGCCTTTATGTCTTTTGCAGAGATCAGGAAGGACTTGTGATGGTGCTGGGAGGGAAGAAAGTTTGGTTGCTCACAACAAGGTTCTATATACATAAAAGATGCATAAAATCCCATCATCTCTTAAACTAATACTCCATACATTAAATAGGGAGCATTACGGGTGATGCATTTTGAGAAGTAGGCTCCTGACCTACATTTCTGCAGTGGAACTTGCCCATGGGTATTTCCACTTTAGCCTACCTTTAGGTTCAATATATTTAGTTTCTCGGCATCTGCTTTCAAGGTTTACATAGACTTGAGTTCTATTTAATTAATATTTTAAGCCCGCGCCTCTGCCTTGACGAGAAAAGGATCCTTTCCAAATGCTGCAAATGCGTTACTTTTATTTGAAATTGCATCTGAACAAACGGCTCAGCGCACATTAATCTCTTCTGTTTCCGAAGCTTTTTGTAGCTTTCCATCTTCAGCATCTCCATCTTCCTCTTTGGCATAGAGGGTCTATACATGAAATTTAATTCACCAAACTCATCTGCGTATGGTAGCATCTCTGTTGCTCTGACTACCCTTTCGGAGCATTTGTTACTGAAACCAGTAAGATATTTACTTACATTTTAGCAACTCTTTGAAAATGGTCATTATCAGAATATATCGTTATGGGTGAAGTATCCTGATTTTAATCTGCCTGTTGATATTTACTTCATGTAGTGACAGTATGTGCCCTGTAAATAACATACTGCATCTCAGAAAATGAAAGATGTTTTGAATAAATAAATAATGGCTTGCTGACTACTGAGTCTCCTGGCTTTGGTAATGTACTGTGTAAGAGAAAGTAAATAGAAATCTCCTTCTGGGCATTTCCAAACATCAAAATGCCCTCTGCATTTTGTTGTGGTTAAATGTACAACCCCATCAGAAGCCTTGAGACCCCTGTTTAGAGGGCCTTGCAAATGACTAGCACAGATATTGCAGTAATCATAGCTACTGCAAGGCAACACAAATTGCTGTTGGAGGTAGGAGATTTTTTAATGAAGAATTCTGGCAATGCAAGGGATGTGTTTAAAACCTAGTGATGGCTAGTTGTTTCATGATAACTTATGTTACTGGGAGCATCGGAGTGCTGTGCCTGTTTGGGGGTCTGTGGGTGACTTTGGGCAAACGTTATCTTCTCCTTGAAGTTTAAACGCTGTGATGTGCAATGACCATGTCATGTTGTGTTGGGACGTGTGACAGGGTGAAGCTGGCCCGGGCTCTAATAAAAACCGACGCGTGTGCCATGCTGCATGAGGACCTCAGGAAACAGGGCGGTCCTCGTGAGGGGGCAGCAGTGGGCAGGTCTGAAGCGGTGGTAGATTGAGATCGTTGGCCGTCCTTGTAAAATCATCTCCGATTCCATAATTAACCCGAGCTTTAGCTGAAAAGTTGCCTTTCTAGAAGGAAAAGAACGGAAACCGTGAATCCCGGTGTTTTTGGGACAGCATTTAGTCCAGTTTGATGTGGCCAGCTTGGGTGGAGACCAGCATTATCCACGAAGAAATATAACGCCTCCCACCGAGACCGAACACAGAGACACGACCGGTTTGCAAATCCTGTCGCTGCATCATTTTCACAAACTATGGCTTAGGTAAAAGACAGAAATCTATCAAATGTTGTACAGATTAACTTATCACCTAGTTAAATGGGCTGTCAGTCGGGGCTGCCTGTGCTTGGCAGGGTGAATTCAAATGCATGTAAATTTCCCTGGTGGCTGACGAGCGACGATGGTGGAGCTGTCAACTGATGACATGTGAAAATACATTAACATTGTTTAAAATATATTTGAAAGGGATAGCTCATATTTTGATAACATTTTCACAGGCAAATGATTTGTATGAGATCTGAAATACTGACCACGTAATTTATGCTGGGAGGACTTTTTTTTTTTTTTTAAATAGTAACTCTTCAGATATGTTTTGCGCTTAAAGGAAGCCCCCAAACAATTAACGATTACCACACAAACCCGGTTGAGTCCCATGTGCCACCATTGTACGGAGTCACTGTTCCGATAGCCTCACTTGTCACTTCCACTTGATCTTACCAAAAGTGATTAGAAACTTCAAAAGAACCAATTATCCAGGCCATTGTGTTAGAGACCTCGTGCTTTCTTTTAAGCCTCGTGCTCCTCCCTGCATTCGGACTCTCCATTTTTAATTTCTCATCTTTGCAAGACAGATTTCTTGACTTAATGAGAACATCCGAAAACAGAAATACTAAAAGCTCCATACTACGCATCCTTCCCTACCTTGTTCTTTTGGGGCTTAGTGACTTCTTAACTGTCCCCTCCATTAATAAACTGAGGGGGGCACGTGGTTTGTGATGGTCACTTCATGTGTTTCCAGTTACACCAGCTACCGTTTGAATAAGTGGCCTCGAAAGGTAAAAGAAAGATGCAGCTCACTGTAGGGAAAGGTCGCAGGATGTGAACAAGTGTTGACTGAGCTGTGTGATAAGAAAAACATTTGAAGCATGTGATTCAAGATTCATCCTTTAGTCTCGAATCTTCAGGGGTGAAAGGGGAGAACTTAGCACAGTCTAAAAACAGCAGATCTCACAGTTCAGCAGTCAACCATGGCGTCTGATACATGAAAAAAATTACTTATGCTGTCAGCTTCCATTATTTACATGATCTTTCTGTGGTTGAGTCGTGGCTGTGGATGTGCAATTCAGCTAGAAAAATTGCATATTTACACAGATGGGTGCTGGCATGTGACCAGGGCTTAAGCAAAATGCATGGTTAGAGGTAGAAATCAAATACAGAGAGTGGTGAATCCGTTTTTGAGGGGTTTGGTTACAAGGTGCAAATGTTTACAGATGCTTATAAGCATGAAAAGCTCTCTTGGAAATGGTGATTCTTGGGAAAAGGAAGGTATTGCAAACGGCTTTGGGTGTTTGCTCTCCCCGACTTCCTGGGGTGTCTGTATACCGGGTTCCAGAAGATGCTTCAGGGCATCTCTA
Source organism: Vanellus vanellus (assembly GCF_965231255.1). Lineage (NCBI taxonomy): Eukaryota > Metazoa > Chordata > Aves > Charadriiformes > Charadriidae > Vanellus > Vanellus vanellus. The sequence goes on along the minus strand of NC_138912.1, from coordinate 2,760,715 downwards.
CCTCTTGTTTACCTTGGCAAGGACAAACGTGGTGCAAGTGTAGGCAGAAAAGTCTGACAATAAAACTAAAAATTATTCTGTTCTTAGAGTAGTGGAAGTTGCACGTTGGGATGTAAATGTACTGCTTGGGATTGGGAGAAGTGACCTGGTGGTGCTCCTTCACAGAAGCGTCTTGTGATGAGGAAGAGGCAGAAATGTCAGGACAGAGATCCTCTCCTTTCTCATTCCCTCCTTCCTCTTTGCTGCTGTGGATTGTGCATTGGAATGAACCGTTCCCACAATAACCTGGATTACGGTATACATGAGTCAGTGGAAATTTATGAGAAAACTTATTTTCTTTTGTGCTTCATACCGGTGGGTTAGTGGATTCTGGGCATAACGGTTTGTCTTAGAAACCCCTCAGAGTGGAAAGCCGAGGTAAGAGATGAAATCCCTAGCCTGTTCAGTGACCGTATGACGCTCTTATAAATCCCTCTCTCCATCGCTGGCCATTTCTGGGATCTGTCTTTTGAACCCCACCATCTCTACCTGCAGGAGGGCTATAAAACATTTCGGTAATGTGCTGACTTGGTCCCTGCTGAGAAGTTTGCAGAGAGGGAGTCCTCTAGCACTAGCAAGCTGAACCTAGAGCAAAAACAGATGATAGGAACGCATACCAGGTTCCGAACTGGAAAGGAGCTTCTGTTACAGAGAATTTACAGAGCTTGGCATTTTAACATGAGTATCTTCTTACCAAATAGTAAGGCGAGGTTTTTGTCGTGACATCGGTGGCGTGAGATGACATCTTCTCTACCGAGCTTTCATTGTAAGTAGAAATCTTTGACCTGATTTTGATCTATGGAGTTCAGATGCCAGTAGCATGTCAGAGGCATGGACCTTGGTGCTGCAGGGCACAGGTAATGGAGTAAAGGAGGAGATGAAGGGAGGGAAAGAAGGAACAAGGGGATGGGGCCGTGCCATCAGAGAGACCACCAAGAAGGGCAACGGGCCCTCTGTTGATATTAGTGGCCTGTGGTTAACTTGGAACAACATGTATTTCACATTAAAACACTATAAAATATTTGTAGGTGCGTTTGTGCCTTTCTTTAGGGTGTGACTCTCCCTCCCTTAAGGAGGAGAAGCATCCTCGTGGGTCGCCAGGTATTTAACACGTGGAATAGGTACATAAAATCCATTTAACTTGTTAGTGAATCAATTGCATCTCCCTTGGCGGTGGTGTGATGTGCAAACCCTTTCCCTCCAAAAGTATGTTGTCTCTACAGTTGTGCACATTTTCCCTCTGCTGCTCGTGGCCTGCTTAAACCCCATTCGGTTTTATAAAGTGGGGAAGAAAAGCATAGAATCTCTCGCACATGTGGAGGCATTTCCTTATGAAAAAGAAGAATAAAAAGCACGTATTTTTTGTACTGCTGAGGAGGGCATGTAGGTCTAGGTTTCCCAGGGAGAATTAATTTAAGAGATGTTCCTGTACTGAGGGGGAAACTCCCCCCATTAACCAGTCTGTGGTCACTTTTAACAATTCAGAGGCTGCTGATCCTAGTTGCGCTAACCCGAAACAGTTAACAGCCAAGCAAGCCACGCAAAAGAAAACGCATAAAGAAAACTCAATGCCTCAACTTTAAGCACCCCAGCTCACGAGCCACTGTCAGCACATCCCTTTTTCATCAGGTCAGCCTTGCCAGGAGCAGTATATAAGCTAGGAAGGCGAGTGACAGTAAGGCTGTAATATAAAGCGGGGCCTCCGCCTCCCTCTGCATACTTCTGCTAATTGCTTTTCCCGTTACAAGGCCAGTTCCACCCCTCGGTGTATAAATTACGCTTGTTTTGTGCAGCCGCGAATGTCAAGTCATTGTGCTACTTTGCTTTATCACTTCTGTCCATTTACAGCTGTTTCTGCTGTCTGACGCTCCCTTCGCCGCCCTCTCTCCTCTTCGGCGGGGTTTGTGCCGCTCTCAGCCGCCCGGGAAGAGCTGCCGCAAGGGGGAAAGTCCACTTTTCCGCTGTGGAAAATCGCCTTCTTGAACTAAACCTGTTTCTGAAGCACTTCCCACGTTCCTGTGCTTTTTTTTCCACGCCCGTCCTCTTCCAGGGAGGAGGAAACGCAGGCAGGGGGGTGGGCAGCATTGCTCTGCCGCGGGGCTATTTGGGATGGGTACACCGTAGAGATCATCCCTTTTGCACCAATTTTGTTCCAAACACAGATCTTGGAAAGGACATGATCTTTCAGGTCATGTTCCCCATGACTATCAGTCCTGCTATGAAAAATTACATCGCTCGGTCTTTTCTTTTGTTGAGCGCTATTCCCTGATTCCAGCTTTTTCAGGACTGGTGCCCACTAACCCCATCGTGGGATGGTCTCCGCTGAAGTCTTACAGATTTGAGCACTAATTAGGGGTTTTGCTGAACGGACTGCCCAGGTGTCGCTTGGCATGACAAAGCCCAGATGTTGTCTGGGATATCTCAAACGAACCACTTAATTTAACTAAATTCTTTGCCCAGGTATGGGCATTTTGTTGTATTTTATTTTTTCCCCCTTTTCCCCCCTGCTTTTTTTTTTCTTCAAGACGATTATAGATAATAAAGTAGGATGCAAAAGTCTTCATTAAAAATGCATTTTGTAAAATTGAAACTTAAGTGTCAGGTTTTTCTAGCAGTCTGTCAAATACTTGACAATTAAAATAGCTGTTTTTAAAAATTTAATGAGACACAATAAGGACTAAATGCACAAGAAGCTTGCTCATTCTTAGGATAAAGTAGAAACATAACAAGTCCATTATATTTCCTTACAAAAATGTCCCATTTGTAAAATATGCTATAATCTATTTTTAATTAAATTAGTATATGCAATTTATTACCTGAGCTATATTTATTAATATTTAATATTTAATTTCAAATTAATTATCTAAGTGAAAGAGTATTCAGCTGTGCTTAGGGGACTCACAAACCAGCAAGTGCCCTGCACCAGCCGAAGGAAACGTACTTCTGTGGCAGGTAAACCTGGTGTGTGCAGCTGGCCCGGGCTTTAAGAGAGTGTGATGGCAAAAAAATATACAGCAAAAGTTTTGGGCACAGTCACCCTCCTCTATGGAAGTGTGGAATCACTCAGGAGACGAACGCCTCGTGTTCATATATTGAGAAAATTAAGAGTATTTTCTGATATTTTGCCTCCAACTTTAGCCTATGTGACTGCAGGAGCATCCCGTGCGATCAAAACCCGTCCTCTCAAGGGTGCATCTTCCATCCCTTTGCTGGGTAGTTTGTCCTATGAGTATGTGGTGGGAAATTGGGCTTTAGGTTTCCGTAATACGGGCTTTCTTCCCTCTCCTACGTGCTTTGATGAGCAGGGAATTAGGTAGCAACTCTGACATTTAAAGTACAACCCCTGAGTTAGCACCCAGCCTGTCATCGTGCATCGTTTCAGGCTGTTGGCAAACACAAGAGGCACCTCCGCATTGGTTACATTTGGGTCACGTTTTCAAGGTTTTCTTCACCATTATCACAGCTGGAGGGTAGTGGGTGTTTTCTTATTTGTGAGTGCCTGGCGACCCCAAAGTTTGGCCATCCTCTCCTGAAGGCTCCGCCCTGTCTCCAGTCCCCAGAGACCTTTTTCTCTATTTCTTGACTTGGGCGATCTTCTAACACAACTGGTTTGTAGCACTGCAGGCTCTTGGGCAAATCTCTTAAAGAACCTCTTATGTTTTCTTTCAGTTTGGCACTTACCGGTTTTGGTAGCGCACTTTTTGCTAAAGTAACTAAATAGATATGTTTCCGTCCATATGTAATTCGACAGGAACTGCACCAATGGGGAGATGTGGAAGTATAACCGAATACTTTCTAATTTACTCGGATAATTTGCAGAGACTGCTGGTCCTCTGTTGGCTTAAGCCAAACTTCGGTGTGCGTTGTGGCTGGTTTGGTTTTTTTTTCCCCCCAATAATATAATTTTATATTAATTAATCTGGGATTGTCCAAAGGTGTGTGTATATTCTATATGATTAGTTGAAAAAGGCATCTTCCTGGGGAAGAGGAGGAAGGGCAATCCACTGTGACAGAGCTCAGACAGTTGCAGTATTTTAATCAGCACGGGCGTGCTACCAGTAAGTACAAAATCAAAATAAAAACCCTAGGAACGGTGAGTTTCTGCTTACAATCTGTTTAGTTTGGGAAAACAAATGAAAGAAAGAAATAATTTAATGCTCAGTTTAATAATTGAACATCCTCCCTTCCCAGGATGCACAAGGTGGTTATACAAAAAACATTTGTTAAACAAAAGTGACCATTAATAATCCAAACTTGTTCCCTTTTTGGCTGATTTTCATGCAGACCCATCCCCATCATAAAAGAGCTGTAAGAGGAAGCTTGTCTTTATTTATTAATTCAGACTGACTTCAGAAAGCGCTCCCCAAACCACCAGTGATGCCT